>NC_092545.1:5477500-6155000 GCF_037038585.1 Patagioenas fasciata
AAAGTCTGAGCCGAAGTCTGCGAAATGAATGGGGATGGATTTGGCGTTGTCTGGACTTCTGCTTTTGGTTTAATGGTTATCAGCCCTTAACATCATAAAGTGATGAGGTTACATGGCTCCTGATCCTTCAACTCTATCTGTGCACGCAATTATCTTTGTCTTAACAGCGTCTTTTAGATTGCAGCCTAATGCATTAACTCAAATAGAGTCAAAACTGAAGACTAAAAGAAAACCCAACACATCCAATAGTTTGGAGAGAGGGGACGTGAAGGGATACAGGTAGTTCACCAAGGTTAAATGCCTGCTGGAATCCATGTATTATATACATGTAGTATTACATACATGTATGATAAAATGATATGTATGTGATGAAGGGTTGGGAATTATCCCTCTTAAACACGGGTTGGCCCAACATATACGGTGCCCACAGTGCACGTCAGGGTCCGTCCGGAGGGTTCGCTGAGCACCGACATCCAGCCCCTCGTTACAGCCGCTTCATTTCAAAGCTGCTTGCAGAGAAATCCAGGCTGCCTGGAACACTGTGTTCTTTCCAGACAAATATTGTCTCATTAAGGAAGTAAATGATGATAACATCTCAAAACTTCGGCTGGGGTTTGTCTTTGAATGAGTCCTGAATTTTTATTTATTTATTTCTTTATATAAGCTTGGAAAACATCCAGAAATGCTTAATTAATTGGCTTCCTCCGAATCTGTTGGATTCCTTTGTGTCCTGAGCAGGTTTATCTTGGGAGCACTGTACTAATGAACGCTTTCTGTCTGCAGTAGTGTACGTGTGTGACCTGTGTCCAGATAACTCTGCATTGTCAAATTGGATCTTCCATCAGGGCTTGTCCGTGGCACAAGGGGAGGGTGGGTAACCCATGATGCAAACCAGGAGCAGATATTTGGTATCAAAAAACCCTCTTGAAATGGACTGGGGAGCCGCAGATGTAAAATTGAGGCATAAGGGACCTGTAGACGTTGCACAAACCCTCTGCACAGGGAGGAATTTCCCCCTAAAGTGTTGAAGATAAAAGGAGTGAGCACGGGGGAGATGCGCGTTTAGTTCAGGGAGATATTATAAATGCTGTGCTATCTTATGATGTGCGTGGTGTAATTATTAATCCCATGATTAAGTGTTTGATGTTCTTCACAGCCAAGTTATCAACATGTTCAACAGTAATTTTGCTTGTACTGCTTTATGCAACTTTCATGCCCCATAAAATGCATGTTAAGTACTAGGGATGTTTAATAATGGTGTATTCACTAGGGCATGATTGCAAAGCTCCCCTGGGTGAAAAAAGATGAAAAATAGCAATGAATAAACTTTTTTTGATGGGATAGGTGAGGAAACAGAGCTGGTTGGTATTTAAGAAAGGATCTTGAAGCAATAGAGGTGTAATAAACGGTAAAGGAGCTTTTATTTAATTTGTCAGTGGTACAGATTTGAACCAGCAGTCAATGTAGTGATTTGGTTTCCTTGTATTAATATTAGAAAGCGAAGAACTCTTTAGCAGTGAGTAATGAAAAACCTAATTTGGGAGGTCTTTTTAGTTCTCTTTCCAGTTACACCCTGCATTGCCTTGATAAGAGTGATTTCTCTGGTCACTTCAGGATATATATATTCATGTATATACTTATTTAGCATTGGCAGATGTTAAGTGGATAACAAATGGACACAGGGCCTTTTAAACTGCTCATTGACAAAATGAGATGGGGAAGATTCGCTGCTTCGGAATAGCTGAGGAACAGATCAGAGCTTCAAGCAATGTTGTTTTAGATTATTACTGCGATTTTATGGGCCAGTGAAAAGCAAAAAGTCTATTTCTCATACCCTGCTACTCTGTAGAGCAGATCAATGAATAACTAATGGCAGTCGCTTTAACTCCATCCCTAATGGATTGTTGCCCTCTTATTAAATGTGTGCAAATTGCCAATTCAACAAAACCATCTCGTGTGAGTGGTGGTTGCCCCAGAACTGCTGGGAAGTATAAAATACAATTTCAGGTTATTGTTTGTTGTATATATTTGTAAGGAAATCCAAGCATTGGAAAGAGGAGTTTGAACTGAAGACGGTGCTTTCTAAGAATGGAAAAATTCAAAGCTGTGGGCTGGTCTGTGTTGAAGCCATGGGAACGGCAGTTGCTGGTGTGGATCAGCTTGGGAAATGGTGGCTTGGGGACATTGGAATAAAAAGGAAAGAGAATAAATGATAGATCTGAATGCCGCAGTTTCAGCCGGGAATACAATTTGCCTCTTTTCTGTCTATAATTTGAGTTTCAGCATTGCTATTGAACATCATCTTTGTCCCACCGTACCTGCCTCTTTCAGAGTTTGATGGATTCCTTTCCCCATGGCATGCACCGCTTACTCCGTAAATACGCTTGCCCTTTGTAATGTGTTGTTTTAGATATATCCCTGATGTATTTACCATGCGCTAAAATTAGCTGCAGAAGCAGAGCATTAATCAATTGATATCTATACCTGATACTTTGCTGCATCTCTCAAAGAAGCAGAGCTGTGTGTAAAAATCAAGAGCTGTAGCCCTGAATTAAGCTGTTTTAGCTGAGTAACCTTCCAGTGTAGATGAGTCCAGCTGTAGCAGAGAGGGAGCTCATAACCCACTCGCTTCAAATATTAGATTTGTTCTCTTCTTCGAACTCTTTTGTAACGAAAAATGCCATGGAAAGTTGCCTAATTCATCCACGTCTTCAAAATGTGCTGTTTATTTCTGCAAAGAAAGCGTGTCTGTGATGGACTTTTGCCCTTACTGGGGAAACTGCTCAATTTCTAAGGGAAGGAAAAAAAAGCCAACGTAGCGACAAACTTCACATTGATATTTGCGGGCTCGCTGCCATTATCTTCAGCAGAATTGCATCTATTTGTCCCAAAGGCTCAATCCGTCTCTGAGGTTCCCTCTCCATCTCCCTTCCTAGCAGGGGGGATTGTTTTTTCCGCATCTCCGCAGACAAAGGGACTATTGTCTGCGCAGCACGAGCCGGTGCCAAGCAAGGATAGCTGAGCTAGCTTCGAAAAAACCCATTTATTAGATGCATGTAGCTTCTCTGGAGCATAATGATTTCTGATACCCACCATAACTTAGTTAGAAGTTATTGTTTCTGCTTGGTACTGTAATGAAGATGCTCTCAGAGCCAATACAGAATCACAGAATCCCAGGATGTCAGGGGTTGGAAGGGACCTGGAAAGCTCATCCAGTGCAATCCCCCCATGGAGCAGGAACACCCAGCTGAGGTTCCACAGGAAGGGGTCCAGGCGGGTTTGAATGTCTGCAGAGAAGGAGACTCCACAGCCTCCCTGGGCAGCCTGGGCCAGGCTCTGACACCCTCACCCCAAACAAGTTTCTTCTCAAATTTAAGTGGAACCTCCTGTGTTCCAGTTTGCACCCATTACCCCTTGTCCTATCACTGGTTGTCACCCAGAAGAGCCTGGCTCCATCCTCCTGACGCTGCCCCTTTCCATATTGATCCCCATGAATGAGGTCACCCCTCAGTCTCCTCTTCTCCAGCTCCAGAGCCCCAGCTCCCTCAGCCTTTCCTCACACGGGAGATGCTCCACTCCCTTCAGCATCTTGGTTGCCCTGCGCTGGACTCTCTGCAGCAGTTCCCTGTCCTTCTGGAACTGAGGGGCCACAACTGGACACAATATTCCAGGTGTGGTCTCCCCAGGGCAGAGCAGAGGGGCAGGAGAACCTCTCTGACCTGCTGACCACCCCCTTCTAACCCACCCCAGGTACCATTGGCCTTCCTGGCCACAAGGGCCCAGTGCTGGCTCATGGTCACCCTGCTGTCCCCAGGACCCCCAGGTCCCTTTCCCCTACACTGCTCTCTAATAGGTCATTCCCCAACTTACACTGGAACCTGGGGTTGTTCCTGCCCAGATTCAAGACTCTACACTTGCCCTTGTTCTATTTCATTACATTTTTCCCTGCCCAACTCTCCATCCTGTCCAGGTCTCTGATGGCAGCACAGCTTCCAGTGTCACCACTCCTCCCAGCTTGGTGTCATCAGCAAACTTGCTGACAGTCACTCTATTCCCTCGTCCAAATCACTGATGAATATATTGAATAATATACAGCCCAAACCCTTCTTGTCTGGTGAAATCCTCCTGCGTCCACCTGATGGGGACATGCAGGTTGATATTTAGTCAATAGTTTTAATAGAATTTATAGTGAAAGCACTTTATAAGAATTAAATGTAAAGAGGGGAGGTGTATGTGATTTCCCAGTGCAAACATGGGTTAGGTCAGCTTTGCATGGCAACTTTAACAAATTGCCAGATTGCTCACACGCGAGAGGACTCGCACAGAATAACTTACTGTATTTGACAACGCTGCGACACACAACTGTTTTGTTCCCGGAACTGAGACTTTCTCTTGCCACGGTGCCAATACTTATTATTCATCCCTTCTTGTGCATACGGCCGGACCTTCTGTCTAACACAGATCTCTTCAACCTTCAAGAGCTCGTCAAGAGTAGCCAAAAGTAGGACAAAGCCACGTGCTGTCCCACTCGTGTGTCACCACGTTTGGTTTCTGATTCCTGCCGGTGTAAATCGCAGTTCAACGCACGAACATCTCCGCAGCCATAGTAGCAAACCATCACCATTTAACTCCATGCAAAGAGAGTGCGAAGCTGCGAGAAGTGTTGGAGTAAGACTCATTGCCGTGTTGTTTCTCAGGTTATTTCGCTTTAAAGACTTCAAGTTCCTGCGTCCGAGAGAGAAAACAGCTGCAAGTAGGATTGTGTGTGGCTTTGACCTTGCTGGATTTATGGATGGAGACGTCTAATGATTTCAGCTAGTTCTAGCTCCATGAATGAAGTTTATTACTCTTGACTCCTGCTGATTTGGAGACACTTACTTGAGAAATAGGAACGTTTTTCTGAGTTTCTTGATTTACTGCAGTTGCCCTTCAGGTGACATTCCCTCGCTTTACAGATGCATCTAGTAGAACACGGTTTTACGGCATTAATGTATTTCAAACATCTTAATAAAATAAACAGATAAGTAAACCGTATTTTATCGCTAATACAGTATAATCTAAGATCGCCTTGGTTTTCTAAAGAGCTCAGAGGCGCGATGCCAGCGTCGCTAGCGAAGGAGACAGAAGACAGAGGCTTTTCTGGCTGGTTTGCTTGAAACTGCTCAGAGAGGCAGAAACTTGGTACATGGAGGGCTCCGTGGCTCCTGTGCACACAGGGACAGGTGACAGAGCCAAGCGCTGGGGCCGGACCCCCCCTTGGATTATATATATTATATAGCTGGAAATAACCAAGAAGGAGGTTTTGTTAATAACACAGAATATTCTCCTATTTAAGGTGCATTCGGTCAACAAAGTTAATTTTGCGCTGAAACTACATTGTTTCTAAATTCCGTGAACAATACTAATCCATGATTCATGATATACTATTCAGAATTAATTTCCATCTGTCTATAAACCAGAATATTTTATATTAATGTGTGATTCGGCATCAGCAAGTTTCTTTATTCCCCCCGTCTGGGAGAGGAAAATGCTGTTCTGTGTATCTGAGAATAGCAAGTAGCTTAGGAAAGGGCAGACTGTGAAAACGTGACGTTATTTGTCCTGTTGGTGTGAGGGACAAACGCTGATGGCACCGCCGGGCTGGTGCGTTCCAGTCTCTCTGCCTTGCTGAGATGCGCTGGGAGAAACGCAATGAGATGAAAGGCATCTGAGGGTGGGTGAGATAAGACACCGGTTAATTAAAAGCTGAGTCCATGCGAAGATACTGCACTGGCTTTAGAAGTTTCAATTTAAAACTAAACTGACCCCAGTCTGATTTCAAGGTTGCGATGCGGTTGGAAGGAGAGAAGCAGTGAGCCCAGGGACAAGGGGGATTCATGGAAAAGGCAGCTGGGATTCAAAATTGTGTTGTCAAGCCAATTCGGGGAAATTGGGGCAATATTTGCAACCTCAACATCAGCAAAGCCCTTATCACCTCTGGCAGAGAGACAGGATCATTGAGTCATTGGATGTCCTGAGCTGGAAGGGACATTGTGCCCATTTCAGGGGGGAAAGGGGACCCCGCTATTGAATAAGAGGCCAGAAAACATTCACGGGGCAGAGAGGATTAACTCCAGACCGTTCCTATCCTACAGGTTGCCTCTGTGTTGCAAACAAAGAGGCGAGTGGCTTTGTTAAACGGTGGCTGAGTTGAAAGAGGTTTGCACTAAAATTGGTGCCAGTTAAGTGGGTCTTTTAAACAGAAATGTTGGGAAACATCGTCAGCTGCGTCCACATGTTTTTGATTAATGCATAAACCAAAACCAATATCATGGGAAAATAAGCCTGCTGTGTTTATCTGGGTAATTCTTCATCTATCACTCTACGCTGTGAAAGCAGGGACCATAAATTCTCCAAATGAAGTAATTGGAGTGTGGTTCCATTTAATCCACCCGTTATTTTTAACCTTGACGCGAAGTTTCTTGATGCTGCTTTTCCTCCTTTTTCTGTTGGTTTTTCTTAATTGCTTGTCTTGGCAGCCGGAGCTTCAGCTGTCCCAGCGTAATGTGCAATACCCTCTGGGAACGTCCACAAAGGGTTCTGCAGACTCAGCCTTTCTGAAAATAAAGCAGAGGCTGAGCTTAACATAAGAGGTGCATGCCTTGAGGTCACATTGTCAGCTTTGCCTTTTCTTAACTGCATAGAGGAGGGATAAAATTGCCTTGATATCGTGTACCTTGAATAGAACATTATCTTAGGTGGTGTTAAAGCGTTACTTTGGTTATTTGGAAGCTGCGTTTTGTTTAAGTTATAATATTTGTGTAGCATTGTAAAACAATCCAAGATCGCGCTCTGAGTCCTGAATTATATTACAAGAAGAAATGCTTCTGTTCTGTTGTATATCACTCTTGCAAAAATATCCCGTTTAAGAGGCGAAACTGTGTTTTTAAGGAGAACCACGCAACCTTTGAGCAGCACAAACACCTTAAGCTCTGACACGTAAAGTGATAAATTCCAGGAAGATTAATTATTTGAAATGAAGCAGCTGCAGTTCCCAATGGTTTCCAATACCTGCCCCGGAAGGACTCTCATCAATCACGCTTTTTTGAGACATTAATAAAGAGGCTTAAGGTGTTGGATTTAAGCTGAGGACGTTTAATCTCAGACCTGGAGCAGCCTGAGGTGTGTGTGTGTCCCTTCTGCAACAGGCAAGTCACTAAGACAAACCTCCTTATTAAGATTTATAGCCCATACACTCAGGCTATTTGCTGCAGATGTCCCTGTAAGATAATAGCAATTATTCTAGCCCCCCATTCCACTGAAGCACTGAGAATTAGCTCCAGTATATCTCCACTTCAACATCTCTGGCTTTGCCAAAGCTGAAGTTCTTAACGTGAAGGATTTATTAGGCATCAATTTTCTTTCTGTTGAGATTCGCCACAAGATACTGCAGAGATCAAGTGCTGCTTGTAGAAGGGACGTTTATTCTAAATAATGACCATACCTGGAATTAAAACAAAATGAGGTTTTAAAGTTTGGAGTGCTGCTTGGAATGTGTAAGGTGCAAAATGACCCTTGTCAGCCTTACCCCTGGCTGGGGACATGAGGTGACACTCCAGGCTGGATAAATTGATGGGGGTGATGGTTCCCACCTCCCCGACACGCTGACGGTGACACCGCACGTGTCACTGGGACGGGTGGGTGGAACACGGTGTCAGACAGAGCGCTGCCTGCTAAATGCTGTGTAGTGAGGCTGGGGGGTTCACTGCTGTGTGAAATTAAATGTACTTGCTTTCTCGAGCATGATCAATCATGCTATATATAATCGAGTGCTTCAGGAAGTCAAGTAATTCTTCGTGGAGAAATGATCCCTCATTATCCCTACGCACAGGTTTCTAACTTACCGGATTTATTATTTCTCTCCGAATGACCCGACCTCTATAGTATTTTTGGCTACAACCTCCTTCGAGGATTGCGACTCCATCTACACTGACAAACCTTATATTTCTAAACCATCTGTTTGGAGCCCTTTCCTTCCCGCTGTGACTGCCGTGTGATTTCTGTCGCAGCTGAAACATCTGCCAAGAGAGAGGTGTAAGGCTGCCTGCAAAACCTCTATTTTCAGGTGTCCCTGGTGTAAACGCCTTTTGCCAGAGCAACCCCTTAGTCCAGGATTGTTCAGCTCCTTGTACTCCTCTTCCTGACAATGCAATCAGTGAAAAAGTGGAAGGAAATGACAGCAAATCGTGCAGTAATGTAGTAAGGTTATGCACGCTGGGAAAGAGATTCTGTAGTTGAGTCCTATTATGCAAAATAAAGTTGGCGTGCGCAGTCCTGGGTTTGAATAACAGCAGTTTGGTTTGGTTGGGGACATTGAGCAGCGATGCAGGCGTGACCTGCAAGTGTCTTTGAGGGGATCTGGTGCTGTGCAGGCTGCAAGGCTGTTCCTGGGGTGGTTATTGGGCTGAATAAAAGCTGTAATAAGCGGGGATTTGCCGATAAACCCGGTCTTATGCTTGGACATCTCTCTATCACCAGCTTTGTGCTGAGCCCGACTGCAGCTGATGCATCGGGATCAGCACAAAGGAACAGTGACTCCTCATGCACTGCAGAACACTTGTCCTTTTTGTCCATACATTGACATTTACAGCTTGAGTTTTATGTGGTTTTACTCTTTCTTAAAAGGCTTCCAATGCAGGAGCGTGCTGCAGAACAAAAGGACAGCACATTGTGTATTTTAATTTAAATACGTTAGTACTTATAGTATTTGCTAATGCCTGCAATTAAGATCTGTTGCTATTCTCTCACTAATATCCCACAAAATGAATTAATACTAGCAGCTCCCATGGGTAACTGATTAGAAAACAACCCTCGTTCTGTTGCTCAGGTCCTTGTCTGTCAGACTCCAATCAAAAATTCACCGCAGCCTTTTCTACTCATTCAAGGCACTTTCAGATCAATCAAAGGGAGATGTAGATTCTTTATTTATTCTTTTTTGCAGACAAGGAAATGCCGCTGACATCTTGTCACAGAAAATTACCCCCTCAATTGACAGGACAGGCGGCTTGTTGGTTGTTTAACTAAGGGCTGGAAAGGTCAGGCTGCTGCGACTGTGCGGTCCAGCATTTCCACTCAAAACACCCCTCGTCCTGTGCTTGCAGGTGAACACAGCACCAAGCAAACACCCAACTTGGCATTTCTTCCTCACAAAGCATTTTTCTCAGGGGTTAATAACTCTAAATCAAATTCAGCAAGCAAGCAGCAGCAATAGCTCCCTTCCGGCTCTTCCCAGATGTGTGGATTTGGGATTAGTCCCTTATTCCCCACGAGCCAAAGGACCAAGAGTTGGGGATTGTGTACGGAACAGGAGAGGAGATGGTTTTGTGAGCGCAGATTTAATTGGCATGGAAAGGTTTCTTCCTCAGGGCACAGTTACCTAAACCTGGATGTTAACGAGTTCCCACTTTGACAGCAGCTTCCCTCGTGATTTCGGAATTATTGTGTAAAGTCGCTGCCTCACTTTCCCCATCCGGAAGGCTGAACTCCAATATGTGACTGTGCAGGGCTGTTTGAGGGACTGGTTAATGTTTTAGACCTGGTTTGTAGATCCCGCGCACCCGTGCGATGATGCAAAATTGAGGGTTAATCTCTGTATCTGGAGGGATGCCCCCCTGGCTCAGTTTCTCCTCCTCAGACCAACAGCAGTGGACAAAGGCTCCAAAAGGGGGTTGGTTCGTGAATTCCCACAAAACCACTGTTTTTAAACAGCACGTGGCTTGCCAAGCAAATCGAAGCCGACACAGATTATCCTTGTTCACTTATAAAACTCGGTTTTCAGAGATACTAAACCTGTGACATGGGTGTGAAGTGATCTGAATTTTCGACCCTCTGGGTTTGGTTGTTTTTGGCAAGCAGGAAAAGATGTTGCTCTTTAACAAAGAAGGAAATACCGTGTAATCTTGTAGAAATAGCTGTCTTTTTGAATGAATACTCTTCAAAAAATACGAAGTAAAGCATCTATATAAAGAGATTTAATTGCATTTTCCAAACGGTGCTGTTTTCCTGAAGGTCGGTTTGTAATCACCAGCACAATTAATGCAATTAATGCCTCCCGCAGCAAACGCTGCACCTCAGAGCTGAGGCTCATGCACAGGAGACCCTTTGCACTGTCAGGGTGGACAAGATGCCCCCAGGTGAGACCCGGAGTTTTAATTAGAGCAATTAACGCCTCTTCAGCACCTTTTGTGCCCCAATGTACCCAGCCACGTGACCCCTCGTGGGGGCGGGACCCTTCGGTGACAGACAGGCTCCTCAGCCAATCAGGTGCCAGGCCCTGAGGTACTGGCCCAGTTCATAATGGCGGCAGCAAGACCCCTGCAGGCCCTAGAACTCTCCAGGTCACAGAACCCTCCAGGTCACAGAACCCTTGGGGTTTTGGGGACAACAGACACCCCTCTGAGCTCAGGGTCCGGCTGATGAGACTCCCCGGGACTGAGAGCCCTCAACTGCTCCTCGGTGAGTGATTTTCTGGATGTACCCCAGTTATCCAGGTGGTTATTTCTGCTGGGAACCCTGGAGTGAAGGAGGCTTCTTGTTTATGTTTGTAGATCCTCATTATTCTTATGTGGTCGCACAGTAATAATATCCTCAACTGACATCTATACCTGTGTTTTATAATATTGTGGGAGTGCTGAGTAGTTTTGGATAAACCCTGTTTTTGATTGGTTTCTTTGTTAAACAGTTTAGGGTAAAGTCTGTTTGGAGCTCATTTCCTTCATACATTGAGTTTTTGGGTGCTTCTGACAAAATTATTCTGCCCAGGCCTCAAGTTGTCCTAAATACAGACCAGCTCTCTTCTAGAAGTTAGATCTCTGGGTTAAAATGACAGCAAAGACGTTTTGTGTCTCAGGCTTGTGTTGTATTGGTGCGTCTGTGGTTCTTCAGGTTTAATCCAATCCAGGTTTAATTCCCCTGCACCCCTTGGAGAAACCATCAGCCAGGGACCTTCCTGAGGTTGCTCTAAGGCAAAATACTGGAAATTTGGAGTAGTGGCACGTGCAGCTTGGCTGAAATCAGTCCTGAGAGCATTTAGGTGACATCGCCATGCACAGTCCTGCTAAAGCCTGGCTTCCCTGGCTCTGGGGACGATGTGCTCCGCTGGTTTGTGACACCAGCGCGATGGACCGAGGTCTCACAGGGGTTATCCATGAGGCAGCGCTGCCTGCTGACAAATTACACCGTCACGAGTGGAAGGTGACAGGCTGGTTTGTGCAGAGAAAGAAGCTGTCTCTGGGATGTTGCAGCTCGTGTTCGCTTCCAGACAGGGGTGAGATCAGGTGCTTGTAAAGAGATGTTATCTTACCTGTATCCAGAGCTTTTAAATTGAACATAAAGGTGCAGAATTTAAAGTTGCGCAGGAAAAATTAGGTAAAGCTTTGGCTTAGTCTTAACATCTTAGAGCCAAGAGTCTGCATGTGGGAGCTGGAGAGTGGAAGGTCCAAATATTGTCACCTTTTTCTGGTCTGAATAACACTTATTAACAGATTGCCGCTCTTGACCTCTCTCCTGCCTTTCCCTCTCTATGCAGACAGACTAACAGTCATGCAGACCTAGGAGGTTTGAAGCTGCAAGTCAGGTCACCAAAACCTGTGGAAAATGAGCTACGTGACTCAGGAGGATTTTCTATTGCCTGATTAGCCTCAGCCCAGCCAGAGTGTTGCACATCAGCAGCATCACTGCAGCCCTGAAAGTTGTGTCTTTGTCTTGAAATTACAGGTTCAAAACATGAGTTTTTATTTTCTGTTTGCCCCAGCCAAGGCTCCTAAAGCTGGCACGGCATGGTGAGAATAAGTGAATTTTCAGTGTTTTGCATAATTTGTGTGAGAAATCCTGGGCTCCCTACGTTGTGCCCGTTGGTGCACGGTAGTTTGCAGAATTGGGAGCTGCTTATAACCTGTGCACTGTGGTCAGATATTCAGAAGCATCTAAATGTTTAACTACCGTGTTCATCTAAATACCTTTGATTTTTCTTAGCTAAAATAGGTCATTTCTTTTTACTGTTTGCAAAATAATCCCTGCGCACACTTTGAATTATTAATTCCTCTTCATTCTGCATGTCCTTTTAAGATCCTTTCTAAAGAGAGCTTTGGAATATATCTATTGTTTTCAGGAGTCTTGTGTTTCCACCTGCTAATGTTTTTAATATAAATTCAGTCTGTCCTTGCAGATCACATTATGCAGTCTGGGCTTGATGGGCTTTTTAATAAAGTGAATATTGGGGACAGATTTGATAAAAGACATGCCACATCTAATGATGTTTAATGAAAATAAAAGCTTTGGGGTTTGGTGTCCTGCCCATTAACTTAAGTGTGATTATATTTATTGTCCGTCAGGCAGCTCAACACAAACCCAGTCAGAACATGAAATTTTAGTCTTACAGTAAAAATAGGAAACTGGATAAATGCTTTGGTTGGGGAACAAATGGGGTTTTTGAAGGTCATGTTAAGTCTGGAAATGTTGCCGCTGACTTCACAAAGGATGGAACTGGGATGCAAATATTGCAGCACAGGGAACACAAAGATTGCCAGGGAAGAAATGTGAATAACACTGCAAGTATTTCTGATTGTGGTTGGAGTCGGATATTTGTGTAACAAGATCCTGTTGTTTTCCCTGATGTTCTTTGCTTGTTTCTGGTGGTTCTTCCTGGAGATGCTGGAGTGTCTGGACGTGGCTTGTTCTGCTTCTCACGTAGCTTCCCTGGCTGTGCCGAAAACCTTGGCAGAACAGAGTCAAGACAAATGAAAACCATGATGCTTTAGAGAATGAGTTGATTTTCTTATACGTTTAGTTTTAAGAACATACTTAGATCTCATATTAAGATTTAAGGGCATTACCTTCATTGGAGTCCCCGTGACGCCGGGCAGAGGTGTCACCCAGTGCGGGTTTTCTGCTGGTGGATTTGTGGTTTAACGCCAGATTAAACCACAGCAGGCAGGATCTGCCCTTAGCAACAGCCACAGCTCGCTGGAAAATGAGCAATTTTAGCATTGCCAGCCGGGGTTTTCTTTCTCCAGAGCTTCCCAGTGACAGGACCCGCTGCACCACCCACACTTGGCAGCAGGGTCGAGCACCAGCAGCTCGCGCTTTCCCGAGCAAGGGTGGTCCAGATCCCCAGCTTTCGCAAAACCTCCCACTATCTGCCGTCTACGGCAGCTCCTGAGATCTGGTTTGCATAAATACAGTTTGCTAAACCTGTCAAAATCAATCTGAGAGACGCTATGCAACTTTGAGGCGGCTTCCTCTACCCATGACTTTCCTACCAAGACATGATGCATAAGCTCAGCAGGCCAAATATTACCACCTTTTTTTTATTCTGAGTAACACTTACTAACAGATTTATTCTTGGTGTAGAGAGGCAACTGCTGGCCCATGAATTTTTTAAACTAATTGGAGCTCCTCTGCTACTCCTCCATGTCATGGGGTACTCTGCAGATGCTCGGAAGATGCGTATATGTAACTGGTTTTTTTTCCCCTTTCCATTGGGTATAATTTGGCGTATATTTCACAAATGTCTACACTGCTTGGCGTATTTTAAATAAGTAATGAGAAGGCACTATTCTGATTGCAGCGTTCTTAGTGATGAAGTAAATGACTGTAACCGCACGTCAGGATGGCTCTTAAGGCAAGGAAACGGTGACATGAATATGGAAGAGGTGTGGAATTAGTAACGTGATCATTCAAGGGATACAGAAACCGTGATGTTGGTATGAATTTGAGCCCTCGTTACTTTTTGACCGAGGTCTTGTGTTTCCTTTCTGGTTAAATTTAAAGAGTTTTGGGTCACGTTTTATCAGTGAGGGGGGAAGTCTGTCTGCTGGTTTATAATGTCTAGACGGCTGCTGAGATGTATTGATAAGGGCACAATTAGATCCCTGTCCCCTTTTCTGTTGGCTTTGTCTGCCTTGTGATTTGTGCTGCTCAGACTTGTGGTTAGGGCGGAGACCACTTTAGCCTGGACTATTTTAGTTCTTGACTAAGTCCTTAGACTAAGCCTTGGCCGAGGAGGTTTGGTGACAACCTGGAGAGCTCAGCTAAGCGGGGTTCCCAGCTTAGCACACAGTCCAGCTGCTGAACACCCCAAAACCCCAACTCCGGCGCTTTCCCTCCCCTCTGGGACACCATGTGTGCATTTTAACTCACCCATCTTTTGGACAAAAATGGAGCAATTCTGTTAGGCCATCTGAGGTTCCCTGTCCTCATTTGGAGATCTTTTCCTGCCTGCACTCTGCAGTGGATCATTAATATTTCAGGTTTATTTTCCATTCGGCTGCGTGCCTGCAGCACACAGCAGATTCTAGCATGTAAAATTCACAGTAAATTACAGCTATCTGGGGGTGGTGATTGCCAGATGAGTCTGGCCCAGGGTCCCACTGCAGTTTCTCTCTCTCCTTCTCCTCTTTTTTTGGGTGCTGTGCTGCTGCAGTGCACATAGACCTGTGCAGCCTTATTTATTTTCCTTTGCAGGGCTTTGACATAGGGATTGTCAAACAAAAATCAGTCCCAGCAGAGCGGTGCTTCAGTAAATTGCGTCTCAAGAGGGGTGGTGGAATCAGAGGCTTTAAATGTGTGCTTTAGTGTTGTTACTGCTAGTCATTCTTGCTTTTACAGCCTCAAAAGACCAACGCAGGCCCCTTTGTGTGGGCTACTGTAAATGCACAAAAAAGAGAGTGGAGATGCAGAAAGGGGCTGGTAACTGGTCCTGGGGGCTCAGCCCAAAAATGGGGTCGGGCATCCCCTCTGCAGCCAGTGGAGATGGAATTTTGAGAGATGGGGAGAGAAGCTGGTGTCCTCATTTTGAACATGCAAAGCTGAAGCACAAGGAATATAAGGCTGGAGCTGAGTTTCCAGGTGAGCGAGGTTAACATGCAGGCGTGTGGAAGATGCCAGACTCTTCCGAAAAGCAAAGTGCCAAGAAATTCAACCACTGGCGTGGGAGTCGGTCCTGTAGCACCGTTTGGGAATAGAAGAGGGGCTGTTGCCTTGAAATCTGGCTGGAAGCTGCATGAGCCATGTCACCCAGGCAGTGGGTGTTTTTATTTGCTTTTCTCAGGTGTGTGTGTCAGGAATAAAGGTGTCAAAAGCACAGAATGGAGAAGGATGGACTCAAAAATGAGTCAGATGCTGCAGCAGAGCTTGTAGATACTCAGTTGGCATCTCTAAGGGTATGAATCACGTTCCTGTGTTTCAGTACCTTTGGCAATTTTTTTGTTGGTTTTCTCCTCTGTTCAAGCCATTTCTACCATTACGAAGCCTCCTCACAGAATGAGGATGGGTAGCAGGGATTTTTGGCTGAGCTCATTTATAAAACATGTTTAGTAATTCACTGCAGCACTCTAACGGGATGTGCCCGCTGATGGGATTCAGGGACATGTCTCTCAGTGATAACTGCAAGAAGTAACATGGAAAATACATTACTCCAGTGCACTTAAGGACGTGAAAGAATAGATTCAGTGCATGGCAGAGAGCAGCTCATTCCTCTGTGTGTGCCCAGATGTCAGAGACCTTTTCTGTATCTGCAGCATAATGGGAACGCACCTGAGCTCTGTCCCCACCTGTACTGAGGTTTGCTAGAAAAATTCTCCTTTCCCAACAGTTTTTTGACCTCTGAAGGGGGATATTTCTGTTTCTGAACTCCTGCTGAAGTTGTTTTATTCTCTTTGTTTATCCTGTTGCTTGGTGCTGTGCGCTCAGGTCTATTTGTGACCAAGTTTTCCCTCTTGTCCTGGGTACAGGCGGCTTAGACCAATCTCATGGAAACTCCTTTCCCTTTTTTAATAGCTCTCACAGACACATTTATCAATATTTCAGCCTCTCTTTTTTTCCCCTAGACCTCCTAAAGGCCGGGGCCATGCATTATGTGGAATTATTTATGGATCTGCTGTCAGTAACAGCCTGTTAATATCGGTGCCACTTTTCTGAAGATGGCTTTAGAGTGATCTGGGGGCTGGGGCAATTACTGCCCCCCAGCCATCCCAGTGCCTCCCATATCCTCAGCACCAGAGGAAGATTAGAAGCATCCAGCAATACCATACTCGGGAAGTTATCAATAAATGGGTGATTTAAGACTGGCACGTTTTAGCCACTGGTAAATGATGCTAAGCAGCTGATGTCTGAGGTTCACATTTACTAATTTTATCAGCCAGTGGCAAAGTCCATTGTAGCAAGAGCCATTAGACCGTAGGGTCTGAGTTCTTAGGGTCTGTCAGCTGGGAAATCTTAATATTTCTGTGAATTTTCACTGCTTGCACATCAGTGGATTCAACCTGCAGCCCTTTATTCACTTATTTATTAAGACTAGAATGATTTAAGCAGTGCTATGAAGCTATGAAAGATCTACTGGTATAAGGAAGTAAAAAGGGATGAAAATTCTTAATTTCAAGTTGCAAGTGACATGTATTATTAATTTTGAATAGGGCTGGTAGAACAACACTGTTTTCTGGTCAGTAAAACCTGAATCAATTAGCGTGTTCTGTCGATGGTGTCATGTTGGAAGGGTCGGGTTTAGCCTATTTATTAGTTGTCTGGTGCCTCTGTGTCTGAAAAGCTGGATGTGCTCCAGTCTCCCACTCTTCCTGGCTGATGTGTCCTTGCTAATGTCTCCTGAATCTATAGCCCAAGGTCAGAGGATGCAGTAAATTCAGAATTGATTCCTCCGAGGCGATAGCAGGCATCCCATAGCAAGAGAAGCTTCTTCTCCATGCCCCATTGCCCTCTAATGGCCAGTGTTGGATTTGCACAGCGAAGTGGACTGTCCAGAGGGCCAAATACTGTTGTGATGGTTCAGCGTGGGCTGTGTTTTCAAGTACACCCTAAAAATGTCCACAGCAGAGATTGTTTTTGGGGTGCAAAGTGCAAAAGGTTTGCTCTCTTTTGGTAGGACTGTCCCTCAGAGGGAAAAGAGGGGTGGAAGAGGGGGGTAAATTCAGAGATTGAAAAGAAGCAGAAAGGTGATGTTTCTGGAAGGGGAGATGGGGGAGTGGAGAGCTTACTCATACTAAAAAACACAGAAACAGATGAACAAACAAAACCACAATCCCCAAAGCAGCGGCAAACTGCTGTGCCCAACCCCATCTATATCTCAGGTGCATGATGCCAGTGGCTGGACCTGGATCAAACTATTGCAGTTTATAAAAAGTGTGAGAACACAGAGGGGAGCGCAGCTGATGTTTAGTGCTCTGGGGTTACGTAGTGCAGGCTCCTGACAGTCAGAGTGCTGAAGGTGTCTGTAGTTTGCCTGGGTTCATTCCTCTTGCAGTGGAGGCTTTTTGACAGTAGATGTCACGTTTGCATAGCAGAACAGTAGATTGGACCTGCAGAGGAGCCCTTTGGTATCCCTGGAAATTCATGAGTGCTCACAAAGTGGAAACCATGAAGAAACAGATTGTAAGGTGGCAGGAAAACTATGATGTAGTATCTTGTCAGCCCTTATTATAAATTTAATTCAGCTTTACTGACTAACATGGCCGTGTTTGGCAATGCCTGTGAATGATCTTTTTGGGCCAAACTGAGAGTTTTTAGGGGTTTGGCAATGTCAGAAATGATCCCACTTTACACTGTTGCCGCATGTTTCACGTGCAAATGATCATCTTTGAAAAGTTTAGATAGAACACTTTTAATACAGAAATCTTTGTAAATACATTAATTACATGGATACATTAAGTTCGTAAAAAATACCATCATCGATTCGGATCTGTGCTCGTTTTGATCCTGATCCAAACCCAAATCCAGTTCAAACCGGAACCTCCATAAAATCTGAAGTACTTTGTGTCCAGGGCAATTTTGTTTCTTTTTTTGTTCCTTGAAAAACACTTCTGTGCGCTTTAAAATAAAACTATTGATGCCAACCACATGAATAACTCCAGTGCCAATGGTCACAAGAGCATCAGTGCCAGCACCCTCACAGTGTTATTAACACCAACGCCAACAGCGTCACGCGGGTCGTGCCAAGTGTCAACAAGGCTGATGCCAACAGGAGTGAAGAACCCTCAGTACTAACCCAGTGTGCAAACCTCGCACTGCGACGTCGTCCCACAAAAACAACCCCCGTGCCCGGCCCGGTTCTCATTAGCAACTTTACAATAACACCCTGCTGCAAGATTAATTAAATGAAAGCACCAAGGTGTGCATATCCTGGAAGGGAGAAACGCTTGGGTATTTCTGGAGCTAAGAGGCAAATGAAATAAATGATTAGGGATTTTGTTGACTGTGCTTTTCTGAATTTCTCTGCCCAAGTGTTTTAAGCTGGCGCAGCCTGAGCTCCGAGCACTTGGTTTGACTCCTGCGTGCTTTGCTTCTGAGCATCTCCAGTTCCACCTCCTCAACAGAGGGATCTTATTGAACAGGTGATCTACAGATCAACGATAGAATCTGATCCAAAAGGATCTCTCCAGAACCAGAGCGTTTCCAGTGTGTAATCTTATTATTCCAAGGCTAGTTGGATACAAAGGGCAGGAAGGGTTTTCTTTTCCCAGAATTTGTGACTTACAGATGAAGGAGGAGATCGGAGTTGCTGAAGAGAGGGTCCAGAAGTGGAGCCAGAAGTTCACAATTTACAAACATACAGTAGCTGTGCTTTCCCCGATCTTCTCAGGTCTGTACCCAGAAAAGCAGAGGAGCCGCCGGGCGTCCCCGAGCAGCCACATCTACCAGTGGTAGCCCAGGAGTTAGGACACGGTCAGCAGCTTTCCCAGCTTACTCCCAGTCCACACCTCAGTGCAAGGAGCGATTCTGCTTCGTTTCCTTTCGGACGGTAACTTGATGTTGTCACCAAAGAATTCCTTGCGGTTGGAAAACCAAGCTTTTCCTTACAAAGCAGCTGTCAGTTGGTTGTTCTGTTTTTAAAGAGAGCAGGAAGACTATCTCGGTTGACTTTGCCAGAAGTGGAGGAATCAAGGGACAGATAAATTGTCCCTTAAAATTTCACGTGTCTCGATCAGCCCTGCTTCAGAAGCTTCATACTCTGGGGTTCATTGGAGGTTTTAAAGCCTACATGAAAAAGGAGTTATATCACACAGTGCCTGGGGCAGTTTCAGGGAATTACCTCCTGAAAGAATGGCTGTTCACATTTAAACTCAGGTTACCTTTGGTGGAGGTGGAGGTTTGCCTTTGGGAGCTGGGAGATGAGCAGGTTTTCTCTCTGGTGCCTATAACAAATGTATTTTAAATATCATTAGGCAGCTGCAGATGCTCCACAGACCTCAGCTGCTGCTCCTGTTATCTCATGTATTTAGTACAGCACTTTCCTAGTGGAAAAGCCAGGGGCGAATTAGATTAAGCTGGCCACATACAAGAAGACACAATAATACAAATACAAAGGGACATAGATCTTGTGTTTCAGAGACCACTGAGGTATTCTCAGTGTTTAAATTAGTCCATATCGAGTATCCATGCTCAAATAGACTGCTTAGGAAACTAAAGCACATTGTATACTCAAGGTGCGTGTTGAGGAAAGCATCTAAAGACAGTGGGATTTCAGTGTGGTTTTATAATCAAGCTGATACGTGGAATTATTTTTTTAATCATAGAAACTGAGAATGCTAATTGGTATCTGATAGTCATTTGCAACTCGGATGAAAGATGTGAAAACTTGCAGGGTTGCACTTACAAAAATCTCTTCTCTGTGAGAAGAGGGTGGTTTGGTAGAAGGAACAGGAGGTGGGGGACCTTTCGGCCTCATGACAGGCTGTAAAAATGAGAATAGAAAACATAGTGAGCATATATACATATTGTGTGTGTACCCACATGTTCCCATGGGAACGTGCAGGCTTGTGTTCTATATAAAAAGTGCATGAAGAGGGGCAAAATGATTAATTAATTTCAGAAGCGGATCTGGGATGTTTTATGCTCTCCGTCCCTGAGATAGCATCCAGGGTTCCATCTGGAGTGCAGCGATGTCCCCAGTTTTGGGGTCAGATTGTCGTTGCGGGTCTCTAGCGTGGGGTGAACTGGTACACGCTGCCTTCCCCAAAGCCAACATGAAAGCAAAGAAATTCTCTAGAAGTACTTACGCTCCGGAGCTGTGGTTTGTTCTCCTGCGGCGGAGGTACGGGCAGGAGGAGTTTCTTATCGTTCATCTGAAACAGGGAACAATTAAATGGGATGGAGCGTTGTATTGGGCTGCTCCTCTCCTGCAGACAGATGACTCTGGGACGCAGTGCCACCTGCTGTCCCCTCCCTCCTCATGCTGGGATCCACAACACTGTCCCCTCAGCCCTAGACAAGCATTTTGAAGCCCTCCTGGAAATGCAGAGCACTTCGGCTGCTGAGTTTGGAGGTTTCGACCCCTCGGTTACAGCCCCAGGGAGACCAGAGGTGTCCCAGCACCTCCCTCTCACCTTCTGGGCAGGTGCCGCCAGCACAGGGTGTTCTCTGCATCTTTGTTCTTGATCCACAAAGACTTGGTTTGTGGCTCCAGGTCCCCTTCTGGTGTGGCAGCTGTGTGAATATCACATAACTGTAAATCTTACTGAAGTAAAAAAACAAAGGTCACAGACCAACTTCCTTGGCTTTCCAGTGTCTAACTCCATCCCCTTTCAAAATCCAAACTTAAAACTTATCCAGAAGTTGCTTGGCTTTAGGTTTTTTCCCCCTGGATGGGGATAAGCGTTTTACCTCTTCTTGAAGACTCGGAAGCGGATCAGTAACACTGCGGTAGTTGTTGTGACGGCGAGGACAACCAGCACACCGGCAACGATAGCGAAACCTGTCAGGGAGAGACCGTGAATTTGTATTTCCTGAAAGATCCACTATTCCTGAGCAGTTTCCCAGCACGAACATTGGCAGACTAATTTTTTCACAAGTTCTAGACCATGTTTGTCCTTGCTGTTGCTTAAGCTTACGGCTTCTTCTCCTGCCACAAATGGTGATGGGAAGGAAAGTATTCCTGCCATTTTGGCCATATTTGAAGCCTCTGGTTATTTCTGGAGCCATCTAAACAAACCCATCCCTTTCCATCCATCCTCAGAGATAATTTCATTGTCATTCCTCTCGAAGGATGTCACCCAAAACTGTGTAGGTCTTTAGCTTTCTATACAAGTAGGACTTCACAGATTTCCCTTGACAAAGCCTCAACCAAGCCCCAATGTGGAGAGCTGATGGTGCTCGAGTGAGGACAAAATATTTAATAACAAGGGCTGAATTATTTTCCCAAACGCATGGAAATCAGTACAGAAAGCATTTTCCCTCCAAGGCAGATCAGTTAAAGGCCAGCTCCAGGCAGATGATAAAGAAATGAACTCAATTACATCCTTTGCAGCAAAACCTCTGGGAATTCGCCTCCACTCAAATTTGACAGTGAGCTGATGTGATGTCCTCGTTATCTCGGGATGGAGAAAGGGAAAACCTACTGCTCTAAATAATCTCTGGGGTGTATCGCTTCTGTCAGGTTAGAAAAGTAGCTTTCTCTAGTCATTTGTATGAGCTGCAGTGACTTAAAGGTGAGCAGAAACTGGAGATCTAGACATGCAATAGGGGTGTTTTGCTGGAGTTGAGCAGCTGGTGACACTTGGTGGTGGCACTTGCTGGTGACACTTACTGGTGAGCGCGGAGGAGCGGTCGCAGGTCGGGGGCGCCCAGCCCTCCTCGCACTGGCACTGCAGCTCGTGGTCACACACCTGGGGAGCACAAAGCCACATCTTCAGGGTGGGAATGGGACTGAAGCTGACAGTGGGAAATTTCAGTGGGTCAGGGTCCTGAGAAGCTCATTGAAGCCTCTTATTTCACCTGGGCTGAAATGTAGCTTCTGACTCCACAGCTTTTGCAAATACTTATTACTTAAATATGCTTAATATACTTAATATACTTAATACTTAAATACTGACATCAGTAAGGTCTGTAGCTGATATGCATAACGATCAGTGGCTCCTCTGCTGTTCTGAGTACAGACTGAGAAGATCGGGGCAAGTACGGCTACTGTATGTTTGTAAATTGGGAACTTTTGGCTGCATTTCTGGACCTTTGCATAATTTTCTTGTGCGTTTTTTTTAAGTGAATAGTATGAAATGCTCATGTCTTACAGCATGCCCAGGACACTTGGCAGAGCAGTTGGTCGATCTAAAGACATCTTCAGCATAGACACATTCTCCATTGCTGCACACCTGAAACAGGAAGGGCAAACATTACCGAAGTGATTTATAGCTGTCCAAACGTGCAGAGCTTGTACATTATTGTGTAAAGTGATGTGGAGGAAAAGGGGGTGTAGAAACAGCTTTGCAAATCACTTAAGCCTGTATTAGGAGTTTGTTATGTGTATATATTTTTTCATTTAACCTTTGGGTATTTTATAGCAAAGGGAGGAGACAGACATGGACAGACAATTCTTCACCCTTACCCCCCCAAGTGGAAATATATAGCAAAGAAATAGCACTCAGCACTCAGTGATGCCTAACATATCTAATGTAGAAATGATGAAAAATAGTAATATGCGCATGATCTTTTAACCCTTCATACAGAGGTGTGTGTCTGCTGCCACAAACCTTTGTGTCAGCGAACAAATAATCAGACAGCAGTCAAACATAAGGAAATTGGAATGATAGCAGTTCCTGTTTGCTTTCCAGTGATTTGTGGTGGATGTAAGGCAGAAGATACGGCAGATTAGATCAGCAGTAGTTTAGTGTCCACTTCAATCTGCCCTGTTTAAAGTCTTGTGTTGTACAAGAGCTAATGATACCAGACAGACTGAAAAAGGAGCATACAAGGGGAAAAGCTTTGCTCTACTGACCATCCCGGGCCCACATTTGGTTCCCTCGAGAATCATCCCTGGGTCTACTGCTTCATTTCTAGGAAAACTGGCTTTGCAGGACCCGAAAGTCACCAGGCTCCCGTCCCGAGGCATCTCCATCCCCCCCGCACAGAACAGCTTCCCGCACATTATATCTCTGGAAGGAGAAGGAGAGAACAACACATGGCACAGCAGAACTCCCCGAGCTGATTGTTCCTTTGGCTTGAGTTGGTTGTATCTGTAGAGGAACACACACAGCTGCAGGAAGGGGTTTTGCTCTGTGGTGTTTTCAGGTCAGTTTGCAACTAGAAGGTGGCAGGTTCTTAGTTCCTCTTGAGCTTATTAGGGACCCCACAGTAATTTGCAGAAATGAGTGCTTAACTGACCTGTCCTCAGCTTCTGAGGTTCGCCTGAAGTTCAAGTTCCCTATCCAAAAATCCCTTCCCTTGCACGCACGCACATGCAGTCGTCCTTGCAATCAGGCTTGAATATGTATCTAAACGTATATATATAGCTTTAGCACACTATTCAGATTGAACAAGAAGGGTTAAATGAACATATGTGCATCTAAAACAGCGCACTCATTGCTTCTGTCCCTTGGTTTGAATAGCAATGGGCTGTCTTCCCAAATCCCAGCAAATTCTGTAACACAGCGCTTACTTTCTTTTGCAGGGGACGTGACTGCCTTCTTCTTTTCTGCAGTATCCATAATAAACCCCTTTCTCGTTCATCCGGTAACAGGAGGCAGCACCTTCAGTAGCCTCTGAAAGAGGAGAATGCGACGGGATTAGTTCAGGTTCTCTGCCTGGCAGAACTCCTCATGTTGAATTTCCTTTACCTGCCTAGGAAATGGCCTTTTTCATGTGCCTAAATGACTCTTCCTGGCACTTCATGCGTTAATTCTGCGCTATTGTTGTGTACACGCACCAGAACCCATCCTGTGTGTTCGCTCTCTATCCACAGTGTGACACAACAGACCTTGCCTAAGAGAAGGGACGTAGGGCTGGAGATGGTTTGGGACTGGGAAGAGGCTGAGCCACCGCACACCCTCAAACGTAAAGCCATGCTAAATTTGGACGTTGTTTTGAAATGCAGACATTTCCTCTTCCTATCAAGCAAGGAATACTCTTAAAACCATCGCATGAAAGAGGGAAGACGCTTACCACTTCCCATTTCTCTGGAAATACGTTGCATTTTATGCTCTGAGCTTCAGCTCACATGATTATAAATATAAAAATAATGATAAATCGTATGCTATATATGAGAACTCATTTATATAGCGATTCCATTCCTGATTTACTAAAGGTCTTTGCTTTGTTAGCAGGCAAAACCTCCCTCTGTCTCTCTCCTTTGACTCAGAGAGCTTTGTTTTCCGATGCCGAGTTGCGCTCACCTGGTCCGAAAGCAGCTTTGCACTGGTTTTCTCGCGTCGGGCAGGTTCCCATGTAGCAGTAGCCTTGGCCGTAGTCGCAGGGGTGCCCGTTCACGCGGAACCGATCCGCGGGGCAATTTGCAGAAGAGCCGGTGCACATCTCAGCCAGGTCGCAGTCGTGCTTAACTGCCCGGCAAATAGCTCCGGATTTTTTATACTGAAGGGGGGGAAAAGCAACGCCACGCTTAACACACCCCTGCCATGCCGTTCAGAAATCACGCTGGAGCAGAGGGTGGAATTAGGGGAGGCAAATCTCATCCTCACTGCACACGTTGCGCGAGGGACCAGATTTGTATCTAATAGAAAGTTGGTTATGTCGGTTGACAAGATTTGTGCCTCGGCTTTTTGTTCCAGGAGAAAACGGATAATTAAATTCTCATTTCTCCAGGATGTTGGAAGATTTGAGTGAATTGGTGCGCTTGTCATTAGTGTCAGTAATTAGAAGGAAGGAGGACTGGAAGTTTTGAAAGGTGCGTTACTGCTTTCTTATGGTAAACACAAATATACCCTGGCCGATATGAGAAGCCGGAGATGAAAAGGCTCTTACCTGGCAGTTTTCGCAGCACTCTCCGTGCGCACACGTGGAACCCTCGGTCAGTTTGCAGGTCTCGGGGTCGCAGCAGTCGTTCGCACACTCCTGGGACAGAACCCGCGCTCAGACCCGGGGCGCTGCTCTGGTTTGCACCCCCCTGTACTGCATTCTCAACCCTCTGAAAACGTATTTCACTACAGCCGCGCCATGGCGAGCGCGTAAAGAGCACAAAGCGTGTTTGATGGTGCAAGTGCTGGTAGAAGGTGTGCGAGGAACTTGTTTCTGCTGAGGTGGTTTGTGCGTGTGGCTCTTCCCTGTTCTCAGTTCCTCTGTCAGTGCAGACTGACAAACCACACCGTCGGCTTTTCACCCTTTGGAATGTACCTTTTAGGGGTGATCAGCAGTCTGACCACAGCATCTACAGAAGTATTTCAGCCAGCTTTGAACCGGCTACCTTATAAACTAAAAAACTAAACCCAGATGCTCTACAGCCTGAATAAAACTCCATCTGATGTGATTCCCGGCCCGTGTTACCTCGGGAGTGCCGCAGTCGCATTCCTCCCCCTTTTCCACGAAGCCGTTCCCGCAGTTTGGAGGAGCTATGATGCTGTTCACATCTGGGATGTTCATTAGACATTTGGGCATGTCGCTCAGCATGTATTTCTCGAAGCTTTGGAGGCTGCAAGAGCTGAATTTCTTGGGGACAATAGAACTGTGGTGAGGAAGCAGGAGGGTTTATGTTAGGATGGGTATAGCGAGAAGTAACGCCCTTTACAAGAAAAATCAAGCAAGTGACCACCCCCAAAACTGTGGGGTCCAACAATTTCTCCGAATATATACAAAAATAATTACTCCACCATTTTGGGAACTGGCAGCTTATCCAGAGCCCGTCCTGAACTGACAGCCTCGGGTTTCCCATCGCAGCTCGTACCTGACAGTGTCCGTCATGATACAGACTCTGTCGCTGCAGGCGCAGCTCTCGGTGTCGTGGCTCATGCCCAGGTTGTGGCCCATCTCGTGGGCCAGGGTGGCCGCGACAGCCATTTCATTCCTGTTGTGGTCCTGTGGAGAAACGAACAGGCTCTGATTTATATTGTAGAAGCAGTAGGAACACCCTGGAGCTGATAGGACAATTGGTCGTCAAATGGAATGATCCTCAGTGCTGCGTAAGGACTGATATGTTGTTCAGTCCATGCATCTGTGCCACACTTTATGCTGCTTTATATAACAATAAGACACCACTAACGGACATGAATAAATCGTTAAAATTAATTTATAAATAAACACAAGGAAGATAGGCTGCCAAATACCAAACGTGTTGCACAACCAATAATTTTTGTGAATGTTCTTTGCTGGTTGAGTAAAAAGAAACCATAGAAAAACCTTTAAAAAAATAAAATAAAAATAAATCAGACCTGAATAATACCTGCAGAATATATATCACTGCAGATGGATTTGAGAAAGGCCAATCCAATCGTTGTCCCCTCCAGGTCGTAGCCCCTGTAAGGGAGAAGAAAAGCAAAGTGAAATGTGATGATGTGACCGGGAAGCGAATCCCAAGTCAAGTCTGTTGTATTAACCAGCCTGGAAAGCGTTAAACCATGCGTCTCTGCCTGGTTGGGACTGGTTTGTAGAGCGAATTCCTTGGGAGTATTTGGGAATGCAGATAGGAAGGAGAAGGAGGCGCACGTGATGAGCTGAGCGTTGTCGTTCCTTTTCCTCTTCAGTAAATCCGAGAGGCGCCACTTGGAGAAGCTGTCCAGCGTGAACCCCGCGGCGCGGCTCAGGAGACACTTGTCACCGTCCGTCCAGATTTCCAGGCCAATTAAAGCCACGTAGATGTTTATGGCCTTGTAAACCTGCAGCAGAAAACCAGCGTTTTCATTTTACAACAAAGCCAACGCTTGTCCTGGTAACGGGTTCATTTTTGTCACTTGTAACATAGGCCGCTCCAGACCTGATTTAAGTTCTCCTGCGCTTCAAAGTTGCAACAAAAACCCCAGCAAACAAAACACGAAATCTTGGGTTTTGCCCGCACTTAACTGTAAAAAATGGCTTTAAAATACTTGAAAATTCCAGCAATATATTGGAAGGACTTGCAAAAGTAATCAAGAATTGAGAATTGCTTCATTCTTTCGAAGGATTTCAATCATTGACTTCAGCAAGTGATAAGAAAATATGGTATAAATGCTGTATTATACTGTAAGAAAATACAGTATAAATCTTCCTTTCTAGGAATGTCATATCTCAAGGCAAAGAACAGGATAATATGGATGGATCTGTGAAATTCGCTTCATAAATTGCAATGAAGTTCAGTTGTCATTCTTTCCTACATGTGATAATGAAAATTCATGATGTTTGCAAAAGAAAAAGATCATAAATGTTTTCTGTTTCAATTTCCCTTGGCTGTGTTTGCTCTTACCGTGTTGACGTAGTTGACTATTCCAAATATCCTTTCTCTTACAGTTTTCACATCTTCCTCATACTTCTTATACTAAAAAAGGAAATATTGTTGGTTAGGAGAAGGAGAGGAGACCAGGGGAGATTTCCACAATCAATCCACATGGGAAATCCTGTTCCTGGCCCAAGTCGGAGGTAAAACACAGTGCAGGGCTGTGATTGTGCTCGGAGCCCAGGGTTTGGGTCAGACCTCGGAAATCCCATATCTGCTGAAACGAGAAAAACAGTCCTTTCCATACTCACCAAAGTGTTGTCGGCAACTATGTAAACTTCCAGGTATTTTTTGGCTTTCAGGTATGCTTTGATCTGAAGAAGAGAGACATTTAAATGACTTCTAAGGCCTGTTTGAGTCTCAACCGTCGCAATTTCCCTGTGTGAGTTATGAGGGTTATTTCTTTAGCCAGGTCATTTAGAATGGGCCTGCCTTGTTTGCAAATGGGGAAAAGCAGGAGAGATATTATAATTATTAAGATTATGAATGTTAGACTAGATGTTAGGAAGTATTTAATGATATATATGGGCACCTGTTAGTACAGGTGTGGTTTAACTCAGGTGGTGACCCTGAAATCTCAGCCGGGTGAGATTTTTAGGGGTTCTTTCCAATCTGATGCTGCTTTGCTGTTTGCAATCACATCTTTTCCGGAGGCGACACCAAAGTGGGATTTGTGCTCCTCACAGGGTTCTCAATTCTGCAATTCCATTTCTGACACGAGCTCACGGGACGGTGGTTTAACCCTGAACTTACTTCTGGGCTGTTGCTGGATTTGAAGATGTCGTTGATGGGGTCACCGGAATCCGCTTCCCAGGTATTATTGACCAGCCCGCAGGTTTTTATGGACTCTTGTTGGAGTTCCTCGTACTTATAGACAGCGTGTTCGTCTCTGTCTGAGGTTCCCAAGGGCTCAATGAGGTACTTCTGACCACGGGTCTCAAAATAGCCCCTAAGAAAATGAGTTAGACTGGCGTCTTTTCAATCCGCAGGACTCAAGATAGCAACGTTATTTCTAACAGAGTTTAGCCCAAATGGACCATTGCATTTCCTTCTAAGCATGAATAAAAGATAACACCACTTATTTACATCCTGATTCTACTTAAGTGGGAAGAGGTATCCTCCTAGCGTTCTGCTATTTGGACCCTTTGGGATCCAAACCCCCACCTTACCTTAGACCTCCGCAAGCACTGATGCTCGCTAAGGAATCAGCATCGTTCTGGACGTAACCTTCATAATAACAGTGATCCTGGTCAGGAGGAAAAAATTCGGTGTCAGATTGGCCTGGATCCAGTGATTTCAGGGAAAAACTCGATGAGCTACAACAAACCACAGTGTCCGAGGAAATCTCCTCTTCAAATGAAATATTAACCTGTTTGCTGTGGGATGTCATAGTTATCCTTCAACACAGTGCCCCAGGTTGTGACAAATCCAATCCTGCTCATTTTATTGTGGCCGGATTAAGGAAACACCCTTGAGTATTAACCCAGTGCTCAGATGCAGTAGCTTCAATGAGGTTAACATTAAAACATATTATTAGGGGAAGACCTTTCGTGGCTTACTTGACTTAAGGATCTCAGGTCTAATGGACGTTTCTGTGTTCTAAGAGCCTTCAAACCAACCAAACCAAACCCAAATAACCCAGGATTCTTTATTTCACTCAAGTTCCCCCCCATTGCTGCTAATCGCTTCCTTACTAATCTTGATTTAAATAATTTCCTTTCTGTCTGATATGTGCTATTATTTCACAGACCCATGAATCTCATACAGACCCCAAGGCTGCAAGTGTGAGGGAATGAACTATTTTCTTATTACCTTCATCTGAGGGCTTGTTGTTATTTGTCGACCATCATCAGAATAAACCGTTTCAGTGTAGTCTCTGGCTAAGAGATGCCTGCAAAGAGGCAAAATAAGTTGAAAGGTTGTATCTACCAAAATCCCTGGTTTACAGGAGCCCAAGTCCTGTTTCTTTGTATCCTGAGCACCCTCCAGAACCACTTACAGCGAGGAAAAAGGAAAACATGAAGCGAACCTACTTATTTTTCTGCAGGTGCAGCACGACTTCCTCCCCGCTGGCTTTGATCCCGTACTCCACCGTGTCAGCGTATTTTGTCTGCAAACAGATTGAAGTGTTAGAATATGGGCTGCTAGAATTCCTGCTACGGAGTCGCCAACCGCATCCTTTGCCTCCTCTTCCCACCCAAAATAAGTGTTCTGGCCGTTATAGAATAAGCAGGAGGTCGCTCGGTTTCATGTCTTTTAATTAGAGGAAGAAATGTAACTTTGCAAATGTGTTTCCGCAATCATGCCCCGCACATTCAGCAAAGTGCTGAAGCGGATGCTTAAATTCAAACATTTTCCTAACTCTCTTGAAGTATGTAAGACTGTGCTTAGTTTCCAGCGTTTGATTTAATTTACTTCAAATTAAAATTTCTATGGGTTGTGCAAAATCTGGCTAATATCAAACCCCACGTCTTTGCAGCAGGACAAGTACAGGGTCGCTCTTCTACGTTTTGTCTTTCATTTCATTTTGCAAGATCAGTGTCTGGCTCTGAATTCTCTTGCCCTTGAAAATTGAGGCTGCTCTCACTTCAGAAAACCTTCCCCATCTCTTTTCCTACCTCTTTGCTTCTTTCTGCATCTCTTTTATGTACTGTGCGCAATTTCCGTGGATAAACGGTTTCATATCGCTCCACTCCAGGTAATTTCTTGCTGGTGCTCCCTAGGGAGAAACAGATGTATATTTATGAAAACACAGTATTAGCTTATTAAACACTGTATTTCTCATTTGTTGAGGCTGATTCTTTTGGGCACCACTGGTTTCTCATGTGTTCTCTGCTCTGGCTGTTGTGAGACCCGATGGGAGGTTTGTTATGCTCTGCATTTGGGATGAGTTGCCAGACGTTGGCTGGTTCAGGTGTCAACACATTTGATGCAATGCAGTCTGGATTTCTTTCCCGGTTTCAGGTACCAACACGCTCGACCGTTGATGCAAGGTGCATGAATGAAGCTCTGTGGTTCTGGGAAATCAGTGACCTCCAGACCTTATTGTGTGATGACATACGAGCCAAGCCTGGCTCTAGAGCAGCGAATAAACTCCAACAGTTCACCAGTCTCGACCAAGCCGAGATTTTTCCTATAGAAAGCTTTTTAGCTGCTCTTCTCACATAAGTAGTTCAATAGGTGCGCTCTTACCTATTGAGTCAGATTGAGGGTGGTTGCTTGTGATAGCATTTGAACAAAATAATAGGATGTGGGCAATAAAGGAAGAAAATCTTGAAGAAATCCAGATGATCCCTGACCATCTTACTGGTCTTAATTGCAAGATGTGTTGTGTGTCCGAGGGGGTAGAAAGAACTTATTGAGGAAATATGGTGCTGATGAAAAGGGTTTATTTCTGTTTTCTGAGTGAACCTTGATAAAAGTTAATTTGTGGTGTGACTTGCAGGGTGCTGCGTCGTTTGAGGTTAAGAACAGCAGCTGGTGGAGAAAAGAGGGTTGTCCAAGGGGTGGATGAGCGTCCACCAAGGCAGCGCAAGTTTAAATGCCTCCTGAGCTCTTCAATCTCCTACAAAAGGTCATTTCACCTATTTGGGCAAATTCTCGAGGGCTCAGAGTACGTTTTAATGTAATGGTCACAGGGATATTTTAGGTCTCTGGGAACAGTTCTGTGCTCGGTTTGATCTCCTTGTTGCAAAGTCGTTACAAGGCCAAGTGCAGCCCAGACGGCTCAAGTTTAGGCCAGATTTGAATGGAGACTCAGAACCAAGCTTGTGCTTTTCCTGCAGTTTCATACAAATGGTATTTAGAGGAAAAGGGGTTAGTTTTGTTCTGGAATAAATCGTTTCTTAGAGGTCTCTTTTTTAATCAACTCAGTCTATTGTCTTGGTCTCGTTTCAGACATTGTCCTGAGCCCGTAGCTTTAAGGAGGAAAGAAATTCCTTGAGTCTCATACAACTGCTGGTAAGGAACAAATGATTCTGTACTTTCCCAAGAGCCTAAACCAGGAAGAGAAACAATTAGCGAGGATTTCACTGACAACAAAGGTTTGGTTTTCGTCAAGGAACAAAATCTATAACACTTTGAGCATTAGTACTGTACACATGTTCAGGTATTCTGTGCAACTAATGGAATCGTGAAGATCTGTGCCCGAATACAAATTACATGTCAAATCGTGTCTATAAAACCTGTGCGTGCTTGTGCACGCCAGGCTCTGAGAAATCTGTTCCCTGTTGACATGAATGGAAAGAAACAATGCACGTGGAGGAACAAAAGGGTGCTGTGGGAAGGTAAAGTCATATGAAAACTCATAACCTCCAGTATCACACAGATAAAAGGTTGATAACTACTTTAATTCAGGTAATGTCATTAAATGAATTCAAGTAAAAGGCTTTTATGGCCAGAATGCTGTTAGTTGTCCCGACTGGATAAATTGGCTGCTGGCTTGCAGGAGAAATACATTAATTGGCTCACAAAACTAAGCGGTTCTGGGTCGTTAGGTGCTCTATAGTTTTCCCACAAGTAAAGAATTCCTTAACTAGAGAATTTTAGGTAATCGCTTTGTACAGAAAAAGCAAACACCCCCAACTTCAGCAGTATTCTTTTTGTTTTGTTCAGTGCCTTTAAACCACTGTCCTTCGGTATTACCTACATGTTAATAATTAAAAATTCATAAAGGCTTTACGAAGTGACCCGTAGATAGCACTGAGAAAGGGTTTAAAGAAGAAAAGCTCTACCTTGTTGGAGAAAATGCAGCAGAACGACAGCAAGGAGGATTCTGGTGGCCATGGTGGTGGCGTTTGCCCGGTGTGGGGTCGCTGGGGGTCTCGTTTGGAGCCGTTCGCTGCGTGCGGTGAACGGGGAGGGAGGGAGGGAGGCGTGCGGCTTTATTCTGGTTCCCATACGAGGAAGTGTTTGCTGAAGGTGTTGCACAATTCTCAAGTCACGAAGCGTTACGGAAGTTCCTGCCGGTTCGCTCGTGTCCCACGAATCGCGAGGTATCGGTTGCTGCTTTGAAATGAACTTCCCAAACTGTTCATGGGGAAAATAAAGATAAATACATAAATAACGAGGGAGATTAAGGTGGTCCTAATGTCTTCTTATAGGCTGGCTGGCAAAAAGCTGCAGTAGAAGCGGTGGGTAGTGCTGCTGGCTCACAGAATGGGGAGGTTTTTTGGAGTTTTAGGGTAAAACAGGTGTAAAGATGGATTGCAATTCTTGGTGAATGCCATTTAATCCGTACGGAAGGGAAGGGCTCAGAGCAGCAGTAAAGGTGCATATGTAATTCTGTATCTGTGAATCATATCTGCAGTGCAAACACCGAACGGGGCTTTTGCTGCCCCTTCCACCCCTTAGTAATGTTTGCTTGAGTTCATGGGATAACAGCTGAATAAATGGGATCGAGACAAGTGAGCAATCAGGGGGAGATTTGTCTCATAATAGTCTAAAAATCTATGCTAAAGTGGTCACATAGCACAGCAAACCGTGTCACCATCCCAGGTTATGAAATAGCACTTGGGGCAAGGAATTCATTCTGAAAGCTTTGGCCATATCCCTGCCCAGTGCTCATCGGAGACCATTTCATTTACCTCGGGGTCTTTTTAGTCCTGTGAAGATGAAGCTTGCTCTTTAAATGTTATATGAATGGAAATAAGCGGTGCATTCTTGGCTTACATCTTTGCCTTTCAAAAATAATTAAGAAAAATAACTGAACAACTGCTTTTAAAGACGAGTGGCTGCTATCCAGGCGTTTATCTCCACTCATTCTCTCTTGAAAACCATGTCCTGACCCCACCAACCTCCTAAGGTAACGTTCTTAATAACCTGTGCTTTGAAAACTTTATGAATAGACAAGACATCCCAGCAAAATCTGGCATGAAGAGGGAAATGTGATGTGCTAAAGGTCTTGGGTGGACTTGAAAGGGGATTGGATGTAATTTCCTTTTGTGAGTTGAGAAGCATCGGATGTTTCTGCCCTCGCTCCAGCGATTCCGTAATGGTCTGATACAAACTGACGGAAAAGCCGCTTCTGGCCCTTTGAAACCCTCGAACAGTTGTGCAACAGCTACGTGAGTGGTTTTATTACTCATAGGGGGGTAAAACGGGATGACAAGTTGATCTCAACATTTAATAACTAGAATATTGGTATTTTTAACTCAAGTGCTATTTGCTTCATTAAAGGGATGCAGAAAAAGGTGAAAATCACTCCAGCGCTGAGGGTCTGAACAAATCCTGCCTGTGTGAGATTAAACTGAGTATTAAAAGTGAAATGATAGTTGTGTATGGGGCACTAGACTGGGCTCAGCGAAAATCAGGGTTCAGATCACGTTTCTGCTTCTGCCTTGTCCTGAACCAGGTTTGCACTGCTGCTGATGCACCTAACAGGGATTTTCAGGAGCGTGTAAATGATGTAGGGACCTGTTTCCCCTGCACTGCAATACGTGTATATTCATCCACAACAGCAATAGCACTTGTGTAACTGCTCCAGACGTAGGTGGTGTAACCGATGTGGTTGACAGATACAATTTTGTTCTTCCATGTATCTCCATTCATTCCCTTCTGCTTCCCCCATCTGACCGGGACAGGTTCAGCAAACAGCAGCTCTGCCCGTGGCGAATCCTCCGCGTCCTGCGGCCCCCGGGACCCCAATGGGGAAGGAATGTGCCATTTCACCCCAGCCCTGGGTCTGTGCGTTCAGCTCGAATCCCATCCCGCCTTCCATCCCCATTTTCTGCTCCCCAAGCCTCAGCCCGACCCAGCCTGCAGGTTTTCTCGGACGTACAAACACAACCGTGCGGCTCCTGCATCTGCGTTCCAGCCCTGCGCTCCTGGTTGCTTCCTCCGGCCGTTCCCAGCTGCATTCCAGGCTCCCCACAACCCGCCTGGCCCTTCCCCTCCGTTTCCAGAGCTGATCCAAACCCATCAAACTCAACAGAAGAGCTTCTATTGCCTTCCAGGGCCCCTGGATCAGCTCTGCAGTTCCTCTTTAAAACCTGCTCCTTACGTAAGGCTTTTTCTTGTGCTTGCCTCTGTTGTCTCACACATTCCCACAGTGAATTATCCTTCTTTCCCTCCGTTTTATCCTTCTTATTTTCTGGGTTTCTCTTGAAGGATATAATAATCTGCTGCTTTAGACCTATTCAGAGTGTTTGGAAAAGTCACCCCCCTTCTACCCAGTAGTTGTTGCTCCTCAGCTTATGTGCAGCACTCAGCTATATTTGTACTGCCAAGGTTTAATATAAAGGAAACTGCTTTCACCTGAACTGTGATTGAAAGGAACTTAGCAAGCACCAGATGAGTTATTTTTAGTGTGGCTTTAATCAGATCACGACTGTCATCCGATTCTGACTAATGAAACCTCATCACCAACTTTTTTACATCTGTGTCGCCCTTTTTGCCTTGGAGAAGATTGTGGACATATATGGTGTGTTACAAGCATGTTCCTTCCTTCCCTTTTCTTGAAATGCAGGACAAATAATGGTTACTTCATCTTCCTGCTGTATCCCTCTTCGTTAGCTGCATTTTGCTTAATTCTCCTGCGTCAGTGTAATGTATGTGCATAGCAATCTGGTGCAGACTGTAGGTAGTTAATTGAAGGTGCAGGCCCTTCTGATACATTTCTCAAGAGCTACTAACTTCTCGTAACTTCTCGACACGATTAAGGTGATTTTTTGAAGGTTAATCCCCTCAGAAAACACATGCAACCCCATTTCTGCCTGCGCCGCGTGTTGTGCAATTGTGTGCACAGGTACAAGCTGTTTAATGTTCTCCATCTGCGCGGCAGCAGTGACAATGCACATCATTGTGAATTAAACACTGTGGGCTTAGTTGCTTTTTTTTTTTTTTGAAGGTATTGGTATTTGTATTATTTAGAGTCATGGTAGGTGAGGGCTGGCTCAGTTTTGCCAAGGGACGGGGGAATCGTGCGGGTTATGACGTGGTGTCCAGCACAAGCCTCTGCTGGCTGGAGGCCATCTGGGCTCCGCTTGCTCTGTACAAAGGCAAAGAGCGGTTCAGTTCTTAAACCCGGGTTTTAGGATGGGGGAGGAACCACTCAAAGCTGTGGCAGAGCTGTGCAAGGCAACGTGTGTGCATGACAAAGGATGGATCCGCAGCACCGGCCTCCGCACACTGAACCTCATCCCTGCCCATCCTCTACCTCCTTCATCCCCGCGTGCTCCATAGAGTTTGCACCTGCTGGCTCTGCCACAATCAGACCTTTCAGCTCCATTCTTTCCTCCACGGGGAATTCGGAGAGAGCTGGCAGGACACACAGCTTTTTATTTTCTTTGTGGCAAACAAGAAAGGGAAAGCAGAACTATTTGACCTGGATGACGGTGTCTGCAGCCCCATAGACTCCAGTTGCTTCCCACACACATTGAAAACATTCCATTGAGTCACCTTACTGCTGCGCTTGAGGCAAGAGCACGAACAAAGCAGCGACTGTCCAACCCGAGCGACCTCTGCAAAAGGAAGATTTTCCTGGCGTTGATGTAGTTATAACTACTTCTAACTACAGTTATAACTACTTGATGTAGTTACGGACAAAGAGCTCCCAGTGTGGACCAGTCTGCCCACCGGCCAGGCCGTGCTTTGGCCAGTAAAGGTGCTTCAGCTTGAGGAAAACAACCCCACGGGTACCGTTGTGTCTATATCAGGGTGCTGTGGTACCTTCCGCACCCCAATTAACATCCTTGTGTGATATAGGATGTAAAGATCCTGGTTTTTACAGCAGTTAAAAACTGCTGGAGCCTGAGAGTTGGGTTTGGCCCAGTTTGCTGCCCCGAAGCCGTGTGGGGTTTGCTGTTCATTTTCAGTAGCTTTTGACTATTCTGCCCTCCAACACGCAGGTTTTGTTTGTCGCTTTCCTTAAAGTCTTGATCCCTGCAGTCATGTGAATAGTTCACTCTCAGTTTTTGCTTAGTTTTATTATTATTTTAAATAAAAAGGAGTTTTCTAGGTCTTGAGGATGTAGAGAGATGCTTGAAAACACAAACCCGAGCAATGTGAATCTGAGAAAGCAAATAAAAAGAACTCTAATGGTTTTATTTTCTTAATCTCCTGGTCTCTTCATTATATTTTTAGGCCTGACTGGTGGTTCTGAATGCTCGGAGTTGACAGTCCTGAGTCCTGATCTGAGCCTTTCCCTTTTCCCAAGAGGCTGCAAGCCAACAAGAGACAAAAGGTGAGTTAAAGCGTGGTTTTAATCCCGCTTTACAGATGTGGTGCTTTGCAGAGCTCGGGACTAAGGACTCGGGGTCTCGCAGGGAGTCTGTGGTGGCATAAAGCACCAGCTTCACATCTTCGAAGTCTCAGTTTTGTCTCCAATGAAGCAGCAATTAATGGTGCTGTGTTGCTTCTGAGCAGCTCAGAACAAGCTATTCCTAAAGTATAAAAGTAATAATAAATAAAATAAAAATTGAGAGTAGTCTTCGACTGGGTATAAATGAGCAGAGCCTCAGTGATTTGATCACGGAGGGTTCCCGAACCCCAAATCCAGCTCTATACAAAGCGATTAATCCGTGTGTTCCAGCTCACAATCAGGGACTCATTTTTGTGGGTTTTCTCCTCTAAGGACGAGCAGGGAGCGAAGCCCGGAGGGAACAAAAGCAAACCCAGCAGCTGTTTGCTCACTCCACGCACTATTGTCCTCCATCAGATAAGCCAGAGGCCCTGTGGTGGAACAATTCCAGATCCAGATCGGCCAGAAAGCAAAACAAAAAACAGCTCTGAGACCATGAGACAAACCCCACAACTTCTCGAGTTTCATCTGTCCCAGGTATGTACCTGCCCCATCAAGTCAGATGATGGGGAACTGGTTGCGATTCCCATGCGGAGGTGACTTCTGGTTTCATCCTGCTCTAGGGGCTGTGCTTACTGCACATTTATTGCCCTGCAGCAGGATTTTACCTGCTAAATAGGGCAAAATGGTGAGGGGGATGAAGGAATTTGGTGTCGGGAATTCAAACTGTATCTGCCATATAGTATAATAGGTTGTTGCTCTAAAGATGCCAAGCCATGAGCTACTGGAGGGCTCCAAGAGACAGGAGCCAACTCTGGGAATGGCAATTTTGGTGGCTGATTGCAAAACCTTGTGTTTTCTCTCCACAACCACATCTCCAAACAGGCAACAGGTTCCATGTCCCAGCCCGTCCGTGGGTAAACATTGGTGAATCCAAAATGTACTGCCCCGCTTTTATTTGGCGTTATAAGCTGGACCACAGCCAGGCTTTAATTGGTGTCATTCAGCTCCGACTTATTTACCACCTTTTCCTGGTTTCCGTGCGACTTTTGGCCTGTTCGGGTATTTTAGTTGGCGGCAAAGAAAAGGCTGCTTTAAAATGGCATTTGTCCGGGAGAAGTTTTTAGCCATCCTGTTTGAAGGGTACATTTGCTGAGCGCCAACCCAAACGTACGCAGGTACATTAAATAGAAAAGGTTTGTTCAAATTATTACCTGCGAAAGGTAAAATTCAGAAAATTAAGTAAAATAAACTTCCAAATGCATTTAATTGAAAACTAGGCAGCTTTACAGAATACATTTATGAGCTGGCTGTTTTTGAGCTGCCGATCCGGACCTTCGTTTGTTTTAATCCTCACAAGACGATGAAAAATACGGTAGAAAACCAGACTTAATAAGCTATTTCAGAGTGAAGGCAGCAAACAGCAGCAACGTCCGCTCCAGCTTGGCGCGTCTCACCAGCACTGTAGGAAATACTATATATATGAAATACTATATATGAAATATTTCATGTTCCAAAGTTGCAGGCAATGCCCACAGAGTGGCTCTTGTCCTGGTGATCTTTCCTTGTATTATCACAGCTCTTGGCTTTGCTTGACTTTAAATAAGCTACCGCTCTTCCTCACCTTGTTTATTCAAGGCTCCGATAATATCAGTAAAGATTCCCCAGATCCCTGCACTATATTAATTGCTGTTAGCAATTATTTAGGTGAGCAAATAGTGGCAGAGATAACTGGCTATTTGCTAATCGTGTTCAAATGCAGGCATTAAAGCATTAATATAAATGAGAGATAAGACCTCAGCAATTCCCTTTCCACTGGCCCAACTCCATTTGAAGGGGGTGATGGCTTTAAATTTATATCATTTTAAAGAAGTAATGGGAGAACGACTCCTGCATTTTCCACAAGAGATAAACCCGTTCCCTACGTGTCACCAGCTGTCCCTAAACTGATTAATTTAGTGGTTTTGTGCTGCCAAAGGTGAACATCCAGCACTTGCAGTCCATTTCTAATTCAGGTTGCTATCACAGCCTTCAGATGTAGAACTATGGGCTCAGATTCGTGCACAAATGCAGGAAGAAATATTAAAACAAACCACTTAAATTCGGTGTATTTGAACATGTGGCCCCTCACCCGAGTCTTCATTGTGTTATAATAGATGTAGAGTCTTGATTTGTAGATAAGAGAGGAGGAGAACATGCACAGGCCCAGAGATTACAAAATCTTGGAGTAAATACCCCGTGTAATCGCCGCTTTTGTGTGTGTGGCAATTTCTCTAGTGGCTTTAGTTAAACATTTCCAAGTTCTTTGCTTAAAATAAGTCTGGTAGGTATTTTTGACCTCTGCTCCAATGCCGGGAAAATTAATGTCCTGGGGTTCTTTTTCTCTTTTTGTTTTCAATCGTAAAAATTGGGAAGGGCGTAGTAGCCTTGGAAGCTTCCTAAGATACCGATGTGGAGCCAGGCTTTTTGTTTTAAAGTTTCATAAAACTTTGGGGAAACTCTTTTTATCCCTTCTGAGCATCCTGACCATAATAATTTCAGTGCAAAAAGTGCCAGGATGCCCCAAGAAAGGCTGATTTTGCAGCATTTTCAAGCTTACTAGGACCATAAAGCAGTATAACAGAATTAATAGGAAGGAAACATTGCAGGGTTTCAGGAACAAAGTGTTTGGGGATACAATTCCCAGGTATTCTACTAAATGAACACTGTAACTTTTAAGGACTTTTGTCAGCTTAGAACAAAGTAAAGAATGGAATTTAAAAACTCTACAATCTTTATTCATGTTAAAGGCACCCAGTTTTATGAAAGAACCAGTGATTTATATCCGTATTTTGAAAAGATGCTAGGATTTATATACCGAACGTCGCATTTCTTCCTGCGGAAGCCAGCTAGGTAGCTCACATGTGACTCTAAACATCTCTGTTTTCTGTTTTTGGAGGATTTTAATGACTGCCGAGGGAATGGGTTTGGTGTGAAGCATCTGGTTCAAACAGAGCTCCCAGGACATCGCTGCTTCGAGGCACCAGGTCCAAGGTGAATGGCGAGTTGGCTTTCTGTGCCGTTATTCATTGACCGTGCGGGAACAGGGGTGGGCAGTGGGAGAGCCCAGGGCCATAGTCGTCTGCCTTTAATCCCACCAAATCTGCTTTTTGTTGCTGTCACCAGCTAATTCTATATAATCCTGTACTCTGGCACCCCACCTTTGTCCCGAGGAAAAGACAACCCTCTTCTTAGAATGGGTGCTCTAATGCACCATGCAAAATGCTCTTGGTGTCCAATATCTCTATCAATACCCACAGAATTTAAACAAAAGCTTTCCTGTGTGGTGTGTGAGAAAACCGTGCGCTTGCGGTGGCATTTGGGGGGTAAATAATGGCAGTGAACCCCACGAACACAGCCAGAACAGCCCTGGGGTGAGATGCTCTGCTCCTTATCCTTTTTAGGCTGCTTAGGGCGGAAATATCACCTGGAGATCCTGGAGCTCACCAGGTTTGTAGCTGTTCTAGAGGCCTCTTTCATTACAACAGCCTTCAATGGATTCTTATGGATAAGAACTCATCCTGGCAGGCGGTGTCTGATGGGAGGAAGAACTGGAGAGCCAGGTCACCGAGACAACTGCCAAGATAACAGCTTATCCAAACAGCTCTGTTTATTCTGCAATTTATTCAGTAAATTGCCCTGTCCGAATGAAATTTGATGGGAAATTATTCCGGGCATGGAATGTAGCGTACATTATAAACATCCGCAGCTCCCGATTTGAATTATACCCCATCTAATCCTTAGGAGATGTTATTGTAGAAAGCTGAAATCTATTCAGCACGTTTCAGAAGGTCTGTCCTGTTGGTGAATGCCATGAAGGCAGATTTCTGCAATAGCAGCGCTTGCCAAAAATCCAGGCTATGAGATCTCTGCCACGTCATTGTTATTTGCACTAATTAGAGTCTCATTAGATGCATATTTCCTTCCAAAGGTTCTGGCAGGGAATTGAAATCTCACCATAGAGAAACTGTTGCTGTTTGGGAATTTTGCTGATATTCAAGCACTTCAGAGACGGACGGTTTTGCAAAACTGAAATTTAGCCTCTAAATTATTGAGAGTATTTTGAAAGGTGCTCCCGACTGCAGCTTTCTGCTTATATATATGATTTTGTTCAATATGTACCATGGCAAAGCAAAACAGAGGCAAAGCAGAAAGTGATTAAAGAGCGTGAATAAAGTCAGGTCCCTATTCTCTATAGCTCTAAACATTTTTAAAGGTACTTAAGATAAGGATTTATTGCTGAACAGTCGGTCAGTCCGTCCTTTGCCAGGTTTCACATTGCTGATTAACGCCGTTCAGTTGTTATAAGCAAATGACTTTATATTTGCGTCATCAAAGCACTCAGGCCAAATAATGTGTAGGAATTCGTGTCTGAAAAATCCAATGGAAGACCTTACGGAGGGGAAAGGAGGCTTGAATTGTACTTAACCTTTCTAAGTTGTGTCTGTCTGTTTGCATTCTCATACCTGCAGAGTCAAACCCACTGATCCATCCATGTCCCAGCGGCCTGGGCAGGATGACCCGCGGTGACACGGAGAACAAGGGACAGCAGCTGCCGCGTCCCCGTTACACCTGCTGCGTTCCCCTTGAATGGCGACAAGGAATTGTGTTTTGAATAGGTCTTTTAGTCCCCTTTTGAAGCCAACGGTTATTATAGCATGAAGAATCTTGTTTACTTTCCCCTCCCCACTTCTTAGGCAATTGTCTCCTGTTGCCTCATTTGGGTATCTTACAACTGCCTTCGCTTTTCCTGTCGCAGTAGCAGGAAAGAGGTTCAGTACATGTAATTCTCTTATTTATCATCCCTCTGTACTTCAACAAGAAACTCCTGACACTAAAACCTGCAGGTGTTACCTCTTGAAATAAAGAAAGAATAGAAAGGAAGCACCGGGAAACACTCTATGACTACTAAACATGGTCAGGAGAGATGGGGGAGAAGATGCAAAAGGGACTCTCGGCTTGAACTAAGACTTCTGAGAATGATCTGCAGAAATCCTGCCAACCAGAAGGTGGTAGCACCTACTCGGGTCTGTGGTGACATTTCCGTTGACTCGGAGATGAGTCAACACCGAAAGTGAGATTTGTGCCCTCGGGTTTAGAGACAAGTGAATCAGGTCTGTTCCAAAAGTCCCACTTGTTGTGAGAGCTTGGGACCTGCTGCATTTGGAGAACTCGGCAGGTACAGCTGATGTTGGGTGAGCTTCCTCTCGTGTGCTCCTGGGTTTCACGTTACCGAGGAAGGTTTAAAGTGCATTAAAAGGTCACTTCTCACTGAGATATTTCAAGCAGGGATTGATGGATTCATTTGCTAAGGTCAAAATTTTGACCCTTACATAAGAGCAGAGCTTAACTGGTTTTGTGGAGAGTGGGTTTTACCTTGAAGCAACCTAAGCATATGAGAGAGCTTTGATTTGACCTTTGTCAGAGTGTAACAGGAGTGTATCCTCATTGGAGACATTACTTTTATTTCATTTCCTGCTCAGTTTTATTACCTGGTGTTTGTGATGTGAGCTAAATAGAAAACTGCTGATTTCTCATTATCCCAGCAGCAGTTGAAGTACGTTTGAAAAACAGGTGGAAAGCACATTTAATATCAAATTCTGTGTTGGGTTTGACTGCCTTGAGGGACGGAGGCTGTTAAAGCAAAGGATATTCTATTTGAGCCTGTGTGATTATAGGACAAGACCCCTGCGTGTTACTGTTCTGATTTGTTTGGTGGGTTGGGGACAGGGGATGTGGTGGGAAGGTGGCACTTGGAGCTCATACTGTCAGAGGTGCCTTGAAAATCCCTTTATCTTTGTAGGATCGTGCCTGTGCGATGTGGGTATGGGGCTGGCCCACACAGCCTTGCATTGGAAGTGCAGTGAGTAACGTATGTGTAAAGTGGGTGAGTTGTGTCCCTGTCCCAGTACTGGGGATGCGATTTCACACCTGCGGCCCTGGGGCCGATGCCGCTGCGTTGTGTGTTGCTGCCATCCAGAGCTCGCTGGAGCGAGCTGCATCTGAAGGAGCTTTTCTGCTTGTTCTACACGCGCCAGAGAAATGCGATAAATAATAAATGCCATAAATAAAGGATGGTGTTCCAAAATAGCTTCAGTTTCCAGCGAGAACTGGAAGCCGCATCTGCCACATCTGGGGAAAGTCTGTTTTCATTTTGTATTCAGTCTGTTCTCTCTTCCCCCAGATACTGGCTTCAATGAGAACACGATCTCTTTACAAGAGCCTTGAGGAGACTGATGTTCATAGATAAGCATTCCTATAACCTTATTCAGTTACTCTTCAGTGACTCTTGATAGTTCTGTGTTAAAAAAATAATGTAACTTTGGCTGCTCATTATTATAGTGATAGAGCTCGAAAGTGAAGGGTACAGAACACCAGCTGCATCACCGCGTGAGTCCTTCTGACTTCTTGTTTCAAAGAGAAGAGACACTTGAGAGCTGAAAATGGCTGTGGAGTCAGACATAGATACTAGAAACTAAGGATGTGGCGCTGTGACCCTCATTTCGGACACCAACAGTTCTCTGAAACGTGGTGGTGTCGTCGAGAGAACTCTTCTGCCATGGAGAGAGGCTGAGGAATCCACCCCAGGGACACTGCTTATGCTTCAGGGCATCTTTGCAAGGGAGGAACCAGCTCTGGGTTTCAGGAGGGATATTAATTTGGCTTCTTTCTTGCTTGTTGTCCAAGTGCTGTTTTTAAATCAAGGGGGTGGATATCATTCTCTTACCAATTCCTATACACCCAGAACACTTAAATTGATGTTGTGTTCTTGTGCTTGTCCCCACCCGTATGAAAGAACTGACTGTTGTGTAGGGACAGATCCTTGGCTGGCATCAGGCAGCACAACTCTTGAAATCGGTGCAAGTGACCCGAGGACATTGCCTGGAGTGTTTGCTGCAGCGCTACTTGACTCTACCTGCACAAAGAGACACTTGTGACCCACACTGTGACTGAGGCTCGCTGGTTAATTTTAAAACTACTGGAAAGAGAAAGTTCAGCCGTCTCACTGGTGATGGTGCGTGGGGAACGGGGAGCAGAGGCAGCGCAAGAAAACAAATACCGAGAACGTGAGTCACCCGGCTCTTTACTTGAAAGCTCCACGCTCCCCTCCAGCGATATTCCAGACGGTAAATCACTACCTGTGCATACTCGTGAGTTACTCATTCGTCACGTGTCCGGCCCAGCCGTGCCAGCTTGGTGGAGGTGGTTGAAGCCCTGGCCCAGGGAAGCTGCCGTGGTTCTCTGCCTGGACACGAGGGACCTGCACAAACTTGGCCTTGAGGAGGTGAAGGTCTCGAGGGGTCCGGCTGGGTTGTAGCTGTACAGGAGTCCTTGGAGTCCGTAATTCACAGCCTGAGTGACTGGTGACCCGGCAGAGCATTAACTTGGTTGGTTTTTTTCATGCTATCCAAGATGTCACATAAAACCTCCATGAAATGCTGTTGCATTTCGCATTCTGGAAGGTTGTGGCGCTCTGAAGGGAGCTGGGGCTCTTGAGCTTGGAGAAGAGGAGGCTGAGGGAAGACTCATTCCTGGGGATCAATATGGAAAGGGGCAGTGTCAGGAGGATGGAGCCAGGCTCTTCTGGGTGACAACCAGTGACAGGACAAGGGGCAATGGGTGCAACCTGGAACACGAGAGGTTCCACTTAGATTTGAGAAGAAACTTCTCCCTGGTGAGGGTGTCAGAGCCTGGCCCAGGCTGCCCAGGGAGGTTGTGGAGTCTCCTCCTCTGCAGACATTCAAACCCGCCTGGACACCTTCCTGTGGAACCTCAGCTGGGTGTTCCTGCTCCATGGGGGATTGCACTGGATGAGCTTTCCAGGGCCCTTCCAACCCCTGACATTCTGGGATTCAGTGATTCCCAGCCTCATTCAGATATCCTAGAACGTCAAACGGTGTAAGCTATCTAAGTCTAGGCAATGATTCTTCTAAGCAAAATCTTCCAAAACCCAGTACTGATTATATCTTATATACGGCCCAAATTCCCTTTGTGGCTACAGAAAGCACGACTCTGGGACTGGGCACACTTATTCTCCTGTAACAAATTACTGACATAGCAGCAGAGGGATGCGGTTTGGAGGTGACTCCGGAGAAGCCTGAAGCTGGATAAATCACACAGCAAACGTTACCTGCACACTCATCATTTTGATGCTTGCCAAGAAGCTCACTGGCTACTAAAACAGCTCCAGCACTGAATCCTGGAAAAAATGAACATTTTGAAGGATTAAGCAGTACAGAGGCAGTATTAAGTTGTTGTTTTCTTATGGTTTGCGTGATACATTAGCCTTGTAGTGGCCTAGAATTTTTGCTCTGTGGCATGTTTTCATAGAAAGAACAGGACAGAAATGTTGATCTCTGGTTCTGGGGAGAGGAGCTGCCTTTCCCAGAAGAGCTGGTGGTGTTGGCCCGGACCCACATCAACAATATCCAGGCTGGGTTCTGAAAAACTTGTGCATATTCCTGTTTTTTTTGCTTAAGTAAGGACAGCTAACAAACAAAGATTTAAGACTTCTTGAGTTTATTCCATTTAGTAGTTGGGTCCTGCATGGGAAATAATCCTGGAAAGTATTGTCAAAGTCGCACTGAGAATAGAAATGATAATAGAAAACACGCTAAAACTTGAAGCTGGTGAACTGTTTACCTGCGTTCACCAGCAATAGAGCATTGAGCCACCTCTCAGCTTTTAAACAGCAGTTTTTACACCCTTTGGTCTGTTCCTGCACAGTTCTCTTGTTTTAAATCTGCTGTTTGCACGTTTCTATGGCATTGCTGGTAAGAATTAAGCTTAGGAAAATGTTTGCTGGCCGAGCGAGCGCAGGGCTCTGCCAGGGGAAGGGTGGATTCGGCTGCTGCGTTAACCGGTATTATTGTCTTGTTTCAATCAGATGTTTAGGGAGATGAGCGACGCTGGTGCCCACAGGAGGGAGCCAAATGCATTGCTCTCAAGAAAAGCAGAAAACACCTTTGTCTTCAGTGTCTTCATCGGATGTTCCTGTGTGAAAAGGAGGAAGAGCCAATGGGGCAACCTCTGAACAAAGTGATGGAGCCTCTTGCACCGACTCAAAGGGAATCCAAACTTCTCCGGGAGCGTTCAGGGGGAAAAGCATCATGTTCAGGTATATCTGAAAGCCATGATACCCACTTTTAATACTGGAGGGCTCAAAAGGAGATGAGTCTTTTCTCTGACCTGAGTAGCAGTAGATATTTCCTTCTAGTGGTAGATCTATGAATTCTCTGTGTTCTCACACCGGGGTGGCTGTGGCTTTGTCTCATCTCCGTCTTACTCCAGCACCAGTTACATCTGGATAAAAAGCCCCATGAATGTGTCTTGCAACCCTTATCCCAGACCCGTCCAGCACTGCAGAGCCTGGGGAGGCAAACGGGATCTTTAGGAGCAAAGTAATCTGCTTTTTGAGGACTTGGGGCCCTCCATTGGGAGGCTGCAGGAGGGCCCTTGCTCTCCCTTCTCTGACATTGGGGAACCTCTTCCCCTTGTCTTGTTTGCCTTTTTCCCTCTAACTAAAACTTCAGCTTGGGTATGTGCCCTGTGGCTGAATGAGGAAAATATAAAGAAAAGAAAGCTGTCAACTGACTAAAAATAAACAGTGTTTTATGAATATGCTGGCAAATTTCACAGACGGATGGGATTTTTTCATTAGAGACGCTGGGGGTAACTTTTCCATAGTGAAAGGAATTTGTTATTATTGTTGCTTTTTTTTGGTATTTGCTGGATTCCGTGAGTTTTTGAGCTGTTTGCTGACATCTGCCATTGTTTTTGCGATTGCGCTTGGAGATGAGGTAGCGCACACATTTGCTTTTGCTTGGAGGATGGAGTGACCTTTCTCAGCCCGGTCCCTTTCATCTGCATCCCGAAATGATAATACCGAGGGACAAGACACCCTGCCCATCCCCAGCCGCGCTAAACCGCTGCCGTGCGAGCCGTGACCTCTTGTTTTCATTGTCACCATAACAGAGATGGTTGGAGTTGGGGACTGGAAGTTGGCAAACCCGATTGTTTCCTTCCTAAGTCATCCGGAGGGCTACGGGGAATATTTATAACATCTCATCTCCCTGGGAGTTTTGTGTGATAATTCAAAATGCCATTTTCCTTTAAGCTGCGTGATAAATGGGTTTGGGGCTCTTATCTCTGAGCTCTCGCTGTATCGGTAGGAGAGGAACAGTGGGATTGTGGAGAGACAAAGCAAACGGTATTTCCTACAATTCCTTGACCAATGATAAAGCAAAAATGTAGAATGGCCAAAGTGCCCCCGCACACAAAACGGCACAAGAACAAACGCCGGCTAAATATGCTGTATATAATTCATAACAGCTACGGGACTGAAAAGAAAATAGACGTGTCACGCGCAATGTTTTTTCATATGTTAAAAGAATACATTCCTTTCCCCTGCGCTGTAGTTATGAATTTGTCAGGGTTCACGTTTTTTCCTCTTATTATTTCTCGTTGTTAAAGGTCATTTGGCTTTAAAAATACGGATAGCCTGCGTCTTTGCTCTAATCCATCTAATGCACTGTATCCAAAGATTAAATCCCTGACAGGATAGTGCCAGATGAAGCCTCCTCCTCTACCCCCAAGCTCTTGCGTGAGTGGATTCTGGTAACAACAGGGCCGAGATTTCACGAAATACACGTTATCGTTCGCGATAATTGATGGTGAGAAATGTACGGAACAGGAGCGTTTGCTGTGACAGGGGCCAAAACCAAAATAGCAACCCAGATATCAAGGTAGAGCTTCCACGCAGGACCCTGTAGTCGCAGGTTTAAAGATCGGTAGGTGATTTAGTGGAAAATACCAAGAACTGACGTGGTGGTACCAGTTCAGCAGTGGCCGATGTAGGATCTTGTTCCACCAAGCTGACTTCTGTAGATGTTTTCAGTCTGCAAAGCCCCATCCTTTCCCCAAATCTCATAATCCTACAAACCATCATAACCCAGGATCGCTTCTGAGGGTCTTGGCAGTGCTGGCTTTGCCCTGGAGCTGTTGAGATGCCAGTCTGACACCAGCACTGTTCCGTTCATTATTTAACAGTCCCAGTGGGGGTTAAGACAATGATTTTTAGGAAGATGTAGGTCCTTTGGGGCATCTCAGTGGAGGTCAGGCTTTCCAACGTGCTCCGCTCCCACTGTGTACACATCATCCTGTTTGTAGCCCTAGCCTGGAGTAAACTCTGCTTAGTACATCTCTTGTGCCTTGGGTCCCAGGAGTTCTCTCCTCCAACTGTGAGGAAGATAAAGGTGTATTTAGACTTCTGTGTCGTTTGGTTGGCCACTTTTTCCTAAGTTAGTGTAAGCAGTTTATTCCACTTTCAGGTAGCATCTCGCTGTTGATGCCAAAAAACGCAGGTTAAGGTTGATCTGCAGGTGGTTCCCAGCCTCATAATCAGGACACCAATGCCAAGGGAATGTCCGTTCCTGTGCACACTGGAGTCAAACATTGCTTGGGTATGAGCTGAGGTTCCCTGCAGTGATGCAGGGGGATCTATATGCTCCAGCATGGTCTGGATATGCCCTCTGGGACCCTGGCATCTTATTTTGTTTGCTAAACAGAGTCTACCTAATGAAATCTGTGCCGTACTGTCCTTCACTTGTTATTAATAAGCTGTCTGACTCAGAGCTTGTAGCTTTGAGTTCTTACTATGACAACAAATAAAGTGACAAGCTTGAAAAGAAAGAGCTTGTGTAAGAGGAGGAGGGTTCTGCGAACCCTCTGGCCAGGCTGTTCCACGGTTCGTCCAAACAACTGTTTTGTACCAGAAAGTTTCGGGGAATTGTTACCTTCTGGCCCATGGCTCTTCAACGGCTGCTTGTGCATCGATAGCTCAGCTGGGAGCTCAAGTTCCAGTGCTGAAATCACATCTTAAACTGCGGAGCAGCCAAATGCAGGTCTGAGCATAAATCCACAGGTCCAGGAGTCTCCATCTTGTTGTGATTTCCATACTAGGGCAATGCTTAACTTGGAGAGGGAATCGTATTCGTACGAATGGGGTCGTGTTTGTTATTTGAAGCCAGCTAAAGTATGCCATAAATCATTTGCTTTATTGTTCTGGGGTTTGTTTGCCCTTTTTTATTTCTCCCCCCGAAGAGAAAGCAAATACTCTCACTGCTGCGGATGGAAACCTGTGCCCTGAAGGCACAAATATGGCCAATATTGATCTTGTATGAGTCTGTAGAGCCCTGGTTCCACAGGACGTGTTTGGCTGGGGAGCCGCGTCATCTCCGCACAGGCTTTTGTCCCAGCTTAAGGCTTAGCAAGGTGTGTCCGAGCCTAAAGTAGCTGGTTTACTGCAGGCTTTACTGGGCCATCTTCCTTGTGCTGGAGCAAGAAAACCCCCTCTTTGCTTTGGGATTGACGGGATGCACTGAGTGTAGGACTGGCCTAGGCCTGAATATCAGGCAGCGTGGTAAACCAAACATTTTGGGGTATCATACACTCTTGTGTAGTTATTTAGTGCCTCCTGGGCACTACAGAGTCTCCAACCAGAGCTGCTGTGTCCCTAATCATAAACCCTTGTGTGAAGGGGGTAGGAATTGCTCCATAATTTAGTACAGGTGGAAATTGCTCCGTAATTGAGTACGGATAGAATTGCTTTGGGACAGCTGGAGTAAAACCCTGCGCTTGCTGCTCCTCCGCTGTCCCATCCCCTCGAAGCAGATGCTTTCAAATAAACGACCAATTTTTCACTCGACATCCCCCGTGTGAGCAACACGGATGGTAAAGAATGTCAAACCCAACTTGTGGTTGGTGGCAAAATGTCTGTAGCCTCCAATACCTCCGCTGCTGGTTTAAAATTGGTAGAATTCTACAGAAGTTTCTCTTCTACTTGAAAATTTGGGGGTGAAAATCAGGAAGTCAATGAGGAGAGGAAAGGGCAGTTCTGTCTAAATCCCCCAGTTTGCTTTTTATACTTCTCTGTGGGTTTGAAGTACTTAGTTAAAACAAAAAGCTTTTATACTAGAGGCCAAAATGTAGGATATAAAGATGATCCAAAGCATAAAATAAGAGGATGGATTAAACGGAGAATAAAAAGGGAAAGAAATGAAGAACTTTTGTGGTTAAGTGCTAGGAGCTTTGGAAAATAATGCTCAAATTAGAAGCATGTGCTCTAGAAAGTTACAACATAGGTATTGCAAAAAATGCATTCTTCCCAGAGGATGGGGATGAATTAGGATTCAGAATTATGAAATGAGCTGGGGAAGAGATGTAGCGTTCTGCATAGGAAAACAGAGTGTAGATCAAATGTAGCTTATGTAGGTAATGGTCAAGCACAATGTGTGGAAGGAGAGCACGTGTGGAACGCCGGTGAGAAGTGGTGTCCCCTTACATGAGAGAACTGGGATAGAGAAGGTCTTGAGATTAGGACTGGAGGGGACAACTCCTTGGTTGACTGGATTTGTCCACTTTAGAGAGATCCTGATTTCTGATGGCTGAGCAGGTAAAGGGTGGAGTGGGCACTTGTAAGCTCCTGACACGAGTGGAGTTGAAAGGATTAAATTCCTCTTGTCTGCTATTTTCAGTGAACTTTCCTGCCTGTGGATTGAGGAGCCGCATTAACGGGGCGGTGGAGTTTATGGCTTATGGATGCAGAGGGAAAGGGAAAGAAATGGCCAAAATCATTCGATCCAGACACGAGACAAACCCTTTGCTACATTTGCAGTAAGCGACGGTGATTTCCCAGTTGGAGAATTGGGTAAGTGAAAGAGAATTGAGAGCTGGAGACTGAAAACACGAGTTAGAAACGTCACCCCTGTCTGTATGTAGAGCTCAGGCGGATGCAAAAGCTGGTTTCTGTGTCCCTATCCAGCACTTTTCTCGCAGCACGGATGTTGGTGCTGTGCTTTACCAACCAGAACCAGAGGGGTTTTCTGTCCCTGACACCCTTTGTGATGCTCTTATGACCTCAGGATCCATCCCACCCCCTACAAGCCTGAGGCCGCCTATAGGTCTTTGTGTTTTTATCCCCGTGGAATTCCTAGAAGCCAGACAGAATTGACTTTCACACGAGAATCTCCCTTGTGCACACACCGGAGCACTCTCTGCACTCAACAAAACATGGGGTTTATTACATTTCCATTGGAAAAAAAGGCGACATTCTCAATTAAGGAGGAAAAATGTTTGGGTTTTCTTTGTGAAATTTGGGGGTGAGGCCAATGGGAGAACAGAGCTTATTTATTTTTACAATACAATGGTAATCAAGTGTGATCAGAATTATGAATATAATATGTATATCCTGGCCTGATACCTGAATTGACATTGGTGTTCATAACGATCCAGGGTAGTGGATTTGCTGTTGCAAAATGAACTTGGTCGCTTCTGTGCTGGAACTGGAAGCAAATACTTATCGTGTAGCGAGTGAAGGGGAAGGGAGGAAGGAAATAAATGAAATAATAGTATTCTAGTAGTAGATTTAACACCTAGGTAAGGAAAATATAGTTTGCTTTTAGTGTCTACCTTGCGGATTCCTGCTGGAACATTAAGGCTTCATTATGGGAGAGTTAAAAACATTGCTTTTGTGACATTAGAACCCAGGCACCTGAAGATCAGCGACCTGTGTGTATCTAATTGCTGGGGTCATAATCAACTCCATGCTTTAATTTTCCGCCGAGTTGTTATTTCTGTCTCTCTCTTTATTTTTGCCTTTCTCCTTTAGCGATGACATTTGCATTCCTTTGAGCAAAATACCAAGGTTAAACTAAAAATAATGCTGCCCATCAGTTTTAGATTAGGAGGAGAGCGGGCCCAGATTTACTGTAAACGCGGACGTCACGATTGCTGCGGGCGCTGCCAGGAAACGGCAAGAATCAGATTAATGCTTTTTTAACATAATCTGAAGTTAGTTTTGATCACAAAGTGGTAACCGCTGTTAATATCTGCGTGGATCCACCTACTTTCCTGAGAAATGAAGATATGTAGAAATGCAGCACCCCCCGAATGCCGGTAACCTTGAAATCGATGAGCGAACGCTCGTTAAACTGCCTTGTGTTGTGCTGGCAAGGCTTTTATCTCTGGTTCTCGATGGGAGTTAATGCAGTTTTGTAAATATGCCCTTGTATCTTTCTTGTGAAAGCACAGATTTGGGGTTTGGGAAGTTCAGTTTGTGTCCATGGAGACAATGAAGGATTTAAAGGAGGGTGATACAATATATAGTCCCACATTGTTATTAGAACCGGCTCTGATTACGAAATCAGATTCTCCTTCAAAGGCGCATTAGCCCGGAAGGCCAAAGTCTACGGAAAGTCATCAGGTTCTCTGTTACCCTTTCAAAAGGTCTCGCCATCCAAAGTATGAGATTATGTTTGATCCCTGCGGCTGAGACAAAATCCGTATCTTCCTTTTGCTGTCGTTTGAAAGGGCTGAGACAGCCGTGAAGTCACAGCATTGTCTTTTCCTCCCCAGTTTATCCAGTGACTTCTTGACAGCTGGAACTTGCAGATGTACTGGATGTACTGGAATCTATGGGGGGTCTCCATACTCTACTGAGATGGATTTTAGGCAGCCGGTCTATGTGACCCAACCACCTTAACAAGAAAAACCAGCAGCACAACGCGTTAGTTGGAATGAAACAACATTCCCTTGACACACCGTATATGTTCTGCTCTCCAGAAAACTGCAGTATTAATGTCCCTAAAACTAGCGGCATAGCCAGGGGACAAAACCAGATCTGGACAGATGTTAGGCTTGAATATGATAAAGCATCGGTGATGCTCACAGTGTTCTTGACTTAATATATTTAAATTAAAAGAGCTTTGCACGGCCCAAGGTCCTGAAGTCCCGCTTGCTCCAAGCAGCGACTGGAGGGTTTAGTCTATGAGCATCAGCTTCTCTTGGGGCAGGGCTGTGGGTCCTTCCTTCATCCATCTGTCCATCCGCGTTCCCACTTCACTGCGTGGATGCCCGGGAGTGCGAATGTTGCCACAGATTTCGTACAGATGGATAAATTAGCACATAGCTGAGAAATCACTGCTCTCGTTCCCAGCCGTAGGCTCTGCTCGCTGTAATTAATCACAAATTTGAAGAGAGACGGCAAAATTTATTCAACATTTATTAGTGCGGCTATAAAGCTTCTATCTTATTAGCAATGGCTTTGGCTGGTAACAGCGGGTATTTCAGATAGGCGCATGTAGTTGAACAGAGACAAGCTGGGAGATGTTCTCTCGCTGCCTTGTTTGTTTTAAATCACATAGAATCACAGTGATTTATGATTTATGATCACAGTGAGACCTAAGCCGCATACTTCGGCGTTCGATGCTCTTCTTAAATGTACATTTCTTATGAAGGCACCCACTCTGAGGACTCTACTGTGCAGTTCACGTTGCTATCACAGCAATTTTGAGTCACAAAAATTCAACAATTCGTGTTGTACCCTTGCGAGCCTCTGCAGAATCGATGCTTACAGTGGGTATTTGTCATCTAGAGCTTGGTAACATTGAATATTGAGGTTCTGCTTGCACAGGGCTTATAAAGGAATGCTAACAATTGATCAACTGCTTTAAAATTGAAAGACTTAGTCCTGGAGGGCAATTAGTTACCTACACCTACAGACAATACCTCCAGCAATGTGTTTGTGATCATTAATAACATCTTGAAGGGATGTGTTCTTAACATGTGATGTGTGTTGCTATCTTTAATGGGCTCACCTTCAGTTATTAACCACTTACACACGCAACTGTAATATTATATGTTCTAACAAATAGTATGGCTGAAACAACTTGCAGTCAAAATTACCTCCTGTAATATGGCCTAAGACGAGCTGAAGTATTTTATGCTGTCAAACAGCTTTTAAAGGCTTCCCCGCTTCCTTTGGCTTTGAGGAAGGGAAGTTGTAAATTTGATTTTGGAGTCGTTCAGCTCTGGAACTTCTGAAACATTTACCTAAGGTTAAAAGAAGTCGTGGTGTAGAGCGGTTGTGATCGCTTTTACATACGCTCACATATGTGCTTTTCTCCTTATGAGGATGGAATGATGAGGAGCAGAGAAGATGCATCATAAAATTAATTCATGTTTTCAAAGCTCTTCTCCTATAATAGGAGCACAAAAAATTGACATTAAAGAGAATAAAAAGTCCCCAAAAAGTATCCGTGAAGGAAAGAGCTTTGTGTTCATTCAGTATTCAACATATGGGTTTCTTAATTTACTGGCTGTAACAGCTGACTTTATCTGTTAGCTAATTACCCAGTGGCATTTAATTGAAACCTAAAAAGAGCACAAGGGGCTAAAAATAATCAGAAAGCCAAAGCGAACACACCACTTGTTGGACATTAACGTGGAGCAGCACAGTGAGTCCTCACACAGTGTTGGTGACGACGGGGTAGGGCCTTTGCTTTAACTGAGTTCCCTGTATGGAATTTACCCTGTTCTGCTGGTTTTAAGGGCTTTAGAGCCTTTTCTAGTCCTCGAGAAATACTGGGGCTGTGCCTAAACAGGTCTGAAAAATGAGTCAGACCATTTCTTCCTTCTGGTAAAGCTTTCCAAGAAATCTGGGGTTTGATTTGTCCTTTATCTTGCTTAACTGTTACGTCTCTTTGACTCTGCATAGACGAGTAGTGTATTTACTTCCCATTAGGACTCCAAAAGGAAGCAAAACGAGCGACCGTCAGCTTGGAAAGTCTGTGTACAGGAGGCAGGGGCCGAACAGAAACCAATGCCACCAAATTAGCATCTTCTCAAGAGACACCACCCGCTCTGTCCCACCTTTATGGCTCAATCCCCACTCCCAGACACTCCGGAATTTTAATCCTGTGAGTAGCACTGTGAGTTTCTATAGGATGTCCACTCTTTATGTTTTGCAGCAACTGCAATGTGCATCTTATGGGCGCAAATCGAGGCCGTGCCGGGGAGCTGAGCTACGACAATGGATGGCAGATGGATCCGAGCAGGCAGAAAAACACAAGGAACCGATTGTGCGCCGGTGCTGGGTCTGACGGACAGTGCGCTGGGAGAAGAGCCACTCGCTTCTGTATTTGCAAGGTCAAAGCTTGCTGTCTCAAAAGAAGCTTTCACTCCCGCCCGGCCTGCAAAGCCAAGTTCGCTTGAGAGAGAACCCCCAAGGCTGTTCTGGTTCATGCCTCCCTGGCAAACAACGGCAGCGGAGTTTTGATCATCAAACACTCTTGTTTGGTAACAATAGAGATGGGAAGACGGCTGTTCTGCTTGGGCAATGCTCGCTCTGACGGGGAGGATGTGATGAAACTGCCGTCTGATTTGTAAACTAAACCAGGGATGTGTGGAATTACTGGAAAAGAATGAATAGGAATGGCCCTGAACGGTGGTGCTTGGCTGAATATAACCAGACCTGGAGCTGGTGTGCTCAGATCCCCTTCCACTTATATCTGGATACACAGGACACAGCTACAAATAGAGCTGGGGAGGAAATGGCTTTCCCGTTCTGCGAATTTGTTCAAGATTTCACACTTGTTTCTGTTTCACAACAGGATGAAACAGAGATATTTTGAAGCATTTCACGGAAGAAACTGAGATTCCAAAATAAAAACCAGCTCGGGGGACGAGATCACCTGGGATATAGAAAACCCACATCCCTCTTTTGCTTCTGTATCCGTGAGGAACGTTTGCATCTGAGGTGAATGTTCAAATTGCCAACCTGGACAATCCATCAGTCACCTTGTGCATTGAGTCTTCTAGGTCCCTAACAGCAAAGGTCTGTCCCTAGTGTGTCGTTTGCCAGCTGATGATCTTCACAGTCACGGATTCACTGCGACCGAAGAATCCCTGCTAAAAGATGTTTCATCCAAAGGAACAAAATGTAAACTTTTTAATCCTATAGAACTCACAACTTCAAAATGTCATTGACTAAAGGACCGGGCAGTGACTGGAGATTAAGATCCTTAAAGCTATGAGATGGTTTGCCATTTGTAATTTGTTGCCTGGACTGAGGATTAAAGGTGCTTCCCTCCCTTCTCAGTACTTGCTGTGGGTTTACAGATAGGATGTCAGGACAGAGGTCCAATTGGACTCATTTCCTTTTATACCACATCACTAATTTTGCAGTTTGCTCTGCAAACAATGTGCTTTTCAACTTGATCCGCGAGGCAGCTAATGAGCTATGGGCCCGTGATCCCAGCAGGCCTGGATGTGGAAAGCAGACACCCCCTGGAAAGCTCGCAGGGTTTCAAACCTGCAGAACCTATTTATTCCTCTGCGATGTAGATTTACACTTCTTCTGCCCTTCATCTCTCCCATCTGCCAATGAAGGGCGTATCGGGGCTGTGTCTGGTCCTGGGTGTCAGGTGTTAGATGTGGTTTCAGTTGTTTGATTCCTCTGTTTGGCCCTCTGCAAAAATCACACTTGCACCCCTTCAGCATAGTCCAGTCTAGTGGTAGTTAATGAATGAGTCCTGGAAATTGCCATAACTGGCTTTGGTTTTAATCCTTGTTCAGTTTCTGAGTCTGAAACCTCAAGGTCTCTCTGACTTTTCCCATTGCCCAGTAATTAGGGAGTAGTATTGGCCAGGATGCCTGGAGGGCACTGGTTGAATTCCTCAGTCCTTGGTGCAGAATCCATCATTAGCAGGAGGAGAAGGGAAGGGAAAACATCGTGTTGTCTGGGCTGGACATCTCAGCCTGTCGGCTGCTCAAACGTTTTGAACCAGAACCTGTCACGCAGATAAATGGCACATTATTTCTGGCCGACTTGGGGTCCCTGCGTTCCCAAGCAGAACATCCTCTTCCGCGGCCTGAAACACCTCATTGCACGTTTGGATTCAATACACAGAGAATTTCAGCGTTAAAACAGCTGCTTTTATGTTGCAGACCCACGTTCAAGTGTTGGAGATACAAGGAGCTATCAGAATTCTGCCAGGCCTCTTCTAAATTCTGTCTCTGCATACAGAAAATTGGGGTCCATTTTAGAGACTTAACAAGCCCCAGCGTATTAAAAAGCGTAGTTAGTGTAATGGAGCACGAGGCGTGTGTCTGCCAAAGCAGATCAGCCAGTTCTAGGTCATTTTAACCCGTATCCTTTGTTAATTGTTGTTTCTGGATCAGATTTTCCTGTGCCCGTTTCTCTGCGGGTTATGAGAATGGCTGGTATCTCAAGCCCATTTCAGTGTCTGGCTCTCTCTATTCAACAATCCAGATGTTTTTTACCATAGGCATTTTATAAAAGCCTAAAACAAATAAATACACGGTCCTATCCCTTCACCTCTCTTGGGATTAAATATTCCCAGAGTGTTACTAAGGCTGATGTGTGTTTTCTGCTCTTAAACGGCAAATTCACACAGATACCATTGCAGGTTTGTACATCCCAGTGCTTGAGAATTGGAGTCATAACACAGCCTGGCGACTTTGTGCTCTCTCCCCGTGGGACCCTGCCCCAGTTTCATCTCACAGCTGATGTTAAAGGCCAGTATGTCAGCAAAATAACCCAAAAAACCCATCGTGCTCCAGCCTGGATGTGCAGGACAAAGTAAACAAGAGCTCTCCCTCCTCTGCGTCCCCTTCCCACCACCACCAACCAGCATTTACAAATGAGATGATTTGTAGCTGCATCAGTGGAACTTTAAAACAAGCGTTTCCCATTTGAAATACCAAGTGGTTTTATAATGGGAAAAACTAACCAAGAGGTCTTACATGTCTTTGCTGTTGTTGTTTATAATCACGGTCGACAGGAACGTCATCTTGTAATACTTCGCCCACTTATCTTGCCACACGCTTATTCATACCAGAAGTGGGGATGGGATTAAAAGAGGCTTATGCGATTGTTATGTTTTGTAACCTCTTCCTATTTTTAAAAGCCATGCGGTCTAGGGCCAAACTGTATGAGTTTAACTCAGCCCAACGTCACCTCGTTGCCATCTGAACCTTCGTTAGTGCACACAGGTTCTGGGGGTGGAATTAAAACAGGCTGGGAGCTGCTCTAAATGATGCTCTGGGGTAATTAAGGGCGCAGAGCTCTGCCAGGCTGGCAGCGTTGCCATCCAAACCATCCCTGCTGGGAAGGGGCCGGCTGCTCTCCATGCTTTTCCCAATTCTGAATTGTTTTGCACCAGGTTGGGCTGGAGATACAAGTCTAGTCCAAGATTATCCTGTGCCTGGTTGATTTAGCTGTAGGGACAAGGCCAGGAAATGTGAAGAATCTGTTTAAGTGGTGGGTTAGAGAGTTGCAGAAATTAAGTAGGACATGAAGGCAACTATGGTGGTTGACCATTAGGCTTGAAAATATAGAGTGTGATTCATCCATACATTGCTCAACCTGAATTCTAGGCCTTGTTTTCCAAGGATTCCCTGCACCGAGGACATCAGGCCTGGTTTACCCATTTCCGAGCTGCACCGTACGGTAGGAACCCAAAGGGAGGTGAAACGCCTCGCACCACAAACTTGGAACATTGAATCCTCAGTTGTCATTTTTTTTTGCTCTGTCTTTCATCTAGGACTAATGACCAGGGTACTAATTAGTGCCAGTGGAAGAAAAGAGCTTAAATGCACACTTAACCACAAAAAATAGATGGAGATTTCCCAAACAAATTTAAGAAAAGCCAGCGAGTATAAATCAGTTGCTGGAAAGTTTAACTAAGTTAATTGGGAATTGCTTTGAAGTCGGTGTGTATAAACAAACATATATACGTAATTATTTACCACCATGGTATTTAGGAATTTGCATGTGACAGGGTACCAAGCTATTCAAAACACATTTCTTCCACTTTATTATTGTTCCTAAATATCTCCTAGAGATCCCAGGACAAATAAATGCCCAGTCCCAGAAGGCATCGGGTAAGCAGATAAAAGAGGGAGCGCTGGGTAGCGAGACAGGTAGAACACAAGCGAGGTGCGCTGAGATGAAGTCATGCAATTAATCAGCTGCAGACTCGTTAATACAGCTCATTCCCTGAGCATCTTTCCATTGGGAAATTCTGCATTTACAGACAGAGTCACGTTTACAGGTTGGAGCTTTGGCCCGTTGGCCACCATCACCTTGCAAAGTCTTCTCATTCTACTGAGCCAGCGTCCGTGTCCTTTGATATCTCGACAGTGCTGGGACCGTTCCCGGAATTGTAGGGGTTTGTGTTGCCTCTGAAAATGGAATAATCTCTATTTTACCATGCTGCAAGGGTCATTTCTATGGGATTTGTTGCTCATGCATGCCAGCTTACATCTCTGCAGCTCTTGGGGGCGTGCAGCACGAGTAACTCATTAGTGTTTCTTGCTCCAGGCAACTCTGATTCTGCAGTTCTAATACACCTGGCAATTAGCAGCAGCATCCGGCTCTCTGCAGCGGGTTTTCATGTCTTGTGTATGAACCCATTCTTAAATTACCCCAGCCGTCCAGCCTAGAAGAAGAGCAAAGAGCAGTGCGTTATCTGTTTGTGCAGGGGGTGAGGTGTGATGTCTTCGGTGACACAGAACAGCCGCGGGTCTGTCGTGCTCCTGCGCACGCAGACGTGACTGCAGCAGCGCTACTGGACACGCAGGAAGGCAGGAGAACGTCATTAAGGGAATCTGGATCTAATTCTGCCCACAGGAGCCGATGATGTGGTTGGTGGTGGCTTATGCCAACAGAAAAGCTGGTCCACTGAAGCTCATCCAAGAATTTGGGGTTATTGAGTTAAAAACTGCTAAGGGTGTGTTTTCACCTGCAGCTGATAAGGAGATGGATGCTCTGATTAATTATCCTTGTTTGGAATAAATAGATGAGCTTTCGTAAATCTGGAGCTACACGTGATATGGCTTGCACTGTAATTGGGTTGTGTTGGGGGACAAAACACCCAGAACCAGGGATACCAGGGGAAAAATGTGGGCTCTCTCCTTTCCACCTTGTGTTTCAGCTTTAAATATGCTGGGATAAAGGTGCTGAAGTCTGATTCCACCTGGATCCATGGTAGTGATCCTGGTTAAGTCAGTCCTGCTTCTGATTAGGACAAATAATTCCTAGCAGAGAAATTCAGAAAGAAGGACCTGAAATTCCTCCGCCACCCAAGTTTGGGCTGTGTGCTTCAACTAACAGACCGGGCTCAGGTCTGTCTTCATTTCTCATCAATCCTTTCAGCCCCAAAGCAGTTCCAGCTTACAGAAAGCTCAGCTTGCATGCACAGGGCTGTGAGCAACTGTCAGGACTGTCCTTCAATGCTAAAAGGACATTTCGCCAGAGCCTTTACTCCTCCGCCCAGTGCCACCCAGAATGGGTTGGTCATTTTGGTTTCGCTCGTGTCATTTCAAAGACTTTGTCTTAGAAAACCGTTCCCACCCATTGGAATCTCAAACTGTGAAGATGGGCAAATGGGCCCCTGCCTGGTGCTTCCAGGGAGCCTGCGTTTGCACCGGAGTTTAAGCTTTAAAATAGGCTTAATCTGATCTCCAGGGAGTGGGTTTAGAGCTGCACCTCGCACACTCTGCTGAGTTACCACAGGTTTTGAAGGATCAGCTTTTGCTCTGCTGTGTGAGAGACAAATATTGGGGTGTAGGAGGAAAGGGCTGCCCCTAAGTGACTGCAGCTGGTAGGTCCAGTTTTCCCATTCCTTCCTCCTTTCAACACTTATTTTCTTCTCTGGGACAAAGGAGCAGCAGCCTATAAATTGATCATTTGAAAGGGGGAAAAGAAAAGGCAAAGCAGTGAGATCAAAAAATGTGGATCGGGGCACTTCGAGCATGTTTCTAGCATTTTGAAACAGCTCGCTTTGATTTAATAAGAAAAGATTGACAGATTTGTTGTAGCGGAGATTACATTTCTCAAGTAAATTGCTTAAGTTCCAGGAAAAAAAAAAAACAACTGAAAAGAGAAAATTCAAAAATTGGGTTTCTCAGACAAGGAGGTTAAATTAAGAAAAGATTTGAAACCCGAGCAGAAATGGAATAAAAATGTTTTCCATTATGTTCCCGTATGTGCCGAAAGCCAAATTTCCGAAGTTTTGAACCTGCAGGAGCCACGGCAAATGCTGCATGAATCGGTGCTTTTTAAATGGAAATCCATTAGAGGCTGAATTCTGAGAAAGGAGAGGATGCTGCCGAGCAAGCAGGACATTCACGTTTCATCGGGGAGAAGAAAACAACCGAAAATCCCCCAACAAAAGACATTCGTTAAGGTTTTACGTGTAATAAGAACAATTTAGGGCGCACTCGTAGTGGTTAAAGGACAAAGACCACTGAGTTACCCAACTCCTGTTGTAAGGTGTGGTGCTCCCTTCATTGGTTTTTCTCTCTGGTTAAATTGGATGTGAAATATTGGTTGGTCCTGCAAGGTTTCTCCCTCTTGCAATGCAAAGCACTGGCTGGGTGACTCAGGGCTGGATCTGCGCCCCAGCTCGGAATGCACAGTAAGTTGCCACGTGTGCTTATCGCTGCTCTCCAGCACAGGGCATTCCTGTATTTTTATCTATAAAATAAAACTACGGCTCCCACTGATGGTCTCGATGCTGGTAGCAAAACCAGCGCTTTGTAAACTTGTTTAGAACGCGTTTTTCCATCAGTGGCGATGGAATTATCATTTCAACTTTTCTGCTTTTAATGTAGCACCGACACTTGTCTTCCATCAGGGAAATACTCCACCGTTCCCATTTAACACCGTCGTTTGCAAATAAACTCTTTGTCTGGCTTTCCATTATGGATTTGAGAACTTGATGAGGAGCTGTTTCTCATTTTCAGTTGTGCCAGGAATCACAACCATCCACGCGAACCCAGAGAGGGTTGGAGGGACCATCCCGCATGAACGAGAGCACCAGGGCGACGCGAGTCGTGCACGGGCCGAAAGGTAACGTTGAATCATAGCGTGAACAGCTACCAACAGGTGGCTTTTGCAGTGTACAAGTTCCACCAGTTCTACAAAATACGGGGGTTTGATTTATCGCTCCTACTGAACTCAATGAGAGCAGGTTAAGTGCTGCGAAACTTCCACCTCTTTTATAACTTTAGCGGGAAACACACACCTAAATTTAACTTGTTGCCTCCCGACATGATTTCCAAGGCTCTTCCAACAACTACCATCACAAGGACTTAAATAAACACTTTAGCCTTGTTTCCAAAGATTTCTAAATGATAGCCAACTGATGTCCTTGGAAGGGACAACTACATTTGAATAAGTTCACTTGTTATTTGTTTTCTATCTTCGTGTTTTTCATGATAAATAGGTGGGTCCGATGCCTGGGTGAGCAAATTCTGACGGAACTTCTCCAATTCAGAGGGATGAGTTAGTTCTTTTTTTCCAATGCTACTTCATACATCATATGACAAGACACATCTGCTCAGTGACTAATATAAAGGGAATATCCCATGCGTGTAAGAGGCACAAGCCTGCCTCACACTCAACCTTTCTGAATTCTTTTCGAGGGCTGGTTATGCAATAAATAAATGGGGACAAATTCATCCCAGGGAAGAACTTTTAGTCAGCCTTGAAAGCAGCAATTTGGCTTGGAAAAAACTATCCAACATCAAAATAATAATGAGCGCATGTTCCTGCTGACAGTCCTGGAGACAAGAATTCTCCATGCAGCCAGAGCCAGCGTCTTGAGTGCTCACTCCTTCATACCTTAGCTCTTCCATATGGAAAACCCTCAGCAGAGGGAGAGAGCGGGAAGGGTTTGGAAGGCTAAATGCCTTGAGATTTGGCTTTTGGGTGCGCTGAGCCTCGAAAAGCAGCGGTGAGGACACCGGTGGCACCGTGGTGAGGACACCGATGGTACCACGGTGAGGACACTGATGGCACCTCTTGCTCTTTGCTGCTGGGCCTAAGGGATCCCCCAGGGAAATTGGGGGGTGAAGAAGAGAAGCCATTGCTGTCTTCTTGCTGGCCGAGGTGCCAATAAACCAGCGAATATTTGCTTTTTGCAACCCATAGGCTGGTTCTGTGGGACCTCCCTGGAGGAGCTCCCGGAGGGCACTGAAGCGAAGGGCGTTTGGTCGGTGCCATCTGGAGTTGTCAGCTGAATGATGTAGGACTCGGGGACCAGTGTAATGAATAAATGCAGCCGGTAGCCCCAGCGGTCCTTGGAGCTTTGCAATACTCCGAAACAGTTGTGCAATAAAGAGGAAAATAAGAACGTATTGAAAAGGAGTATTTCATCAACTGGAGGCTGGGGAATAAATCAGAGAAAACCATGTTCTGAAAGTAATGTATCTGCTAGGTTTGGCCTGTCTTGGGGATTTGTTTGCCTTCTTTTTTTCTATTCACAGATTGTTCATCTGCAAATTGTGGTCCGCAGCTTCAAATGGTGGATAACTGCATCATGCTGTTGAAGTTTATGAACCAGTGTCACCAGTGGAGCTCTGTTACTTCCACTAGCTGAAATATTGGCCTTATGTATGTTTTTATGACCTTTTTCATTATTCTTGATTGTTTGATGATGACAATATATTCCTTCCTCTGTGTAAGTGACCCGCTGCATCTTTTGTTCTCCTTTTTGACAAATTAAAATTCAGAACAAAAGTAATTGCTGGCATAGCAGGTCTCTTGGGATAAGGGAGGGGAGCACTCCAGGGAGGGAGAGCAGGATTAGCTCACGGCTGGGTAATCTGCACATGAATCACCACGAGGAGCTGGATCTTTGGGGTCCATCTCCAGCACGTCACCCTGGGTTTTGGGAACCCCCCGGGCACTCGGGCGGGATTGCTGGTGGTCGTGGCAATAGCAGAAGACAGTTTTTTGGTCCTCGGGGAGTTTTAGAGCTGTAGACGTTCTTCTCTCTCCCAAAGGCGAGACATAAAGTTGAGCGCTGAATAATTTGCTGGTTGTTTTGCTCAAGTAATTTTGGAAGGCCTCTATCTTTTGCTGGGGGTTATTTTAACACCCAGCCCCCCCCCCACAGTGGAGCCCTTGCATATGATGCCATTTAAACCCACCTTGCTATAAATACTGCCCTGTCTTTCTGGAACTGTTCAGAAAGGGGATATTGTCCCTAGCTGACCGTTTCCCATTAGGAGTTTTGATTTTACGCTATTTCTAACAGCCCGCAATCAGTTCATAAACGATTATCAGCCATAAGCTGTAGATTAAGCAGCTATGCCGGTCCTGTGCCAGCCTCCGACTGAAGCTATAGCTCCGTTTTACGGATCAGCACTATGGATTTATGCTGCTTAGCCTCTCCTTTGAAGCAGGCAGGCAGTCGTTACCGCGTCAGTGGAAAGACGAGGGTAATATTGTGAATGGCAGGGTTCCAGTCCTTCCGAAGCGAAGCCGTGGGATGATTGCCTTTTGTTTAAATGTCAGAGGATCAGAGATGTCAGGGGCGAGAAACAGCCTTTTAGATCATCAAATCTGCATCACAGCCTAGGAAAGAGCAAAGCGGTGTGAGCGTCAGCGTTATCCCGTTGGAGTTGCTGTGAATTGCCCCTTCGGACTGACACCCCGGCCAAACCCGAGCGATGGAGCGGCGCACGGCATTCAACGGTCACTGAAGAATTTTCCTGAACGCCACATATGGCCGTATTTTATATTTCACGGTTAAAGTAATATGAACTATGTCAGGAATTAACATGAAGGAACTTTGGAGGCCAAGCTAATCAAAATTCTTTAAAGTATAGGCAATGAACCATAACCTGGATGTAAAATATTTCCCGATAGTTTTTATAACACAACCAGCTGTACTCTGATTACCTCACACTCGTACACTGAAAATAGCTCTAAGATGCTACTGCTCACGAAGAAAAGGACTATTTGGGGTCCAAACCAGCACAACACAGCAACATCCACCTTCTACCAGCTGAGAATCCAGCCGCTATTTCTTTAAATTTAACCCTGTTATGTAGCCAGAAGTAAGCGTTACCCCTTTTCCCTCAGTCTTGCTAATCACAAACCAAGCAAACGTCCATCCCTTACCTTCCTTGCTCAAGCACGGTGTGGTCCAAGTGTTTACCCTCTAGATTTTCAGGCTCAAGGTACTTTGAGCAAACCAAGAGCTAAAGCAGCACTTTGAGGGTGCAAAGTTCTCCTGGCCCCGTTTCAGAGCTGGGAAAAGTGGGGAGTTCAGTTAACTTGGCTGCTCAGGTCTCTGGCAGAGCAGGAAAGAAAAGATGTTCTCCTTGACACCTTAGTTTACCGATCAGATTAACCTCTCTCTCTTTACTCTACATTTAGTATATTATCCTTTTTTTCCCCCACATTGGTTAAATCTATTTGATTTTTATTTTTTTCATTTAGTAGTTGTTGTTTTTTTAATGTGCTTTGGCAGGAGCTGTGATTTTTTGGTTAGTAATCCACTTATTTTGTGGTTTAGAAAATCTCTCAAATAACAACTTGGCCGCGTTGTTGACTGTCATTGTTGGCCGCTCATGTGGCATGAGGAACATGCAAGAAAACACGTCCTTCCATGTTTAACCCCCAAACAAAACCCCCAATCCGCTTCCTACCATGGGGGCTGGAGAGGGGCATAGCTCAAATATTGGATAGGTAAAAGCTCACTGTTTCTTTCTATTCTTTATGCTTAGGAACTGATGGGAGCCCGTTTTCAGAACCTGGAGATGAGGTCAATGCGCCTTCTTCTGGAGGATGGGGAAAAGAAGCTGAGCAAGTAGCAGCTGCCTTTCAGTTGAACATATAGAATGGCCATAGGATGTTTGAGGATGTCGAATTTCGTTGTAAGTAACAAGTTTATTTGCATATGTTTGTTCATGCTTGTGGTTACGGCAAGAAGACTAAGACTAAACCCTCGGAGAGCAGATGTACCGGGTATTTGGAGTAAGCTTGTTGTATGTATTTATGGTACATTCTATAGGTCCCAGGCAAGATCTTGGCTCCCTTGCCAAGGGAGCTGTATAAACAATTTGTAAGAGCCTGACTCTTCTCCAAGGAGCCTGAATGGGCCAGGGAAACTGTTCGACGGAGGAAGAATTATTAGTTCCTCTCCACAAATAGAAAACCAGGCAGAGGATGAGGAGTTGTCTTGCCAAAAATCACGTATAGCCAGGGTGACAACCCAGATCCCTCAGTCTCAGCCCAGCGCTTTAAAACAGGAGATCAGAGGAAATGGGTGAGTTTACCTCTATAAAGCAGAAGTTTGGAGTCTCAAATGGGCTTTTGGTCAACTCAGGTTATGGGCTCGGAGACCAACAGAATATGAGTGGGGACAGAATGTGAGGGACGCAGGAGCAGTCAGGTTTTATTGGCCTGTTGGAAAAAAAAGAAGCCCAGGTATTATTAATGGCAGTGTCATTGCCTGAGTAAAGACCGCAGGACTCTAACCACACTTTGGAACCCCTGTTGCACAGGCCACTGCAAAGTGTTCCATGGAAGGCCCATTGCTACGCAGCATGGGACCTGCTGCACACAGAATCATGGAATGGTTTGTGCTGGAGGGACATTTTAGGTCATTTAGTGCCACCCCTGCCATGAGCAGGGACATCTTCACCAGCTCAGGTCGCTCAGAGCTCCATCCAGCCTGACCTGGGATATAATGGGGCATCCACCACCTCTCTGGGCAACCTGGGCCAGGCTCTCACCACCCTCATGAGGAAGAATTTCTTCCTTATATCTTATCCAGATCTTCCCACTTTCAGTTTAGAACCATCGCCCCTTGTCCTATCGCAACAGGCCCTGCTCAAACCTGTCCCCATCTTTCTTATCATCCCCTCTTAAGTCCAGAAAGGCCGCGCTGAGGTCTCCCAGAGCTTCTCTTCTCCAGGCTGAACACCCCAACTCTCTCATCCCATCCTCATAGAAGTTTTCCAGCCCTCTGATAATTTTTGTGGCTCCATTGGCCCCTCTCCAACAGGTCCATGTCTGCCCTGTGCTGAGGGCTCCAGGGCTTTATTGGGAACCAGTATGGGCTTCCTTCAAATGATTCATGTGTCATCTTCCCCAGGCTGCGGTGGTTATCGCAATCATTTCTTGCTTTTAACCACATTCACTTAAGGACTCATTTGAAGAGTAATAAATCTGGCTCCAGGCAGCAGACTCTGTGGTATATATTAGACGACTGGAGAGTCTAAACTGTTCAACCACTGTCTTGTTTAGAGGCTGTTTTGAATGTTGCTTTTCCCTTATTGCAGGCTTTACTAATTATTTAGTTTTATTGCAGCGATGCTAACGAGGCCCGGTGCTGCGGCAGGACGGCGTTAGGCAAACACACAGTAAAACGTCGGAGCCTGGATCCTGAATAAATACACAGTTAATTAACTCTCAGAGGTTAATAGAGGGCTGGAACGCTTCTAGGACATTTTAGGTTGGGTTGGACCTCATGGTGGGTCCTCTTGCCGATCAGCAGAGGCGGCAAACTCCCCTTTAGCAGAGTAAATGTCTTAAAATTCAGAAAGAAAACTTTCATGTGGCCTTGAAGAAAATCCTTACACGAGCTGAACTTGGCTGGATGTGCTTCTTTCTCCATGTGGAAACCGGTTTTAATACCACCTTCCTGTAGATACACTACAGGACACATTCAGGCTGTGTTAAGTTGTTAAATATTGGAAGTTCTCACTATCAGTCCTTCTAGCAGTGGCCATTACCTTCAAAAAGATGATGGGAAGGTGTTAAATGGTGCTTTTGCTTGAAAGCCCCCCTCTTGTTTCTCAATGGGAAGCTGCTCAGAAGGTCAGAAAAGCAACAGGGAAGCAAGAAGTGCCTGTGATGTAAAACTTCCTCTGATTCCCAGAAATTAATAGCTCACAAACAGTTGGTGTAATTTATTGTAGGAGGATGTTGGGGAACAGAGGGGAGAAGTGACTGGAAGTGACTAAAGAGCCAGAGCCTAGAACGTCTGACATGGAGCTGGCCGACCAAACCACCATCATATCCTTTCTTTTCCATGTAAATCACGTTGGATGATGAAGACAGTGGAATTTTACAGTGGTTCGTGAGCAAACTCGATTTTCAGGTTCAGTAACATTGCAGATCAGTAGTTGCTGTTTTCAGTTCCCAGGTTAATTTTATGGAATATTTTGCGTTGTGCCAGACTCTAATTAATTCCAAATGATTTCTGCTTTCCCTTACTTCTTTCCCCTTTTGCACGTTACTGTCTTACAAAGGAACTAACCTCTCAATTCTCTCTGAGACCGGTAATTACATGCATAAGTGATGAGAAATCTCCAGCATTTTTCTGCAAACCAATTACAGACATTTAGGATGAGGATAATACACTTCCTTAAAAATACGTTAAAAACTCATTTAAACAAAAGTAAATGAAATAACATTGCTGAGCCACTGAAGAGAGATTTCAAGGTATGGTTTTAGAGGATGCAAAAACCATGGGGTTTTACATGATATTTTTCAGATTTCTGATGTATCTCAAGGAATTGTGACTTTCATTGAAACAAACTGTTCCCAGGACATCAGCTTGTTGAACTGTTACCCTGCTTGCCAACTGCATTGGGTGAAGCACTTGGTAGTTTTAGGGTAGCTCTTTGCGTTCACCTTTTATAACAATAAAAATCAACCTGATAAGAGACACTTTCTATAATGCAGTGTTGAGTTTTCAGCAGCTTTAGGTAGCCGTTAGTACCATATATTATATTTAAGCTGGTGTATATAGTGCCTAAACCTCCGAGCAGGTGAACCTGTTCCCTTTTGCACCAGACAGGTGGAGCTAAAGTGGAGATTAACCCGTTTAGATAGGAGGATTTGCACAGAATCTTTCTCCAACACGGCGCTGCCGATGGATCTTTCACCGTTGTTGATTTCTGAAGGATTTGTACAATTTCCACTTGTTGCGACTTGGCCTGTGCCTGAAAAAGTTGTCATCCATCTCCCCACTTCATCACAGCATTAATCAACCGGCGCATTGTTCGGATCTCCCCGTTCGCTGCCGCTTCAGCCTTGCAGATTGATTTAATCACATGTTAACGTGCTCAGATTTATTAAGCTTCCCCAAGGTCCCTAAGCAGAGGGGTGAAGAAGTTGCTGGGGCATTTATTAGTGGTAAAACACTCACCCTGCACTTGTGTCAGGTCAGCAAACATTCCAGATATGGAGTCAAGTGTTGGGGTGGATGTGCAGAAGGAGCCAAGGGTTGGGACAAAGTCCTGGGCGACAGGGATGGTTCATATTCTGAATTTCTGGCATCACAGAGCAACAAAGAAAGGGGTCAAGGACTTTTGGTAGAGATGGCGCAGCGAGGTTTCTCTGCTGCCCGTGTTCTCCTGTCTGTTTGCATTCCCGTCTTTATCGCTGCAGAGATTTGCCCCGTTTGTCATAGTGCTAACATTGTAAAAGCCTGTCCTTGGGGTCACAGACCCGCTCTGCTGAATCAGAGCCCTTTTTCTGCCTTTCCAGCGTTGTCTTCTTCCCATCCCGCTGCCCCGTTGCCAAGTCCCACATGACAGCGTGAAGCTTTTCCCTAAAACAAGGCTTTAAAGGGACAAAAAAAAAAGATAATCGGAGAGCAAAGGCTAGAAAAGCAAAGCATTGCTGCCTTTTTTTTGTGTGTGCATCCTCCCCTTTCCCCCTGGGAGCTGAGTAACCAGAGTCAATGCATGAGAGTTTAATTTGGACAAGTTGCCGGCGTGGCCTTGGGCCCGCATCCCCCTCCCTGGGCTTGCGTCCCCCTCCCTGGGCTTGCATCCCCCTCCCTGGGCTTGCGTCTCCCCTGGGCCAATGTCCCCCCTGGGCCAATGTCCCCCCTGGGCCAATGTCCTCTCCCGGCCAGTGTCCCCCTGGTCCAATATATCTCCCCCAGACCAGTGTGTCCCCCCTAAACGAGTGTCCCCCCCATCCCAGGCCCCGTTGCGGGCCCGGTGGGGGTGAGGGCTGAGTCAACAGCTCGGACGCACTTTCTCAGCAGTCGAATCCGCTCGGGTTCGTCTGTCGGAGCGGGATTTCTGTCTCTTATCGATGTGTTGTGGATACCGGGCGGTTTTGTGTTTTCGTATCCAGCCGCGGAACGGGAGGCAGAGGGGTGAAAGGGCTGAGGGGAAGGAGAGTGCAGATGCGGGAACAGGCAGGGTTTGCAGCGACTAATCTGCAAATGTAATAGGAGGGTGGAAACCGGGAGAGGGTAGAAAACAGTGGGGGAGGTGGAGAGAGATCAAAGATGAGCACAGGAATAGAATAGAATAGAAGAACGAAAAGAGGAAGAGGCGAAGAGAGACCGGGGGAAGGTCTGAATGTCACAGGCGGCAGTGCTGGGTTTATCAGTGCCAAAAAATAGCCATGGAGTTGGGGACCGTGTGTGTGTGTGCACCGAGAAAGCAGCTGGGTTTTGCGTAGAGACCGATTAAGAAAAGGAGGAAAAAGAATAAGAGGATGACGCAGCAAGGGAGCGGGAGGGTGACGCAGCGGTGGTGACAGAACCCAGAGCGGTGTGCGGACAGACGGAGGGACGGACGGCGGACACAACCGTCAGGCCTGGGGTTGTTATAAACATCCTGCCTAGGAAGAGTCTCGCTTTTCAGCTGTTTCGGTCTGAAAGGGTTCCAGCTAACATCTCTCCAAATGACAAATACTGTAATGGATGTTTACCCCTATTTCCCCCCGCCATGCACACACACGTAGTCATTATTTTGGCTAAACGTTTTTATGACTACTCCCCCTTTCCTAAGGTCGTGTTTGTTATTACAAGTAAGCAGTGAATTTTCTAATAGCCTTTTAATACATCCTTTGAAACATCTTCTCTAATAACCTAAAGAAAATGCTCATAAACTCCCCCTTAGCGAGACAGGGGCAAGATTGCTTGGGCAGATTAGCCAGGCTCATTTTCACTGCTGTATATAGAGTGTATGGTCAATAATACTATAGAGTGTATAGTCACTAATAATGCAGGACTAGAAAACCATAAGCAAGATTTGCATGAGATACTCGGCTGCTAAGCTTGCTTACTATCAACTTTATGTGCTTATTTATGTTTTTCGACTGAAATAGCACCCTATTTTTATTTCCTTAGAACTTCTAGACAATGAAAAGTGTTTGCTTTTAAATCCGTGAGTGAGAGATCGGAACATCTTGGGATTTAGAGCACGGCCACGTCGTCCTCTTCCATCTCATATCCAGCAGTAACTCACACAAGTTTTACCAGTGAATTGTCTCCGAAAGAACCTGCTTCTCCACTGCCTCACACTGTACAGTCATTAGTACTCATGAAACTACCTTCTAATTAGAGTAGAAATTGTCCATACTTAATGTCCATAAGCTGGACGGCGTATTTCCTGCCAGAGGTGAATGACGAGGCACGAACCTGCCTGCTCCAAAATTCATCGTCATGGGCAGCTTTGCTCCGCAGTGAGAACTAAATGTTCAGTAATTAAGTTTGTGGTCATAGAGATGCCATCGGTCTCTAATCACATCCTGCTTAGACATGAAAAGGGGTTTGTTTTGCAGTTCTGGGAGCTGGGCGCTCCAGTCCCTTAGATTGGGCACCTTGGTGGGTCGTGTGTGCTTTGAATGTTTGAATGGAAAGCTGCCTTTTGATGAAGAAATAGTAATAGCAGGGATCATACCTGGATCTTAGAGACCTCTTCCTACAGGTGCTTTTCGAAGTGTTTGATATATGTCCTTAAATAAATGGGTGTTGTTCTTCAGGGCCACAGTGCACCAAGTGACAAGGGCCAGGCTTATGTTGCAGCAAATTCACTCAGGTTAAATACTAGAAAAAAACATCCTAGCAGTAAAGAAACTGAGTTTTCCAAAGAGCTTAAACTTCACATAGGTTTACACATAATTTATTGCTTTTCAAGAGCCGTTTCCAGCCCAAGCAGTCCTTGTGAGCAGGCCTAACAAAGCTGCTTTTGGCAATGACATGGACTAAACTGCTCCCGTCTTGGAAGAGGGTCCTGGCTGTTGACCTGGAGCTCCCTTCTGACTCTGCTTCTATGAATATCCCCACTTTGTACATGGGAAACGAAGGCAGGGAGCAGTGAAAGGCCATATCCAACGTCATGAGGCACAACTGCAAGTAGAACTTAGGTCTCTTCTCTGTGGGGGCAAGAGAAAATGAAGGAAAAGAACAACAACAAGAAAGAAAAGTAAATAATGGATTCATGAGAGCCTTGTCCTGCCTCTCAGTTCCAGGCTTTCCTGCTTTTCATCAGATTTATTTGCAAGGAATCTTTACCTGGGTAGACCAACTTATCCAAACCAACTTATCTTCTATCCTCACCCCTCAGAATCTCCTGGTATGGATCAGAATACCCATGGAATGAAATAACTGCAAATACAAAACCTATGCACGCAGCAGTAAAGAATTACAAGGGAATATTGGTCCTTGCAGTGGCTTCCACTCATTTGAAAGTAATTGCAGGCCAAGATAAAAACTGATTGCAATAGCAGATTTTGTTGAAGAACGCTGTTCTCATTTTGAGGTTACCGTCCAGTTTTAGCATCGTTTGGTATTCAAGAACTGAAGACAAACGCTGCTGGTTTTGAACTGGGTTTCAGTCATTAAGCACCAGGGATGCTGATGAGAGTCTCAGGTAACTTAGACTGACTCTTCATTATCTTCCTTATGTATCTAAGCCTGGTGTTAGTGTGCAGCTTATCGAGAATTTATTGAGATGACAACTAAAACTTCCTTCCCACTGCATGCAAAATGTTGGGGATGTACAGGATACAGATGGGAAATTGAAAAGAGAGGCCCAGCTGGGTCTCCTAACCTGGACCTGGTTTTAGGTCAAGCCATACCCGACCCATGTCGTGTGCTAAACCAGAGAGGTTTAGGCTTTGGGACTGCTAGAAAATGCTTTTGAAACTTTCTTCTCTCATTTTCTTGTATAAACTTGAGTTTTCAAACTAAATTGAAAACATCCACGGAAAGCATGTTTGCCTCAGGTTTTTTGTTGGTTTTTTTTTGCATATTTTCAGCAGAAAACAGCAAATCCAGTTTTATCTGCAAGCAGACAGCGTCAACTTTTTGGTCAAAAAAATAATAATCACAAACTGGAAAAGAATCAGGTTTGGATGCAAAGTCATAATTTCCCATGGGAAAACCTCCAAATTCCATTTGAGGGCATGTCAGCATTGTAGATGAACAACACAGATCCGGGCAGGGCTCAAACCAGCTCGCTCCGGTACCAGTACGAGCTCAGTACTGGCAGTAAGAGCTCAATGTGGATTCTCTATCCACCCCTCCAACAGAGATCAGCTACATGCACAATCTCCTATTAATACCACGTTGGACAATGGCTCTGAGCCATCGTTGCCTTTGGCCAACATCTTCAGAAGAACACTAATGAAATCAGTAATAAAATTAGTTAATCATGTCCCATTCTGTCTTCAGTCCCAGATGTGCTGTGGAGTCGGCGAAGGAAACTTGTGTTTTTCACCCTGTTGGGGACCTTTATTCTGCACCTGATCCCTTCTTCAGCACAAAGAATATGCAGAAGAGATGACCCAGCAGGTTTTGCTCGCTTTGTAAAAAGAAGCAGCCAGTGTGCCCATTTTGGGGAAGCTGAGCCTGGATTTGCAGACCCTCGGGCTGCAAAGCTGGGACTGTCACAAAGTGCAGGAAATTAAGTCTTGGTCTTTAGGAGCACGGCAGTCTGGGGGGACCAGCGTGTGCCAGTAAGTGTTGGCATTAGGCACAAAGAGAAAAGGAGAAGAGTTTTTCCTATTGCCCTTTGCAGGCTTTCAGAAGGCTCCTGTTGGTCATGCTAAAGGTGACATACATTATTGTTCCAAAGAGAAGTCCCCCTAAGCGAGTTCCTGATGGATAATGGTGGTGTTTACTTAAGGAAACCGGGTAATCACGAAGGTTATTTTTTATTGGGTGCCATCCTTTTTAGCATCCTCGCACACAGCCGACGTCAATGTGTGTCACTAACAATGACTTGTAAAAGGATACAGCGGTTGCTAAGGAAACCTCTGTTGCACAGGAGCTAAACAAATAACAGCAAATTAAGCAGGGAGCAGAGGCCACGCAGGGCCTGATTCTGCAAAGCTTTACCCACGCAGGCTGCAAAACTCATCCCTGGACTTTACCAGGAGCTGCTCAGCCCCTCGTATGAAAAAGGTTTGTAGGCGCAGGTTACTTGTCAGAAACTCCTCAAACTTTTACGAACTCCCTAGAGCAGATCAAAGGCAGCCTACGGTAGAAATAGCACATCGCTATTTCTGGCCTCTGAATAGAATTAATTGTCATTTGAAAGCACCCGTGTAATCTTTGTTGTGATATTAATTTCGTCGATGTACACAGCCTTCAATCCTCCGTTAATCTCCAGGGAGTTTCTAGCAGCATCTTTAGGCACTGATGAGCCGTGTCCTTAGGACAGACCCAGGTAACCCTCTGTGCTTCCAAGAGGTTTCCAGGGCAGGTTGTTCTGATGGAGGAGCCTCTGCTGCACCTCCAGGTTGTTCGTCACACCACACAAAACAGCCCCGGCGCAACTTGAATGTCATGGGAATGAGCAGGACAGACAGGATGGTGCATCCCCATACTGCTGGAATTTAACACCCAAAGAGGCATTTCAATACAAAACCCCACCGTTTCTGACAGCGAGGAGTAGCCTCGCTCCACTCGGATGAGTTAAAGCGCTTTATTGAAGCTGTGATTTTAAACTGGTTTGGTTAAAGGGTTGCAAATCGCTGAGTAAACGTTGATTCTGATTTAGCCTATGCTGGAATAAGCCAAACTTATTGTGAATTTGTACCGGTTTAAGTTAACCTGTGTCAAAGTCTGTCAGCAAGATCTTTAGAGAAAAAGATTCGCTTTCATACACATTTCCACTGAACCCAGGACAATGGGCCCAGGATTACAGGGTGTTACCATGATACAAATGAGACACAGTATTAAGAAAAACAAGTGTTACCATAGAAACAGTTGATAAATGGGCACATTCAAAAAAAATTGCCCTTAATTTGCTTGTTTAAATGGGAGGGGAACTATTTTGATCCTGCTTAATTGCAGCTGATCCTCTTTAATTGCATTTTCTTTTACCAAGTCTGATGAAGTGTCACAGTTAGAGGAACAGGATGAGACGCCAATCTTAGGTCTTGCCATGGGGAAACTGAGGCAGGGACAGATGACCGTGTCCCCATGGGCTCATAGATTTGTGCTTGCCTCAGTTTCCCCATCCAAAAGAGCAACTCAATAGCAGGGGGGTGAAAATTAAACAATGCCTGAGGGAAGAATCGTTTGCTCACTTGTTTTGCATGAGTGGGAATAAGATCAGGCCCTATGGTTGCAAAGAAGGGGGGGTTCGTCTTTTCCCATTTGTCCTCTGCAAGGTGCTAATGCTGATTTTAAGGTCGCAGGAAAAAGAGCTCCGCATTTAGCGAAGCGGAAAAACGGCAGCTAAGTGTGGAGAATCGGAAACCTGATTTGAATAAGAGTAACCAGACTGTAGGAACTTTAAATAGAATGGCAACCAACGCAATTAAAATGAAAAGGTTCAAAGCGCATTAAAGGGCATTAATATGCAATAAGGAAATTCTTAACTTGCTATATCTCCGAATACACAGACCTGAAGGTGAAAGGAGCAAAAGCCGTTATTCTGGGGAGGGCATCGGGTTCAGTGCATGAGAAAGGTGGTGCTGGAAAAACCTTTAATGGAAAGTTTGGTTGTTGCAGGACGCTGAGCACCATGGAGGGTTGAGCAGCAGCACCAGGCACGTTCGGTGACGGAGCAGATTCGCGCGTGGGCTCAACAACCCTTGTTCTGACAGCGGGATGCGCATGAGCAGAGTCCTTGGGTCTCTCAAGGTCTGCCAAGGCACAGAAAGGTATAAACAGAGCGGGCCGTGCGGCTTCACCAGCCCAATCGCTCTCCTGAGCTCCCTCCTGGAACGGCTGATACCGGCTGCTTTGAAACAAAGTGCAGCGAGCAGCTCCGAAATGACCCACCTGCAGGGAATTTCCTTCCCGAGGCCCTCGTTAGATGTTAGCTTAAGTCCTTAGAACAGCTTATGCCCCTAAATATAGCTTCATTTCAGCAGCGCATTGTTTTATTTTAGCAGTAGAAATGGAGATGACAGTTTTCTGGACTGTGAAACGGCATTAATAGCATCCCTATTCGAATGTTTTTCAAAGCTTTAAAAAACTAAATGAAAAATTCCCGTGACATATCACCCTTCCTGCATTGAAAGGATTAAAACCAGCTAGTCAACACAAGCCCTCTATGTCCTAATTAACTCCTTTTCTTGTAGCTTTAAACGATTCATTTAGGCTCCCTGCAGAAATATATATTTCACCTAATGGAGCTGGAGTTTTGCCATGGATCCCACTCGGAGCAGGATTACACCTCTGGGTGTAGCTGGGTGAAGTGTAAAGTTGGTGATTTAAACTCCATAAAGATAGCAACCAATACTTGGAAGAGGAACAGAAACCAGGAGCCGGTAGGTGGCAAATTCGCCTTGTTGGGACTGGAATATTTCTACTTGGAGGTGTCGCAGTCACCCGGGGATGGGGAAATGAAGACCGGTCTCACTGGAAGCTGTTTCCTACTGAGATAAATAAATAGATGTGAGAATAGAAAATATATACCCATCCTAGTTACATCCTAGGGATTAGTTTTGTTCCAGCATGAACAAACTCCAGTTTTAATGCTGCGTAATGGACGATGATCCTCCTAGGGATAAGGTTTGGGTAGGAACCACAAGAGTCAATCCACAGTTTTTAAGAATAGCCTCACGTGGTTGAATTCTCTGCTCTGGGCTTTGCAGTCTCTATTGGACAAGAGTTTTCTCCAGCAAGGACAGTGGTTCCCAAATTATAAAAGGTTTTCTTGCTACAGCAGGGGAATTTCTCCCTGCTCTTCCCCTTGGTTTTGGTGCCTTTACCGGGGCTCTCACCGAATCCGAACGGGACAGGGAAGGCCCAGAGAGGCTGGTTTTGGTCATGGTGGATGTCGCGAGTAGGAAATACGAGAGATGTGTCTGAGCTTTAATTAATACCAACAAATCAGCGCCAAGGGGTGAAATCTTTGGCTGGTGTCCGTCCCTGGAGCCGAGTCAGCGAGCAGACCCGCAGACACCACACCGCATACGCTGCTGGTTGGTTGGATCTGCCTTTGGCCCTCTGCGTAGTTTTTAGCAGTAAAAACGATTCTCTTGTCTGCTAAATCACACGGGTTTCTCCTCTCTTATTATGTAACTTCATTGTCTTGAAGCAGGAGATGGGTCCCAATGATTTTCGCTCTCCTCCCAGCCGCTGTTCGCTATTCTGGTAAGGAAGCCAAAACCCAAACGCAACCCAGATGCTCATGTGAAATCTGGTAGGATTCAGTATTATAGGTTTTAGCTGAGAAACCAGAACATTATGAATCCAGCGATGGAGATGTAACTGAAACCATTTCCAAAGGGAGGCATAGGAATGCTGAAAGAGTGGATAACTAGGAAGTTTTTATGATTGCATCAATTACAGATACGACCACAAGTCCATTTTGCATTTGAAAGGAAGTGAAATAGATGCTCTGTGTTCAAATATCGTCACATACTGGTGTTATTACTTGATATGGAAGAAATCTTTGGCCCTGGAGGCTTTGCTAAAGCCTCTTCTGGAGTTGTTGGGGCACGAAATGAAGTTTCTGTTGATTCTGAGCGTATCTTTCATAGCCCAAGGTGTAAGGGTGTAACGTTGGCTGGTCCCAAAACGAAGCGGACACCACATTTCTCAGTGGCATATAAAGGAATGACCTTCTGGATTTCACAGAAACGAGTGAGGTTTCTAAGGGCATGTTTTTACTGAATCCTCAGCAGGGCTGGAATACTTGCACAAGCCCATCAGGTGGAAAATAGGTTCATAGGCTCGGGTTTTTTTAAAGTGTGATACAATTGTGCCTTGAATTAGCCCACTCCCTTCCAGTGACCTTTCTCGCGGCGTATTCTGGATATTCAGAAGAGCTGGATGTGGGGCAGCGCAGTTCATCCCTCGAGCCAGGAAGCTGAGATGGAGCCAACTCAGAGGAACTTTTTTGTTGTTTTTAATTTGGTTTTTTTGGACTGCGCGTGTTGCCAAAAGATTAGAAATGACAATCAGCAGCAAGAACGAGAGCCAGGGTAGGACGGGGCTGCCTGCAATAACACAGGGAGCCCCTCGGGCAGCGCTGGAAAACACTGGCGCAGGGTTCACGGAGGCCAAGGGGTTCTCAACCCTTCTCGTAGGGTGGATGATGTTTGAATACTGAGATTCTCTGCTGAGAACACAATCCCACGGACCCCACCTCTGCCTTCGCTGGAAAGAGAGAGAGCATCAGCGCTCGCTTACGTGGGAAGTGACGGTAATGGGAGAGAACCGACTGTGGCTTTAGCTGCCTTTAAATGATTTAACAGCTGGGTCCATGGAGTTGTGGCTCCCGCTGAAGTTGTTCCATTGGTTTTTAGAGCCTCTGAGCAACCGAGCCAATTTCAGAGATTATATACATTGTCTGTGGGAACGCCAGATGCCAGCAGTGATTTGGGGCAGGTATCTTCTCCAGAACCATTGGATGTCCAGCCAGCCCCACCGGGGAATCCAGGGGGTGATTTCCAGCTGCCTTCAGTGCCGTTGACTTTGTCACGGTCACACTTGCCTTTCGTTTGAGCCGCTGGGGAGATGCTCGGGGAAAAGGTCCCATTTTAAACCTTCCGAAGCACCACGGTGAAACAGGGTGGTGGTCCAGGACCCGCGGCCTCTTTTGTATAAACCACCAAATCCCAAACCGCGTCAAACCCTCCTTGTTAGTGTGGATTTTAAGTAGGTAGAATTTTCAACCAAAGGCCTGAGAAAAACGTACGCTTGCCCAAAATAAATCTGAGCGTTCCTTGGGGCAAGAAGTTTTGGATGAACTAGGAGTTAATGAGTATGGTAGAAACGCTTCTGGAACAAGTGTACCCAAAAACTGCACTACTCATAGAAATCTGGCTTCTTCCTTCGGCAAAATAGCTTTGCATTTCTTGCATTTCTCTCTTATGGATCCCGGCTCTGTCCATTCCTCCCGGTGTGGGTAACGCAGAGCTTTGTGTTGTGTTCAGAGTTCAGAAGTCTTTGTCCTTCTCTAAACTTTGCACTCCAGGCCTTGTTTATGAGCTGTCTGGAGAGGATCTGGGAATCAATGGAGCATTGTTCAATAAATAATAAAAGCCAGACACAACTAGGTTGCTTTTGATATGAGGCTTTTCCCATAGGAGATAGTATATAAAAAATCTGATGTTCTTACGTGGTTCCTTCCTCTGTAGAATATAATTTAAACTCATCAAATTAATTAGCACTTTGACATGCTGTCACCTGGAGTAATTTGTAACATCACACGTGAAACCCAAAGGCGCTTTGTGAGACGGGACCTTGTTGTGATTTAGATTCCTTGATGCTGGAGAAAGCTGTGATTCATTGCTGTTGGTGTGATATATGTGGCACTTTGCTTCATGTTTAATACAAAAGAATGAAACCGGCCTTTCTGGCCCATCTCACTTGTGTTGAAGAGTCGGGTTTGTCTCACGAAAACGTAGTTGTTGAACCCAGAGATATGCGGAGGGTGTTTCATGATGATCAAGGCTCTTGTCTTTCCGAAATCCGGTTACTGAGCAGTGCAAATGGTGACGAACCCATTTGTTCTTCCTGTTCCAGGGAACTCCTAATTTATTTTTTAATAAAATGTGTCTGCTTTTGAATCAAAGTACAAAAGGCAGCCTGTATTATTGTTTTTTCTCTACTTCCCCGAGTCAACTGGAACCCGCCGCACAAATCCAGCAGCCTCAGCCGCTTCATCTGTTTCAATGATATAGCCATCAGGTACGAGAAAAGGCTTAAGATAACTCGGTATCATCTCTTGGAGTATGAGATAAGTGATATTAGTAATGAAATGTTCCACGGATCATCTTTGTCTGCGCAGCTGGACGAGACTTCAAAGAACAAGGTCAGAAAGACAAGTCGAGTTCTTCACCTTTGCATCAATCACGATGCGCAAGGCCAGGCCGGAGCTTCCCCTGACCCGGCTTTTGTCATGGTGCCTTGCAGAGCTGCTCTTGTTAGAAATGCTCTTGTACTTCTCATTATTACTGCTCCTCGTTGCAAACAAGGATATGTCATTTGAATCCTACTTTATTTACCAAGCCTCTCTGGTTATATCTAAATTTTGGTGTCAATAGAAAGCTCAGGAGAGGGTTTCTGCACACCCAGTGCCCCACATGCTCTCTGTCCTTGCTGGCAGTTTGTCTTGCCATGATTCTCATTCTCTGTGTCCTTTCTTATCTTTAGGAGGAGCTGACCTGAGAATATCTGCGGGAGGGCATGACGTGACAACGCTCACATCACCACAAGTGGAATTTGGGGACCTGTACAGAGATGTTGCTGAGGCTTTTCCACCAGCTGGGACTCCCCAGAAGCAGCTGGGAGGGTCAGCAGCAGGTAAGCTGAGCTTTGGGAGCAGGTTTAACCCCAGGCCTCTCTTGGAGGCAGTTCCAGGCATCAGGACACTCAGAGCCTTACTCCGGGTGATGTGAGGATAGATATGGCTAAGCCTGGCATTGCTGTAGCTCCATGTGACAGATCAGTCCCACCTGGAGCTTTGGGTTGTTATTTTTGTTAAAATAACCAATTTTAAGCTTTTGCTGGATTCCTAAGGTTGAAGTGGGAAACAGAATAAAATAGCTGGTAAAAAACCCACTACGTCCTAACTCAAAGGCCAGTGAAATCAGGGAAAGATTCCTCTTCATCTCAGTGAGGTTTGGATCTGACCATCACCTGCCCAGTGGCTGGGAGAGGAAACACAACTGAAAAGTGGGCAAACAAGGATGGAAGTTCTGTTTGGGACTGACCGGTGAATAAATCCCCTGTTTGTCCGGGGCGTTCAGTGGCCGGATCCACACATCCAGTCTTGTTTAGATGGTTCTCACAGGAAGGCAACTGCATATTTGTGGTAGGATTTAGTTGGGAAAACTTCAGTCAAGCCTGTAAGTATCTGTTCTGCTCTGCCACCGTCACCGCCAAAAACCATCTGGTGTTTTAACAAGCTCGCGCTGCGCATTTCCGTATCTCCCAAATAAAATCGCATCGATGCGGAGGAAAGAGGAAAAGGACTCTTAAAGCGAAGCAGTTGGGAAACCACAAAAAGGGGGTTCTGTCTTCTCAAGCCAAGCGGGATATACCGGAGTAGAAAGTCGTGCTCAAAGTGCAGACGTTGGAACCAGGCTGGAGTGGCAGCTTCTCCAGCAGAGCTGGTGAGGTGCTGAGACCCAGGGTGAATCAAGGACGGGAAACAAGGTGCAAATGGGGCATCAATGTCCTTTAAGGCAAAGATTCTCATCGCCCCTCTGCTCTAATACAGGAGTCAGTGGGCTTCAGTGGCTGAGGCTCGACCACAACGAGCTCTGAGTTGCATTTCCAGAGGGAACTGCAGAAGTGCAGCTCCGGCCATTTCAGCATTGTGTCTTCCGAAATGAGCAGAAAATCAGGCCTAATGATGGAAATTTTTCTGAGCAACCTGATACTCCAGAGCCTCCTGAACACGGAAGTAGAGGGATAATAATGGTAATAAAATAAGAACCATCTTAAAGGCATGATTCAAACTGTTACCAGTTTCATCCAGTCCCTTCTGCCTGCTCTTGACCCTGGATGACTCTAATTCCTTTTATAAAGGGGATGTACCTATTAAATACCTTTTTTTTTGCTAGATAAATAATAAAGGGAGACTTCACAAGAGGAGGGCACTAAGGTACCGCTGAGATGAGCCACGTTCGAAGTGTCTCCATTACCCACAGAATGCCCACAGCACTTGAGAAATGTCTCTGTTTCAGAGCAATAGAGATGACTCCAAGAAGCACTTCCATGCTTTTCTATCTCATCCAAGGTTGTATGTTTAATTGATCCATCTTCATTAAGTATCTCGAGATCCTCAGAGCTACCCAGCAGTACCTTATTTACATTCTCTTTAGGGAAAGCAGATGAAGCGAAGGAAGGGAAGAGTGTGAAAGACAGCATCAAAGCGAAAGGCAAGGAGGTTCTTTGCAGAATGTTTTCTCAGGTGTAAGAAAGGGTAAGGCTGTTCCTAGCCAAGGACATCAAAGGCAGGGAGCCCCCTCCCCAGGCTGTGGGGCTGGTTGGGTTTGGTTAAGCTTGGCTCAGCAGCTCAGGAGTGACTCAGAGTGACAGGGAGCGATGTTTTTCATGTGCAATCCGGAATGGGTAGGAGCCTTTGTTTGGGAACCTTTGCAACTCCCTAAGTGAGTTCATCCCAGTGAGCTCAGCGCATAAAACATCAGAGGCAGGTGAAGAAATCACCCCGACTTGTTAACCCTTTGTGTCTTTAAATGCCGCTGTGTCTGTGCTCAGCTTGGTTCTCAATCCAGCAAGAGGATGCTGAACGCGATCGAATGCTCTTGTGGTTACAGCTCTGGCTGATCCAGCGCCCTCTCCTTCCACAGGTGTCCTCCTTGACTTCAGTCCTTGTGTCTTAGACCCTCGTTTGCAAACTGGTGTCACCTGCGTGTCCCTGGAGAAGTGACTTCCCTGGGTGTCTGTGGTGCCCATTGCACTGAGCCGTCTGAAGAATAAGGAATAAATAACAGCGCGTTGCTCAGCAGTTTCACCCCACAAATGTACATGGTTACTAAGAGTTCTCTCCCACATGAAAGAGAGCAAAATCATCTGGTTTGTGCAGGAGATCGCATGACAAAGCTTCACCACGAGCAGGGGAAAGAAATAGAGTGTCACAGGAGACCTCCCTCCTTATCCCTACGTCCCTTTGACTGAGGGACAGGGACCGAAGGCACTTGGAGTGAGATAAAGAATTTTTAAGCGTGGGGCTGAGATTTGGAGCACTTTGAAGTCGCGTGGGCTAATGAAGAGAACAGTTTGTCCTGGAAAATGGGAAGTCGGGGTGGGACCGCTGGCTCTCGGTGACCTGTTGTGTAGCACTGGCTAATTTGCCCATTGTCTCTCCCGTCTATTTAAATCCGAAGCTCTTGGGGGCACCATATGTATTTACACAATGGGGCCATGATTTCCATAGCGCTTGTGCTAATTATCCAACACAAATAATTAATGGATGGAACAAGTTCTGGCTCCAGGGTTGAGCTTCTAACCACCTGCCCTGCTTATGACTTGAGGCCAACTTGATTGCAGCAGAATGAACACAAAGCCATGAACAAAGCCCAGCAAATGCTCCAACTTCTTCTAAATATAAAGGCTAAATATCCAATAATCTTAAGCCAGATCAGCCCTTTTCTTCACCTGGACTGGCTGCTTCTTCCCATAATTGCTGGATGCAAATAGTTGAATCAAACACCCAAATGCCATTAACCACCGCTGGTTATTACTGTGCTGCAAGAAGAGCGGCAGCAGCAAGCTCTTGGATCGCTGCCATCGCTTTATTACTTATTACTTATTTTTATATAGCCTTTGGCATGGCAAGAAGTCCTTCTTTAATTATAAACAGGAATGAAGAAGCCACAAGAGGAAATCGTAGCGTATTGTAGCCGGATAACTGGTACTGCACTGATTACACAGGGGCTCTTATCAAAGCTGACACAGAGCCGTGGCCGGGCAGATATTGTGCTGGAAGCCACGGGCTGTGCGTGGGAGAGAATCGGAGCGGACGTAAGAGCCGTGTCATTCTGCTCACTTGAATTCTCCATGGAGAACTTCTTCTGCTTCCTTTTTCTCTCTCCCTCTCTCTCTCCCTCCCCCTGCATGAAGGAAATAGGAGAAAAGTAAAGACAAGTCCTGGGAGAGGAAGAAATAAGATAAATGCGTAACCTTTTCACTCCTTTCAACATGTTGCAGGGCAACCTCAGTTTGACACAGAGATGAGCTGTGGATAACGACAGTTGCTTCTGGAACCATGAGAAAACTCTTAAATCCTGTGTAAGTCTCTCCCGAGAAGCGAATGGCTACTGTTTGCTTATCTTGCCAAAGCCTTTCCAGTTTTCTGGAGGGACCGTCAGCCCCATTTTCTCTGCAGGATCCTGACCAGTATCTCCAGCCTTGGTCCATGGTGTCCTCTGTGCTTGACCTTGCTGATACGTGAGGCTGCTCCGAACACTCCTGCTCCATCTCAAAACAGGTTTGTCTGGGACTCAACAAGAAGCTGCTGGAGCAGAGGCCATAAATCTAATGGTTTATGTTGTTCCTCCACCACCAACTTGCTGTGCCAAACCTCTGACTGCACCAAAGCAGGGATAATACAGATCAGGCTTCTCCCCGCTGTGCCCTCGCAGAGCAGAAAGCAGCTCTAGAGGTGTCAGGTTTAGTTCTGTAGCTGATAAACCCCTTATTTCAGGCTATAAAGTGTCTAAATGGCCGGTTGAGGGAGGTTTGTACACACACACAGACTCGGGGCTTTAAGCCAAACTGCCTCAAGTTACTGCTCTCCAAATGTGACCAACATTGGTGGTTTTATCTTCCTGATATTGGCCCCGTCTCTCCTTGCGGGTTAAACTCTCACAATGATCTCACAGCAAATCCTCCAGATTTGCAGAAGCCCCTTTATTTTGGGGGGTTCTATTAGCAAAAAAAGAAGCCTATTGAGCCTCATTATCTTGTTTTCCCCCGCTCTTGATGATTTTTCCAGCCAACACTCACTGAAGGCCCATAAATAATCGTGTCAGAGCTGCAGACATCTTCCAACCCTTTAAAATTTTTCCAAAAGCCCCAGATACCATCTCCGCCGACTGAAGCCAAGCACTGGGGGGGCTTGCTGAGCATGAAGCTTTCATTGCCTACAATCTATAAAGGCATAGAAAGCCAGAACGTATTTTTATTGTGCCCAAAGGGGATTCAGATCAAGGGGTTTGGATGAACTTCCTTGTCTTTCCTTGCTCCAAGTGCTCCTTTCTTAAAACAAAGTAGATAATTTACTAGTGATTTGGGTGATAATGTGGAGCCAAATTCTCGGTGGTTTCCTTCAGTGAGTTCTCCCCGCAACAAATGATGTTCCGGTGGCGTTTTGGTGGATGAAGTAGAGTCCAGGACAGGTCCTGCTGGGAGCAGCCACCCAGGAGAACCCTCAGGGCATCGGATGAACCAAAAACACCAGGTAGGAGAAGATCCCCCTAGAATTGAACGTGATGGCAGACAAGGGATAAATCACCTGATTAGCAACGGGAGGATTTCAACAGCTTAGCTCTTTCTCCAGATCATTAAAAAGACATTAGTTCTGTTATTTTTTCCCTTTCATTCCTTCATCCCCTTGTGTTTAGCACGGGGATGAGGCAGGGACAGGCGGAGCTTCTGTGCTGAGCAGGGTAAAAACCAACGAGCTGGGCACAGAACAAGGGTTGAATTTCCATCACACATCCCAACACGTGTAGATCTGGTGTCACACTGGGATGGGGGAAATCTGTTTCACATCTAAACACGTTCAGAAGGATTTTGTCCAGAGGCTGAGCTCCTACTCCAGGATCGATGTAACATCTCGGCAGACCATGCCGATGTGCATTTACCTAAATATTAAACCATATGGGAAAACTATCTCCAGGGTCTTCTTTACCAACACACCCTGTTATTATAAAGCTTTCTGCCTTCACTTACATTACTCAGATTTGTCAATCGTGTCCCTATCATACTTCAACTTGCTTTGTATTCCATGGGCAAAACACTCATTTCTCGTCTTACAAGGTGCAGTAAAAGATCCACCAGGTTCCAAATCCTGCTTTTTCTTGGTTTGATTTATATTACAGAGATAAGAATTCAGCCCGAGTTGCAGTTCCCACTTCAGCTGCCCTCTGGCCCTTTAAATTGGGGTGGGAAAGGAAGAAAATGTGTTTCTGCTGGGGTAGCTGTTTGCCACCTGGTTCCTATAGCCTCATGGCCTTTCTAACTGGTAAGTTTGGGGGGTTTCTGGTATTTATCATTGTTTCTCTTCCCAAAAGCGATGGTTTGGAGTGGGTTTGAGTGATATGCAAAGCTCTGTTTGAGGTTTTCAGATTTGCTCTGTGTTTATGACACTGAGTGGTTGGATTCACATAAGGAAAAGATTGTTTTCCAAAACAACTTGGTTTTTGGCCGTCTTGTAGTTGTGAAGGTCCCTCAGTTCCCAGAGTAGCTGGTAAGTGCTTCTCTTGGTTGGGATCTTGTATAATTTACCCCTGAGCTCAGGTGTTATAACACATTATAATACATTTTTCTCCTGAACAAATTAAACCATGAATACAGAAAACAAAGGAGGGCAAAACAGGCACAAAAAATGATATAACCGGCCCAAGGTTGTGAGTGCAATTAGAAACAGGCCGTGTAACTCATTCTCAGCTGAATTCCTTGCCTGTTTACCTGTGTCTTGTCCCATGCCCATCCATGGGGTGATGCCGTGGGCTCCATCTATGCCAGCACAGCAATATCCAGCTGATGGGGGGAGAATGTGCTGAGCTCCCTGGGGATTGAATAAGAATATATTTAGTTAACTTTCTGCATTTTCAGTTTATTTTTTGCTCCTTCAGGAGATTTCTGATAACAGACCAAGCGTTTTACTTGTATAAAAGGAACCTCTCAAGGCCCCAGGTACAGCCCAGATACCACATTGTGTAGCTGAAACTGGGCAAAACTGGGGGAAATGGCAATGTGAAAAGAGACTCCCCCAACAGGTGGAAACTGAGGCAAGTGATCTGCCAGGCCTGGCCCTGCAAACATCCACATATGCGCTTCGTTTTAAGCGTGAGTGGTTCCTTAAATCCCTGTGATTTAAAGGATTACTCGTGCTTAAAATTAAACACACGTGTATGGGTATGGGGAACTGGATCTTCAGTCTTTCAGTGCGGGAACTGGCCGCTTCTCACTTGTGTCACTTTATCGCGTAATAAATACCAAAATAATCTTATCAGCAGTGTCTAGGGGATGTGTAACACCCAGAACAACAGATCCCTGCAGTTTTCTGGGGTCTCTGCTATATCAGAATGAAAACCCAGTGTTTGAGCTGTGCTGTTTCCTTGTCATCTACCTCTGGGCTCTCCGAAGCTGCGTTTTTTAGGACTTGCTTCAGCCAAGGGGCAGGAACTAAATCTCACCGCATCTTATTCACCTACCCTGAAAGGGCTTTATTTTAAAACCTTCCCATTCTGTCCCTTCTGTTCTTGTGTCATGGAAGTGGTTGCGTTGGGTCCGCTTTGAGACTGGGGATAATGATCCCATGCAAGATTGAGAACAACTTTCATCTTCCAGTTAAGATGTTGTAGCAAGGAGGACATTGGCACTTGGCAGGAAATAATACTCCTCTCAACCCCCAATTATTAAAAATGGGTCTTAAATTGCAGCACGAGGGTTTTATGTTCTCTTTTAAACCCTCGCCTGGCTTAAAACTGCTTATTCTTTTTTATTCATGTCTAAGCTCCTTTTAAAAATCCGCCTACGTGTCTTCAATAATATATTGGAATAATGAGTCCCACTGTCTAATTATGAAATATTTTATTCTCTCAAAGCTTTTATTAAATGATGAAAAAGTTGCATTCCAGCCTCATGGTATCTTTGCAGCAAGAAATCCAGACTCTGCTTGATGATCAGCATCGTCCCCATTGTCACAGGGGAACCCAATGTCCCCTCTTGTCACCAACTGCTGCTTTACAGAAGCCAGAGGGAGCAACGCTGCAGTGGGGACTTGAATGGAAGCAGGGGGTCGCATCACCTGCCCTGATCAGCATCGTCCCCATCATCAAAGGGGAACCCAGTGTCCCCCTTTGTCACCAACTGCTGCTTTACAGAAACCAGAGGGAGCAACGCTGCAGTGGGCGCTTGAATGGAAGCAGGGGGTCGCATCGCCTGCCCTGATCAGCATCGTCCCCATCGTCACAGTGGAACCCAATGTCCCCTCTTGTCACCAACTGCTGCTTTACAGAAACCAGAGGGAGCAACGCTGCAGTGGGCGCTTGAATGGAAGCAGGGGGTCGCATCACCTGCCCCGATCAGCATCGTCACCATCATCAAAGGGGAACCCAGTGTCCCCCTTTGTCACCAACTGCTGCTTTACAGAAACCAGAGGGAGCAACGCTGCAGTGGGCACTTAAATGGAAGCAGGGGTCGCATCACCTGCCCTGAATATTCACTTGGAGCACAAAGCGGTGCGGTTCAACTGTTTCTGAGGAGCGGAGCTGACGTTCCCGCGTCTCGTGTGCCGGGTATGTGATGGAGCAAATCAGCATCCCGGAGTTTCCCGGTTTGTCGAGTCAGGCGCTGGCGTGCGGTTGATCAGCGGGAGCCGCATCCCCAGCATGTCTTCCCAATTAAAGAGAAAATGTTCCATCCTGCCTCATTTAAGGCAGGGAAAGGGGAGCCTGTTTTCCTTACATCTTTCTCCATCAGCAGCCGCTGCGTCGCTGAACAAATGTACCTACCTCTGCATCTGTCTTGCCCAACTTAATTGTAGACATCAACCTTTCAGAGAGAGGAGAAACGCAGTTTCCACGATGCCATTGGAGGTTTTTTCCCCATTTGGGCTCCTCTTGGACCCCGGCCTCCCCTCCCCAAGCAGGGGGTGATGTTGCAATGGTCCAGGGTGCACAGGAGGGATTGGGAGAGTTAGGCTGGGCTTTTTTCTTTATCGACGGAGCTGCTGAGTCCATCACCTTGGCCCAGAGGTTGTGATTTGCACCCTGAGGATGGCAAATACTCTCTCTGCCTTTCTTTGTAGTCTGAGCAATGCAGAACAAGGCAGCAGCAGCTCAGCCTTGCTGTCAGCTCTTTCCACCTGACACTCTGTTCGAGCTCACTGTTAATTCCTTTCTTTCCCCCCAATAGTCTCGCTTTCTTTCCAGTCTCCCAGCACTAGCACAAAAGTAGCGATGGGATTGCGTCCCAAAATTAATCTTCCTCTCAATCTTATTTTCCATGGAGGGGAGGGGGGCTGAAAAATGTGGGATGCTTGTGGCTGAGGAGCAGGAATCAGCTGTGCTGCAGGAACGTGGGAGAACAGGGGAACCCACTGTCTGAGGAGGGAAAATTGCTCGCTCCGTAATGACTGTTCCGCTGCCTGGTACAGAGTGGAATAATTAGGGTTTCTTTTCTCTTTAATTAGAAAATGGCAAACATAGATTAATCAATTACAAATGCCTCTTTATACTGCAGTGCACTGCAATTAACATTACTTAAATGTGTTAACGAAGTAGGAGGCCTGTATTTGTAAAGCAACTTGGTACTGCTTTTTCTTCCCCTGCTTTCCCAGCTCCCAACATGTCTGAATTCTTTCCATTTTCCCTTTCTGCAGAGATTTAACAACGCTAGATGAGACTTTTCAAACCATTATATACCGCGTGGTGTTAGCGAAACTGCTTTTTTCCCCCAAAAAAAAGCCCCTTTTGACCACGCTCGGAGGAATTAACCCAGGGGAAGAAGCGGCATCAGAATATTCACTGGGGTCGCGCACTACAATAGCAGAGGAAAATCCAGGAAATACAATAACTTGATTCATTACTTGTTTCTTACGCCGCTGCCAAAAGCGTGATTAAGTGACAAAGGGTTCGATTAGGGACACAGGGTAACAAAACCCCGGCTCCGCGGACACGGGCTGTTTTCAGGGTACACGTAGTGCTGGTGCTGCCGGCCTCTTCCTCGCTCGGCATTTAAAAGCCTCCGCCAAACAAAAGTAGCGGAGAATTGAATAGGGGAGGGCGAGGGGAAGGTTTTGGGGAGGAAACTGCAGGAGTTGAAGCGCTCAATAGCGGAGCGGTGGCCAAGAAGGGATGCGGGGTGGTCCAGCTGTTGTACCGGGGCAGGGATGCTCACCTGTCCCCGGGCCGGGAGCATCGCCCGTGTCCCCAGTCATTGCTGCCATCTATTGGGAAGAACCCGCTCGTTCTCACCCCGATTCCTCCGCTCAGACGCGTTTATGGAAGAGCTGGGGGGGCATCGGTGTCGCTGTGGGATCCGCGACCCACGGGGTGGGAGGACAAACCCTTTCTACACAACCTCATGGGTGATGTGGGGCAGCCCCACATCACCCTCCTGGCCTCCCAGATGTTGGCAGCGCAGTTCAGACTCTGCACCAGCATCACTTGATAAACCCTCATGTTTTGTGGTGATGGTTTTATGCTGAAATGAACCGCCCTGTGATGGCAACAAGTACGGGATGCACAGAAAGCGTTTGGAAGGAAGGAATATTGAATGTTGATGCTTTAAAAAAAAATAATCTGATTGCTTGCAGTGGTTCTGCATTGCTGTTCTGGATGGGTAAAAATGTGGTGAGTGGAAAGAAACGTGTGGTGTGTGGTGCTGCCGCGAGGTTTATGGCCGCAGCGAGCGGCTCTCGGGTTTCTGTGGGTGGTTTTCTGCTCCTTTCTTTGCTGTAATTCAAAGACACTCGGCACCTTGGCTCTGCCCCAAGCTGAAATTGGTAGAGCGGGGAATGATACGGCTCACACGCTCATCGCAGCACGGAGCTAATGGAAAAACAGGTTTTGCTGTCAGGTCACGCTGTGTCCGGGTGAGGACTAAGGCACGGTTCAGCGTTTTCCATCCCGTTGCTTTGTCTTGCGATGATCCTACGGCTCAAGTAGGTGGAAAAGGGGTTTTTGGTGACACAAACCTCCCCAGCTTGCCAAGAGCATCCCTGTTCTCCAAGAGATGGTCCTTAGGTTGGCAACAGGTTGTCCCCTCTTGTACCACCCTTGGCGATGGCTGGTTACGAGATGCTCGTCTTTTAGGGGGTGATGGGCGCTGCATCGAACGAAACAGATGCTCCTTCACAGCGAAATCTCTCGGGGACCAGCCAAATATAGCAGCAGCGTTCTGCTCTCTTGCAAAGCAGCTCCATTCGGATTCACAGCTGGTGTGGTGGTACCTCCTGGATCATCGAGCGGCTCCTGGAGCCCATCTCACCTCTGCCCCATGGACGTGTGTGTACTTGGGTTGCTGCTCTGCCAGCGTCCAAGCAGTGGGGTGTTTGGCTCCAGCCCCGCTTTGTTTGAAGGGGAGCGTGTGTCACACCGCGTATCCACATCGCTTGGCTCCCTTAAGAAACCAGAAGACATTTCTCAGGGGTTTGTTGTGTGCCACCTGTGTTTTGTCCTCTGTTGGCACGTTTCCCTAAGACTTCAGATAAAAGCAAGGAGGCCTTTTATGTTTTATTTCAGAAATAGAACTGAGGAGGTGACAAAGACTCCAATGCACCACACGTGCCCTGCTTGGTGGCCTGACTGCCAAAATCTGCCCTGCCCAAGAGATCTTTCCTACTGGGGGTGTTACCTGGTGAGGGATGTGGACTCTCCAGACCCCAAATGTTGGTAGAAAGCAGGAGCCTCTGTGCTATCCTGCAAACCTGACCCTCAGGAATGGGTTGGTTTCCACCTGATAGTAAAGCTAAGGATGCACCGAACCACCTGCTGAACTGAGCCCTGGAGGAAATAGCCCCACTTGCTTTCTTATAATGTTATTTTTTTAACAAGCCAATATATACAGAGCTTGAGGTGTTGCGGGTTAGGGTGTTAGCTATCAAATACGTGGTTTTAATTTGGGATGTCGCTGGCCACCCTCCAGTGAAAGACACTTTGAACCACAGCAGCAGGACGTGGGACCGGAGCTGCATCCCTGCTCATGTCGTGCTCTGATGCTGCGAGGATGCAGGGACCACAGAAACATTCCAGGTTTGACCCTAAAGAGCTGCTTTCCTCCCAAATATTGCCTGGCTTGGAACACAAGTGCGTGTGGGAGGGGTTGTGCGTTACACACTCGAGGATGCAAAGAGCTTTGTTGTAATGTCACTGGCGATGATTTTGGGATCGATAAGGCTGAGGCAGCTGGTGCTTCACAGAGCGGAGTAGGGAAGGAGAGCAAAGTTGGGGTGCCAAAGGGCTGTTCCTGCTTTGGGAGAAGATGGGATACGGTGATTAAATGGGAGGAGCTATGGGGTTCTGCTTGTGCCTGTAGGAAAGATGTGGATTATCAGGGCCGGGTCCCCATCTCATCCCATTTACATCTGAGCATGTTTGCTGCTCTGCAGGACGAGGACGGGAGGATTCCCCTTGAAACAAAGTTGGTGGGATGTCATTGCTGAAGCAACCGCGAGTGTTGGAGGGAGAAGAAGCGCTGGCTTTTTTATTCCTTGCGCTCACGTAGGTTTTTCACTGGGTGGTTAAGATCAACTTGCCAGCTGGGTTTGTATTTTTCCCCTCTTAGAAATAAGAAGGCAAACTGAATCAACACATGAATGTAAATAGAGTCCAATCAAATGTTATTGCCTGTTCAGCAGTAACATGTGCTCACCATATCGTATAGCTTATGTATGTTTAAGTAGCTGCTGCCCGTCATAGCGCGCAATTATATAATAACTTAATTGGCAATGGGTTGTGCTCGGGGAGGTTTACTTTGTGGTGTTGAATGCTTCCAATTTCCTGGAAACGTGTTCAATGCGGCAACTCCTGCTTAGGCCTTTTATTTATAAAAAGAGAAGCAGTTGAAGATAAAATCTCTTGCAAATACATTTTAAACCCCTTGCAAATGAGAAGGGCCGGACCCGACCAGCGTAACCTGGGAAGTGACAATTGATTTTTCCAAGTAGGAGTGCGTGGACATTTCTGGTGCAGGCTCATTGAACTAAAAATCTGTGCGTTTCTTGAACAGGAAACATTTACCAAAGGAATAACTTAACTAACAAACATAAATAGACTTGCACATAGCTTGAGTTCCAGCTTTGTCTCCTTTGTTTACCAGGAATTTGTCAGACAACTGTCTAAAGCTCTAATATAACCCATAGAGACCTTCAGGCAGCTACATAATATATTGCAGGGAAAACTTCTCGCAAGGTCCAGAAATTCACAACCTGGTCTAGTGCTTCTTGCTTCTAACTAATGGAGCTGAGAAAAAACCCTCACGTTATTTAATAAGTTGTAAAAACCGGTATTTTAGCTGCTTTTTGATGCTCAATAGGTGACTCAGAGTGAGTATAAATCAGTCAATTTTTACATCATTTATTTCTGGTGGGGACACCTGTGCTTGTGCTCAGAGGTATCCATAGGTGTTGGGATGTGATTTACAGCCACCCACCCAAAAACGAGCGATGGCTTTTGCTACCATGAGAAACCTTTTGCAATGGTAAAGACCCCAGGGATAAATTCGGGAGCAGGGTTGTGTGGATGCTGAGTCTGCTATGGCCTTTGCAGGCAGAACTGTGTGACAAGCGCAGCTCTATTCATCCTTCGAATAAAGCCAAGTCTAAAATGCTGCCAGGGGGAATGGGACGGCGGGGCCCACTCTGGCAAATCCTTTGAACAGTTCGGGCCGGCAACTGAAATGTATTTAAGCGTTAGATATGAAACTCCAGCCTTTCTTCCCCCATCCATTTTCAATTAGCAGTTGGTCCCCAGGCTGCTGATTCACTCCCAGCGGCCGTCCAGCTGATGCTTCGGAAAGTCGCGGCGTTAATCTAATCCCTAAATAGCTCTGGTCTCCATCACAGCCGCGATTTCGCTTCCAAATTGTAATTTTATTCTTGTAGCCTCGGAAAAGTCAATAGGTCCCGCTTGCCTGGTGGGTGTTTCGGGTGCAAAAAGGGCTATTATAACCCAGATTTAACATGGTTTGGGTATGGACGGGGCATGACCCACAGCCTGCCGAAGTCAGGGCGAGCTCGGAGCGGGGCTGTCGCGGGCTATTCTCAGTGTCTCTATATATTTAGATGGGATTCTGTGCCTCTATTAGGGCCTTTCGCTGCTCCTCGTACCCAGAGGAGCCGAGCGACTCGGCATTCTTTGCATCCTTGCCCAAATTTGCACTCTTATTCCCGGAAGCGGCGCTGAAGCGCAGCGCTGGCGTGCAGGGGATGAGTTTGCAGATTTGCTGCCTGCCTGGTGGCATTGTACCCGAAAATAACCAAAACTCCCCGCTATTTTTAGAAGCGGAGCATTCTCAACAGCTTCCTGCCTTGATTTCCCCACCTCCCCCCCTCTATTGTCATTATGCTGCTGCTCCAGGAGTCGCCCCACAAGCATCCCTGCCCCAGGGGGACAAATCATTCCAGTTCTATGCCATGGGCTCTTGTATTACACCGTTGCACCCATACCTGTTTTAGGCAGCTATTAAGCGCTGTTAATTAGTTAGTCTTCCCCTTACAGCTTTAGATCTTCGCTCCCCTGAATCCAGGCCATGGTGAGCATTTCCAAGTGAGATTTTTGGATAAGACCTAAGCAATTTTCTCTTATTATTCCAGGTCTCTTTCTCTCTGGTAGCTCTGAAATCCCTGGAAATGATACCTATCGTACACCATAAGAAGTTCTCCATAAGAAGATATAATCTCAGCTAGAAATTTGGAGCTAAAAGCTTTGCAAAGCTTGGGTAAACTCTTTGGTTTAGCTATTAATATTTGGTAGGTATTACGGTGTTCACCAGGGAGCGATTGTCTTGACCTGGGGTGGACTAGAGACCAGCCGCATTTTCCAACAAATTCCCCGAACGGTACAATAAAACCAGTCCAATCCATCCCATCCTTCAGCTCATCTTTCTGAGCAGCACAGGTTGGTTTCTCGGTTTCTCAGCCTTTGTCCAGCCCCGTCTTAAATATCACGGGAGATTAAGTTTTGAATTACATGCGTAGCTTATGTGCAGCCAGGTTTTAAATATTTCAGGTGGGAACGGAGTGGTCGGCGGGCGGCTGGATGCGGCCCAGGGGTCCTGGTGCTGGGAAGGCAGCTGGCAGGAAACCGGCCCCTTCCTCAGGGTACGAGTAACGATTTCCTTGAGCACAGGGATTAACAAAGCCTGGTTTCCCACAGATTTGTGTCTTGTGGGCAATTGTTACTCACTATTGAAGCTTTTCCCACAACGGGGGTATCTTGATGTTTCCCTTCCCCCGTGGAGTCGCTGAGATCCAGGGGTGGGTGATCAGATGCTGGAGGTTTTGGGTGGTTTTGGGGGTTTTCTTTTAACAACCGTCCTTTCCAACAACTTGCTTATCACAAAGATGAGGAGGTGGGGGACCCTGAGGTATTTATGTCCCCATCAGATGCAGCTGGAGGTGCCCAGAGAATTAAAACGGTCAGAAATGTGCACACAGTGATACGTACACATTGTGTTTATACAAATATCACCTTGTTAAATCAGCCTAAAATCACTAAGGATGGGTTTAAAAATGCTTCATAAACTTCATTGGGTTTTAGTGAACTTAGTGGTTTGGAGGGTTTCTTTTGTTTCCCATTCATGGGTTGGGGTTTTTTCACTTTGTGGTGTTTTATGTAGAGCCCAGTCCTGAATTTTGGATGCAAAGCATGCAAGATTAAATTGTTCTAATCTTGAAATGAGGATTGTGGGCATTATCCTGGCTTGCTTAGTACAGGCAGAGCAGGACCCAAGTCCTGATTCTTGCTTTGTGATCTAGCTGTTAGTTTCTTGATTATTTGCCGTCCACTTGTGGATCAGGCCTTAAAATTCCTGTATCACTTTATGTTTGTGACAGGTGAAGCTGCTGGGATGGGAGATGTGAACCAGAAATCTTCAGCTCAGTGCACTGGTTTGAACTGGGGTGATTTCCCAGTTCACATAAGGCCTTTAAGATGCTTATTCATATGGCTGCACAGCAGATAAGTGACAATTAGGAAAGACAATCAATTTGTGGCTGCTCTGGTTTTAGTTTCCATCTGATGCATCTGCAATCTGGCAGACAAATCTTAATTTAGGACTACAAAGGGATTGTTCTCGCGGAAGATAACACGCTGCTGGCCGCGCTGTTATCTCGCGTGAAAATTGATTGTCCCGTTTAGTGATGTCTCTATTTTCCCATTGCTGCTTCAGAAGGAGCTGCTGAAAAGCGGATTCAGTGGAGGTTGTGGATGCTGTGATTGCTGCTGGGAGGGGGGCTGTTAATTATCCCTCCTCTTCAACTTTGCAGGCTCCCTAAAACCCACCTCTTTGCCCCGATGTGATGTGGATGTTTGAAACTCTGTCCTGTAAAACCTGCTTTCCTCTTCCTTTTAGTAAGTGCTGTGAAAAAGGCAAAAGGCTGGGTGGAAAACATAGACTGTGATCCCTTCTGCATCGCCGCCGCCGCCGTCCCTTCTGCATCACCACCACCACCATCCCTTCTGCATCGCCACCACCACCATCCCTTCTGCATCACCACCACCGCCATCCCTTCTGCATCGCCACCGCCGCCGTCCCTTCTGCATCACCACCACCACCATCCCTTCTGCATCGCCACCGCCGCCGTCCCTTCTGCATCACCACCACCACCATCCCTTCTGCATCACCACCACCACCATCCCTTCTGCATCGCCGCCGCCGCCATCCCTTCTGCATCGCCCCCACCACCATCCCTTCTGCATCGCCCCCACCACCATTCCTTCTGCATCACCACCACCACCATCCCTTCTGCATCGCCACCACCACCATCCCTTCTGCATCACCACCACCACCATCCCTTCTGCATCACCACCACCACCATCCCTTCTGCATCGCCGCCGCCGCCATCCCTTCTGCATCGCCCCCACCACCATCCCTTCTGCATCGCCCCCACCACCATTCCTTCTGCATCACCACCACCACCATCCCTTCTGCATCGCCGCCACCACCATCCCTTCTGCATCGCCGCCACCACCATCCCTTCTGCATCGCCACCACCACCGTCCCTTCTGCATCGCCACCGCCGCCGTCCCTTCTGCATCACCACCGCCGCCATCCCTTCTGCATCGCCACCACCGCCATCCCTTCTGCATCGCCACCACCACCATCCCTTCTGCATCGCCACCACCACCGTCCCTTCTGCATCGCCACCGCCGCCGTCCCTTCTGCATCACCACCACCGCCATCCCTTCTGCATCGCCGCCACCGCCATCCCTTCTGCATCGCCACCACCGCCATCCCTTCTGCATCGCCACCACTACCATCCCTTCTGCATCGCCACCACCACCATCCCTTCTGCATCGCCGCCACCGCCATCCCTTCTGCATCGCTGCCACCGCCATCCCTTCTGCATCGCCACCGCCGCCATCCCTTCTGCATCATTACCGCGTGCCCACTTAGGATGTGGCTGGAGGTGACATTTCCCATGGCCAGTACATAAAGCCCCAGATGACCTTCTTTAAGTGTCTTTGACACTTTCTCCCATCTGTTTTCCTAATAAATGGGCCAAACCAGGTCTTCTGACTTAAAAAACCCCAGGTTCTTTGCTGTTCTGCTGGTTGCAGAAAGCTCGGAGCAGCTCTCAGATATTCATACAAGCCCTTTTCTTCTATTTTAAGTTTGGTTTTGATCAAAAAAAGAGGGTGAAGGGACAGAAAGGGAGGAAGAAAATAACAAGAAATCAGCTTGGAAACCACAATACTTTATTCAGAGCTCCCTGCTTCTTTTACCCGCTCGTTCGGTGTGAGGTGCAGCGATGAAAGGAGCTGTTAGACAGGAGACGGCAAGCAGGGGGTGTCTGTGCACACCCCCAGCCTTCCTCATGCTGAAGCTGCGGTGTTAATCATCATCTCCCTCGGAGGCCAACCCGCCGTGAACCTGAGCCAGACAACGCGCACAGCTCTTCGCAGCCCGACTTATTTAGCAATGTTGAGGGTTCTGTGGCAGCAGACGAGCGGGGAGGGCGGCAGGCTGGGCACGAGCCCTTCCGCACCCCTTTCCACTTGGGTTTAAGCTCCCGTCTGAACTGGCGCTGAGCTCAGGCCTAGCTCTGGCGGTGCATCGCGCCTGGGGCCTTGGGCTGGGAAACAAAGCTTTACCCCGTTCAGGCCCTGAAAGGTGTGTGGTGCTGCCTTTCCATCCCGTTTATGTAATAAATATAAAATCATAAAGTTCCCAAGGGCAATGAAGCACAGTCCCCAGGTTGAGTTCAGTGCAAGGGAGGATACGGGGGGTTTTTCTTCTGAGACCATCACTGAGCCAGTGGTTTTCACCAGGAGCCCTAAAGGAGGACAATGGGGAGTATTACTGGTGCAGAACCTCAGAGAATACAATTTCCCTGCTTTTCTTCTTCTAAAAGTACCCTCGTGATGTTTCTGCCGTGACAAACAGGTCTTGCATATGGGGTGTTTCACAGCAGAGACCGGACTTGTGCTTCAAGGAGCCCAAAATCCAGCAGGGACAAGGATTTCAAGGGACTTCCAGCACGTCTGGGGTTGCATCAGCCACCAGTCACCCTCTGGCAGGGACACCAGGGCCACAGTCCCCAGGGCAGCTTTCCCATTCGCTTCTATGTATTTTGAATTATGCACTGAGCTCCCCTTATCTAACAAGGCACCGTGTTATTTAGGCCTTGGCAATTAGCACTTTTTTTCCATGAAAATAACCTGTCTAAGCTGAAAAAAGTCATGGGGAAAGAATGATTCTCACAGTTGTCAGTATGGCAACCGGAATGTTTAATGTACCAACTTTAGGATCTGCGACTTGTTATGGTAATAAAGAGAAAAAAATACAAAATGACACTCTTGCAAAACAAATTCCAGTAACTATTGGCTAGGAAAGTTTTGAGAGGCTTTCTCAAGAGTGGAATGAGTAGGCTGCCATGTAATCCCTTTCTTTTTTTGTTGTTTTTTTGTTAAGGAGCTGTTGTGCAAATTGAAATGTATATTGCTGGCCGATTCCTGCTCGCCTCATTTCACACCTGGTGCTGAGCTCACCCCGCGAGAGGCTGAACGGGGAATGACGACGGGGAAAGGTCTTCCCAAGGATCCTTCCGCGGCGCACACAAGAAAAGCAGATTCACGATTCGCGAAGGCTCTGGCCATAGATCTTGCAAAGAAATGCTTGGCAGCTTTAGAGAATAGCTGGGTTTATTTTAACCTTTAAGAATGACACCAATTTCACAGCTGTTAATGCTATGTGGCTCCTACGCTTTCCAATGCAAATTGCACATGAAGGGCTAATGCATTTTGATGAAGTGGGGGGGTGAGGCAGAATCTCCATATTAATGTGCCAATAGCTTTGTTCTGAAGTGTTTAATTTTATGCTTTAATGAGAGATCCTCTTTCTGGTTAAGGCAAGCCTTTGCAAGAAACTCTTTAGTTATTTGCTGGTGTCATCAGGCTCTGGAGCAGGGGGAGGGAGGAAATTATTGCAAGGGGGGGCAAAGGCTGTTGGGCTGGGAGTTGATGGGGAGTCCTTGGGTAAAGATCTTACACAGAGGCCCCTCAAAATCAGGTTTGGGATCAGTTCTTGCTGCCGTCAAAAGAACTGGAGTGTGGGAAGCAGATGGGATGGGTGTCCGACCACCCTAAAATCTTGGGGGGCTTCCTCCCTCTCCTCATTGGTGCCAACATGTCTAAGCTCCGGGTGCTTTTACTCCAGCTCTGTCGCTGTGTGCAGAACCTGGTGCTCTGTCTCATGTGCATCCTCCAAAATACCTTTCCCCGTTGGCACGATAACCTGCCAAAGCCTATTGCCGGGTGTAACGCGGCTTCTTTGCCTCCGTGGGTCACATCCTGCTCCGGTAATTCCCCTTGGCCTCGTGCTTTAGGGCTGGGACAGACACTGGCACATCCACCCGCTGAAAGGAAGGATTAAAAGCCTCTGACTTTGCTTTTTCAGGTAGAAATCCAGCCCAAGCCAGCGATACCCGTGTGCGGTGAGAGCAGAGTAAAGCTGTGGTTGTACCTCTAAAGCAGAGTTTCGCCTTCCACGAGGAGCATTTTCCCTGTCTGGATCAGGCCGAGGTACCAGGAATTGAGTGCTGAAAGTTCCTTATGTATCTCATACATGATGCACATTTGGTTTTAATCAAAATCCCACTGAAACAGGCAGTCAGGATTTAGAGCGTAGGATTACAAGTAATGCCGAGTTATTATTAGTAATCGCTTTTCATCATGCATTGCATTTACAAGAGACAAGCCAATCCCAGCAGAAATACACTAAAATACATAATTCCTTTTATTAAAAAATCAGATTGTGCAAAGTGAATAAATCATGTAGTACAGTAACATGAGGAGATCTTTAACTTGCCTTCATTTATGTTTCTGATTAACTCCAACTCAGCAGAAGACAATAGTTGCAACCTTATGTTGGGCATTAAACAATTGTACCTTAAACACACAGTGGTGGCAGCAGAATTAAACCTATTCTGACTTTTTGCGTGTAAACCAGAGATATTAAATCCCTTGGTTTAATAAGATTTTGAGTGAGTTTTCGGTTGCTGCTGTTGCCAGGTTTATGGAGCGAAGGCCAAAGCCTGTAGACGGATCCAAGCGCCTTTGTTGGGGCGAACACCCAGGTAACTCCTAAATCGTCTCCTGCCTTTTGGAACGAGTTCTGACATCCCTTGCGCCGGTGCAAGCAGGGTTATTCATTTGGGCTAAGCAAATTAAAACGCTCTGCTTAGCCTCTCCCTTACTTTGCTTTTCTACTGTCAGGGTAATTGAAGCTACTCCTGGTTTCTAACTCGGCGATGGGGAATTGCATCCAGACAGCGTGCGGTGACGCATCAGAATAATGGCGCAGATGAAGGGCGAATATTGAATTCGGCGGTTATACTAATGCGCACCTGTTGAGGATCTGGTCCGGCGAGATGTGCGCAGGCGGCTGGCAAGCTCTCAAGTCCTCGGGACAGTGAGTTTGGATCCTTTGTAACGCACGGAGCGTTTCCCGGGAGGTCCCGCACGTGTTAAAAGCTGCGGGGAGGAGGGAGGATGCTCTACCCCGTGCAAACCTACCCCGGCCACGCGATGCTGCGCGCTAGCAGCTCTTTGCAGCCATCCCCCTTTTATTTTTACATATTAATAGAGTTAACCGCGGCGTGTCGACCGTCCCGAGCCGCGAGGAAAGGGTGGGGTGGCTGCGTACGTGTGTGCCAAAGTGTCGCCTAAGAGGAGGGTGGTTTGCTGGGAAGGAGCAGACGTGCGGGGCCGGAGCAGCGGAGCGTTGCTAACTCCCGACGTGATGCAGTTGCTCACGTCCCTCCGGAGCCCAGCGAATGGTGGAGGGTCCAGGGCCGGCGAAGGGGGGGCTGCAAGGTGGGCAGGGATTGAGTTACACAAGGGCAAAGGGGGGGACGCTGCCCTCGCAGCAGCTGAGCACAAAGCAGGGAGGTTATTGACTTTGGCTTCCCCTCTTCTTTTATTTCCCCCACCATGCGTCTTCTTGAGGTTGCACAAAAAGCTTAACACCTTCGGGAGAGGCGAACAGGGGGAAAATGGTGTGTGCTGTTGGACTGGATGGGATCTCTTGAGTGGAAATGGAAAGAAAGGGACGGTTCACTCCGGGCTACCGGTGCCTTTCTTGTTCTTCTCTGCATGAATCAGCAAGGAAACGAACCTTTCTGCTTCAGGGCGGTGTTTAACCTGGAAGGGAAGCTTCGGAGAAAATTCTCCCAGCGGGTTATGCTGAGCCTTTAGGAACAAATAGTAGAACTTCTTTTGGGTTTTTATATATATATATATATATTATTATTATTGGTTTTTTCCCCTCTTTTGGTGCGATCTCCAGGGTCTAGGCCAGCTATTAACTGAGAACAGGAGGAAGGAAGATTTTTAGAGAAAATCATATCCCATAATGAGAATCGTTCTTGTGTCCTTCCACCTTCTAGCAGCAGAATTAAAGGCTCAGCCCCGGCGTGGGCAAAGCACCGGGCTTGGAGCAGTGTAATCATTCCTAAGCTGGTTGTTTCTCTTCTGCCTTTAAAAGCCTGAGTACAAGAGAGAAGCCAAACTCCTCTGTCAGCACACAGGGAGTGGGGAATGGCAGTTTCAGGAGGATTTTGCCATTCTTTTTGCCTTCAGTATGCAAAAGGAGTAATGCAAATATGCTCTGGTACCAAAGGACTCGAATGGCTGGGGCAGGTCCTTCACTCCTGAATGCGTTTTCCCACTTTCTTAAAGCAAAAATAAAGGGGTCTTTTTGGACACTCGATAAAGTGTTTTCTGGTATTATAACGTTTGCATGTGTCCTGGTCCAATGCATCGCATTGCATTGTTGTGCCTGTTCCCGTCGCCAAACTGAACCTCATTTTACAGTTATTGCTCTCCGCAATTAAAACCGATCGCTTTAAAAATACGCAGCAGTCACAAATACTAAATATGTCCCTAAAGGAGTAAATCAGCCGTGGAATTAACGATATGAGAAGGAATAGAAGATGTTCTGTATCTATAGGAACTACTTGGTGGTGAATTTTCCTGCCACTTGGACTCCAATCAGGATGTATACGTGCTCGGAGGGCCAGGACAACCTGTTTTGTTTTGCAAACTGGTTCAGTTCAGATGGAAACATTACAAAAGACAAATAGGAATGTTCACCTTGGGGGTGAAGGGGTGGAGAAATCGGGCTTGGAGTTTGAAATTCAATTTTGTGGCAAATGCAATGCTTCCACTCCAAACAGGACCGAGATAGAACGGTGATTCATGCCCCATTGAAGTGAATGCCAGGGTTGCTTTTGATTTAATCAGAATCAAACCCCGTGGGATTATTCTCACTTGCAAACTGGACTGGTCCTATTAAGGAGAGAAACCGCGATGCTTTTGCAGGGCTGCTGCTTCTTTTCTTGTGATTTTTTTTCTTTATTTAATGAAATTGGCTCGGTGTCACAAAACTTGAGAGGAAACCCGAAACCCTTCTGTTGCAGTTCTTGGAACATCTGGCACAGCTGTTCTTTTGACCTCAAGGCAGGAGCGCAACCTCGCTCCTGTTCCCGTTCCAATTGAAAACGACACCAAAGATGCCAACAGGGCCGGGCCAGGAGGAAACGGGAGCGAGGAACCCGAGTGGTCCCGGTGGTCAGAGCTGAGAAAACGACACAAAAAGGGGCAGGATAAGGTAAAGCAGCGGGTCTGGACTCCACTGAGGAAGAGACTACTTCTATTTTTCTTCAAATTGCTTCCTTATTGACTTTTATATTTAACCACCCATCAACCTGAATAAATGCCCACGGGACCAGGGCTTTGGGTTTGGGTTTTTTTTATTTCCCCTCCACTTCAATGAGTTTTGTAGGTTTGCTTCATCCAAATGGGACTTGTGTACAATCCATTCGAGCTGCATTTCCATGCCTGGCACCACAGAGGCGATTTTCCCTTTGTGGGGGTAACTGAGTGAGAATCACACTCGAGATCCAAACTATCTCGTCTCTGATCAGTAGTACCCGATATCTAAACCTCTCGACTTATTCTAAGCTGCAGGAGCTTGTAACTTTTTATCTAGAAATCTTCTTTTTCCCGATTCCCTTTCAGCTCTGCTGCTTAGACTTTCATCCCTTAAATACTCAGAGCCTTAGATTGTCTCTGCTATACAGGATAATCAGTTCTCTAGTGTGTTAATCCTCATTATGTGCTTATTAAAATGAAGATTAAATCAAGCATTAGGGTGCCTCCTCCCGTTATGAAATCTGAAAAACAGGATTGAACTGTTGGGGGGTGGGGGGGGAGAAGAGGGGGCGGGGAGGAAAAAAACACCAAACACCTCAAAAATTGTTTCTTGGGCTTCGCTGGCAAAGCAGCAAAAGGGAGAAGGCGCCGGGATCAGGTACGGATGACTTGATTTGATTTGATGAAGGTAATCGCGCGAGCGAGGGGAAGGTGAGGAAGGCGGCTCGGGGAGCGGGGTTTTAGGGGATTTGCATGTGCCTACGTGAGGTGCGGGGTGTTTGTCGGCGGGTTCGGTGTCGGCACACGTGCTTTGGCACGGAGGAGGCGATGCCTCCATCCGCACGCAGGTACCTCCTTTTTATTGTTTCGGGGGGCTGGGGAGGCGGGGGGGGGCGCTTGGTGCCACCCCCATTCTACATGCTGGACAAAACCCCCCTTATTTGGTGTAACCCTGGGATAACTGCTGAACGGGTGGGAAAAATCATCTATTCTCTTAAAGGGCAGGTGATTTTGGGGGGGGGGGAAGATTGAGGGCTGCGCTGTCATTTCCTCGAGCTCGATTATCCGTAGGAAGCCGTTCCCCCCTCCTCCCTTTCCCACCGCCTCGCCGAAGATTAACTTCTTGTCTTTTTTTTTTCTTTGCTTATTGTTGTTTGGCAGGTACTTTTAATTGGCTGGAAAATATTCTTCCTGTGAAGTTGCAGGTTTCTTTTTTTTTCTGGAGGCTTGAATGAGTCCGGTCTGCCTTTGGCTCTGCCCAGCGCCTCCGGATTGGCTCGGCAGCCGGCGGGGGGACCGATAAGGGCGGCTATAAAAGCCCCGTGAGCGGCTCCTGGTCCCCCAGCGAGCAGGAGCCAGAGGGACCAGGGCTGCGGCACCTCCCCGAGCATCGCCAGCCTCCTTTCTTTCTCCCTCCCCGGCATATCCAGCTCCACGTCTTTGCTCAAGCCGGAGTGGAAGAGGAGGGAGAGAGAGAGACACACACATACATACACCAAAAAAAAAAAAAGCCACCCAAAAAACCCCACACTTAGCGGAAACTTGTCAGAGAATGCTCCTAAAGTCTGGTTTTCTCCTGCTGCTGGTGATCAGTGCGTCTGCATCCTACGAAGCTGAACAGAATGACTCTGTGAGCCCCAGGAAACCCAGGGTCGCAGCCCAGAACTCAGGTAACAGCCAGCGCAGGGGGCTCGAGCCTGAGCCCCGATGCCTTGAACTGTGTCACATCTCTGCTGCTGGTTTGTCCTTTTTATTTTCCTGTTTCATTTTGTCCTTAGGAACTTAACGCCTGGTAGGAGCAAATGGTAATGTGAGGGGCTGATTCAGGAGGATGTTGGTGCATGGCTGGAGAAGAAATGGTCTCTGAGGAGCTGGGTCAGGGAACCGCTGTGTGATCTGCTTGCAGGATGCGATCCATTCTCTCTCCTCCTCCCCCAGCTACTAAATGAGTTACATGTACTTTATTTTTCCCTTTCCCTGCTTGCATGTACCTTTCTTTCTCTCTTCTCCAATTGCAGTCGTACTTCGGTGTTAAATTCCTTGCTTTTTAGGAAGTTGATAAAATCAGTGGAAATTGGACTGAACCATTGTTCTGCCAAACATCTGTCTATTCAAAGAGGGGGAGAGAGATATGCGACTTTGAAGAATGCAGTAACCTAGAAACTGTCCGCTGCTAGCATTTATTTTCAAAAACTGATTGCTATCAGTGAGATGGTACCATAAAAATAAGATTGTGACATTTAGCAAACTTGCTGTTACAATGGATAAGAAAAAATTGCTGGCAAGTGAGCTCTGGATGTCCCCACTTTGTGCACTATAGATGCTTGGATAAGTTGGACACATTGTCTTGAACAATGGGAATTAAAAAATCTGTCTTCTAGTATACAAAGATATTAGGTCTCTAATTTGGAGCTCATTAACAGATGTCTTATTTTAGATCTGCAAGGCTCTGCAGCATTATACGAGGGTGTTTGCTCAATTTCCTTTTGTATTTGGTTGCTATAGAAACATAGGGGCTCACTATTGCACCGTGCCTAAAACAATAAAAGCTTAATGCATACTAAGTCTGCTGAAAGCAAAGTTATAATTTGAACCTGTGGAAACGTAATTATGGGGCTGACTTGTGCCATGGGGAGGTTATGAACTGGGGAGTGGAGGATCTTACCAAATATTTCTCCCTTCAGGCACGTAAGCGAGAGCGGGGAACGAGGAGGGGTTAATTGGGTGATTCTTGTACGTTTTTCTCCTCTTCTTTTCTGCAAAGGTCCTCATTATGTAGATAAATCTTGAGGCTCCAACTTAGCTCTTAATAAGGCACGTTCTCCTCCAGCAAATGCAAACCCTCACTTTTCCCACACCTCGGATCGTGATGGGAGACACCGGGTTTACATTTCTTCCTAAAGAATGTCTTGTAACATGAGCTGCGAAAGAAATGAATATGCCTTGCACAGACACATAAGGGGACAGATGTTCAGCTTACCAAAAAAGGTTAATCCCTCCTAATTTCAGGGCAATCATGTGGCAATACTGCTGATTCATTGTTAAAATGCAGAGTATCTGCACTCAGAACGATGGGATGACATGGATACCCTCCTGTTCAGACTAACTACTGCCTCGAGGATTTTAATTATACATGGTCAGCTCCATTACCTGAACTTTTTCTGCCCAAATGCCCCTTCTCTTTGCCAATCTCCAGCAATATGACCTTTCTTGGCTGTGCTCACGTGCTGCTGGGTACCAGATCAGTTTAGCACCAAGTCCTTTGCAGTTCCCATAAAACTAAAACCTTATTTCCAGATACTTTTTAGCAAAGCCAGCGCTTCCTCGCACTAAGCGCAAATTTCACGCCGGTTTATTGGCGATCACCCATATTCGGATGAGGTTTGTGAGCCAAATGTTGCCGAGCTGCTCCGACCTCCCTGCGGCCTGAGAGCGCAAGGAGACCCCGATGCTCTTCATGGAGCCATCCCCGTGACGTCTGGGCTCTTTGGAGGAGCTCTGAGTGAAGCTGTAAACCAGGATTAGGTTGGGCTGGACCTCTAAGTCTCCATCTAGCCAAAGACTAGCAGATGTTGCCCATCTTTTAATCCATATGTGACCGATCAAAGGTTTCGGTAGTTGCGGTTTCTGTTGCTTGATTTGCTGCTGATCTGTTGCATGACTTCAGCCAGACATAGAATAAGAGAATAGTTTGGGTTGGAATGGAGCTTTTTAGGTCATTTAGTGCCACCCCTGCCATGAGCATGGACATTTTGACCCAGCTCAGGTCGCTCAGAGCCCCATCAGCCTGGCCTGGGGTATGATGGGGCATCTCTCTGGGCAAACCCAAATTCCCTTTGGCTCCTCTCCGTTACCTCTCCCTCCGGTCCCAAAAAGCAATGATGCCGCTGGACCGCGGTTGAGCGCGGCGAAGGGCTTTGGGAGCAATGGTTCCTAACGCTGTGCCTGTTTTTGCAGCCGAGGTGGTTCGCTGCCTGAACAGTGCCCTCCAGGTGGGCTGCGGGGCCTTCGCCTGCCTGGAGAACTCCACGTGCGACACGGACGGCATGTACGACATCTGCAAGTCCTTCCTCTACAGCGCTGCTAAATTCGACACTCAGGTACAAGCGCCGGAAGAAAGGGGATGGGGATAATAGCTCACCGCTAGAGCTCCCTTTTCATGCCCCCATTCAGTAGAGTTACAAGCCCTGCGACACTAAAGCACGTGCTTAAATGCTTTGCTGAGTGGACGCCTTGATTTCTCTGTCCTCATGGAGATACGGGGTCTGTGTAGGTTTAACCCTTCCCGCCTCGCAGCCCTTCCTGCTGCCGAGCTGCTCCTCTGACCCGTTATTCTGGTTTTTGGCCACAAATGCATCCTCCGGGGCTATTTTCTACCGTACATTTTCCACATAGTGTACGCTGTGTGTGAGGACTTGGCAAGGAGCGGTTTGTGGGGCGGAGAGCGAAGTTTCCTCTTCAGGAGGAAATATAAACGTTCTTCTAACAAAGTCGGTGCTCTGACTGTGTGACCTGGCACAGGGTTGGGGTTTCAATTGGGAGCCTTTGGCCCTGGGAATCCGTGGCCAGATCAGCCGCTCCGGACCCGCAGCCAAATAAATAGGATAATATCAGAGGGCTGTGGCTCTGCCAAGGGCGCTTTTCCTTCATTCGTTCTTCCCCAAACGTGCACACCCCCTCATTCCCTGCGCGCTCTGGCTCCCAAGGACGGACTTAAAAGCTCTTCAAGCATCTCGAGGTCTGGTGAAGCAGATGTGTTGAGTCGCTGGTGTGCGGGGAGCGGTCCAGCCCCCTCCTGCAGGGCAGAATTGGCCCAGCGCTGGTGCTGGCTCTTCTAAATCCGTTCATGCAATGAATTCTATATCCTGAATCTTTCGGGGACGGGAGTTCCCTGTTTGCTGCGGGCTGTGCGCATCCCAGCTCAAATTTAAGCTGCGATTCCCAGCCGTGCTTGGTAAGGAACCTCCAGCAGGTCAGTAATTGCAGCAAGGCTAATTAATAGCAGCCAGCCACAGCGGAGTGTCTGTTAATACATCCCTTCCGATGAAATCTGTTGCAGTTGAAGGTTTTTCTTCTCTTTCCAGGGAAAAGCTTTTGTGAAAGAAAGCTTGAAATGCATTGCGAACGGGGTCACGTCCAAGGTGTTCCTGGCCATCCGGAGGTGCTCCACGTTCCAAAGGATGATCTCCGAGGTGCAGGAGGAGTGCTACAGCAAGCTGGACATGTGCGGCATCGCGAAACGGAACCCTGAGGCCATCACCGAGGTCGTCCAGCTTCCGAATCAGTTCTCCAACAGGTGCGTGGGGCTTTCCTCAGCTGAAATGCTTCAGATCCAAAAACGTGAAGCACAGAGAAAGAAATGAGGGGAACCCAGTTGCTTAACATCTTACGAGTCCCGATGTAACTTGGCCTAAGAAACGTTCTCCGCCTGTTTGAATCCTTGTTAAGTTTTCCTAGCATTCTTCTGATTCTCTTTTTGGTAAATACACTTATAAACATCTCCGGGGGAGAATCGTAAAATTAAGTAGACATATATTACTTCAAAGCCTGGAGTTTGTTTCGGTGTTAGTTCTTTCAGTTTGAATGCAGCCTAATGGTAAACAGAGCTTTTAAATACCAATCCAGTCGGATTAATAAAGCATCTCTGGTATACCTGAGAGCTTCTCAACCTATTTTCTCTTCATCCTTCAGATGGTTGCCATCCCCTTTTTTGGGTTTATATGGCAGTTCGCAAATGAGGACATAACCGTGGCAATGTGAAGAACTAGGAAAGCTTAAAGGGAACCAGCAAACAGGCTCGTCTGTAACCTAATTTTGCCATGATCCAGTAGCTGGTATTTCTAGAGACAGTCTGATGTTTTTAGTGGTCTCTCTTCACCCCTGTTCCTTCCTGATAGCAAAGGCTGCCTGCAGAAACGGGCACCTACAGGGCTCGGAGCCTTGGGCTGAGCGCAGAGCTGCCCTGTCCCCATCGTCCAAGGACAAGGGACACAGGGAGCCCTCAGGGAAATGCTGCAGTCTGCGCAGTCACGCCGCAAGGACAGGGATTTCTTCCTCTAAACCCTGGAACAATCAGTGCTGAGTCTTGTGATTGGGATAAAAGGGATCTTTTTGAACAGTTTGAGTAAATACGCTCTAGGATTCGAGTGCAAACAGAGCAAGCTGCAGTTTAACACGTTGGGCGGCTGCGGCGAGCGCTACGGCTCCGCTGGGGCGGCTGTTGGACTTGGTCTAGAAGCATCTTAAACCTCCAGACCTATCCTAGGGCAGCTGTGCAAGTGATATATAGGCGTTACACCTCCGACCAGCATCAATATAGCATAGAAAACTCTATTGTAGATATTATATCCAGAAAATTGTACATGTGGGAAGGTTAGAATTAGACTTGTGTGTCTTTCTCCTCTTCCCCCAAGCCAGTTTGGGTGATGTTTGCTTGAGCGTTCCCCCGAGGGCTGGGGCGAGGAGCAGGCAGCACCGCGGCACCCGTGTTTTACAGGCTGGGAGAGCAGTTGGGGTTCATATGATGAGTTGTGGGGTTCAGCAGCCCTTGTGGGGGCTGTGGGGATGTGGGGGTGAAGGGAGGACGTGGGGAGGGAGGCAGCAATAGCAGCAGCGATGTCCTACGTGTTGGGGATGTTCCTCTCCGCAGGGCTGAGCCTGAACCGGAGCCGCTGTCTCCGGCGGCGGAGGGAACTCCTCCCCCCCAGCCGCCAACCCTTGTCCAAGCCAAAGGATATTATGACATGTTGAGTAACAAAAGCAGCAGGATTTCCCAGCTAATAGTTTACATTGAGGTCTCCTAAAGCATCCTGCTTTCCCAGCCCCTGTCCCAACATAGCCACAGAATAAGAATGTGCCACTTGGCCTGGGACACTGAGGGGAAGTAGTTAAAGGTCATAGCATCTTCCTGCGATTTAATCTGGTGGCAGGAGCAGGAGGAGAGGAAAGCCTTGTTGCTTTTGCTCGCAGCCAAGCTACCGAAAAGAGCCAGCGAGCAGTTTGATTGCAGCTCCGGTGTGGAAAGCACCGAGCTGTGTTTGTGGCGGAGAGGTGTGGGAGCCCAGCCCAGGGAGGGAGGTGGGATCTGTTCCTGCTCTCCTCTTAGACTGGTGGGATCTATTCCTCTTGTCCTCTTAGAGCAGTGGGATCCGTTCCTGCTCTCCTCTTAGGCTGGTGGGATCTATTCCTGCTCTCCTCTTAGGCCGGGGGGATCTGTTCTGCTCTCCTCTTAGGCCGGGGGAAACTGTTCCTGCTCTGCTCTTAGGCCGGTGGGATCTGTTCTGCTCTCCTCTTAGAGCAGTGGGATCTATTCCTCTTGTCCTCTTAGGCCGGTGGGATCTGTTCTGCTCTCCTCTTAGAGCAGTGGGATCTGTTCCTGCTCTCCTCTTAGGCCGGTGGGATCTATTCCTCTTGTCCTCTTAGACCGGTGGGATCTATTCCTCTTGTCCTCTTAGGCCGGTGGGATCTGTTCTCTCCTCTTAGGCCAGGGGGATCTGTTCCTGCTCTGCTCTTAGACCAGTGGGATCTGTTCCTGCTGTCCTCTTAGACCGGTGGGATCCGTTCTGCTGTCCTCTTAGACCGGTGGGATCTGTTCCTGCTCTCCTCTTAGGCTGGTGGGATCTGTTCCTACTCTCCTCTTAGACCCATGGGATCTGTTCCTGCTCTCCTCTTAGGCCGGGGGGATCTATTCTTCTTGTCCTCTTAGACCGGTGGGATCTGTTCTGCTCTCCTCTTAGGCCGGTGGGATCTGTTCTCTCCTCCTAGACCAGTGGGATCTGTTCCTGCTCTCCTCTTAGACTGGTGGGATCCGTTCTGCTCTCCTCTTAGGCCGGTGGGATCCGTTCTGCTGTCCTCTTAGGCCGGCGCCGATCTGAGCTGGACGCGCGGCTCTCACAGATGTATTTATTCGTCATCAACCCCTGTGCACGCTTCACACCTGAGCGTTAGCGGCGCGGAGCCGCGGTGCGGGCGGCGTGCTGCAGCGTGCCAGAGCCTGCTCCCCTCGCACGTGAAGCGCAGCAGAGACGTTGACCTCACCTGACCTCCCCCGGCTGCTCCAGGGGCCGGGGCTGAGAGCGAGGAAAGGAGCTTGAATGCGAATTCTCATTTCCCTCTTCCTTCCCCTCCTCCACCTGCAGGTTATTCGCTTCTCTGCTCCCGTGGAAAAATGTCACGGTGACCTTAAAGGCTTAAAATAAGTTCCCCGACGCCCTTTCAGGCAGAAGGAGCCCAGCAAATAAGGGGCTGCTCCTCTTTTCCAATGTCCTCTCCTTAGGAAGACGCTCCCATGTGCAGCGCGGTCCCCCTGGCCAGCTTTGTGCCGATTCTGCTCAGGGTCGTTCCTCTGAGCTCTGTTCTGTGCTCGGCTCAAGCAGCGCCGGGGAAACGCATCAGCACGATTTCCTGGAGCAAGGAGCGTGTGCTGGAGGTGAAAATGGCACCACCCTGCACACCCAGCTCGCTCTGCTCACAACCTTCCCGTGCAGAGCTGGAGCAGTTGGGACAGCTGACTTATTATGATGTAAGTTTGACACGTTGTCTTAGTTCCATACATCACGGGCATGGATTTGTTAGATGAGCTGAGAATTGTACACTGTCAAAAAATCCATTTCAGACACACCCTGGACGACTTAAAACAATGAGAATCAGATGTTTTATCGCTTAGACTGGTCTCATGACTTGAGATCAACTCTCACCTTGTTTTATGGGGGGGACGCCTTGGAATAACGGTGACAACTCTCGCGCAGGTATTACAACAAGCTGGTGAGGAGCTTATTGGAGTGCGACGAAGAGACTGTGAGCGCCATCAAGGACAGCTTGATGGAGAAGATCGGGCCCAACATGGCGAGCCTGTTCCACCTGCTGCAGACGGACCACTGCGCCCAGGGCCACCCGCGCGCCGACTTCGCCCGCAGGCGCCTCAGCGAGCCCCAGAAGCTAAAACTCTACTTCAGGAACCTGCGAGGTGAGGGCTCCGTCCCGGCCCACGCCAAGCGCAGCTCGGCCGAGAGCGCTTGACTCCTGCCCGGAGCATCGCTGGGTGTGAGAGGGATGCTGAGCGCTACCAAAGCTGAAAACAAAGCTCTCTTCTAGAAGAGTAATGCACCCAAACCCAAGTTGTACTGTAGCTAGTTTTAATAACAACCAGGAACTGGTTTTAGGTTTAGTCATTAATATTTTCTATTCCTCGCGAACAAAACTTTTTGCATGGGTCTGTGTTCAGTGTCTCAGCTTTCCCGCCGTCAAAATGTCTCCGTATCTCTTTTCTTTCCCCACAAAAAGATACCCCGAATTATCTTAGTCTTAACTAGAACCATACAGTAGTCAGGCCTTGAGCCGCCAAACCCAAAATGTACTGTAGCGCTAATGCAAGAGATTTAGCGCCGAGGAGAGCGGCGGATTCTCTCCCGTAGTGAGCTGGTGGGCGGCGATAGATGCACTAATAACTATTGCACATCCCAAAGGTGGCAATGGAATTCGCGTTATGAATCTGTGCTGGCCATGGACAAATATGAATGTCATATTCCTGGTCTCTTAGCGTCCTGCAGTCCTAATCCTTCCAGCGCAGCTCCGCTAACCCCTGGATGTACCCAGCTCGCGTGCTGTGGAATGGTCTGGTTACCGTGACCTGGCACCGCGGTGCAAAGTGAGTTAAATTCACCCCCCCGCACACACACCAAATCAGGAAAGGAACATCTTGTGCTGCAGAAATGGTTAAAAGAGGTGCCAGTCTGTGGTTAAAGTGATCAGAAGGTTACATCACCCTGCATTGTATTTAAAAGCTAACATCTATGTACTGTATTTAACTGTCTAAAGCTTTAAAAGAAATCTAACATAAAACAAACCCTGTCTTAAGACTAGAGTATTAAAGGTCTTGCTCTAACTGTGGTATAAATAGTTTTAAAATCTGTCATGTACTGTACATAAATTCCACGAGAGTCTGCTTGAAAGGAGCAGAATATAATAACTATTGCATAAACTTAGTTTTGTAAGTTAGCTATTTCTTTTTATTTTCAATTCTTTTTTTCCTGGAAACAAACAGTATCTCTGTCATACTCAAGAGTTCACATTCTACTCTGTGGCCTTTTTATAGTGGAAGAGAGAACATGTTGAAGACAGAAAGGCCGGGCCCGGGAGCAAGCCTGTTCTCCCATGCTTAAAATGGATGGTAAATAATGCAAATAGAGCCGAGCCTGGCCAGTCCTATCTCCATGAGCCGTGCTTAGACCCAGCCTTGAGTGCTGCTGGAGAGCTCATAAAGGAGGGATCTATTTTTTCTTTTCAAAACCTAAAGCAATATAACTTCTTTTCTTTCCTTTCTTTTTTTTTAAACCACAAAGCCTTTAAACAATAACTTGCTGCTAATATATTGAAACCAGATGCAGTGGCAGCAGTTCTAATATTGCTGTCTTCATTAAACGTAGCCCAAAAGTGCTGTCAGAAAATTGCAAGCGGCAAAAAAAAAATACCCCACCACGTTGCTGACGGTAGAGGGTTATTTGATTTTGGTTTTCTTTTGTAATGCTCTGCATCGCGCCATCCGGGCCAAGCGAGATGCGCTAGTGCTCGTGCTTCGCTCGGTCGGGTAGGTAGAGCCCAACACCAAGACGCTGTGCAAGGTGAAAACCAAACCGCGTCACCCTGCCGGTTGGATTTGTGCTCAGGAACCCACGGGGCGGTTAAACAGGGAAAGCTGGGCTTTGTTGCCGTTATCCAGGGTCTTTACCTGGCTGGGGTGCTGCTGGGGAAGAGGGTTCCACCAAACCTTTGGGTCGGCAGAATTAACTTGGTTTCTCCAGCTTCTCGTCCCCGTAATGCGGGCGGGAAGGCGATGGGGAAATAAAACCATTCCCAATTGGATTTTCGGTTTGCTCCGGTATCGCGGGCGAGCGGCCCCGTGCAAACCAAAGCTCTGCCCCGCATCCTCAGCTGCTTCCATCTGCCCTTTTTCCCCTTACGCTGAAGCCACAAGCGCAAATCCATGGAACCCGGGGTTCACCTTGCCTGACTTTGGCCATTCAACCCAAGCTGGTCGCTTAAAACTCCTCCTCACCAAGGAGGGGGGAGACGCTTCCCGTCCACTGGGAAAATCCTGATTATAGGTGAGAAACATCCCCTTGGGCTGGGGGATGAGTCTCAGTACCAAGTCCAGCTATTTCACCATTTATTTAATCTCTAAGGCTTTATTTTTTTAATCTTGCGTTCATTGCAAAACTGATTTTCTCTTGGGGGCGGGGAGGGGGCTTCTCTAGAACCGTTTGCATGATTCTCCTTGTGATTTGTTTGCACTTTAGATGTTTTGTGCCATTATAAATTTGCATTATGTATTTATAATTTAAAGATACTTAGAAGGGGGAGAGTTTGGGGTTGGTTTTTTTTTTGCTGAGTACTGGAATAAACAGTGAGCATATCTGGTATATGTCATTATTTATTGTTTAAATTACATTTTTAAAGCTCAGTGTGTTCATATAAAGGTTATTTGAAACATATCATAGTAATGAGAAAGATGCAAGTTATTTTCTTTGCTTATTTTTATAATTAAAGATGCATAACGTAATGAGGCCTATGTTGGATTTTTCTTCCACAATGAAATAAAATGTCAAATTTAAGGGGTTTTAGTGTCTGGCTCTTTCATTTCCAATGAATACATCCATAACAGCATTGCAGGAAAGAGAAGAGACCTTGATTTTGGCTTTGGTGCAGATGGAAATGGGCATTTACACTGATTTCCAGTGGAAGATCAATGAAGTTTAATGCTCATCAGACAAAGAGGGGCCGGTTAATTCTAAAAGACCATTTCCCCTTGGAAACGGTGCAAAAGTTGCCTTTCACAGCTGGTTTGTAATTAATAACCCCTATAAAATAATTACTGTTGATATGACGTACTATTGGTAGGTAACCTGAATAAATCACAGCGATTCTTTCCCATCTATTCCAATGTGCTGATGGATTTTGCGGGCGCTAGGGTGCCCGAAATCGCGCTTTGTGAGGCCTGATGGGTGTGTGGGGTGCGCAGAACATATGGAAACCTACGGGCGATATTGTCCAACAGCAAAAAACACTCGCAAAAATTCTTTTCCTTCAATAAATGAGCATTTTTCCAAGGAGCCAACTCCCCCTCACCTGGGTCAGGACCCAAACCTCTATTGTCCAAGGTATTATCAGTGGTAATATCAGCTCATTCTAGCTGTAAATCCCCTTATCTGCGCGATAGAGAGGGATCCACGTTGGACACCCGTAGGCACAAAATACCCTGAAAAACAGGAATTTTATCCCAGCCAACAGCTGGAAAAACCAGTAAAACCTGTACGAGCTCATGGGGGGGAGATGGCATTATTTTGGGGTTTATTTTTAAGCAGATTGAAACGCCAGGATAACCCAGATGGCGGCTACAAGGCGGATTTATCCCCATTACCTGCATCCTGGGACGGATGCTGCGGGTTCGGGCGCACAAATCCCAGCCGCTCGCAATGGTTATTTAAAGAGAAAAATAACTCGGTGGAAACTACGTCCTCTGTATTCGCAAGCCGGGAGAAAAATCCCACTTGGTTCCTCTGGATTTCCTTCGGGTCATTTTTCATCTGCAGGCTCGGAGCGTTTTGTGCTGCGAAAACAAATCCCTGCTCCCCACTCCGTGTGCTGTTTGGGTTGGAGTAACCAACCGGGCTCCATAAAATCATCAGCAGTCGGACCCAAACCTCAGTACCATTTGAGAGTTCAAACGGTCCGGACCAGCTCTTTTATTACTGTGCTGATAATTAATCCTCAACGTTTATTCAGGACTTAACTTTTTCCGAGCCTGAACTGTTTCACACGTGTTTCTTAGAATCGCTTTTATTCGCTGGCCGTGATTTTCATGGGAATGAGGTGTCTGCCTGTGGGATTCCTGTCCACATTCGTGGCTAATTATCTGAATATAAGGTCTTTTTGATCTTTTCCTAAATGTGCTTTTATTCCTCCAGCCCTGCTGAGGAGCACGGGGTTGACTTTAGAGAAGCCGTGAGCAATAAGAATACGGCTCCTTTTTGGGGGTTCATCTCTCCTCCATCACATCTATTCACTCCAGTGCTCAAGCTAACAGGAGCATCCTTCAACCCCCTGCCAAAAAGCACCGCGAATCTTTCCTGCCCGTGGAAATCTTTCCTGCCCATGGAAATCTTTCCTTCCTTTGGGCCGGGACGTTGTCCTCAGGAAGGAGGCGGCTGGCGGGCGAGCCCGGAGCATCCCAACCACGCACGAGCGTTTTGTCCCTCGTCACCCCGGTGCCACAATTAACGCTCTGATTGACGGCGCCGCGACGGGGCAGATGTTTTATCAGAGGAAAAGGGCTCCGGGCAGATCCACCCAGGGAGACGCAGCAGCCCCAGGTCAGGGAGCAAACTTCCCTTAAGGATGGGGAGTGGTAGGTTCTGGCCGAAAAACGAGATTACCAAAAGGCCAGTGCTGGATTTTGCTGGGGTGGGAAGCCGTTCTGCTCGGTTCCCACCATTGTGCGGCTTTATTCTGCCAAGGGGTGGGTTTGGAGTTCACCGAGCCCCATCATTACTCACTAATCAAGTCCAAGGGACCTTTTTGGAAGCCTCAGAGTGGGGGGTTCTGGGGAAGATCGGCACCCAGAGGAGTTTTCCACAAATCCCCGGGATTTTCCCCGTATCCCATTTTGGGGCTGTTCGGGCCACTTGGACAAAGCAACCGGAACAATCCCAACCTGAACACCAGCACATCCACATCCCCTTCACGTGCATCCGCGTTCCCGGAGCGTCTGCCTGCGACACCTCCCGAATTTCCCATCCGAGCTCAAAAAGGCCACGTTATTGCCATAGAAATCCCGCACGCATGGGTACCCGGCTCAGCTTTACAATCTCCTAATCAATTTTGCAGCAGCTGAGGGTTCCCTCTGCCATCAGAACAGCAAATAACCCTCCGCTCTCATATTCAAACTGCCAGAAAAGCTCTTCATTTGCCACACAGAGAGGAAAATCTTCCCTATAACCTGAATTTCCAGCAATTTGCTGAAAGAAGACACCCAAAAGGCAGCGGGAGCAGCACAGATCCCGCTGTGTGGTCGGGCTCTGGCAAGGCGTGCATTGGTTTCTTCAGCATCCCCTGATACTCAGCTGATGGGCACGATAGGACCGAATGAATAATACAGTGTTTTGGGGTTTAAATTACATTTATGGGGTTTTTTCATTACATGTATGCTCAGAAAGACCTGATGTGTCCTGGCTGCTTGTCATGCAGGCAGCACTTTCTTACCGAGGTTGTAAATGTTGTTTTAATATATTAATATATTAATATTAATATATATTATATATATTAATAAGTTTCTCACGCAATTAGCCACGTTCATCACCCCCTAATGCCTTAAAAGCAGCGAGTCGAGCCTCCCATCTTACTGCCACCTTTAACTGCGTGGCTGAGATTTGAGCTCCCAAATAGTCCCGTTTGCCTTAGGATGAGTCTAACTAAGCCAAACTGAGGATGGATTTGGTTTAAGCACTGACAGGAAAGAAAACACAGGGATGCTCTCCCGCGTTTCAGGCTCCCAGAGCTCAGCTGCAGTTTAATTTTAAGACAATTACGGGCGAAATCCTGACAAGTTTGGGATTTGGTCGCCATGGCGAAGGGCAAAGCTGAAGCTCAGTGTTGATCCCAAGCAAAGCCCATCCTGCTGGGAACGGGGTGAGAGCTGCGTCAGGCATCGCTCCGCGGGATTTCTCATGGAGCTCCGGGGCTGCCAGGAAACCATTAAGAAAGCAAAGGAAATAAAAGCAAGTCCAAGAGTTTTGATCCCGCTCACCCTCTTCCCCCCACGGCGCTGACGCCGCGGAGCAGGATTAGTCAGGGTCCCCTTTGAAGCCGCGTTTGCGTCAAAGGATGACACCTGAAAACGGGGAATCGTCTCCATTCCAGCCCGGATTTGAGGCAGAGAAGCGCGGGGGCCAATTTGGGGCACAACCTCATCTCTGCAAACCCCCGTGGGGTTTTTTCGGTCGCGGGCACCCAGCACATTGCCCAGCACCATATGGGGACTGCACCACGCAGCGAGAAAACCAAAGCTTATTTGTGCCCTTCTCCCCAAGCTGGGCTTAAACTACTTCACAGCTGAGCCGGCAAAGCGCAAAACTCCTCTTGAGTGACACAAAAAGACGCGTTTCGGAGCACGCAGGCGACCCAAAGGTTGTTTTCTCCAAACCCACCCAAAAAGCCGGGGGGATTATTTGCTTTCCTCCCCCCGGGAGGCTCCGATGTGTTTTCAGCTGGTCCCCAGCCTGACGTCACCCCCCGCTGCACCTCCAGCTCCCATTTTTGCTGGCAACGCTCTAAAGATAGATCCCGGCAGAGATTATCGGCCCGAGCGGTATTAATAGGAGGCAGCTGCTCTTTAAAGAGGCTTTTAAATAATGTAAAGAGACTTCGGCGCATTTTTGAAAGCCTTTTAAGTGAACCGAGCTGCCCCTCCGCTCCTCTTGCCTTGGGACGGAATCCTGAGACGGGACAATGTCCCAGTGCCCTGTCTGCTGGCCATTTTAATGGCACGAGGGGAGATGACGCAAGATCTGGGCCGTTCCTCCAAAACTATGCAAGATCTGGGCCTTTCCTCCAAAACAGGGCAAGATCTGGGCCTTTCCTCCAAAACAGGGCAAGATCTGGGTCTTTCCCCCAAAACTATGCAAGATCTGGGCCTTTTCTCCAAAACAGGGCAAGATCTGGGCCTTTCCTCCAAAATGATGCAAGATCTGGGTCTTTCCTCCAAAGTTATGCAAGATCTGGGCCTTTCCTCCAAAACAAGAGAAGATCTGGGTCTTTTCTCCAAAACGACACAAGATCTGGGTCTTTCCTCCAAAACAACACAAGATCTGGGTCTTTCCTCCAAAGTTATGCAAGATCTGGGTCTTTCCTCCAAAATGACACAAGATCTGGGTCTTTCCCCCAAAACAATGCAAGATCTGGACCTTTCCTCCAAAACGACACAAGATCTGGGTCTTTCCTCCAAAACGACGCAAGATCTGGGCCTTTCCTCCAAAACAACGCAACATCTGGGTCTTTTCTCCAAAACAGGGCAAGATCTGGGTCTTTCCTCCAAAACGACACAAGATCTGGGTCTTTTCTCCAAAACAGGGCAAGATCTGGGTCTTTCCTCCAAAACAGGACAAGATCTGGGTCTTTCCCCCAAAACAGGGCAAGATCTGGGCCTTTTCTCCAAAACAGGGCAAGATCTGGGTCTTTCCTCCAAAACTATACAAGATCTGGGTCTTTCCTCCAAAACTATGCAGGATCTGGGTCTTTCCTCCAAAGTTATGCAAGTTCTGGGCCTTTCCTCCAAAACAACAGAAGATCTGGGTCTTTCCTCCAAAACAACAGAAGATTTGGGTCTTTCCTCCAAAACAACAGAAGATTTGGGTCTTTCCTCCAAAACAATGCAAGATCTGGGCCTTTCCTCCAAAACGACACAAGATCTGGGTCTTTCCTCCAAAGTTATGCAAGATCTGGGCCTTTCCTCCAAAACAAGAGAAGATCTGGGTCTTTTCTCCAAAACGACACAAGATCTGGGTCTTTCCCCCAAAACAACACAAGATCTGGGTCTTTCCTCCAAAGTTATGCAAGATCTGGGTCTTTCCTCCAAAATGACACAAGATCTGGGTCTTTCCCCCAAAACAATGCAAGATCTGGACCTTTCCTCCAAAACGACGCAAGATCTGGGCCTTTCCTCCAAAACAGGGCAAGATCTGGGTCTTTCCTCCAAAACGACACAAGATCTGGGTCTTTTCTCCAAAACAGGGCAAGATCTGGGTCTTTCCTCCAAAACAGGACAAGATCTGGGTCTTTCCCCCAAAACACGGCAAGATCTGGGCCTTTTCTCCAAAACAGGGCAAGATCTGGGTCTTTCCTCCAAAACTATACAAGATCTGGGCCTTTCCTCCAAAGCTGTGCAAGATCTGGGTCTTTCCTCCAAAACTATGCAGGATCTGGGTCTTTCCTCCAAAACAACAGAAGATTTGGGTCTTTCCTCCAAAACAACAGAAGATTTGGGTCTTTCCTCCAAAACAATGCAAGATCTGGGCCTTTCCTCCAAAACGACGCAAGATCTGGGTCTTTCCTCCAAAGTTATGCAAGATCTGGGCCTTTCCTCCAAAACAAGAGAAGATCTGGGTCTTTTCTCCAAAACGACACAAGATCTGGGTCTTTCCTCCAAAACAACACAAGATCTGGGTCTTTCCTCCAAAGTTATGCAAGATCTGGGTCTTTCCTCCAAAATGACACAAGATCTGGGTCTTTCCCCCAAAACAATGCAAGATCTGGACCTTTCCTCCAAAACGACGCAAGATCTGGGCCTTTCCTCCAAAACAGGGCAAGATCTGGGTCTTTTCTCCAAAACAGGGCAAGATCTGGGTCTTTTCTCCAAAACAGGGCAAGATCTGGGTCTTTCCTCCAAAACAGGACAAGATCTGGGTCTTTCCCCCAAAACACGGCAAGATCTGGGCCTTTTCTCCAAAACAGGGCAAGATCTGGGTCTTTCCTCCAAAACTATACAAGATCTGGGCCTTTCCTCCAAAGCTGTGCAAGATCTGGGTCTTTCCTCCAAAACAACGCAAGATCTGGGTCTTTCCTCCAAAACAATGCAAGATCTGGGTCTTTCCCCAAAAACTATGCAAGATCTGGGCCTTTCCTCCAAAACAACAGAAGATCTGGGTCTTTTCTCCAAAACAACACAATATCTGGGTCTTTCCTCCAAAACAGGGCAAGATCTGGGCCTTTCCTCCAAAACAGGGCAAGATCTGGGTCTTTCCTCCAAAACTATGCAAGATCTGGGCCTTTCCTCCAAAACAACAGAAGATCTGGGTCTTTTCTCCAAAACAACACAAGATCTGGGTCTTTCCTCCAAAATAGGGCAAGATCTGGGCCTTTCCTCCAAAACAACACAACATCTGGATCTTCCCTCCCACCAGCACTGGTTTCCAGGCCGCGTTTAAGCCAAACTCAACAGCTCCGGAGCGCAAGGACAGCCCATGAAAACCACGAAAGGCAAAACTAAATATCGCGAAAACGCTTAAAATAGACGGTGAAAATGTTAGAAAGCAGCTGCAGCTGCCGATGGGCACATCTGGGAGCCCCCTTTGCAGGGGCAGGATGCAGGATCCACGTGGTCCCGCAGCATCGCTCCGCAACCCATCGACTGAATGAAGGAGAGAAAACTCCATTGTGGCTTGAAAATAAACCCCTCCAACACGCAGGGCAGGCTCATCCGAAACACATCTGGACCCAAAGGGGAGTGGGTACCATGTAAATCCCTCTTTTCTCTTAATAAAATTGGTGTGATACTTAAAAAAGGGTCTTGGTTTGGGCTGAAGCGAAGCAGGGACACCGCTTGCCTCTCCTCGCCGCGCCAGCTGCCCGTGCGTGCCGCTACTTTTAAAGGCCAAATCGGGACAAAATTTAATGCCATGATGCAAAAAGGGACGAAAGCGAATCTCGTTGGAGTGGAATAAACGCTGCTGCACGCGTGAGCAAAGGCAGCGAGGCTGGATGGGGGCAAACAGCAGGTTTTTGGGCGTGGGGATGGCCACGAGCATCCCTGCATCCGTTCACAATGGGGATGTGGTCCATTTGGGACGGGGCTCTCGGGAGGCTCTGAGCCGGAGCTTCTAACCCTTGACACGCACAATTCACACACTTGTGTTTTGAAGGAGGCTCTTCCTTTTGGCAGCCTTCGAGTTGGAAGCGGGAAATTACAGAGCTCGCCCTGGGATCTGGTGGCCCTGTCATTCATCTTTGGGTTTTTTATTATTATTATTATTTTTAAATTTAAAAAGAGAGACATTCCAAAGAGGACGCTGCAAACTCTGAATAGGCTGCTCGGGTTGACCTCCCATTGCTTCTACACGTATTTCACCAGGGCTCAGGAAGTTGCTCACAGCCAGTTTATATATTTTAAGGGTGGGTAGATTGACAAATAGGAAATCTATGACATGTAATAGCTGATAACACATGATGCATTTCCCCCTGCCCTGTGAATTATGTGAGGCTGTGCTTTATTTAAATACTATCACGCCTGGGATTTCAGCCTGTGGCATCCACAGATGACATCAGAGAGAAAAAAATTGAGCAATTCTCCTTATTTTAAGAGCTTATTTACTCCAGATATTTAAAGTTACGCTTTTGGCTTAGTATCCAAAGGATCTTTCTTCAATCTAAATAAACGCCTCCCGTTTAAAAAGGAAGAAAAAAAGGAAGCAAAACAAAACAACCCCCAAAGCCAACAGATGTGGCGAGGCCGGCGGTTGTTCCAAAGCAGAAAGCAAACCCCGGCACGTTTGCCAGCCCCGTCCGCCCACTTAACCCAGCCCGTCAAAGCCAATAATGAAGAACATTTGTGCAGAGCTTGATCTCTGCAAACCGCGGGGCTGATGCGATGGGGACGGATGGAGAGCGCGGGGCGAAGGAGGAACCCCCCCCCTTTTTAAGTGAAGATGTTGAGGTTTGGGGAGGTGAAACTGGGAGGTTGGGGGAGAGCTGAGCTCAGTTTTTCCTGTTGGAAACGTGTGTCCCGTGCGGCTCCGAGGGGGATGGAGGGTTTTACAGAGGATGCGTCCAGGATGCCGCTTTGCACCACCAGCATCCAAGAGCCACCGACCAAATTCCCCCTTCCCAAGGAGCGTTTGCATCCCAAACACCCCAAACATTTCCCACCACGTCTCACCCCTATTTTTCTTGCTTTCCACCGTGCTCACAACCCCCCTCAGCTCCTGGGGGGGGGTTAAATAAACCCTCATGTCCCCCCCTAACCATCCAGTTCTAACAGCCTCAGGATGCAGCTGCAGGAACCCGAGGATGCGTTTGGGATGCTCCAACTCTAACAAAGCATCGGTGGGAGAGATGTTAGACTGGGTTCCTACTGGGACTGACTGGGAGCTGTGGAGGAAGGGACCAGTTTGGTGGGCTGCGGTGCCTCCCGCTCTGCCCAAGCTGCATTATATTCTTCTCCCAATTCTATTTTCCCAGCAGCTCTGCCCAAGGCGCTCAGACACGGCTCTTGTGCCATCTGCTGACCGAAGGCCACTGTATCCAGCATCCACGCAACACCCACTTGGCCTGTTCGCACCCATCCTCTCCCCTCCAGCACCCCTGGGTGCCTCCTGCCCTCTCCTCGCTCCCAACGTCACCTCCTGCCCAGCCCCGACTTGAAAACATCCCTACGAATTCCGCTAAATCCCAGAAAACGCAAAGATGAGACAATTCTGTCATTGATCATCCCCTCTAGAGCCACCCAGCTGGCACCAACAGCTGAGAAGGATGGAGAAAATCTACATTAAAACCTGGTTTTGCAGAAAAACAGGGTAGAAAGCAGGAAACTAGAGGGTTGCATGATCCAGCATGGGAACGCACGGGGAAGGAACAAGTAGGATGGATGAAGGATGCTCCTCATTAGAAAAAGCGACAAAGTACTCCAAGCTTAATTTTGTAACTTCACATTTCCTCCATCTGCGAGCACTGGGGGACACTGAATTATTCATTACGCTTCACCAGAATAACCCCACTTCAAAATAACTCCCCTATATAAAAGATGGAGAGAGCACTTTTAACACCGACCGGTGCTTTTATCTCCCTAGCGTGACACAGCAAAACCCCAAATCTCAGCAATTCCTGCCCCGTACCCACCACTGACCCACTTCTCTTTAACAGAGGAGCATGGGGGGGATTTCTGTCCTTTTTCCCCCCTTTCCAGTGCTCAGTTTTGCAGTTGAGAGAAGCAAAGCTGCACATCTCCAGGATCCAAGCAGAGGGCACTGCTGTCCCATGATTTGAGCCAGGGTTCTGCTACAGAGCTCGGGTTTAAGTCGATCCCAAAGTCTTTCTGGCACAGAAAACCTCTCCTGCTGGCAGGTGTTGCTGTGGCAGCAGCTGGGAAACCCCCTCTCCATTTAAACCCCTTGATGTCAACAGCTCACCCCAAATCCAGAAATAATAGATTTAAAAAATGGTGATAAACCCCAGCCCAACAGAGCAACCTGGAGCAGAGCACCAGGGAAGTGCTGGAGCGTCTCAAAAGCACAAGAGCTGGCTAAAATGGGGAAAGAAGAAGATAAATAGAGGGCGGGAGGTGACAGCCTGTCCCCATTTTGGCATTTGAGTGCATTTTTCTGCTTTTTGTTGTCTTGATGTTTAGTATAGATATATCTTACAGTATATCTGCTTTCCCTCACCCGCCTGCAGTTCAATCTCTGCCATTGCTTCCACCTTCCTGCGTTTTGTTTGATTTCACTGATGAAAAAGGGACAGAAAGTAGCTGGTAGAAACATAAAAGGAAGAAGATGCAGAACACCCTCCTAAGTTCAGTTTCAGCTGCATCAAAGCATTCACAAACTCCTTAGAGATGTCTACAACTGTGCTCTGTTCTTGCATCCCCCCCACGCACCCTCTTCACTCATTATTCCCATTATACTCCCTTTATTCCCATTATATTTCCGTTATTCCCATTATATTCCCAACAGAAGGAGTCGGGTTTCCAGGGCCTCGGATGCTCCCGCGACATCACACCGGGATCCTGATGCGTCCCTGCCAGAAATCAGATCCTTCGGGAGCCGCGGTTGTGCCGCTGCCATAGAAATCCTCCGGTTTCAATGCCAGAAGCAGCTTTCTCCTGATTTCACCTAACCTAGTTAAATGAGGAGTAATGTCCCTGGGGACTTACAATGAAATTACCTCACCGGTCAAAAAGAAGCTGCTGATTTATGATACTTGTGATAGACCCTTCTAGTCTTCTTCCCATAAATCCCCCGGTGGCTTCTCGCTGCCAAAAAGCGGTGGCCAAGCATCGCGGTCCATCCAATTCCATTTTCCTTCCCTCTCGCCCAAATCAACCCACCCGCTGCCTCATCCCTCCGCAGGTCCCGAGCACCAAACTCCAGCCTCTCCATCAATCTCAGCCATCGAGTCATTAGAGACGGACAAAGCCACTTTACCCCAATTCCTCCCTGCTCGTCTCAATCCCAGCCAAGCATTTTCCCCCGGCGCCGGCGCCTCCCGCCATCAACAGCCCGAGGTGTAATGTTACTGCCTGTTTGCTCTGCCTTTTGGTGTTTTGAGTCCTAAACAAGCCACTTAGACGTGGCAATGAATCCAACCGGGGACTGGGAAAGGGCTTTGAGAATGGGGCACAGCACCAGATTCCAAGGATGGGTTTGGAGGAGCAAACCTTGTCCATAGGGACCGTGGTAAAGGGTCCAGCCCAAGGAGCTTAGGCTGGTTTAAATGAGCTGCAGTGCCATTCCTGCACTGGACTGGAAATTCTGGGTTTCAGGAAGCAAGTGCAATAGCCAAAAATAAAAGTAATACCTCCAGGAATCCTTTCAGCGTGCAAAAGCCATGCTAAAAAACTCACATTCCTACCAAGAGTAAAGAGGGCGGGATGAGGCACAGCAAGGGATGGCACGGCTAGAAATGATCTCGGAGGAGAGCAAGCACTCCCTGGGAGGGCAGCCCAAAGGAAACTGCTTTAGCAGAGCCTGAGATCCCCCCTGCACCAAAGGGATTTAGCAGATGCTGTTTGGGGCTCCACCATGGGGCTGCAAAGGCATCGCCCCACGCTGCAAAACCCTCCTGGGGAACGCGAGCTCAGTCTTTCTCGCCATGTGTCCGGTCACAATTCCCACTTTACACTGGAAAATAAAGCACTGTGTGCGGGATGTGCCACGGGCATGAACGCACACGGAGCTAAAACCACGGACTAGCAGGGCCAGGAACGACCCCGTGCATGATGCAGAAGTGAGGACTGACCTGTGGGGTTTTTTCTCCCCAAGCCACTGTATTTATTTTCCCTCCTGTTCCAGTCCCTCACTTCCTTGCCTGTGTTCGGGTAGTTTATTTATTCAGCCTCCCCTAACAGTCCAGTTTGGCTATTTCGGTGGCGCGAGAGATACCGCCCCAACCCAGACAAAAACTCCCTCTGCTCTGTCAGGGCTATCAGCAAACACCAGCCCCTGAGCCCGGCCAGGAATTTTAATTGAAATAGCCGGTCACTGAGCTCAGATAAGGCCCAGCATCACCCCACGGCCGGTGGGGCTCCCCGCTGCCCCATGGGGCTACCAGGCTCCCCAGATTAATGTGGGGTACCCTGGTCTTATTCCATGCTGCCAGCTCAGTGCCCACCCACCAAGGTGGCACTGGGACAAACTGGGAGGGAACTGGGGCCCAGAGGTGCTGGCAATGGTCAGTGCACATTGGCGGGGGTTTTGGAACATCCCTCCCACCCCAGCCCAAAGGAGCTTGGTGGTCTGCGCCCCTTATCAGCTCTTATCTCCCAAAGCCGCTCGCTAATGTGACCTTAATGGAGCTCAAATCGACTCGATTTGTTTTATTGCTGCTTAGCCCAAATCCCCCCCCGCCCCGCTTCTCACTTCCCCTTGTTTTGGAAATACAGAGAGGAATGGGTCTGGCTCCTTCCTCGGGATCTGAAAAGGGGGGGGCAGCACATGGGGAGCCGTGTCCGGGCTCCAGAGCATCCCTGGCGACAGGGAGAGCCCCTCTGGGGACCGACCCGCCTTCCCCAGCTCCCCCCAACCCTCGGGGGCCGGGGGTGGCGCCTGGGCCGGCGGCAGCAGGAGGGTCAGAGCCGGGGAGCGGGCCCCGGAGCGCACACACCCCCCCCGGCCCTGGAAGATGCTGCCCACCCCCTTCTCGGTGAAGGACATCCTCAACCTGGGACCCCCGGCCGGCCCCGGCCCCCGCAGCCCCGGCGGGGAGGACGAGCCGCCGCCACCGCGTAAGTGACCGCGGAACCGGGGGGCCAACGGGACCCCCCGCGGAGCCGCTTTCGTTCCCCCAGGCTGGAAAAAACAGGGGAGCAGAGCCGCCCGTTGCATCCCCGCACCCTCCAGCATCCCTGCACCCTCCAGCATCCCTGCACCCTCCAGCATTCCCGCACCCTCCAGCATTCCCGCACCCTCCAGCACCCCCGCACCCTCCATCGCGCCGGAACCGATGGTCTTCGCTGCGGGACATGGCAAATTTCCTCCTTTTCCCCCCATTTTTTGCCCAGGGTTTGTTTTTTTGGGGGTTGTTTGGGGCATTTTCCGGGCAGCCGCGCATCCCGCCCCGTGTGTCCTCGGGGAAACCAAACGGCCCCGGGGTTGGAGAGAGAATGGTTATAAACAGGGTTTTTCTCCCGAAAGGCACAAATCGCCACCGTTTTCGATGACACAACCCCCCGTTTCGATGCTCCGTAAATTGTCCCCGCTGGGGACAGGGACCAACGCGCCAAGACACGATGCGGAGCCGGCGGCGGGGATGCGGCTCCGGAGCGGCCGCCGCGGGGGGACCCGATGGGTCCCCTGTTCCCCGCGGTTTAAATCCCGCAAAAAAGCTTTCTTTGCTCGCTTTTCCCTAATGCCCGGCGGCTGCAGGGTGGGGAAACCAGTAGGACCAGAGCCCGAGCACTGGGCGGCAATGGGATAAGGAGCCGGAGAGGGCAAAAGAAGCCCGGGGAGGGTGAGAGGAGCCCGGGGAGGACGAAAGGAGCCCGGGGGGATCTCCCTGCCCGCTTCACACCCCAGATGGCACCCCCAGCACCCCGTTTCCTTACAGCCCCCCCTTGAAATTCCCTGCTCCCTTGCTGTGGCTGCCAGGTGTGTGCATCCCACTTGCAACACAAAACCCCAGCAAATTAAAAGAATAACCAAACAAAACTACTTTCCATCTTCTCGCAGATCTAAATATTTTTCTCGAATTGCCATTTAACATCACAGCAAAGTTAATATTAAATTTATCAACTATCAACCCTCTGTCTTTCTCCCAAAGGGCCCCATTCCCAGCTCAATCCCTCCTTTTAAAAAGCATCCTCACTGGGAAGAGCACTGAGCTTGGCTCTCACTTTGCTTTGGGTTTTTCTTGCTGTAGGAAAACATTTGATCACCCATCCTTTTGAGGGGGATGAGAGGAAAGCCGACCCCTGCCACCATCCCAAGCAGCGCCAGCAGAGAAAACCCCGCGTTTTGTTCTCCCAAGCTCAGGTGTTCGAACTGGAGCAGCGATTTAAGCAGCAGAAATACCTCTCCGCTCCGGAACGGGAGCACCTCGCCAATGCACTCAAGCTCACCTCCACGCAGGTGAAAATCTGGTTCCAAAACAGGAGGTACAAGTGCAAGAGGCAGAGGCAGGATAAATCCCTGGAGCTGGCTGCCCACCCGCTGCCCCTGCGGAGGGTGGCGGTGCCGGTGCTGGTCCGGGACGGCAAACCCTGTCTTGGGGGCTCGCAGCCTTATCCAGCCTTGTACAGCATCACCAACAGCCCTTACTCCTATAGCTCCTACTATAGCACCTATAGCAGCCCATATGGTGCTGGCTATGGGGGGGGCTATGCTGGGGTGCCCCCCAGTGCCGCCGCGGGCAGTCCCACCATGCACGGGAGCTTGGGCATGGTCAGCGCTGCTCAGCACCAACCCATGTGTCTGCAAACCACGGCGCAAAGGGGGATCAGGGCTTGGTAGGTGGAGGTGAGGACCGATGAAAACACCGAGGAAAAGTCCCCCCTCCATTCCAGAGCTTCATGGGGACACGAGCCAGATCCAGAGGGTTCCTGCCACCCTGGGCAGTGGGACAACTCCAGCACGGCCGTCCCCTCTACCTGTACGGTCACATCTCCGCAAAGGCAGGTCAGGAGGGAGGGGACGCTGCCGCTGTAATGCTGTGACTTTGGGGACGCAGTGACCGAGGGTATTTATTTATTTCAACCCAAATATTTTGGAGCCTGGCCCTTCCCGCTCCCGCAGAGGATTTGCTCCTCCAGGGCGCCGGTGTGTGGCCGTCAGGAGGGTACGAACACTGGTTTTCCTCCTGAGGAAAACAGGGTCTGTGCACATCACCGTGCATTCGCTTTTTTATTAACAGTATTTAATGCTTTGAGTTCCTCTAATCTTTTGGAGATACATTTCTGGTTTATATTTCTTAATATCTCCCAGCATAGGTGTTCATGTTTTTATTATTATTATTATTGTTTGCAAATAAAAACCAAATTGGTGAAATTGTGTGTTTCCACTCACCATTCCTTAGACCAACAGAATCATGGGGCTGCCCATGGCCCCCAGTGCAGACTTGACTTGGACAGTGGAGGGGGAAAAGCACACAAAGATCATTATTTGCTGCAAAATGTTGGTTTAACAGAGATCTTCCCATTATGATGCCAAGATATCCTGGTGATGGAGCCGGACAGCATCCTGCACACCACTCCCACCGCACAGGACAGGGAAAATGCCCCCTCACAACCCTCGGGGTGCTGTCCCTTCCTTTCCTCCTTTCCTGACAGTTTCTTATCCTCCCAGCCTTTGGTGAAAAGAGACTTGCAGGAGGCAATTAAGCTTTTATCTCTAATCGCACTCAGCCCCATCACTCCGGTGCTTCCCAAATGGGACATCCCTGACCCTCAAACCAGAAAAACTCTCTCGGTGAGATAGTGCTGGTCGCCGTCCCACTGCTCCAAGGCTTTGCAGCCCCACCGAGGTCCTGGAAAGCTCTGGGTAAGGTGGCAGATGCAGTGGGTGCTGTCCCATCTCCTTCCCTTCATCCAGCCACGCTCACCTGGGCGTTTCTCCCCAAATTAGCTTTGGAGCAGCGTCCTTGCACTGGGAAATGCTGCAAACAGCAGCACCCCCAACACCTGGGCTCACCTGCAAGTCCTAACAACACCGAGAGCATTGCTTTTGAGTTTCAGCAATAAAATGAGGCAAATCACACTGAGCGCTCCCCTTTGGGCACCCATAAAAAGCTCAGGGGGTGATTTACCAGCAAAGGAGCAACAGGGGGGCAAAGGAGGATGCTGAGGTTTGGCTGGGACCCCACAGACCCATGGGGAAGGGCTTGTCTTGAGCAAGAGGGAGAAGCAAACAGCCAGAAAAACCCGCAGGAGCCAAGACACAACCAAAGGGCGTAAACTCCTGCCAGGGATCTCCAATCAGGCCCGGGAGGCTTGGCTGCCTGCCGGATAAATGCCGAGCCGGGAGGCTGGGGAGCCAGCGAGCGCTGGGCAGGGAGAGGAAGAGGAGGATGAGCGCTGGGGTGCTGGGGGCCAGGAGGCAGAGAGAACCCAGCAGCACCCCAGACGGGATGAACTGGACCCCCACGGCAGCCCAGCAGCCCCGTCCCCTCTCCTCCAGGCCCCGGACATCCTTCCTGATCCAAGACATCCTCTGGGATGGGGCAGAGAGGGGCGAGAGCGGGGGGTTCGGCAGCTCGGAGGACGGTGGGGCAGCCACCATGGAGGGCGGCGAGGGCAGCTCGGCCCTGGGGGACCCCCCCGGGAGCCATCGTGCCCCAGGAGCATCCCAAGATCGAGGGACACACCAGGAGGCAGATGCAGGTAAGGAGGTGGAAAATCCTGGTTGATCCTGGGGGATGGATCAGTAACATCTAAGCTTGGCTCAACCAAGGGGCAGGATGTAGATCTAGGGCACTGCAGAGCCCACTAAGCTGTGCTTTAGATACCAGGGAGTATCTGTGCTCCAGCACCGGGAAAATAAGACAAATCACAACTGCATGCAAACCGAGCACTTCAAATAACTCAAGGGACCGAGTCTGCCTAAAACTCTGCCTAAATAAAGCCTAGACAATGTATTTCTGTGATATCCTGGGAAATAAAGTTCCATTTTAATGCAGAAGGTGCCCAGCAAGGTCACTGGGAGCTGCTGGATTGGAGTAGCAGTTTGTGCCCCCAGTCTGGGGCTATTTGGAAAGCCCCCATGCTGAATTAGTGCTGTTTGCAGCAAGGCTCAGCTTTCCCGCATGCTCAACCCCGATTTCACGCTGTGATTTATTAATAATCACCCTGCTCCTCCTGATACAACACCGCCAGCATCTCTTCCTAGCATGCAACTGCTAAATTGGCTGCAGGGAATAATGTTTCGGTGCAGAGGCAAATCACACTCAGCAGCGTAGTTTTGTGACCGGTGCCTCTCGTGTTGCAGCAGCCAGGGATGTGGGACAGGACTCAGCCTTTTTTTGCCCAAATAGTCCCGGACTGAGCTGCAACAGCCATAAAAAGCAATTTTAAGCTCTCCAGCGACCAGCTCTTGTTTGCTAAGAGAGCCCTTGTAGGGTGAATTTTGTCTTTACATTTCTATCCTATTAAAATCAGTTCCGACCTAAAAGCGAGTTCAGAAACAGCCACCAGGCTGATTAGTACAAGAATCACTAAAAGCTGGACCAAGCCTCTCAGAAAGCAGCTCGTGTACATCAGGGCATTTCAGTGGGACAGCTGTGATTTACACAGGCTGGGAATTAAGCCCGTTGTTTCTATCTTGAGTGCTATGTTCACATCTTAAGAAAATATAATAAGAAATGACTAAATGGGAAAGAAAATGGCCTATTCCCATGCCACAACTGGGTGATGCACAACAAGGAACTAACTGTATAAATGAATTTACTTTGAAAAGTTAGAAGTGACACTTTGCAGGGAGATCAGCACGAGAAATAAGTCGAACACTGAAATGCTGCTTTGGGGCTGTGACCCGAGTTGGGGTCTGCAGTTCTATCTGTAAAACCAGGCCTGGAGGTTTAAAAACCTGCCCCAAAATGTCCCGGCATTGCCTTGGAGGCACGAGAGAGCAAAGAGAATAATTTCAATGCTTTCTAGCTGCAGTCTGCACTGATTTCCCATTTCTGAGCTATTCTCTGTAGCTCGAGGACACAAACTTGTTTTCTTTGGGGATCAGGATTTTCCCCACAGGAACAGGAAGATATTTCAAAGAAGAGCCTAAATAGTACGAATTCTGCCATAAAAACCCCAAGAGCTGTTGATGCTGCGCTCTCCATAACAGCGGTACCTTGGGGTTTTAAGCACAGCAGCATCACAAAATATCCCTTTGTGCATTATTTAAGTCCCTTGAATGTATGTTAATATTGAAAGCATGCTTAGATGAATTAAGAAAGTGGGATTAAGGAAGACTTTGAGATGGTTTTTACCCCACTAAATGAAAATATTTCCATGGTAATATGAATATTTTGTTTTCCAGAAGGGGAAAAACAAGCAATTCGGGTGATTTTCAAGCGGGTAATTCTCATTTTGTTCCTCTTGCAGATGAGAATGAAACGTCAGAGTGTGACCCCCCAAGGGCAGCTCAATGTCCCCCCAAAGCGGCCAAGCGCTCGCGGGCGGCGTTTTCCCACACCCAGGTCCTGGAACTGGAGCGCAAGTTCAGTCGCCAAAAATACCTATCGGCCCCCGAGCGAGCCCATCTGGCCAAACACCTGCAGCTCACCGAGACCCAGGTGAAGATCTGGTTCCAAAACAGGAGGTACAAGACTAAAAGGAAACAAATGGGCTCCGAAAGCGGCGGAACGGACACGGACGCGACCGGGCACAAAGCATCCGAGCTGCCCCAAGCATCCCTGATCACGCTGCGGGGCGGCTGGCAATACCTGCCCTGCCTCTACTACCTGAGCGGCTGGAGCCCCTCCTGGTGGTAACCGAGTGGTTTTAAGCAGAAATCAGCTTTTTCTCTTCGTTTTTTATCCTGGTTTTTTAATAGCGCGTCGCTCTGCGTAGTGCTAATGGGGAAAGGGGGGGCCCCACTTGTAACCATCAGCATCTTCTGGTTGCTGCACAAATTGCCACTAACAGCCAAAAATACCCCAAATAGAGATTTTTAAAGTGTGTAATTCAGCATGCTCGATACCGATGCTTCGGGGTTGTAAAATATCGCAGGTTCTTTTAGGGACAGAAAGGGTGAATCCAGCCCCAGAGAGGGTGATCGCCCCTTCCAAACTGACTGTACCCCCCGAGGCCTTTGCAAAAAGCAAAGTGGTGATGCTGGGCTGGGACTGGTTTGGCCACTTGGGCCACAAGCTGCTGTACAATCTTCAAATTGGGTTTAAATTTAGAAAGAAAAGCAAAAATATTTGCATTTCTGCCCTTGACACCATAGTTGCAAATGGTCTCAGAGGGGACTTGGAGCTCCCCCGTGATTTCCGCAGCCTCCACCCGCAGCGACGCATTTTTGGGGGGGAATTAAACCCCTTTTTTGCCACCAGCAGCACCAAATTGAAGTGCTCGATGGCCCCGGTTTGCTGGGGTGGAGCGGTGCCAGTTCACCCCCCCAAACCACAAAACCTGGGGAACACGGACAATAGCGCAATGACAGACGGGTTTTGCATATCCGGGTGGCGACGCCGTTCGGATGTTTCCCATCTAAGCTGTTTGAAATAAAACCTCCAAGAGTTCAATGCTCTCTCAAAGCAGCAAAGTTTGCAAGTGAAATCAGCCCGGTTCCCATCAGGGCAGCAAGAGGGTGACATCTTTACAAGTTATTTTTTAATGAGGTGACAACTATTTGCACTAACAGAGTAGCAAAGTGTTTTGCTTTTAACTAAGCATACTTAAAACTTTAGGTGCCGCTAAGTCCGTGGGAGAAAGCATAGAAATAAATGGGATTTCCAAGAGAGAAAACACCTCAACTGCTGTTTTTCAGTGTAAATCAGCGTAGCTCTGTTATCAAGTAAATTGAGGGGTTTTTCCCTGTGAACCTCCAGAAATGTTTGTGGTGCCTGTTCTTTCTGCAAGAGAATTAAAAATCACAGCAATCCCATTCCCTCCTGCAGCAGGGAAATACGGACTATTAGGAATGTTGAGGAACTGCTTAGATCCGACCTTTTTAACCGGATTATTTGGGAAGCGATCTTGATCTTTTGCCTCTACCCATCGACCTTGCAAACCCACGGACTCCGCAAAGACGAAGCTGCTCAGGATGATGAGGAAAATCTCATGGGAAGGGAGAGGAGAACACGCAAACTCAACCCCTATTTAGTTTTTCTTGCTATCGGAGCTGTTTGCTCGATTTGGAGGACACCCGGTTGCTTTTTAATTGTCTGAAAGTATCCGCTAATATCTCAGACAACATTTTCCTCCCATCTCCTGCTCCCAGCAGCCGTGGGTCCCCCAGCCTGTTCTCTGGGCCAGAAGGACATCTCCCCTCTGCTGTTTCAATGTTTCAAACCCAGCCCAGCTGCTTATCCACTCTGAATTTTGCTTATCCACTGCTCGAAACAAATAACAAAATAATTATAATAATAAAAATGGATATAAAAAGCCCTTATGGCCTCGAATCCAAGCCCCCGCATCCCTCCCGCTGGCATCTCCGCAGGGAGGATGTTCTGCCAAAATCCAGCCAGACCCTCGGGATGCTGCTTAAATCAAAGTGGAGATGCTCTATTTGCACTAAATACACTGGATTAGCAGCTCTGACCATCCCGGAGCTGCCCCTCCATGGAAATCACCGTGTGTCCTTTGCACAGACAGCAGAAAAGCAACAGGGACGTGCACGTTATGCTGGAAAGGACTTAACTGGGCTGGGAAAATTAGATATAAACCAAAAATTAGATATAAACCAAATGTCTTGAATGCTTCTTTGGGAAAATGTTTGTGTTGTAGCTATATTTTTCCTGCTGATGGTTTATTCACCAGTAAAACATCTTCTTGTTGCTCCAACACCCAGCTGCTCATGCTTAACTTTGCTGGTAGAAAGCAAGTCCAGCGCAAATAGTTGCTATTTTTGTACATATTTTTTGATACTATTTTGCCTGATGCGCATTGTCCTTTGGAATAAAGAGTGCAGAGTCTTTATTAAAAACAAGCTGCCTCTGTGGGGTTTTTTTGCCCTGGGTTTGGATTTTCTTTTAATCCCGGTTTCTGCCACAAAATGACCACGGGTGTCCCACCAGCACACGAAAAACGGTTGCAGACGCAGCACTTGGATGAGTTTTGTGCACTGAACTGTCACAAACATGGGCTCACAAGGTGGTAAAATCACCATTCATCACTATTTCTAGGTGCTCGACACCAAACACTGCTCCATCACCCATCAAGCCAGGTCCAGGGTACCCCTGAGCATCCTCCGATCCCATTTACCATCCCATGAGCATCAAACAGGTGACTATTTCCCAAAAGTAAGAGCTTATATACTGAAGTGTTTTCTTTGTCACACCCACATTACTCATAAATCCCATGATTTAAGCACAATTGAATTAAGCCAAAGCAGGTTCTGGGTCCAGCCTTGGTGCCAATGGGATGCAGGGATGCAGACAGGGATGCGGGGATATAGATGATGCAGGGATGCAGGTGATGCAGATGATGCAGGGATGCAGATGATGCAGGGATGCAGACAGGGATGTAGATGATGCAGGGATGCAGATGATGCAGCTCTGTCCTCCCTCCTCTCCTTCCCACCCTTTTCCTCTCCAACCCCCAAATGGCTTCTTTACTTCCACTTGTTTTTTCTCCCTCTTTTTCAAGCCCAAAGCACAAGGACCAAAAAATGGGCTGTACCATTTGGATAACCAAACCATCCCAGAGTGTTAAGGCATTAATTACAACAAAGGGAACAACACAGCAGGCTTTCCCGGTGATAAATATCTCCTTAATTAATACAGAAAAGGAAATCCCACCCTAACTATGGAGATGTGGAGTTTCAATCAGCCTTAACGAAGCAGAACTCCTGTTTGTACACAACCAGCAACAGAAAGCATCATTTAATGTCTGTCAATTAGTGTCACGCTCCGCCGCTAACGTATCCATCAAGATTAAATGGTGTCTAATGCTGACATAACATTTACACTTGTTTGTGCCAAATAATTTATTTAAAGCAAAAAAAAGAAGAAAGTCTGCCTTTGGATCATGTAACTGTTGACTAACATTTGCATGCAATAAACCACATACTTGGCAAGGACTTGCGGGACTAGAGCCAAGAAAAATCAGCTTGACCTACACAACATTTGCAAACCAGAGGAGTGGGAACAAGTTCGCTACATGGAGCTAAGTGGGATAGAAAATGCAAGGACACCCGAAGCACCAGGATGTACCAGACTGGGATTTCCTCCCCATTTTGGTACCTGGTTATTAGGAAGATGCTTTGGAGAGAAGTGCATAAAACCTTTCAGCAATGAGCACCAGGATGTGGCTCTTAGGTGCGCGGATGCTTCCTAAGGAGGGAGGCGAGCTAAGCCACAAAGCACCAGGACTTAGAGCTCTTAAAAACCCCGGAGGATTTTCAATATTTACTTTTTTACTTCAATATTTGTTTTTTTCGCTATTACTTTCAACATTTTCTCTTGTTGTGGATACTCTTGTCATCCACAGCAATGCCCCATCTCTTCCTAACCCAGAGTCCCCCAGCCCATTGCAGGGGGCTGGACCAGCTCCCTCCATCCTTGAGCCATCAGCGATGCCAAAGAGGGGTCGGGGAAGCACAGGATCAGATTTGCACCACAGCAAATGGGGAAAGAAAAAGGAAAGGGGGGAAAAATGTGGCAAAAACGCGGAGATGCGGCAAAACGCAGCTTTGCAGATTGGTGTTCCCATGGGAAACTCCCTCGCTGTCTCTCACAAAAATCCAAGGCACATTCCTCTTTCTTCTGGTATGGTCTGGGCACTGTTTGTTAAGAAAAGCCAAAGGTGGAGAGAAACCCACAGTGAATAACCCTGGAAGTGTTTCCAAAGCTGCCTGCCCGTGGTAATTTATGGCAGCCCACTTGCAGAAGGGAAAGTCGAGAGATAAGACAACTATTTTTACGGGCAAAGAAGTTCGGAGCGAAGCGTTTTGTGTTGAAACGCTCTGGTTCTGAAAGAAAGAGGCAAGGGGGCTTTTGGTGTCTATATGTCACCCGTCGTCACCTCGCTGTGGAGCCCCTGGGGACAAAGGGGGACGAGGGGTATGGGAGGAGCTGCGGCATCTTGGGCTGTGCACGGGGGAGCGGGACGTTCCTGTGCTCGGAGAACAAGGACACGGGGGATGTGGGGGACGTTCCCAGCGGGGCCGGAGCTGGGAGGGCAATCTCTGCACAGTGAGCGGGGGAGGATGCTCAGGGCGCTGTAGCTGTTGGGTTTGCCCAATTCTATTCCTATCCAGGCTTTTTCCAGCACTAGGGTTTGGATTTTTAAGAGATATCAGCCACGCGTGGTGACCCCAGCTCTTCTTTGCATCCGGAGTTTTTTGGGGCAACCAGATTTGCAGAAAAGCACTTTTGTGCCCCCTGCCCACACACAGCCCCATGGAGCCCCAGCTGCCCAGCCTGAGCCTCCCAGGGTCGTATTCCCAACCTTTAAGATTGATTTTCCCATGCAATATGATTTTACATCACCCAGCCCCGGTCAGGCTGGGTCAGGGCTCTCAGCAGTGACAGTGCAAAGGAAAAGAGAGAAACCCATTCCTGAAGAGCCCGTGCTATTGAAACAAGGTAAAAGCTGGGCTATCGGTGATTTGGCAATGCCACCCGCGGTATTTTTCCACCGGCCTGCACAACAGGGTCCTGCTCGCGCCGGGAAGCCAAGGGATTAGCACAAGTCTCTTTGCAAACAGAGCTTGGGTGGGGGCACCCGGGGCTCCTCGGCACTCCCCTGAGGATAAATGGCCGAGCTAAACCGGGAAAACGCTCTAGCAAAGCAATTATTCACTTGCAGCCACTTTCCCAGCGCCCGGGCTGCCAGGTTGGGGATCTGCAGGGTTTACACAGGATGGAGTAAGCCCAGTACACCCAGGAGAACTTGCTCTGCAGAAGGATGTCCCAACGCCCTACAAACGTCATCCCAACGGCTGCGCCGCTCACTCGGGGCCAGGGCAAAGCGCTGGGCTGGGGCTGGTGGAGGAAAACGCAGCCCGAAGGCTGCAACGAACGCCAGATGTTCCCCTTGAAATCACACAGATGTTTGCCCCCCACAAACCGGGTCCGGAGCAAGCAGAGCCTGGGCTGCCTTTGCACCAGCTAGATAATATGAATCCTTTTCCTAGCCTCTGAGCTCTGCCAGCGCCCATTGGGTTTGTTTGCCGCTGGGTATCGTCACGTATGAGGTGGGGGATGCAGATTGCGATGATCCCAGGCAAGTTTCCATGATGAAATGGAGTTTTCTCCCCAAATACCAGTGTGTTAGCCTGGATATCCATGCTGTTCCCCAGTGAGCAGCTGCCTGCATCAACCGTGCCCCCCAGAATGGTATTTCTACATTACAGGCTTTATCATTTTGCTCCTTAAAAAGGGGGGAATGGAAACAAAGCTCCAAGTCGGCACCAGCCCTACACTGCACCTTCTCCCCAGAAACACGATGTATTTGATGGGATGAGCACGAAGAGGTACCGAATCCAGAATGATTCGGGTCGTTTCCCATCTCAAGATCTCAGCCTAATTAAACAAGGGGATGGTGACGATCACCAGTAAAACCAGCAAAACTTCCCCGTTTTCGGAGGGTTCAGCCTCTGGGAGTTATTTAGTAAATGACCAATATTTCACCCCTCCCTGCCCAGTGGTTTTTCGCAGGGTGTTGATGGCACATCAGCCCTCCTCACCCTCTATTTGCGCTGCTGGAAGGAGGAATTACTGCACTATTTATCTACCACACGCTCTTTCTGCTCATCTGCTTTGCAAAGCAGCCCCGGGGGCACCGATCACCACACGCTCCCTGTGCCACCCACTGAAAACATCCCAGGGGACAAAGCTTTAAAGCAAATAAATGAAAAGTTTAGATGAAGGCGATTAACGTGCTTGGAGGGTTCGGTCGCTCAGTGGTTGCATCTGGGTCGTTGCAAACCTGCAGCTCTGAGCGGTTTTTGGAGGGTTTGGTTTCCTCCAGGTGATGAATAAACACTTTTTGCTGTGTAAATCACAGCAGGTGAAAAAGAAAACACCAAATTGATGAATATTGGGGTCTCTGCTGGCAGGAAAATAGGAAATAAGTGAAGCAAAGGTGGGGATATATATCATAGATGGGGGTAGGGGACGTGTTTAATTCCAGGACCAAAAAGCTCATGGCCCAAACCCGGCAATATTTGGGCTGGAATTACATTGCCTGTCTCCACTGAAATGCTCCGGGACAGATTTACACCCGCAGAGCCCGGCGGAAAACACTTACCCGTTCTACAAACCCAACCCTTGTCTGTTAAAGGGAATTAAATCTTGTGGATAAATAACAAGTGTTTTTATTCCCTTTGTGGACAATTGCGGCAGAGTAAGATAGCGGGGTAAGGTGTGGCCGGAAAACCTTTCACTCCGTGATCTGCATCTTCTCATCCAAGGCAAACACGCAGCTCAATGAAATCTCAAGAGGGAAAAGGTGAGATGTTTGCCTTTATGTTCATTACCCTTTAAAGCACAAACAATATTTGAAGAGAAACAAAGAATCGGGCAAACTAGATAATAATCATATGCGGCGAACAAACACCCAGATCCCGGATTCATCAAACGGCTTAAATAAAAACCCCAAATGCTGGGGGTTTGGTTGCACAGGGGGAGCACCCATGTCCCACAGGGCACGTAGCACTGTCCCCAACATCTCTACCAGGTCCCAGGGATGTGCCCATCACTGTCACCACCATCCACATGTCCCAAGGACCATTTGTCCCCCGACATCACGCTGTACTCAAAATTGATGCTCAGGATGCACCTTCCACCCCCTGGCTAAGCCTTGGTTGCTATTCCTCCTCCCACCCGCACAAGCTTCGAGTTATTAGAGTTGTTATCCCTTTTTGTTTGTCTTGTATAATTATAGATCCTTAGGAAAAGTATCAGTTGGGAAGTTTATCATACACGCAGTAGAAGGGAATTGATTTCTTGGTACCAACCCAAGACATCAATATATAACCAAGTCCTGAACACGGCACCGCGAACACCCACTGCCCTATAGACCCTTGCTGCAGGAAATCCTGCAGGTTTAAGGAGCTGCCGTGTTCTGCCAGATAAATAAGACGCACTAAAAAGAAATACCCTCAAAAGGTATTTACACAATAATCTGTACCGGGTCCAAAGAAACCATTAGCGTCAATTAGAAAATGGGATGCGTTCCCAGGGCAAGATGCCACCCAGCCCGGAGCGGGACGAGGATGTTCTTGTGTCGTGGATCTCAGAAAGTGCCACATGCCCACGGGTGGCACCTCCAGCAGCTCATTCTTCCTCCCATGTAGACACCCCCAAAGCCTGGAGGTGATGGGGGAGCTGGGGTGATACCCTTGGGCACCCCAGTGCCCTGGGGATGTGTCCCATCCTGCTCCATTGCAGGAATTGCCCATGTCAAGCCAGAGGTTTAAAGCAGAAAGGAAGAAGAGATAACCACCGATGTGATCTTTTGCAGAGGTCCCTCAGCCTTTCCAGTGATCTCTCCATCCAGGAAAAACCATCCCCTGCTCCCGACCTTTTTCTACTGAGAAAACAAGCTCAGCCCAGACATTCCCAGCTCTGCAACCGCCCTACACCATCCTAACCAACAATATCTCTTTATCTCCCTCAATAGCCAGCAACATTTTCCATTATTACTTGCAGCAATGGTAGGACGCAACATAAATTAAGCATTTCATGCATTCAGGCAACTGCTGGGCAAACCAAAAGCTGAGAAAACATAGGAGAAGCTTAAATTACTCACCGGGTAGAGGGAGGAGAGCAGCCTGGAGCCCTTGGGATGCTGGGGCTGAAGGGCCACAGCCACATCTCTGCTCAGGTGAGGAAATGCTCTCCCAGGGCACCTTGCAAAGGGCACAGAGGCTTTTTCTGTGTGTTTTTACTTTTCCTAGGTGGTTTTCTTTTATTTTGGTCAGAGCTCTGGCGGGTTTAATGGGATAATTCACATCATCTGTGAGCACACAGCAGCTGGTCACAATAAGCAATAAATAGGGGCATTTCTCACTTCTTGGGAGAACACTGGGAATAAGATGGAGCTGAATGGTGACTGTGATAAAGAGAAACGTAGGGATGCTCAACAGCCTTCATATAAACCCATATTTAGTATTTAAGAGGTGTGCATGAAGCGTGTGACATACCCCACCTTTCAGGACACGTTTACTACACAGGGGAAGGGGGTTAAATATTTACTGGTCAACGAAAGCAAACATAAACCTGTCACAAACATTTTGCGGAGCGCAAATAGCACTTTATCTTCTGATCTTGTCTCTTCAGCTCATCCGCTGGGTGAGACCCCTGCACGTCGATGGTCCATTGCACCTCATGCGTTTTTCACCGCCAGTAAAAACATTACAGGATGAAAAACAAGGAAAAGGCAGAATAGGTGAGAAAAGTCCTTTGCAGCCCAGCATCTGCCAGCTTGACTCCCCATGTTGGTGCTTGCTGCTAAACCCTGTAATTATCAGTATCATCCCAGCTGAAACTGCATCCCAACACAAGCTCATCTTTAGGACTGTAGGTGCATCTGCACTGAGAACACACCAAAATCAACCCCCCCAGCACCCCTGGATCAGCACCTCTTCCAAACCTGCCATTTCCTCAACAAAACCCATCCTGCTCCATCCCCTTGGCGCAATTACACGAGGCTGCTCCCCAAATAACCCTTCAGATCCAGCTCTGCATTTTTAAGGCTGGGGATTTACACCAAGGAGTTTGAGACTCTTTAAATGAGAGATGCACAGCACTTGTTAAGCTGAAATGTGATTTTTAGACCAACCTGGTTTTCAGGCCAGATTTGGCACCCAGACCATGGTTCTGCCAGGTTTATTAGAGGTGAAAAGGAAGAAAAACTGCAAGAACCACACTTCCTAGGGGAAAGGTTCTGGGGTATTTTTATTGAAGGGGAAGGTAAGATCTACAGCAGCTTCGTATCTTCTGGCGTTTCCCCCTTCAAATCCTGCAGGAAATATTAGCGAAACCTCAAAGGTTCCCCCCAGGGCCTTCACGTTGCTTTCCAGGTGGGAATTGGCTGCTGAACAAGCTCCACTCCACGGGTTTGCTTTGCAAATCTCCAAGCGCGGTGCCAAGCTGAGCGCGTTCCAAAAGTCTCCAGCGGCTCCTAGAGGAACGCAAGCCCAGTATAAAGACATCAACGCCTGCCAGGCTGCAAAACCCCTCCCAGAAGGGTTGTTTTATCTCCGGTGTGATGACGAAGGGATTTTTCCTGGCCCTGAGCCTGCCAAGCATTGAGGCAGCACTAGAAGGCACCATCCTTCCATACAGAAAGCCGAACAGGAGCCTAAAGCGACAACCAAACCAAAACTCAGAAGGTTTTATTTCCTTGAGCTCCAGTGGTACAACTGTAGCAGCATCTCACAAACGAACTCCTGCGTTGTTAAATACACATTTAAGGAAACATTAAATCCCAAGGCAGGCCAAAAAAAAATCATAAAAATTAAGAACTGCGGACAAAATGACTCATCCTCCCCCTTAAATAATATGTGCGTTGTTTGCAGATGAAGCAGCAGTGCATGTTTCACATACCAGGTTAAAATACAACGTCAGACTCGCAGCAGAACTTCCAAATGCAAACCTAGAAGAGACCAGGAGCAACGGCTTTGGTGACGGGGCTTTCGCCTGAGGAATCCAGCATTACATACAGCACAAAACACTTTAAACACGAGACCTCTGCAGTTATTAGAACTGCTGGGCACGTTCCAGCTGCAGAATGGGAAGGTTGGTTTGGTCGGAGTAACCTGCAAAGAGCTCGGTGAACACACAAGGGCTCCTCACCCACCCTCAGCTTGAGGAAGGACAAATTTGGTTGATAATTACGTGCTCAAAACGCACATTTTTCTGGCTAGTGACCAAAATGGGATGCTCAGATGGCCAAACCCATGACCACCAGCTCTGTCCCCTTGGCAAGTCCATCCTTTGCATCCCAGCTACTCACAGGTTACTCCAATTAGGAGATTAATTTCTCCCAGAAGTCAGAAATATTAAAGCTAAGCGACCGGAGGAAGAGGATGATGCACTGGGGACCATTTGCCGAGTGCGAGTCCAACCTACCGAAGCCACACTGAAAAGCTGTCGCCTTCCTCCTTACGCTACAATTTGCCTCTTTAACATTAAAGTGACCCAAAATTATCACCTAAGTGTTTATGCCCATCCCCAATGGAAATATTTTGTGCAGTTCTGGTTCCTGTTAGTGATTCTCCAGTTTCTAAAGTCAATAGAAAGAGACACCCAAGGCTCACAGACAGCTTGAAGCCCAAGGCTTTCTCCAGCCACACCAACACCAGTGGCCTCAAGCTTACAATTTTTGTACACTTTTAAGACACAGGGTGCATTTGACACAGTGATTAATTCCATTTAAGTGACAAAAAGGCATCGAGAAGCTCCTTTCACCACTACCAGTGGTACAAGGTTAATTTACACAAGGCACACGCAACACCACCCCGAGAGGTGCTCTTTGATTTACCTTCTCCAAATAACGGAGCAAAAGGATTAGTGTCATCCTACACAATGTGTCTGCCTGAGGGGACACATCTGGGGACACTTGTCAGCCCAAAAAGCTGCTGGTTCCCCCCAGACCCCAAGCTGCATCTCCACAAGCTGCTGGCAAGTCCCAGGGATCATGGAGATCCACCAAGTGGTGTCCTGGAACTTATACTTAGACCTCCAGGTCCCTAAAACCCCCCTTGTTGGCTACTGCTCACCCATCACTGGTTAAAGGATGAATTGGGGATGCTGAAGGATGCACCCGGGGATGCTGAAGGATGCACCCGGGGATGCTGAAGGATGCACCCGGGGATGCTGAAGGATGCTCGGGAGGAGTAGGGCACGCAGCAAAGCTGCAGCCCACCCCAAACAGGCACAAAGCTCAGCATCCCGCAGCTAAAACCAAACCCACAGCAGTAGGAACCTCTCTAAGCTGTTTGTTTTTATTCCTCCCATTGACGAGCAGCAGCTTATTGTCAAACAAGGGCCGGGAGGTGGCTTTGGTTCTGCAGGTGGGACTTGCCCAAGGCTGGTTTGGTGCTGCTAGGACATGATCCAGGAGCCTAATTGTGAACAGAAGCTCTGGTGCCCCCCAGGCTTTGACCCCATCAGCCAGCGAGATGCCCACGGTCGCTCCCATAAGCAGGATCAGGGCCTTAGTGAAGAAGAAGTACGAATAAATTAAGGGAGGATGAAGGCTGTTCAGCTATCACACACCATTAAAAATGTACCTTTAAAACAAAGTTTGCAAAAAAATATTCTTCTTTAAAATCTATATTTTTTTTTAAAGAGTCTCCTTGTAAAAATAAAGTGGAGTTGATAGTTTCCTCCTCTCCCCCACAGTGACCAGGTATTTTGGGATGTCCCCCCTTGTTGTCCCCATTCCTTCCCCATCCCATTAAGTCTCAAGGGGCCATCAAGCACATTGACACCCACAAGAGGATCCAGGCCACTGTCTGGGGGCTAAATGCTGTATAATTAAAGCCAATCTGGCTATAAAAATAAATGCTTTTCTGTCTTCCTTACACAGGATGGAAGAATTTAGCCCTTTTTAAACAGCTCAGCATCTAGCTGTTATAGTATTTAAAAAACAACCCAAACGCCTACATAGAAAAATAAAGGATAAACATTATCCATCTATTTTATATTTATATAAAAAGTAAGTTCTGTGACAAGATATTTTGCATCTTCGCTGTAAAAAATAATCCCAGCCTAGGCTGTATAACCTAAGCCTTCTGTTGAGGAGTTAAGCTACATCTTCAAACTTAGAGAAAAATATCAGTTAGCAATTTCACTTCTCCAAAATAAAGTTATTAAATAGATATATTATTATAAGTCTTTATAAACTATTGTTTAAGCGAGGAGGGGGAATGGGTGACTGAGGACCACTTTAATCTTCCCTAGGGAGGGAAAAGCAGCCGTCAGCTGTGAACCCCCCCAGCAAGCTGCTGTGTCCCATGGCACAGCCCCAGAGGGGACACGGGGGCTCCAAGCCACCCTCACCAAGTCCCTTCACAAGGATGTTCTTTTCTCCAGCTTGTGCTTGGTGAGAAAGTACTTGAAGAACTCATACACCGACCACGCGATGGCTGTTGAAGGCATCTGGTAGATGACACGGGCCTGCACCCCCCTGAAATACCCCGAGACGCCCCCCAGCTGATAGACAGTCTTGAAGGCGTTGACCATGCCCGAGAGGTGCCCGCTGATGTTCACCGAGCTCAGCGCCGTGTTCTCCTGGGTGTTGAGCAGGGTCTTGCAGACGTCCAAGGGGGTGGTGGCAGCAGCGGCCACGGCCCCCGCGATGGCACCGGAGACGATGTGGGACCGAGGGTTGTAGTCCCGGCGGGGGTTGATCTGCTCCTGCATGAACTCGTAGGTGATGAAGTGAATGGCCTGGAAGGGGACGTTCATGGTGAGCTGGGTGGTGTAGCTGCGGTAGAAGGCACCGAATCCCTCCGTCCTCTGCACTGTTGTGATGCAGGACAGGACGGACTTGTAGGGCGAGTTGAACATCTGCATCCGCTGCTTCACCACTGGCCGCGGGACAGACGGCACCGGGCAGGACAGACACGGGGACATAACGACTCGTGAGCCACGGCACAACTTCCCTGGTCATTGCAACACCCAGCACCAAGCCCAACCATCCAAACCCAACCTCCCCTCTTCCAGCCCCAATCTGCTACAACATAAATCAGGCAGCCATGAGCTTCCTATCAACAGGATTTTACCATTTTACACCCTCTGCTTCGCTCAGCCTGCCCAGTGCCCCCAAAAACCTCAACACAACAAGCGTGAGAAGCAGGTGAGAGCTGGTCCAACCACTCTCCGCTTCCACGGGCTAATGCACTCCTCTCCTCAAGCCTAATTAGGCACCTTTAATTCTAGAAAGGCATTAAGACAGCCTGATAAGGACCTTTGGATGCATCTGTGAGGATGCAGAGCTTGTGTGGAAAAATTGGTAAACCAAGAGGACAAGGGCAGAAAGGTGATTAAATAACTGTATGGGAAGTATGACCGACCCCAACGACATGGAACAACTCCCACTGACTTAAGCGAAAGGTCAATTAATGTAATTTAGTCAGCGCAGGGCATTACCTTCAGCAGGATTCATCACCGCGTCGTGGAGCAGCGTGGCCACGCTCCCAGCTATACCTGCAAGAAATAAAAGCATCCTTCAAAAAAACAACGTTCAGAAGCCATAGGATTGCTCAGGCATCGATATATGTGGAGGCAGCAGCCGATGGCACCGGACCCCACGTCCCCCCAGCATCCCGGTACCATCAGCTCCACGACAAACCCGCAGGAGCATCCAGCAACAATGGGAGACAAAAAACCACCCAGAGCAGCTCAACAGAAACCAGGATCCGCTCCACAGGATCCCACCTTTGCGACTCATGAGGCTTTGCCTACACAAGACACCACCGGCTTCACTCAACCTGCGCTGGACCGAGAGCTGAGCAATGTTTAGAACTGGCTCAGCGCATCCGTAATTAGGCATTTTCATCCATTTGAACGCTAATTGCGCGGACTCTGCAAACATCCAGCCAGCCCTTAATGATTCTGCAGTTGGCTCTAGGATGGGCCCCTCCAGCCACACCTTGTCCTTTGATGTAGGTTTCCATGTCAAATTCTCTCTTGCCCAAATGACTTTCGGTCATTTCTCATTAACACAGCGCTTCGGTTTTCCTGCTGGGACTGAAAGCCTGTAGCTACTTGAAAGGCAAACACACCTTACTAGCAAAAAGCAGCAAGCCAAAAGGATATTATATACCCTCAAATGAGCTGGTGGAGCTAAATCAAGTGATTGCCACGGCAGATTCAAAGACCAGGCAGAAGCGTCTTCTGCACAAACCCTTTTTTAACACCCCCGGCTCAGTCTGACGGTTTCTGCTGCTACAGCAGAATTGCTGGATCTAAAAGCAAAAGCCTTCCTGGTGGAAGCAAAATCTTTGACAAAGGATGCGAAGACACAAGGATGCAGCGCACTTCACCGTGCTGGAGATGCATGGAACAACCTGCCCTACAGACCTCAAGAGCTTTAGGTGATGCCTTCAACGTAACGCCAGAAGCTGCGACTGCATCTGAACACCTCTTCACAACGTACTGATGACTTGTGTTGGATTAATTTGATATTAAAGATACATTGCAGAAGTAAAGGTTAGACAAGGGCTTTGGAGGGTGCACAGTGTGGCCATCAGTGGGTGCTGAGACCTGCAAAACCCTGGGGCTACATTTGCATCTTGCATCCCTCCCATACAGGTATTTACAGGCTGAACGCAGCAAAGGATGCCAGGCTAAGGGTGTGAAGCAAGCAAGGGACAGGCTGTTAATTGCAAGCTATTTTCGTGAATAAAACCCCCAAAAATACCATTGGCCAAGTGGCTGTTTCCTCCATGCTGGATAGAATCGCTTAGAGACTTTTTCATCTTTTCATAGCAGGCAAAGTACATTGCGTGGGCAGGGCCAGCCCCCAGCATGGTGACATTAATCCCACGTAAGGGCCTCCAGAAACCCTCCGTAAGGACAATCTTCTTCAGAGCTTCGTACACGCTCCTGTACTGGGCTTTGGGGTCCGGCTGCAAGCTCTGCATCCGTGTCTGCAACAAAGCACACGAAGGGAGAGGCCTCAGTTACCCATCTTTAAAGCAACAAGCACAAGCCATAGAGAGTTAGAGACTTCCAAGATCATTAGAGGGGTCAATAATTTGCTCCATGCCGGGGCCACCGCATTATTTATCCACGCTTTGCCTGCCGGACCAGCAAAATTAACTCTACGCTCCCATTGCGACACCCAAATGTTACGAGGCTGCTCAGACAAGCGCTCAGAGGGAAGTGTGACCTCTGCTCTTGTTTGTGCAGGGAAAGTACAAGGAATTAAGGTAACGCCGTTGTTCAAAAGACTCCGGTGAAGAAATACAGTTAGGTCTGTAATTGCCTCTTGCTTACAACACTCCGTGTCTGCCCCGGCTTGTTTCTATTGCAGTTGCTCAGCTGCTTTTGACACTTGGTGCTTGGAGTCAGGCTGCTGGGTTGGGTAACAAGTTTCCTAGAAGGGCAAGGTAGGAAAAACAGGGTACCAGCAACCCCCCCATAGAAGGTGAGACAGGTAAAGGCCGCCCCGTTCTCCACAGTGACCCAAAGAATCGTAGAATCACAGAATGGTTTGGGCTGCCCCTCACCCCCATCTTCCTTCACCCCATCTTCCCTCCCACCAGGTTCCTGAGCTATAAACAAGTGGTTTCATCCACAGCTTTGTTCAATAGTCCTCAACGGGCTTCTCTTCATGGATTTTTGAAGGTTGCGGAGTTTCCGGCATCCAAAGCATTCAATTAAACTCACTGTCATCCCTTAATTATGCACCGTGGGAAAAGTTGCTTCTTTTAGCCCGTTTCAGGCTCAAAGCCCTTGCAATGATGACGCCACCTTCCCAACCATCCCAGCGAGAGCGAGTAAGCCTGGGGCATCGAGGTGCTCCTGCTGAGCAGCCCCAAGTCTGGTACAGCCCATCACAACAAAAATGGCCTGAATAGATAGAGGTTTTGGAGGTGGCTTCACACCTCGAAACACAAACACAGAAAGCTCCCGGCAAAGGGCATAACCACAGGAGACAAGAGCTAAGCGACGTGTAACGGGCTCCATCAAATTAACGCTCTTTTATTGAGAGCTGCAATTAAGAGGTTTTGACCCCATGAGCTGGGATGCCCCATGTGCAGAATAAAGTCTCCCCCAAACATTTGGCAAAGCAACACAAGCAACTCCGTCCTCAGCTGAGATTCAATAGCCAGGACTGTCCGTGTCACCTCCAGGCTCCCTCATGGGGACACATCCCTTCAGGCTTATTAATTTGCTTCAGTAATTAGCCAGCAGGCAATACTACAGATAAGCTTTCAGGCACGATTAAGTCAATAAAAGTGCTGCAGGTTTGGACCTTTTGTTTCCCCAGATCACTCCAGTGAGTGGAAACTGAATGGCACTTTCGCATGCGATTTCTGAGACCAAGGAAGAGATTAGAGCTGAATTCAGGACTTTAACCCAGTACAATAAAACCGAGCTGCAAAAGCAGTAATGCAATGTGTGTGGCTAAGCCAAACAAATCATTGCATTTGTAGTAAATATTCTAGAAAAATCGCATAGGAATTACATGTGCCAAGTGGCTTAGATCAGCAGCTTGTTGAATTTCAGACTTGAGCATCAGGTGGTGATCATGTCAAGCTATCAACTACAACAGGGAATTTGGCAGCCTCAAGCAAAGCTCCCCATTTCAGAGCACTAAATGCTTGGTAACCTGTGAACAGCGCTGGGAATAAACCCAAAGGCTCAGAAAAACCCTCCCATAAAGGCAGCAACACCCCCGAATTCTCTTGCCATTTTAAACCGGGTTTTAAACCCAGCTCGCCGCCTCGCTGAGCAGGTTTAAGGGTCTCACAACCTTCCCGTCCCGCGGATGCTCGTGCGGAGGGGCTGGATTTCCCAATGCTCCGGAGAATCTCCCGGCAGCCGTTTCGCCGCCACCGTGACTCAGCACAGCCCCGCTCACATAGGCTGGGCTTTGTGTGCCATGGGGTTTTGTTGGTTGTGTTTCGCTCTGCTAGTTTTAACTTGAAGGCAGCCTCCAGGAGATCTCCATCTCACCCTGGTCTATTGCTGGGATGCCTTCGAAGCCGGGTATAATTTTAAGCATGCAGCAGCATCACTTTGTCAGGAAGGTAATGAGGGATAAGTGCTCCGGTGGAGCAATAAATTACCAGCTTGGCATGTGTGGGAACGAAGCACATGGTGCTGTGTTGTCAGGAACCGACCCTGAGTATCTCCACCCTTACTATGAATCAGTTGCTTTCACATGAGTGGATAAATAACAAAAATACATCATTCTTATTTTTCTGTTGGTTATCCAAGCCATTCCAAAGCCCTCACCATGCCCCAAAATGAGCAGTAAGCATTGTACCCACTCCTCCCGATGAGCATCCATAGTACAGGAAGGTGCACCTAGGGAGGTGTTTAAGACCCCTAAACCTGCTCAGCGAGGCTGTGAGCTGGATTTAAAACCCGTTTTAAAACTCCAAGATAATTCAGGGACGTCGCTGCCTTTACAGGAGGGTTTTTCTGAGCCCTTGGGTTTATTCCCAGCGCTGTTCATAGGTGACCACCATGCAGTTTGCATCACCACCACCGCAGCCTGACCCACAGGCTTCCCCCTCTTATTAAAGCTCCGAACACAAACAGGACAAACAGCCCAAGGAGTGAGCAAAACCAGGATCTCCTGCAATGCAAGAGATTCAGCAAACAGGTTCAGCTCTGGGTTTTGTCCAGGATGGGTTTATCGTGGTGTGAACAGGGCTGGTCTGTGAGCTCCGCAGCCCGGTCACCTATCTGGAGTGTGCAGCTCCCCCACCTCTTGTTAATCAGCCAAAAAATACCTCTCCACCTACTTAGATTAATCCTCATTGCATAAGGCAGCGACAACCACAAGCGGCCCGGTAGTCCTGGTTTCAGCTTGGGCATAAGAGGCACCACCAAAAGCCTCAAGTTCAAGTTCCTCAGGTTACCTGCTGTTTGTGGACCAGCACCAGCTTCACGGCTGTTGTATGGGGGAGAGCACCCAGCTTTCCTGCTACCAGAGCAGTTTTCTACCCAGAAAGGCTCTCCTAACAGCGGCTGGGTCAGATCTGGAGAAGGCTTCGCTATTGCATTTTTATTTTGCTGGGCTGTTTTGCAGCTCCCCAGCCAAGCAACGCACTTGGTGTGGCACCCACTTGTGTGGGCAGAAGCCCACGGGAGGGGATTGTGGGGCCAGATGGGTTGACCGTGACTTTCCAGCACCCCAACACTATCAGCTGGAACAGCTGCTCCCCTGGACCTGCATCAAGATGGGTGGATGCAGAACCTCCCACCGCCAAACCCAAGCCAATGCGAGCGGCCCTAACCCCAAAGTCTACATAAACCGAAGCTGGAGCCACCAAAACACCTGCTCCATCCCTCCCAACGTCGTTCTTCTCCTTTCTTTTCTGCTCCCCTCCCTGGCATCGCAAATGTAGGCGAGATGTTTCTCCTGCCCTTCGCCCCATCCCAGCACAGGACCTCTCACACCAGTTAGGAATGATGCACGGTGTCCACAAAGTCAACTTGAACCAGCTTAGTTAGGAGCAGCTCAGGTTTTACGAAGGAAGGGCTGGAGGAACAAGGACTTTTGGTCATTTATGCAACCACCATCCTCTGCAAGGAAGGGAGGTCCAAGCCCAGCACACCTCCAGTCTCCAGATGAGGACAAGAGCTTTTTGTCACATCCTCAAGGCAGCTGCTTTACCTGCTTCGGGAAAGCAGCTCCAACAGCCTTGCAGAAAAGTCACCAAATTGCTTAAGCAAGAGGAGGCTCCAGGGGAGTCCTCCAGAAACTCCCCAACAAGTCCTTGAGATGCTGATCTCTCCGGTTGATTTGGAGACTGACCAGGCTTGCCAGGACAGCTGTGTTTGCAGCAGCTACAGAACAAAACAAGCCTCAGCACATGAGAAACACCGCGTTTGAAAACATCTACACTACAAGCCAGTGTTTTCCAGTAACCACAGCGCGAAGCGGGTGAGACACCAAGGTGCAGTTAAGGGTGAAGCTGCAAGGGGGTCTTCAGCTTTACAAGGAAAATGATGGGAAGGAAAAGGCATCAAGCAAACCTTAAATAATTGCAAGCCTCCAGATGCAGCTCTAGCTGGTAAAACACAGCCTGTTATGCGTTTCTCCTCTAAAAAAAATAGCAATACTCTTGCAGAATACAACCAGCAATGCTTTAAGTTACAGCAGAAGAACCGCAGCGTGCGTGGGCACAGCCACCATGGATTTACACCCTCTCTCATCACACCCCAGCACGTGTCGCCCAACAAACACCAAAAGCATCCCTGTGCATTTTCTATGCTGTGTCATGGGTGTCTCTATGAACTCCAGAAGTCCATAGGGCTCGATTTCCAGTGCTTGGGCCCGACTCGGCGCAGGACACGAGCATCGCAGCCGGCCCTACCTGAGCCCAGCCACCTCAGGAATTGTGCAAGCCTCTGGAGCAAACAATCCCCCAAATTAACGTATTTTCAGTTTCTCTTTGAGAGGAAATGACTTGCTGGAACCAAAACATTTCCTCTAGGGCACGATGTAGCCAGGTGCCCAAAACGCCTCTTTCTGCAGCACCCACAACCCCATAAACCTCCTCCATGAGCCCTGCACGGCTGTGACCCATCCCAGGAGTTATTACCCGAAAAGGCTAAGGAAGGAGCTTTGCTGTTTTACTGTGAGAGGAGAGCAGCACATTTCCTACTGAAGCTTAAGCAGTGTTTAGTTACTCCCGTTACCAAACAAAAAGCACCTTTTTGGGGTCAGTTCTCACCTTTTGCCACAGCAGACAGAGCAGCAGCAGCACCCAAAACCTGCAACTTTTCCCCTGCTTCTGACACATGGGGTGACTTTGGCCATTGCTCCACAGGAGCTTTTGCACAGCCTGGGTATTTAATGTGCTTCCCAGCACTTGGAGGCAGTTTGCTGAGCAGGATTATTCCCAGCATAAGGTATTGTCCTGGCACAGGCGCTGCCGGCCCCGCAGCAACCACAGAACTCACTGCCCAGTGCAATGAGCACTTTTACCTTCCAAAAAAAGCACCTCCCACTCCGGGAAACCGGGCACAACTTTCGTTTTCTCCCTCTCTCCCTTTTCCCCTCAGAGGAAATGCCCTCTTAAACAAAACCAACACAACACGCCATAAAGTCCGGAGTGATGACACACGGCTCCCACCGTGACTTGGCAGAAAACCCCGCGCTTGGTTGCGAAAGGAGCCGGTGCGGAGGCACTCGGGGTGGGCACGGACCCCATCCCTCGGGGGAGACGCTGCTATGTGGTCCAGCAGGCGCAGACCCAGAGGGAAAACACGAGAATAAAGCAGAGAATATTTCCCTTGAGCGCTTATCGCAGCAAACTGGTGAGACCTGCAGTGCCTCAAAGCAAAGGCATTTCCTCTCCTCTCCTCTTTCTCCCATTTCAGGGCGCCCTGCATTGAAAAGAGGAGAAATCAGAGCATCTGCTTGCAGCTTTTCCTAACCGGAGCATGGAGGATCTGTCAGGGCCAATAATACAATATGGAGAGCGTTTGGCTTCTCCCAACCTTATTTTCAATTTATTAAGCCTCCAGAGCAGCACACTGGTAGGGCAGAGGGAGGAAATACCCTTTATGATGCTTCCTACCACATCGGCAACACCACGAAGTCCTCCCTCGTGTGCACTCGACAGCACCAAGACCAAACTCATTAGTCCCAGCATCAAAACCCACCAACCCCTCCATGTATCTGCAGCCAAGCAATCCCCTTTATAACCCTGGTAAAGCTGCTGTTCCAATGTGGCTGGGGTGACACGCGAGGTTGGGTTCACACCACTCGCAGCCATCCTGGTGTGCGGACAGACAGACCGACCGCCCTGTCCCACCGGTCTTCCCCTCCTGGGCTGGGATTCCAACACTACAGAAGGGAAGAGCTGCCTGGGGGGCTCCAGCCCCACGCTGGAGGGCACCGGTGGCATCGTGGGGAGCAGGGTGAGGACTTTGCTTGCTGCAGGGCCCAGCGCACACCTTTGCACCGTGGGTTGCGCAAAGCTCGCCGGGGCCGAGGACACCGGGACGGCACCCGAGGGGCTGCAGGGACGGGTCCAGGGTGGGCGCACAGCTCCAGCATCTTGGGGTGGCACCTCAGGCACCCTGCACACCCCCAGCACCTCTTGCACGCTCCTGGCACAGCTCTGCTCCCCCCAAGCAACATACACCGCCCCCCCCCCCCCAGAGCCCCGTGTAACCCTTGCACACTTTCCCACCGCGCACCCCCAGCACCCCCGCAAGGGCTCTCCCGCTTGTGTAGGCACAAACCCCGGTACCCCGTGCATGCACCCCCGGAGACCCAGGTACCCCGTTGCACGCACCCTCCGTACAGCACACTCCCGTACACCCCCGGTACCCCATTGCACGCCCCCCGTGCACACACCCCCGGTACCCTGTTGCACGCCCCCCGTTCACGCCTCCCCCGAGCCCGGCAGCCGGCGAAGCAGATCCCGGAGATCCCACCCCCCCAGTCCACCCACCTTGACCGAGTCCACCGGGTACATGACCGTATGCTCCATGATACCCGCCACCGCCCCGGCCATCATGTGGGTGCCCAGCGAGGCGCCACTGGGCAGGCTCTCGTACTCCTCCGTACCCTCCACAGGCGGCGCGGGGGCGGCGGCAGCGGCGGGGTGTGGGGGGCCGGGCCCCGGGGGCGCCGCCGCGCTGCCCCCCACTCCGCAGCTCAGCTCCATCCGCCCGGTACCGGTGTCGGGGGGTCCCGGGGTGGGTACCGGGGGGGGTCTGCACGGGGCTCCCGCGCCGCCCCGGCCCCGCTTTAAAGCCGTGCCCGCGCCCCGCCCCGCCCCGCTGGGCGCCAACCAATCGCGAAGCTCCGCCGCTAGGGCCCGCCTCCAGCGTGGGAGATTGGCGGGGAGATCGGCGAATGGCGACGTGGAAGCGGCGCGGTGGAGGAGTATGATTGGCTCTGGTGGCGGGGGGCGGGGCCGCGTCGCTCGTCCCGCCGCCGTACGAGCGCGCCCTTTGCACAAGCGCTGTGCCCCTTGCACAAGTGGACACCCGCAGGCACGCACGTGTGTGTCTCCGGGCAAGCATAAGCACGGGCGGGAGGGGGCTCAAGGGTCCCCCCGGGGCACCGTGCAGCAGCCGGGCCGCCCCCCGCAGCCTGTCGGGGTGTGAAGCGCTGACACCACCGGTGCAGAGTGTGCAGTCACCGTGCATTGCACACTCCCGTGCGTGGGCCTGGGGAGCTTCCAGGGGGAGCACCCCCGGCTGCACCCTGCCTTGTGCCCCCGAGGTGCTGCGGGGTGAAGCTGGGGCGGGGGGGAAGGTGGAAATGGTGGATTTTTCCTGGTCGGTAGGAATAAAGCTGCTCTTGGCATGTGGGCATCGCACATCCCCAAACACCCCCGAGTGCTCCCCTGAGCACAAGCGAGGCCACGGGACCGGCTCAGCTCTTGTGCTGCTACCACTTTCTCTCCGAGGCGTTTTGCCTCCGATAGGATTTAATTTTGGTTGTGCTTTTCGCGGATTTCTGCCTCACACGGAGCCCAGTCCCTGTCCGGCATGGCCAGGGCAGCGGGATGAGGCACCACATCATCCCCCATGCGTGGGCTTGAGCCTTGGCCTGGGCAAGAAAAGTCCATGGAAGGACTCAGGAGAGTTTTCTGCCCCTCCACGCAAAGGCTTTTTGGGATGATGGGATCCGCAGGGCCCACCATCCCTCGCCACATCTCCAGTCTGCAGGAGAAATAATCTCAGCCCATAGCTCTGCACCCCCAAAAACCTCCGCTTTCCCCTGTATTTTGGATGATCTCTTTGTTCCACCACAAAACCGGCCCAAACCAATTACATTTGACAAGACTCAGAGATGGAGGCAAAGCCTTCATGGGCTGGGGTTCCAGGAACAGCCCCGACTTTTCCTTTCATTTCATTCCTCCTTGAAGGATGATTTGGAATTTGACCTTGCTGGGAAGGTGGCATTGCGTAGCGTGTACAGGAACCAAGGTTAACCATTTGCATGAAGCGCTGAGATAATGCAAAAGCAACTTATTGCTGCTTGAGCCTTGGGAAGTAAGAAAACCATCCTCCGAGGGCCCAAAAAAGCCAAAAGATAAAGTGCTTGGTTTTGTTGTTAGCCATGAAATGAACACGCACGAGGCAAGAAAAGCCTGGTCCATTCTCATCCTCACCATCACGCTGTCCCATTAAACCAGTCCCAAAACCTGGAGGGAGCAGAGACCAGACCGAATCCTTCAAGAACGTGCAATTGAACACAGTGATTACTACATCTCTCCTTCCTTTCCCTCTCATCTTGCCCCCCATGCAGGACCCCGTGGATTATCACAGCTTTGTTACCTCCCAAAGAGACTAAAGATGTTGCTGACAGATGGTTTGACACTGTGTTCTCCAGCTGAAATGACTTTTTGGAGCTGGAGAGCCACGTGCATCCACGTAATTCCAGCAGAGCCCTCCCCGCTGGTCACCTGTGTCTGCAAGGCATAAATCAAACACGGGCACAAGAGCTTCCTTTTCATCAGGCAGCCTCATTCAAGGAAACGGATGCTTTAAAACCCGGAGAGGAACACTTTCCAGTATTGCTCCATGCAGTTTATCTGGGTTTTCTACTCCACAATCAACAGCAGCTGATCTCCCCTTGGCAGCGCCGAGGAGGGTGGGGAAATTGCAGTGTCACTTACCTTGATGAGCCCTTTCCCCTACAGTCTTAGGTCTCGCTCCCTGGTATGAATCAGTCTGAAATAGAGCGCTGTTTCCAGGTAGGAACAGGTTATATTTTAATCTGAAATGAGGGCTCCTTTCTGCCCCTGCCAGGAGACACCCCGGGGCATTGGGAGCCAGAGGTGCCCAAGAGATCCACAAGCTGAGGATTTTCCCTGTGTTTGTGAAGAAGGGACAAAATTATTCGTCATTTGTGAAAGGAAAACAGGGCAGGGAGTCTGGTCTGGCGTGTGGCTTTGTCACATCACACGTCCCGCTGGCGGGAAAAGGAACAGCCTGTGTCTCTCGGGTGGTTTCCTGCCATCCCTGCCTGGTGTGGTAAATAAGAGTCATCACCAGAGCGAACCCAACCCCATTTATAAAACCAGTCGGTGTTGTGCAACGATTCCCTCGCTGCCTCCCAGGGCACAACCACTGCTCGGTGCATCCCATCCCGGAGCTCCCCTGGGGTTTGCGGGTCCCTCGGGTGCTCCCCGAGCCCCAAACCCCATCACGGCAGAGGAGCAGCGCGGGGTGAAGCCATTCGCACCGCTAACAGCACAGTTTGGCTGCAGGCTGCAGGGAGCACGCTCATTTATATTAACACACCGACAAGTCGATGCGAAACGCGCCGCCGCAATCTGCACGTGCGTTGCATCACTGCGAGCAGCTAAATGATGAATCAGCCCCACGGGTCTGGTGTATAAGCTTCTTCACGGGGCCTCCGCACAGCAGAAATGCAGCACAAACGTAACGAGAAATGAGAAACAACCTGCAAAATGCTCCATAAGCCACCCAAAGGAGGCGGCTGCAGCCCCCAGAGCATCTGCTGGGCGCTCCCCAGCTGATCGGGAGGATCCAGTTGTGCTTATCGTGGTTCTTGGCCGGGCAGGAGCTGCAGGACACGGCGGCTGCACCCGCATCGATAACGCAGGAGTGTCCACCTTCCGGGAACCACAGAAATTGTGGCTTATCTGCAAGATCCAGCGAGATACGTCTGCTTTTTTTTTGGGCACTTTCCAAATCTACAAGTGCTCAAACACCTTGGTTTTTTGGGGGGGTTTATCCTGTTCGCAAGCTGCCAGCTTGGGGGAGGAGACAACGCAACTTCACCCCCAGCAGCACGATGCGACATAGCAGCAAATTACAGGTAGTTGTATATTCTGTCGTGGAAAGGAAAAGGCACCTGTTTATGGCATGGTGTAAAGTGTTCACTTTAGAAAAGGGACCATGGCACACCAGCCCTTGGCCACCACCAGCCTCATCCCTCCTTAGAAATGCTCAAAACCTCAAAATAATTCCAAATACCGAGTCTGGACCTCATTCCCCCAAACCATCCTTAGGTCAAAGGCTCAGAAGATGCCCTGGAAAAGGGATTTTCTGACACCAGCCTGGGTTTTCCTGCCCTCCCAGCTGCGTTTTATGGTGCTCCCAGGTAGAAGCAGCTGCAGGGGAATATCAAGCTCTACGAAACACGATGCGTTCCAGTTGTTTTTCATCTCTATATTATCGAACGCCATAAAAATAAGCAAAGGGTATTGTTTTGTCTTTGAGGCGGACTGACCCACTTATTAGAGCATCCGTGGAAAGCATCCCCTGGCTTTAAGCCCTTGCTGAGCACAGCGAGGTGCCGGTAGGTGGATTAATATCAGAACATCAGGCACCCAGAACATTAATCCTGCTCCGGTACATACTCAGAGCATCTTTTCTTTGCCTCGAATCACCAAAGCACCCCTCTAGATTACCAAGTGATTTGTTTCATAGCCAGCGTTTATATGTAACACATCAACCACAGCGTATTAGGTTGATGCCATTGAGAGCCATGAACACGAATGCAAATCGAATTAGAATTGAGCCCTAGTGATGCTGCGGGGTTATTCCGACACCAAAACAGCCGAAATCTGAAAACTCAGCAATGCAGACAGCGTATGTCGACATTTATGCAACCTCGGAGGTAAAGGAGGTGTGGACGCCAGGAATTTGGCCTGTGGGTTTTATTTCAGTGCTCACATAACCTGACCTAATTTACCATCGCCTCTCTCCGTGGATGAATGGCACAGGGAGAGGCAATACCCCATGTGTATAATTAAGCTTGGCTTTTGTATTACTTCCTGGACCCAAGTTTTTTCTCGTCGACTTGCCTTGCTGGTTTGAAGCCCTGGGGAAACAATGGGGAAGGCACAGCACATGCTGGTGGTGGAGTGACTGGTGGCACTGGGCAGAGGCAGCTGGAAGGATCCCACGGGGTTTGTTTGCTGGGGTTGGCTCTGACTCTTTTCTTTTTGCCTTGTTTCTAGCACTTAGCAAAATTAGAACCAGAAAGAAAGGAGAAAACCCTGGCTTGTTGTTTAGAGCCGGGGACGATCCTGCTCTGCCACTGACCCCTCGCGTGGCCTTGGTCAAGTTGTTTAACCTGCCTCTTCTGGGGTTTGTGTGATGAAAAGAGCAGAAAAGGAGGAGAGGAAGGGTGTGCAAATGGGGCCGTGGCTGGCGGGCAGTCCTGTCCTGCTGCTGCAGTGCAAGCAAATAAAACATCAGCTTTCTTCACCGCGGAGTGAGCGCAGCCAGCAGCAGGGATGCCCTTGGAAATGGGCAGAGGGGCGTTTGAACAGATACACACAAAAATGCAAGGAGAAAAGTCCATCTGGGAGACACGGTGATATCTGCTGGTCCTGGTGCTCAGTGGGGGCTGATACTGGGGAGGGTGCGGTGGGATGAGCGACGTGCTGCCCCGAGATAGTGACCGAGCACCCCGCACACACCTCAATGGGGGCTCAGGGGGGACCTGTGCGTGTCCTACACGCTTTTTCCTTTGGAAACGGTTGGTGCCCCAGCGCTTTGGTTCTGCATCAAGCCGCTCCCTCCAGGCACCAATTCAGAGCCGAACCAAAGCATTTTAGCAGCTTTATCCCCAATTTCTTCCGCATTGCACGGGGGGAGCAAAGCAGGATTAGGGGAAAACTTCCCTGCAGAACGCCGGGAGATCAGAGGCAGAGCCCAGGTTTGTGTCACCGGCACGAAAGGTTTCACTCCCACTTGGCGGTGCTGTTAACGGTGGAATGAAACACATCTGCAAACAACCAATATTTTCGCCGCCGCCGCGAGGAGCGTGCATCTGGAAATAATTAGCACGCTCAAAAACAACCCGCTCACATTCCTCCATTTTGCGCCACCCGCGGGCTCCGGCAATGAGGGTTTTATCGGCGGCTCTTCAATTCCCGCACGTTTTTCAGCATCTCGAACGCCCCGTTCAGCCCAGGGCGACCCCTGGAGATGCAAAATCCACCTTCAGCTCCCCGCAAACCGCCCCCCAGCGCCGTGGTTTTGTTTGCGTGGTTTGATGGGTGTTTCTTTAGCCCACGAAGCCTTTGCTGCCGCCGACATGCTCCTGCTTGTGCCTTCGTCTCCACCATTCCCCCCAAGCCACAACCTGCAGCAGCTGCTTTTGGGTGAAATTCAGCTCGGAAAGGGCTGCGACAGCAGCTGTGTGGCCGGTGGGAGCCTGTGCCATGCCAGGACGGACTCAAAGCTCCTTCTCCTTGCAGGTCCTCTCATTAATTAGGCATAATTTGCCGTCCCAAAGCATTTTCTTTCTTGCCGGCGCACACCCAGCGCAGCTTTCCTTGCAAGTTCAAGGCTGCCCGCTCCGTTTGGGCCCAATCTAACAAGGGATATAACCCACGGACAAGAGTTAAAACGTAAAAATCCTAAAGACGCCAAATGTCTTGCCCATTTTGGAGCTGCAGACCTGGAGTCCTCCCTCCAGCCCCAGCAAATCCATCTCCCCATGGCACACCACGCATTGTGGGGCTTACTCAATATATTTGTGCTTTGCTTCTGTGAGAAGTTAATTAAAACACTTTAACTATTGGGCAAAAACGTGTTAGAGACAAGTGACTTCGTTCTCAACGCATGGCGAAGTGGTGAGACGTGGTGGGAAAAGGAGATGTGGCCCCAGCCTGGTTATCCGGCAGTAAAACCCGGCGTGCAAAACTCAGTGTGCAAAATCCAGCGTGAAAAACTCAGCGTGCAGAACTCAGCGTGCAAAATCCAGCATGCAAAACCCAGCGTGCAAAATCCAGCGCGAAAAACTCAGCGTGCAAAAGTCAGCGTGCAAAACCCAGCAGGGAAAACCCAGTGTGCAAAACCCAGAGCGCAAAACCTGGCGTGCAAAACCTGGCGTGCAAAACCTGGCGTGCAAAACGTGGTGTGCAAGATCCAGTGTGCAAAACCTGGCATGCAGAACCTGGCGTGCAACACATGGTATGCAAGATCCAGTGTGCAAATCCCGACGAGCAAAACTTGGTGTGCAAAACGCAGCATGCAGAATCCAGTGTGAAAAACCCATCATCCCGGGAACCGCTCCAGCGAGGCTCCCCAGCCTCTCCGCGAGGTTATTCCTGTTATTAACACATTATCGTTGCCTGGATAAACGTTTTCTTTCCAGCTGCGTGGGCACATCCGTGCTGCCGCTCAGCAGCAACGCGCAGGAGGGTTCCTCCTACCAGGCGCCGAGCGGCTTTTAACTCATTTTATTTAACCAGATTCATTTATTTATTACTTAAATCATAAACATGTAGATGCTTATTATAGCGGCGACCATTCCACTGCCTGCGTTTAATATATAAACAAATGTTTCTGTGTGTATATTTGTATTTATAAGTGTCTGCTTGTATGTTTATTTGCTGTATTGATGTTTATGGCTATGCTGGCAATGCTATCTACAGCTTGCAGAACCCAGCAGCATTTGCCCCCAGGCTATACGTTAATTTATTAATTATTGTTTAATTTATCTCTTAGTTAAATTAACAAACACGAATTCAACGCCTGCGCCTTGGCCACGCCCCCGCGCCTTGGCCACGCCCCTTACACCAACCACGCCCACACACATCAACCACGCCCCCCCGGGGAATCCCTTTCCCAGCCCAGCACTGAGAACGTCTGTGCCACGTGTATGCGTGCGTGCGTGCGTCACGTCCGGCGGCGGGCTCCGGAAGTGGCGGGGTGTCCCGTTGCTATGCGGCGGGGCGGGAGGTGAGCGCGGTGAACGGGGCCCGGCCGAGGGAATGGGGGAGCGAGAGCGGAGCGGAGCTGCGGGCATGGGGGGGTTACACGGGGCCGGGCCGTGCGGCCTACCCGCCGCTGGAGCCGGGAGGAAGAGCCGAGGGCCCTCCGGGGGCTGCTGGGGCCTGTTCCGCTCCGCTCGGAGCGGGGCCTTGGTGGCACCTCGGGCAGGTGGTTTGTTGAGCAGGGTGTGTGTGGATGGGCTGTGAGAGCGGCGGGGGCGGTGGGGAAGGACTGGGAGGCCTGGCCTGTGCTCAACTGTCACCATTTGTGGGGTTTTTAAGGTATTGCTTTTATTATGTTATGTATGGAGCCGTTACAAAGGTGATGGAGTGGAACATCTCCTGTGTGAGGAAAGGCTGAGGGAGCTGGGGCTCTTTAGCTTGGAGAAGAGGAGGCTGAGGGGTGACCTTATTGTTTATAAAGGGATAAAGGGTGAGTGTCAGGAGGATGGAGCCGGGCTCTTCTTGGTGACAATTAATGATAGGACAAGGGGCAATGGGTTCAAACTGGAACACAGGAGGTTCCACTGAAATTTGAGGAGAAACTTCTTCATGGTGAGGATGACAGAGCCTGGCCCAGGCTGCCCAGGAAGGTTGTGGAGTCTCCTTCTCTGCAGACATTCAAACCCGCCTGGACCCCTTCCTGTGGAACCTCAGCTGGGTGTTCCTGCTCCATGGGGGATTGCACTGGATGAGCTTTCCAGGTCCCTTCCCACCCCTGACATTCTGGGATTCTGTGATTTACATCTTGGGGATTGGCTTTGCAGGCAGTAGTGGGACTGGAGATCAATCTGCTGACAATGCCCTTTGAACGCTCTCTAGATCATCTGTGTTTTCTTTCTAGCTCAGGAACAGCAGAGCGATGGCTTTGGGAATGGAGGACGTGCCTGGTCAGTCTGAGGTGACCGGCTGATGTCGAAGCACCAACTGGTCTTTCTGCTCCTCACATCCCAAAATGGGGAGGTAAGAATCCCAAAGGAACTGTCAGATCAAGCTGTGATGTCTGTTGAGTGAAGGACAGGGAACTTAAGCATTAATTTGTGGCTAATGGTGAATTCAAAGGTGGGAATAGTGTCTCTGTTACACTCAAGCCAGAGCACGAGCAAAGATAGAGCAGAGTAAAAAGTTTTATTACGAATCTGTTTGTCCTTAGCCTGTTTTAAAATGCACTGTGCTTCTTTTTGGTAGTAAAGTCCATTTTTAAAGCAGAATATCCCCTTTGAATTTTAGGATCAGCATCTCGTGTTTGCTTCCTGCTTCTTGGCACTTCAGCATCTCCCCGGTGGGGTGTCCCCGGATTCTCAACACCACCCTGCGGCAGATCCTCGTGATAGGAATTCTCGCTGCTGCCGTCTCTTTGCTGTACTATTCCCTTGTGGTCATCCGCAATAAATATGGGCGTGCGTACAGGGACAAAAGGTTCCACAGGTGAGAGCAGAAGAGGCTTTTGTGGGAAGGAACAAAACGTACTTTTGGTGCGAAAGAGAAAACACTGGCAGGTTTTGTCTGTAAAATACATGAATGGGGGGGAAATGGATGAGTAAAACTTCCTGCTTTTTACGAAACATTCGTTGTCTAAGTTGATTATCACTTATCAATAATGCAGCTTTCTAATACTTTATCTATCTGTAGCAGCTCAGTAAAACTATTGGTGCCAAAATGTTGCATGGTAAATTATTTTGAAAATTGCTTTTGGTATTTATTGTGGGAATTTGATTCTTATGGGTGGCACTTTACTTCCTTCAGCAATAGTGAAAACTGGGTGATTCCCATCGGGAAACAGTTGTCTGATGTTGAGAAAAACTTCTATATTCAGCCCCACATCTGGTTTTCTTCTAGATATCTTGCCCGAGTAACTGACACCGAAGCCACGGATACAAACAACCCCAATCTGAACTATGGGATCGTTGTGGACTGTGGCAGCAGCGGCTCGAGGATTTTTGTGTATTGCTGGCCACGGCACAACGGGAATCCACACGATCTCTTGGACATCAAACAGATGAGGGACAAAACCAGAAAACCGGTTGTTATGAAAATTAAACCAGGTACTGGAAAGAAATTAATATTAGATGCAATTTTCTAAGTAGTTGCCTGTCCCAACTTTGCTTTTTCTAAGCCCATATTTAAAGTCTCTGGGTAAAGGACACTTGTGAGTTGTCAGCGTGGCACTCCTCCCAACCAATTATATAAATAGGTAATAAACCTAATACAGGTTTTTGTTTCATATTTGGAGGATGATTAACTGTTAACTTGGTTTGTATTCCTGTAGCCGATTTCCTGGGTTTGGCGTTGGGTTGCTTGTTTCTCTGCTGTGTTGGTTGTTGAGATTTACCAGGAAATACCTGATGCCTGAGTTGTTTCACTCTCGTATTGATCTGTTTCACCAGGCATTTCGGAGTTTGCCAGCTCTCCCGAAAAGGTCAGCGATTATATTTCTCCGCTTCTGAGCTTTGCTGCCGAACACGTGCCACGTGCAAAACACAAAGAGACGCCTCTTTACATTCTATGTACTGCGGGAATGAGGATTCTGCCAGAAAGGTTATTGCACATCTTATTTTTAGCCTTTAGAATAGTGACCTTGGTGCGTCTGACTCTTTTTAACTGTAATGTTATTTTGTAATGTAATTTTGCAGCCAGCAGAAGGCGATACTTGAAGATCTGCTCACTGATATTCCCGTGCATTTTGATTTTCTGTTCTCGGACTCGCATGCAGAGGTTATTTCAGGGAAGCAGGAAGGTAGGTTAACGTTGGAAAAACAACCTTTGAAATGTGTATTATTTTCACGGTACAACTTGGGTAATTTTGTTGTTACTGTTTGGTTGAGAGACCTTATTCCTGAGTAGCACCATATGGAGTGTGGAGATGATCATCTGCTGTAATCCTCTAAGTTGTCCAAATGTTTTCTAATTATCCGTGTTTAGCAGGAATTTCAGTCCATTTTCTCCGGCTTTGGGGAGGGAGGGGTGAGGATAAGGCACAATGTTCTTGATAGAAGAAATTTTGCAGGGAAAAATGGTCTCTAAAGGAGCGATGTTCTGGTGTGATCAGCTTAAAATCACTTTAAAAGATAAAGTGCTTATTTTTGATGAAATTTACACATCAGACTGTCTTTAATACGTAGAATTAGGACTCTTTATTATAGCCTTGACTTGGGAGAGATGGAATAGAATAATGTGTCAGGAATGTTTAACCTGTAAATATTTTATGTAATAAACTATGAGCAGTGATGTATCTTAACTCACATGGAAAAAGATCCCTCTCTGTTTTTAAGATGATATGTACCAGATACTCCTGAAATCTGTTTTCTTGTGCGTGTAGGAGTGTACGCGTGGATCGGCATCAACTTTGTTCTTGGGAGATTTGAACACACAGATGATGGTAAGTATCTTAATTGTGATTTTAGGGAGGACTTCGAGCACCTCCCTATGCTTCCCTGTTGCTTTTAGACAGGTATTAGTGTGCAGATGCTGATGTTGGCTTAATTTCTTTGTGAAACTTCAATGATCTGCATTGCTAGGACAAAAGTTAACTTTAGGCCCAGCTCAGCTGTATTTCTGATTGGTGTGTTACGGTTTTGTGCAGAGGATGAGGCGATTGTGGAGGTGCACGTCCCGGGCAGCGAGAACAAAGAGGCCATTTTCCGTAAGAGGACAGTGGGTATTCTCGACATGGGCGGCGTGTCGACTCAGATAGCGTACGAAGTCCCTAAAACTGTAAGCTTTGCCTCTTCGCAGCAGGTTATTATCTGTGCAACTTCCTTCTTTTCCTTTTGGTTTATTTTGACACGTATTCGTTGGTTTGGTTTTCTTTGTTGTGAGTCCTGTTCTTTGTTACATCACGTTCCAAAACCAAGGCAAGAGAAGATGGCAAATACAAACCCTTCATCAGCTAAGCACTTCATTTGTATTTTGTTCATCTGAACACTTATTTCACTTCGATTATTATAATTTGCCACTAATTTTTTCATTTAAGTGGGCATGCATTCTCTATGTGTGTGCATGTATGTGCCATTTTTAAATTTGTTATGAGACTGTAGGAGTTTAGGAACAAAATATTGTGTGGTTCCTATATGAGAAGTTGCATAAAATATGACTTTTTCCTTCAAGTTGAGTTGGAAGAAATAGAATTAACAGGACACGGGGGGGTTAACAGTACGGTTTATTTTAATATCATCTACATCCTCAGCACAGTTCATCTGTTGTAGGAAGCAAATGTCTTTGTTACAAGTCTTAAATGGAGCATAAATTGCTCCAACTTCTGTTCACTGAGGTCTAGAGGAATTCCTGGCTTTTTGAAGCTGAATAACCTCCCATTAGCTTCACTGAGAAATCATCTAAAGAACAGCATCAAAGCCCTATCTTTTGACTCTTAATGCATTGTTATAATGATATATATCTTCGCATGAAGTGGTGGGTTTTTATTATCACAGGTTTTATAAATTATAGACACAGATAAGTAAGGAGTGAAGTTTAAAGATATCAAGGGCACCCAGTTGTCCAAAACCCTCATTTTTTAGGTTCTGGTTCATATTGTTTATAGCTAATCTTGGGTGTTTGTGTTCCTACAGGAGGAAGTAGCCAAAAACTTACTTGCAGAATTCAACCTGGGTTGTGACGCTCATCAAACTGAGCACGTGTACAGAGTCTATGTAGCCACGTTCCTTGGCTTTGGAGGAAATGCAGCGCGCCAGAGATACGAAGAGAGTCTGTTCACCAGCACAGTGCTTAAAAACAGGTCAGAGTCTGCTTGGGAATGTGGTTCTGTGCATCACTGGGCTCAGGAAGCCCCTCACGTGGGTATATTTACCAAAAAGTCTTGATATAAAACTTAATTTCTCCGCGTGCGGTGCGGTAAATTTGATGCAGTTTTATCTCAGAGCTCGATGTTTCTGATTTTGAGTTGTTACTGTGCTTATTCTTCTCTTTTATACAGACTGCTGGGCAAACAGACTGGCATGAGTTCTGATTTACCCTACCTAGATCCTTGCCTGCCCCTGGATGCTCAGGACGAGATCCAGCAGAACGGACAGGTCATGTATCTGCGAGGAACGGGAGACTTCAATCTGTGTCGTGAGATCATTCAGCCCTTCATGAATAAGACCAATGAAACGCAGACGTCCCTGAATGGTGTCTACCAGCCTGCTGTGCACTTCCAGAACAGCGAATTCTATGGCTTCTCAGAGTTCTACTACTGCACCGAGGACGTGTTACGCATGGGAGGAGATTACAATGCTGCCAAGTTTATGAAAGCTGCAAAGGTAAAGTGTTCTGGAGAGAAAGCTGCTTCTAATTCAAAACAACTCTCCAGAAGTGTTTTGTTCTGAAAGTCTTGCAGCAAAACTCTTCTTCTGAAGATCCAAAATCCTTTTATCCTGCAGTGAACTATCACAGCACATCATTCTTCCTCACCGTGTTTTCTTTCTTGTTTTAAGGCACAATAGTAAAATTGGCCATAGAGGGAATGGGGCTCATGGTAGTCAACTATTGATAGTGAGGAAATCTGTGCTGATTCCATCCCTTGCTTCTTTTTAGGAATGTATTAGTTGCTAGAAAAAATAATTCCTCTTGCTTCACGCATTTTTGTATCAGTTTCGCAGGTGTTACTCCTGACAGGGCTCGATCTGTTGGGGACAGTTTAAAGTAAGGCTACAACATCAAATAAATGAATATGACCTGCTTTAATGCCCTAAAAACATCTCCAGGTACCTGATTGAAGACTTTAAGTGCTACTGATATTAATTTAACTGCAAATGCCAAGTATGGATGAAAATGTTACAGAAAATACCATGAAATCTGTGATTTGGATTATTAGCAGTGCGAGGCAAGCTGGTTTTGGCGTTTTCCAGCTTTTCTTCTGCTCGAGGCAGAAGCAATGTTGAAGTCTTTCTTTTTTCCCTTGAAGGATTATTGTGCCACTAAGTGGTCCGTCCTCCGGGAACGTTTTGACCGTGGTCTTTATGCATCACATGCTGATCTCCACAGATTGAAGTGAGTATTTGTGTTTGTACAGCAAATGCATTTGCGCAGAGTCACCAGGGAGAGGTCATGTCCCAATGATCCATTTAATGAAATCATTGAAAGTGTGAATGTAACCTTAAATATTGCATCAGCCGTTAAAAAGTACTGGTAATTATGTGTCTAATTGTGCTCCCCGGTCCTCTGGGACTCTCTGAGTGCCGGTCTGACCTTGTGCTGCTCTTGCTATAGGTACCAGTGCTTTAAGTCCGCCTGGATGTATGAAGTATTTCACAGCGGCTTCTCTTTTCCCGTGAGTTACAACAATTTGAAAACAGCTCTGCAGGTTTATGACAAAGAGGTGCAGTGGACCTTGGGAGCCATTCTTTACCGAACACGGTTTTTACCTTTAAGGTACCAGCTGTTTTCTCAGATATCTGGACATAGCGTTTGGGTGGAAGTGTGGGAGTTCTGTGAAGGGAAGAAACGTGGGGAGAGCGAAGCAGGTGATGGTGTTGCTAGTGCCTTGTATATGTCCTCAGTATGTATTTCAGGCAGCTCAATTAATGCTTTATAAAGATGATTCTACTCAAACGGGCGCTATTTTGTTTGGTAGGATGATTTGGAGGCAAAGTTTGACTTGCAGCTTAGCTCTGTTATCCCTTTGGTTCTTTTCAGAGACATCCAGCAAGAAAACTTCCGTGGCAGCCACTCCCACTGGAGGAGCTTCTCCTTCGTTTACAATCACTACTTGTTTTTTGTCTGTTTCCTGATCGTGCTGCTCTCCATCCTGCTTTACCTGCTGAGGCTGCGGCGCATCCACAGGCGAATGCTGCGGAACGGCTCGTCCTCCTCCCTCTGGATCGAGGAAGGTCTCCCAGCACAGAAGATCGCAGGACCCTTATGAGATGCTGTGGCGGAGACTTTTTATTGGACTTGCTACACAAAAAGCCATTTTTGCCTCAGGGTTCCTCCTTTTTGTCCCTTTGAACCATTGAAGAAGCAGATTGCCTGGAGTGTGGGATACAGCTGGGCTTTGGAAACGTGGGAAAACGGGGTCAACTTGGCTTAGCCTCATTAGACAATATCTGCCAAAAATTATGTGTGTTTCTTTTAATATTGCACTTTTGCGTGTAATGGGACAAGCACAGACTTGTCAGTAAATGAGTAGTAGCAGCTTAAGCTATGTATGGTAAGAGAATGAGTGTGAATTCTCATCCTTTGGGTGAGGTGGTGAAATACTGTTAGCTGGGGTGAATGAGGACTGCTTTTCTTTCCCAGATTCCAGGATTGATATCACTTGATTCCTTGATTCTGAGTCTGCTCAGTCAAAGAACAGGAAGTGCAGGGTTTTGGAAAGCAGTAGCAGAACCTTTTAGGACAGCTTATCTGATTTTATATTCTGGAGTAAGTACTGTGATGAGAAGAAAAACCTATTGCACCCAATGCTGTGCTTCCACAAAACTGCTGAAATCAGTTTTGGTTATTGTGACACTTTCCCCATTTGTCTCGGAAGCGATATCCTCATAGTGGCAAAGTCACTAGTTTTTAATCCTTTATTTCTGCTTCATAATCAATCAGAGATCTCCCTGAAACTCCAGTAAGGTGAAGAGAACTGGAATACGCCCAGACTTCTGTTTCTGCTAGAGTAGACATGCACAGTGTCTCTTTTTCGTTGTTGTTTCGGGTACTCCCATTTGTTAATTTATATTTTATTTAAAACTGTTGATTTTACTTGAAAGCAAATTTGTCCATGATTAAAAGTGGGATTTTTATGAACTTCTGGTGTGTGGGTATTTTATTGCACAGTACCCCTTTTGTTCTCGCTGCTTGTATCCAACTGGTCAATCTTCTCTTCTAGTAGGTGCGAATGTGCTGGAAACTGGATGCTGTTTGCAGTGCTGGAAACTAGACATGTTCATACTGGTTTTGTCATATTTAAGGTGCAGTTTATTCATCTAAAAATCTAGATATTTGAACTGGTTTGTCTCCTTTCCACATGCTTGGTTTTGCCTTCGTGTAGGAATTTAGGCTTGATCTGCAGAACTGCAGCTAAATTTAGGTGCTAAACCTCCCATCCCTTCCACCCGGTGTCTGGAGATGGCTGTGCAGTCGTGAGAATTCCTTGGATACGTGGTGGAATTTTGGAATGGCAACAGAATCTTTAACTGAATGTTCAGAAATAACAATGACTCCTTTTTATAAAGGATCCTTTGTGCCTTTCAAATCCAAGCGCTGGTTTGCAATTTGCTACTTTTCGAGCACTTAGATAATACACAGGCAGGAGCTGTGGTACAAACTTGTTGCACTCCTGGGCCGATAAGACTTATCAGGGAGCTGACAGTGCCCATTGTTACACAGCTTGTACTTCCCGGTCCTGAGATGCCCAAAATGAGAGGCCGGAGCTTTTAATTGCACCCTTAGATAAAGCAGCTCATTCCATGATAGTGGAAGTATCAGTGTGGGACTTGGCAAAATCCAGGCAGATGCTGAGCATCTCTTAGCAGATGAGAGAGTGTCTTGAGTGCAGCAAGCAGAAAACAGCCCAACCCAAAAGAGACCAATAAAATAACTTATGACAATCATAAAAACAGGATAAAATGAAGGAATTATGTTTCAGACCTAAACCAGAAATTCTTTTTAGGTGCTGCAGGGTTTTCTTAGGGGCGTCCTTAACACTTAACAGAATGCCAAAAAGAGAGAAATCATCTTAATGTATAACTTCAAAATTTATTCTTTAATAACAATTTACTGGCTTTATTAAATAATGGACAGTCATGAAGAAAAACAAAATGAAACAACTATTCTGGCCCGAACCAACGTGCTATAAACGGTTCTGAGAGGAAAACCAGTTGTCTAAAGTTAGGTAAGGTGTCACAGTTGAACCGAGCGCAAGATTTTGACACTGCCTTTTTGTCTTGTAGGATGGACCAGCCCTGGCTGTGCAGGATGGGGCGTGTGTTTTGGGGCCCCCAGAGCTGGAAGGTTTTGGTAGAACGAACTGCAGGTGAACACAGGGACAGGTACAGCGCTGGGAGAAGGGACACGGGTGGCGCTTGCGCTCACATGGAGCTTTAGGGTTTCCACACTCAGGTTTTTTGCAAGCAGCACGCTGGGGAATGAAGATAGGAAGCGGGAGGGTTTGGAATGGGAAGGGAGATAAGGTGGTGGTGAGGAAGTCTTGGGGAAAATGGGGCAGGAAGCACTTTTTCCATTGACTTTGTTCTCCTCCTGGGTCGTGGTGGTATTGTCCTGCTTTTTCTAGTGAGTTGGTTCAGAATGAAGTGTGACACCCCTTGATCTCACTCAGGCACAGCGAGAGGCAGCTGAGTTAATTAAGGTGCACAGGAGAAAGTGATTACACTCATTAGAAGCAAGAGCCTATCAGGGCTGGGAGAAGAGGAGGCTGAGGAAGAGCAGACGGTGCTGTGCTCTGGTGCTCTTTGGGCAGGTTACTGCTCATCCGAGGTAATCCAGCTCCAAAATGAAGGCTTTGAGCTCTGGAGGAAGGGGGGGATCGTGGGTTTTGTTGCTGCTGTGGAGAAGGTGCAGTGGAAGTGGGGTGGGATGGGATGCTGTGACGGGCAGTGAAACGGGCAGGGGGGTTTACAGCCAAGAACTGAAGTGGAAAAACAAGCCGAAAGGCAACTGGTTGCCTTGGATTGATTTAACAACGCTCCTGGGGCATAGAGACCACTCCATAGAGTCCAAAGGGGTGTAGAGTCCGTTCCTGCTGTTGCTTGGAGAGGACTGAGTGTCTCAAGGGGAATTTCAGCAGGTTCTTAGGCTGTGGATCTAAAAAGGTCGGTTGTCCTTGCTTTGTACCTTCGGAAAGAATAGACCACAAATGACTTGGAAGTTTTGATTCTTTCAGGAGGTGGTTTTAATGCTGTGTCTGGGATGGCTTTGGGTTTAGGGTATGAGAGTAGGGGTTTTGTCCTGGGAAAACGTGTTTTAGAAGAAAGGGCGCCAAAAACTGGATTTAAATGTGATTCTGACCATCGGGGCAGCAAACTGGTGCCGGGCAACACGAGATTTCAGCACGTGGGTTGTGCGAGTTCACCGCACGTTTGCTTTATCGAGAGTGACAGATGTGCGAGCGCCTTTAATTGCTTTAAGGGCTTAAAACCCATGAGGCAAGGGGAGGAGGCGCAGATTTTCAAAAGTGATCAGCGAATATTAAACCTAAACGCCTGCATTGATGAGACCGCTGTGCTTTTTGGTGTTTGACCCATGCTGTGGTGAGCGTTTGCAAGTTCAGCTCTTAGCTCCTTTGAAAATCTGACTGTAGTGTCTTAATGATTAGAATGAGTGTGTGTGTGGTGGTTTTTGGTCTTGTTTCTTTGGTTTTCTTCTTGCCCCTCATAGGGTTTTGCAGGATGGGGCAGAGGATGAAGAAGTTTGTGATATGTCCATATTATTCTTACAGCTCTTTTTTCCCCCCACCTTTATCTGGAGCTGCAAAAAGAAAGAAAAGGAAGCCTTTCAAACCCACCCTTGGACAAGCCTGCTCTGAAGAGACTGCATTAAACAACAGCGCTGGAGGAAATATGACTCCTTTAAGAGCCTTAGCAATACCTGTTTTCACTCAACGCCTGTTCCTGGGCTCGGATTCCCAAGTCGCAATGGTAATGTTTATCTGTTTGTGTCCGTTTCTGCATTAACATGCTTTATTTCCTTTCTTCTGCGTCTCCTATTCACCTTGTCCTTTCTCCAGGTCCATTAGGGGCAGGTAAAGCCTGCGGAAAAGCATGGAGGGGAGGTGAGGGCCTTGCTCTTTGACCCGTCCCAGTGACCTGGAACGGACAGGCCAGCGTTACCAAAGCTTTTGGCTTCATGGCCTCTTAAACATATCACTCTTCTTTGTGGTGTTGTGTTTTTGTGTGGGGAAAAATGGCCAAGTAAGGCCAAACGTGGCCCCTAATGGAAGAAGAAGTGGTTGGGAGGCACAAGTTGTACCCATAAGAAAGGCAGAGTGTGATGGAGAGGTGGGAAGGGACGAAGCACAGGGCTCCTCCAGGAGCACCAGCCCTACGGAGCCTATGGAAACAAAAGGGTTTTCGGTCCCTGCAGCACTTAGGGGACAGTCAATAGCGACTGCTTGATCGGGGGCACCGTGTTCTTTCTTGTCCCATTGTTTCTGCCATTGTTGCTACTAAATAACGCATGAAGCTCATTGAGAGCCCAAACGAGCCTTGTGAGGACTTGGTGTGTCCCTGGCCCTGGCCACCAGCCTCTGTGTGTGTTGTGTTCAGGGGGCCTGCTCCCCAGAGTTGTTTTTTTTCAGGTCACCCTCCCTTTGTTTAAAGAATGGGAGGATGACAGTGACTTTCTCACCTGCTTGTGCTTGAAGGTCTTTGGATTGCTAGGAAATGGTGCTGGGAAATCACTTGGGACTGGTTTAATGGTGGGTGATGAGTGGTTTGTGTTGCTGGAGATACTTTTTAGAGCCCTGATCTTCAAAAGGGAGTGCTCAGCACCATAGAAATGCACGGAAAACACTAAGGTGACATCCAGGTTTTCCTGAACTCCAAATGCTTTCCAGAGTCCTGGAAGACACTACAGCTCTACCTTCCCTGCCACAAATAACGTGTGGGATTTGAACCTCCAGATTGCAGATGTTTTCCGCTCCTGGGTCTCACACATATGGTGCTTTGCCAGCATTTCTCTTCTGCTAACTCCAGTGGCGAGTTGCAAACGAGATTCCAACAGTGCCAGGTTTTTTAGCCATTCCCTGGCCTCTCCAGCTTGACGTGGCCCAATTTTGGCAGCCGGTCATCTCGGGTAACTCTTGGGGCTTCACCTGCTCCTCAGCCCCTTCCTGATCACACAGGAGCTAAGGGTGTTAATAAAACAGTGGGATCAGACGCAAGGGTGTGTAATGCATCCACCGCATTCCCTTCTGCATCCCATGTCCTGCCCTCTCCGAGCAAATTCAGCAAGTGGAGTCTCTGTCCTTGAGTTCATTGTTCAAGCTCCTGCCTAAGAGCAGAACCACCAGCAGGGATTGTCCTTGTTAGGACATGTCCTGTGGCCTGTCATGGTGAATCAGCCCAGAAGACATTCAACCAGATGTTTCCATAATGCCTTTTAAGGTTGAGGAGGGATTTGTTGCGTTTGCCTGGGAGTAACGGAGACCAGTACATTGCGTTCTTGAGCTTCCTCCCCCTTTTCACAACCAAATGCCTTATTCTGTTCATTTCCTCCCTTCTTCTGCCTTTCTCCTGAATGCATCTTCCTTAGTCATAGCAAAATAAGTCCTGATAGACTGGAGGAGAGGCCGGTTCTATGTGCTGGGCCGGTTCTATGTGCCGGGCCGGTTCTATGTGCTCGCTGTTCTTCAGACCTACGAGTCCCTTTTTGGGCTCCTCATCCCCAACCTCAGTGTCTGTGCTGTTAGGAGGGGGACTCTTGCCATCTAGTGGGAAGGGATGGGAAACCTCAGCACCTCTGCCATCCCTTTGGGGTAAGAAGACAAAATACAGCTCTTCTTCCTGAACTTTTAGTGTGTGTGTGTCATGGATGAGGTCCCACAGTGCTGCCACCGTCTTGAGTTGCTGCAGCTGGATTTCTCGAACTCTTTTTCTAGACATCTCTTTTTGTCTTTTCTAGGGGCAAAGCTCTGTTTATAGCCCTCTGTGCTCATCTTGGGGACGGCTGAGTTGCAAGAGGGAAGCTGTGGGTATGGGGAAGGATGCTGGTGTGTCCTGCTCAGATATTGCAGCCGCCTGCGTTTTGTCAGGAGGTTGCTTGGGGGAAGTTGCCTTTCAACAGCTGATGGGTGCTCAGAGACAGCTCAGATCTCTGAGTAATCGCTCTTAGAGATAGAGAATGAAAAGTGCTTGCCAAGAGCCTTGTGCTCAAGTCTTCCTTGGCCTAGGAAAACCAGGAGCTCACGTTCCTGTTGGGAGATTTCAGTACTAAGTTTCTTGAAAGGTGAGGGAAAGAAATACAAGAATGTGCATCTCTGGGGATGCGCTGATCCGCTGTTCAGGGGCTGAGAAGGAACGGCTGCTGTTGTGCACAAGAACAGACGTCACCTCTGAGCCCCCGGGTCTGCTACAGCAACGTATCTGCTGTGAGTATTCACAGGGCTTCGGGCTTTCACCCACCTTGGTGTACGAACCTTTTGTTTGCTCAGAGATGGGTGTAGTTAATGGGTGCTGAAGGTGCATTAATCTCTAAACGATGCGTCAAACTCAGAGCTGGAAGACGCAGGTCTGGTGAAGCTGATTTGTGCTCCTGTTCGGACGGGTTGTTTGTTAACGGTGGAGATCTCGTTTCCCAATGTTTTTGTGGAGCACGGAGGTCGGCTCTGTGCCTTCTGCTACCTGATGTGAAAATCAGGTGGGTGATGGAGAAAGTGATCGTGATGTGGTCGTCATCTGCACTGCGTTGACCGTTGGACTGGAGCACGTGCAGAGATTGATCTCAAAGGACTCAAGTTACTTCTTATAGAATATGAATCTCATTTCTCCAGTTTTGTAGGCTGCAAAAGCTTTATGATGCGAGGGTCCCTCCCTCAACAGGAGCAATGCAAGCTGACCATCCTTTTGGCAGCAAATTGTCAGTAAGAACCAAATAGCAGGAGCTGGGAGTCTGGAAGGTCAGTTCAGTCACTACCAAGCTCCTGATGTAGAAATTTCAGTAGGGATTAAACCCGTCATAAAACTGGGGGATGCCTGGATATACTTCTCCGTAATTGGTGTTTTTCACCGGCCTGCGAGCTGAAAAGCAGGGATTGAGCTCTGCAATTACACATTGTGGGAACTTTCCACCAGGGCCAATTGGTGTGAAAATTGCCACACTCTGACAGGGCAGGCAGGTCCTGCAGTTCTTGAGGTGTCGCCTCCATCATCTGTGCGTGGAGCAACCTTTACGGAGCTGAGTGTATCTGCTGCGTGAATTGGAAAGGGCAAGTTGACCTGCGGCTCCAGTGAGTCTACAGAGTGAAAACACGAGGTTGGGGAGGCAATGAGCCTTCCCTTTTCAGAAGAACTGAAAATTGGAGGCGAAAGATTATAGAACCTAATGGTGCGTACCTAATATTTGGGAGCATAGCCCGTGACCGCTTGTCTGCGTGGCAAGGTGTGTCCTCCAGGCAGATGCAGAAGGAAAGATGCAGGTAAAGGATGTGGACGTGGAATAGTCGCCGCATTCGTAGCCAATAGACCAATTCATCCGAGCTGGTACTTGTGCGAGTGTTTTGCATTAAAATATCCATTATTTGTGAAGCTGCTGAATGCAGCAAAGCGGTGCCCGCCGTTAGCGATGGTGCTGCTGCCACAAGGGTGCATCTTTGGCCCTTTGTAGGGAGAGGATGGGATGCGGGGTGGCATCTCCCTTCTGGAGAACAGCAGCGAACTCCACAGAGCCCGAAGAGCAATGAGGCCACAATTAAACAGGCTGAGAGGTGACAGGGTGGCTGGTGGGCTTGGCAAGTGGTTTCCCTCATTGCCGGTCTGCATGACCAGATGATGGAAATCCAGTTCAAGCAGTGTTTTTTTTCCCTACAGGACATGATTTTGAGTGGTTTCCTAATTTTTCTCTTTTGGTCTTAACCAGCTGCAATATGAAGGGGGCAGCAAACTCCCTGAATGCAGCGCATTACCTCGAAGAGCTTTGAATTCCTGCTGAATGCTTCGCTTTATGCAACCGGCAAACCCTTCCATCAGCTGGAAGCCTGCATGGCATTTGCTGCTCGTATCCTTAACCGACCCGGGCATTCGGCAAACATTCCTTGGGCAGGCTGTCATGTTTCTCCATGCCCCGATCAGCAGACGCTCGCGCATTCCTCCTGGCCAAACCGCCTCCGGGTTCCTGCCAGTCCGAAATCACTCTGCGGAGCTTCTGCTGCCACACGTTTTCCCAGTGATGTCCTGAGACTGAACGAGTCCGGCCGGGGTGGTGTCCTGCTGATTGCCGCCGTGCTAATTGCAATCTGCAGCCTTTCGCCTCTTCTGTGAGTGGGGACAGGAGAATTAGGGCGCTGCGGTGGGTAAAACCCACTGATGCTGGTTTCTCTAGGGAGAAAAGCCAAGCTGTGATTCCGTAGCATCCTGGGTTTAAGTCCTGACATCTTGATGTGCTCTGTATCACACCAAGAAACAACTGTCCTCTTTCTTATATTTCTTTTTCCTGTTTTTTAAGAACACAATTGACCCTGGGGAGCTGCCTGCAGGCTTTTCCAACTCATGGCAATGTGGCTGTCATGTCCCTAACAGCGTTATGAGATGGTGCAGTCTCCTCTGGGTAGGTATCACCTCCAAAACCAGTAAGTACCAGGCCCATTGTGTTGAGCTGAACCCTCCATTCTTGACCAGACCACTTTGTGTAGAGTCTGTTAAATGTAAATCAAGAGAGACTTTGTGCCGAACACCTTATGGTCTCTCGCAAGGCTGAGCTTCTCTGGTATTGTCAGTTCATTCAGTGAAGAGTTATGACATTCCTTGAATTATTCAGGGCTGCATTACGCTTCCAAACGAGCTCCCTGGCTGTTGCCAACGTGTTGTGGATTCCTTTTCTATTGGCGCCCAGTTCAGCACAGTGTCCTGTTCCAATAATAGGAACTAACCTGGAAGAGGATGCAGTGGTCCCGTGCTATGAAAGGGCTTGCTAGAGAGTCCTTTACAAATATGAATATACTGAAATAAATGGGGATACTCCTTCCAAAATCAGCCCTTGGGAATACCTGCTGTTCTTTCTCCAGGCTTGTTTGAAAACCCATTGAACATAGATTTAAAAACCCAAGGTCAAAGGTGATGAGAAAACACATTTCTCTTCTGCAGCGTAAGCATTTCCCAAAGAACGTGTTGCTGTCTCAAACGGGGTCAGAAGACAAAGTTTCAAGGTCTTTTCTGTAACAGAGATTTGAAAGCCACCGTTTTCTTGGTATTTTCACAGGAACAGAAAATGGAAGTGTATAGAATAGTTAAGGTGCACCAAAAGCCTAAATGAAAAGAAAAGGATAGTTTTAAGATACAAACACCCCCAATTGAAAGAACAGCAGAAGTTTATAGTTGCCTCAGAATAATGTCTAATTGATTTAGCAACCTCTTGTTGATGGAAGAACCATTTCAACCAGCTCAGACCAGTGTTCCTATTTCACTGGTCCTGTTCACACCACAGATGCTCCGAATTCCCTGACACAGCAGAGATTGGGATTCTTGATTGATCTTTTCATTTTTTAATGAAGATTTTTAGTATCTGGTTAATCTTTGGGACATCAAGGAGTAACTTGCTGCAGATCTCAATGGTTTTAGGTGTGTGCCTTGGTTTGAGCTGCTGTCGCTATGAGCTTTAAGAACATCGAGCAGCTGGAAAAGCAGTTGCTGGATGGCAAAGGGTTAAGGTGGGTGATTCCTGAATAGCGGGGAGAGCTGCAGACTCCCCAAAGTGTGGGCGGGGGTGCGGGTTTGAAGATGGGGACTCCCCAAAGTGCGGGTTTGAAGATGGGGACTCCCCAAACTGCGGGCAGGGGTACGGGTTTGACAATGGGGACTCCCCAAATTGCAGGCAGGGGTACGGGTTTGACAATGGGGACTCCCCAAATTGCAGGCAGGGGTACGGGCTTGACAATGGGGACTCCCCAAATTGCAGGCAGGGGTGCGGGTTTGACGATGGGAGCTTCCCAAAGTGCGGGCAGGGGTGCGGGTTTGACGATGGGAGCTTCCCAAAGTGCGGGCAGGGGTGCGGGTTTGACGATGGGAGCTTCCCAAAGTGCAGGCAGGGGTGCGGGTTTGACGATGGGGACTCCCCAAAGTGCAGGCAGGGGTGCGGGTTTGACAATGGGGACTCCCCAAAGTGCAGGCAGGGGTGCGGGTTTGACAACGGGGACTCCCCAAAGTGCAGGCAGGGGTGCGGGTTTGACAGTGGGGACTCCCCAAATTGCAGGCAGGGGTGCGGGTTTGACGATGGGGACTCCCCGGGGTGTGGGTTTGAAGATGCTGTGCTGTACAACTCTGCGCTCCTCTGTATTTGTGGGGTGCTTGGCACTGTGATGCTCTGCATCAAATTGGGGTGCTTAAAACCCCCTGTGATCACACTGTATTATTTATTTAACCCTGGTACTGGTGTGATTGGCGAGATTTGTTCTCTAGGAACGTCCCAAGAAAGCATTCGTGTACCTAATGCGCCTCCTTCCTTGCAGCTCTGGCTGCGTTTCCCCCCCATTCCTCCTCTTTTTTTGCAGTCCTTCTGCTCGGATTACAAGACAAGCCCATGATATCACCGCTATGAGCCGAGGCTGAAGGGGCTGGGTCTTGGGAGGGGTTTGCTTGGCGAATTCTAGTGAAATTTGCCAGGAAGCAGCAGCTTCTCGCAGCGAATTTCTCTGCCTGCAGGACATTTTCCAGCGCGGAGGGGACCACTTCACCAAGCGGGACAAGAGCGAGGTCACCCCAGCACAACCCACCACGGGCTCCGAGGTAAGCGCCATCCTGCCCAGAGCAGCGCAATTATCGCTAGAGGTGAAGGAGCTCGTTAATCAGTTTAAACATCTCTAACCCTCTCTTGCTTCGGGGCTGGAAGTTTGATTCCCCTCCTTCCCTTTGCTCTCTGAATGTCTTTTCTTTCTCGCCCATGGGTTTGTTAGAAAGGATGAAGTTTAGATGTAAAGGGCTGGGAAGAAGGGAGGTGTTTTTTGATTCCTGCCCTCTGAGGCTTGATTTGGTGGGGTGGGATGACACAGATACCCAGTGTCACTTTGCAAAGATGTTGTGACCAAGCTACAGCTTTTCTCCCCTTGTTGCTCACAGGCATGGACAGATGAAATAAAAAAGACATGTTGCAAACTGTCTACAAGTTCGGGCAATGCATATTCCGTAATATTATTAAAATATGCTTGATTTAGAGCAGAAAGCTAGAGCACATGCCATCAGCATTGTGTAAATGTTACCAGCTAAACTTCAGGAGCAGTTTAAATCCTCCTCTCCGAATAACTGTGCTCTTGCAGGGGAAAAGGCTCCAGTGCAGATGTTTCCCATTGGCAGAAAGTGCAAGACAATTCTATCTCTACTTGAGAAACTTTCCTGCTGTCATGGCTTGGGCTTCACAGCCCCTTGCAAAGGAGCCCTCAGCCTCCCAGCAGCTTGCTTGAGGCTGTTTTATTGTGCAGTAATTTTGAAGATGACTCCAGGTTATGCAGTAATATCCACCTGAACAGTCGCAGCGTAGAAATATGGGTGTTTGTCTCTGCAACAAACCTAATCCAGGTGGAGTTGTGATTCTCCAGCATGCACACAGATAGCTTTGCCTTCTTTTACATTCATTTTTTGTTGTTCATTTAAACAGATGTTACTGTGCGTGGGTATAAACACCAAGGTGTTTATACACCAAAGTAGTTGAGAAAACTATAGAGGAAGATGCTGGTTTAGCTGTCTGAGAGCATAGTAGGAAAACTATTTAGCATCTCTATAATAAACTCATGAAGATGACGTAGCAGTGCTTTCACATTTGTACTGAATAGGGGCTGAAAATTGCTTCAGGGTTCCTGCTTGCCAGTTCTGTTTCGTCTGTATTGAACTACCCGGAGTGGTGGAATTTCCTCAGTTGGGAGCTAGAGAGCAGTTAGGAAACATAAAATGTTAGCATGAACTACTGTAATAGCAGAACACGGAGGGAGGAACCAGAATGAGTCACTAATATGAAGCTGGATGTTTCGGTTGGGGTGATGGGGCTCAAGATGGCTCTTTGCTCTCCAGTCAAGCCCAGTGTGGTGCTGGGATGAGGCCTTTACATAAATGCTTAAGAAAGCTTTAGCAGCTTGGAAAAGCCACCAAGGTTGGAGGGAGTCTTGATGATGCAGTAGAGGACAAAGCCTTGTTCTTCAGTGCAGTGATTTAATAGGGAAACTGTGCATTTTGCTGAACACACCATCCTTTGCAAGGTAAGCGAAGACCCAAAATGCATGCCTAGTAGTTTTCTGGGTTTATTTTCAATATCTTGACTCCTAAGTTCATTGTCTTTACTACTAACTTCCCATCTGCTTTTTTCTGTTTCTTCCTTATTTATCTTAACCTTGTATTCTTTCTCCTCCTGAACCGTTCCACGGCATCCTTGGTGCTGTTTAAAAACCCAGCGATGTCCCATCTTGGGACACCTCCAGGGGATGGAACGATGCAGCAGATCCAGCCGTTGGTTTGCAAGGTGATCCTCTGGGAGCACGTGTGTCCAGATATGTGTTTACTATGAAGTTTATTTGGGAATAAGTTCTGTTTCCTATTAAGAGTATGGCCCAAGGTCTGTGGAGCAGCCAGCTGGTGCTGGCCAGGAGCCTGAGAGATGTCACGGTTCACATCTCCATTCGTCTTCGTCCTCTGACACCAAGGGGAAGGACAAGGAAAATAAAGAGCTTCCCAAAATGAAGTGTGTTTGAATTGCAGCTGTGACTTGGAGGGAAGGTGCTGAGCATGTCCATCTGATCCCCAGGCAAGTTATTTTTGCCTTCTGAATGCATCAGGGAGCTAAAACTGGACGAAAATGTGAATTACTTCAGTTAAAGAAATAGATCTAAGAAGGACTCTGGTTAGGCAACTCCCACAAACACTGATTTTTCTGTTGGTAGACTTGCAGCTGTCTTTTGAAACACAAGTCAAGTGCCTTTTCTTTCCTTCTGTCCTAACTTGTGTATGTGTGTCTGTCAGAGCTTCTCTTCTTGTGTTTCGTTTCAACAGCAACAACTTCAACATACATTCCTGGGCCATATATGTCTTTTTTTTGCTGTCTATTCTAAGTGCTGTCTATTATAGTTTATCCCCATCAGCTGGCAAACACTCCAAACTGTTTTCTGTTCCAGGTAGGACGTATTCAGTAAGATTTTGAGAGGAACTAAAGAGGGCGCGTATGTGGGTACCTTTGAATGGGAAGCAGAGGCCGGAAGGTTCTTTAGCAATAATTAACTCACGTTATTTCTGTCTTGAGTGAGCTGGTGGTTCTGGTTTGGTCTGAGGTGACGTGGTGACTTTCAGAAAGGGGGTCCTTGCTGTTGATTTGGGAAGGCGAATAGCCTGTTAATTTTACCTGGTGAAGGCTCTGAAGAAGTAAAAGCTCACGATAACTTTGAAATGGAACTGGTGCACATTTCCCCATAAACCTGTGTCCATCTGCCCCCTTCAAGACTTAAGACCAGAGCCCTGGAAAGGGCTGAGTCAGCAGCCAGCAGGAGCAAGCCTTCAAGCTTTAAATTACATGTTAATGTGGCGATGGAGAATCATCTTACAGCCCAAAGTGCAGGACGCAGAGCCAGGAGACCTGGAGTGTTTTCCTGGCTTCTCCGCTGATTTCATTCAATAGGCTTTTAATGTTCTGTCTTGGATGCTTTTGAATGGGGAGACCAAAATATATACTTTTAGCATTATGTCATTAATAAATCTGGAGGCTGTAAAAGAGAGGGTGTGAGAGGAGGAATGAGCCCCACAATAAGGGGAATAGCCAGCCCAAACTAAACGTGCTGCAGATCTAAGCCTGGATTTATTCCTTGGGAGTTCATGTGCAGCTTTATTTGAGGGGAAAAGAATGCGTCCAACTCTCGCTCACAGGAGCAGAGGTTTACTGCAACATTTTCCTTATTAAATTTAGTTATTGTGGCTTCTAATGATGCTGCCACAGGCGTGTGTGTGCAGTTGGCTGCTCCCTGATACTGTCCCTGCTTAAATGCTCTTAATGAGTCTGTTGCTGGGCTCCTGAAGTTTCCCCACTGAACCTGGGTTGTGGAAACACTAAAACCTGCCCGTGTTCAAATTCCACTGGCTTCTGCTTTTCCTGACATCGTGACTTAGTCTGAATAGTTTCTCTTCAGCACCTCAATAAACAAGACCTGTGGGTAGGGGAGGTTTTCTTTCTGGGGTGACGCAAACACTGTGCAAGCTTTGTCTCCTCTCGGTGTTTGAATGTGGGGCTATTTTGGAGCAGCCGGTAACACGACCTGGGGGAAAAGGGAGCTGTGGTTGCTGGTACACACTGCGGTGTTGTCTCCCAAAGCACGGAGGATTGTGGCCGCTCTGATCTCACGGGGAATTCATCTGGGATTTGCTTCCACAGGTGGAACTGGACTAGGAGGGAGATTTCTGGATGGTTCATTGGACCAGCCCAACATGGGCCCTTGTGGCCAGGAAGGCCAATGGTACCTGGGGTGGGTTAGAAGGGGGTGGTCAGTAGGTCAGAGAGGTTCTCCTGCCCCTCTGCTCTGCCCTGGGGAGACCACACCTGGAACATTGTGTCCAGTTGTGGCCCCTCAGTTCCAGAAGGACAGGGAACTGCTGCAGAGAGTCCAGCGCAGCCACCAAGATGCTGAAGGGAGTGGAGCATCTCCCGTGTGAGGAAAGGCTGAGGGAGCTGGGGCTCTGGAGCTGGAGAAGAGGAGACTGAGGGGGGACTCATTCATGGGGATCAATATGGAAAGGGGCAGTGTCAGGAGGATGGAGCCAGGCTCTTCTGGGTGACACCCAGTGACAGGACAAGGGGCAATGGGTGCAAACTGGAACACAGGAGGTTCCACTTAAATTTGAGAAGAAACTTGTTCCTGGTGAGGGTGTCAGAGCCTGGCCCAGGCTGCCCAGGGAGGTTGTGGAGTCTCCTTCTCTGCAGACATTCAAACCCGCCTGGACACCTTCCTGTGGAACCTCAGCTGGGTGTTCCTGCTCCATGGGGGATTGCACTGGATGAGCTTTCCAGGGCCCTTCAACCCCTCACATCCTGGGATTCTGTGACAAAGATGAGACACGATGCATGTCCTGAGCACAAAATGTGTGTCCTGTTTGATTTGCCTTACTGAGGATTTGGGATGGGGTTCCTACGGGCTTGTTAAAGTTCCTTTTTGCTGGCCAAACTTGCCTCTGTGGAGTGGGGAGCTCTGGGGCAACCTTGTCCTCCCTCACCCTGCTTCTATTGTTAAATGGGGAACAAAAACCCACTTGCAGTCACCTTTTGGAGTTTTGAGGTTCTTGGGGTGTCTGGCTTCACGAGGCTTTGCCGGGAGTGACAATTACACCTCCTACATTTACCATAATCTTAAATTAGCGTCTCCCTGACTAATCTTGGTATCAATTAAAGTGACCTGAAGTCCGTTGTCACCCTCCAGCTGCTCGTGGACCACGGGATCTCCCAGTGCTGTGACTTCTTTAAAAGGCTCTGACATCTTGCAGTGCTCTGTCTGCTTTGTTAATTAACACTGAAGGGAGCACCGCTCTCAGCTGGGAACTATTACATCCTGCCTCTGAATGCTTTCCCCACATCATTGTGTCTTTTGGCTGAAATCCTTCAGCGAAATGACTCGAGAGCTTTGGTTTGAATAGAGAGCGGTCCTGGAATTTGGATTTGTGCAGTTTTTAGCTGTTCCTTGGCCTCCAATCACGACAGCCCCTATTAACCTGGTCACTGTTTGCCTTGGAACCAGGGAACACGTGCTGACCCGCTGGTTACACACTGTTTGTCCAGCCTTTTCTCCACTAACATATTCTTATTTAGTTTACTGTTGGGCTCTGTGGAGTATGATAAAGCTGTAATTTAGAGGGGGATTTGGTGCATTCTGTTAATTAAACCAACGTGCCTTCTGATGTCTTGAGAGCTAAAGGTCCTTCAGGACTTGACCGTGGGGCCATTCACCACACATTATCTGCCTTTGCCTTCTCGAATACCCTGATACACAGCAAGAACATCCAGATGTTTCAGAATCCAGCAATATAGAACCAGCACAACATTCTGGTGTATGTGGGACAGATATAATGACTTATTTAGAAAGAACTTGCAGCTAAGCCAGGGCCCTTCTACCCCTCACCTTAATTTTTGGGGAGAGATTGTTTCAGTCCCACTTGGTTTCTGATGAGCGTTTGCCGAGGCTTTTAAAATGCAATGTATGCAGTAGCAAGAAACAACAGCCACGTGAAGTGAAGCGAAGTAGGTCAAAACAGATGTTTAAAGCAGATTAAAACTGAAAACCAGATTTTTGCAAAGTAGCACGAGGCTTGCGGGTCTGCTAGGCTTGAGCTTAGACATCCCCGCTTTGGCGTTCTTACTTATAACTAGCATATGTTATTCTTCTCTGTCGTCTAAGGGGGTCACTCGAATTTTTGTATGCTGTTCACGGCAATTGCTCTGCCCATGTGTTTATCCTCTGGGCTGAAAAAGCATCTTGTATCCACGAGGAAACATTGTAAGAGGTTTCTTTTGAAATCCGCGCTGGTAGGTACTGAAGTCGGGCACGTCTGCCTAGTACTAATGTGCCTTGACCAGGGAGCCTTGTATTTGCACAGAACGCGTGTATCCCGTATCCTTGGGAAATCCTCTCTCTGACGTGGGGTAGGACTTGGTTTTATTCCTCTCTCTCTCAGCCTCACCTCCTGACCTGCAAAAAGGTGAAAAATACCTCATTTCCGTAGCAGTATTTCCCTGAGTGCCTGGTGCAAATATATAAATCTCAACCTCGCGAAACCAAGGTGAAAGTACCTGGCTCCTGGAAAACAAATGTTTGCTTTCTAAGAATTTTTTGCTGTATATTCCTCCTTCCACCCCCAAGGTTTAGTTAGACCTGTTGTAAAGTCTCCACTTGCTGTTCTTGTTCCCTCCCCTGATGTCCAGTGCTTGACTCGTAACCCACATGTTTTCTATATCATTTGTCTATTCCTTAGGCAAATGCCTTTCGTCCCCAGGTCTCGAAGCACCTCGGTAGGAAGCGTGGGATCACCAGCCCTGTTTAACACAAGGGGAAACTGAGGCACGGCCCTGGACGTGACCTGCCCGAGGTCCCACGGCAGGTCAGTGTCAGAACCGAGCTTTAAACCGATGTCTCTGGAAATTCAGGCTGCTTGCCTGGGGTTTCTGTGGCATCTCAGAAGGCTGGTTAATGTGTTTTGCTGCGTCTCCGTATGTATATCTGATTTTCTGATCGTTTTCTTAGGGATAGCTAAGACCTAGCAAAAATACAGGAGGATTTTTGCTTCTAGACATCCGTTTTTGGAGCCAAGTCTTTCCCCTTCTCCCTACCCTTTGGTGGTTGCCAGGAAATAACGGAGCTTTAAAGAGCTGGGGAGTTTTTTCCCACTATACTCTGGCGTTGCTTCATTTGGAAACTATTCAACCATCCACCCCCACGTGTGCTGCTTGGCCGCCCCATGTGCTGGGGACTGCGGGAAGCGGCGCAGAAAAGGGCCAGAATTTAAACTCCGCACAGCATCCGGGTGAAATTCCTTTCGCAAGACAAAAAGCTGCTGGTTCATGGCTTAAATGACGAGCTCGTTTGAGGATGTAGGACTTAGATAATGAGTCAGTTGCTATCCAGACTTAGCAACCCCGAACTGAAGACCGTTAACTCCTGCATTGGACAAATGAGGTTGGCCAAGTGTACAGTAACATATGTTGGTTCTCTATAGATGCAACCGGACGTGCAGTAATAGAAATAATTCTTCTATGGTCGTATTGGGAAAACAAGCTTCAATATAAACACCGTACTGTAATATGTTTCATTACCCTTCTGGTTTGCCACTGCTTAAGTGCTCATTTTGGTTTCTTTATTTAAGGAGATATGGGGAAAAAGGCGTTTAGTTCCGACCTGGGTTTAAACCAGGGTTTGTCGTAGCTTCCTAGAGCTGCTGAACTACTGGATTTACAGAGAAATAGGAAAATCAATGGCTCGCACTTGCGACCTGTAGAATTTGACCCTGGAAAAAACGTTTTCCAGCTAAAACTATTTAGCAAGTTGGGATAAAGTTTGGAATGCTTATCATGGGATTTTGGGGGTGTTTTTTGTTGTTTTACCCCACAAGAAACAATTTATCGGTCTCTGTTTTTTACAGGCGGCGTTGTACGGAGTCTCCTCCATAAGTACTGAAAGAAGAAACAGAAAGTCTGTGTTGTTACCAAGCTTCACTCGTATTTCCTTTTCATTTCAGGACAGCCACGCGGTACCAACCTGCACTGATCGGCAGCAAAGGACTTGGCTGGGAGAGCTGTGAGCGCTGAAAATGGCGAGATTCCTGCGTTTTCCCCATAACCACTGTCTCATCGCGCTGTTCTTCACCTCCCTGAGCCCGCTGGGCTTTGCCCAATACGAACACTGGCCCTACCTCCCCGGCTACCCCGAGCCACCCCCGCAGGTGTACCAGCCCCCCCAGAGACCAGCCAACGTCCCCAAGATCCAGCTGCGGCTGGCGGGGCAGAAGAGGAAGCACAACGAAGGGAGGGTGGAGGTGTTTTACAGCGGAGAGTGGGGCACGGTGTGCGACGACGACTTCTCCATCCACGCCGCGCACGTGGTCTGCAGGGAGCTGGGCTACGTGGAGGCCGTGTCCTGGCTGCCCAGCTCCAAGTATGGAAAAGGAGAAGGTAAATAAAAGGAAGAGCCGGGTTGTACCAAGCATTCTTGACCTGACGATCACATTGAAGGGAGAATGAGATTTCCTACAAATGTAACAGGAATAGCTTCTCAGTGGAGCGGTGTCTCTTTAAATCAGGTTCCCCTTAGATTAAACAGTTTAAATAAGAAGCGTTGGCCTGTTTGGACTGGAATAAGTTAAGGAATGAAGAGCTGAAGGAGCTGATCGTGGTGTGTGAGCTCTGGCAGGGATGCTGGGGAGCAGCCAGCGCTGGGTAAGGGTAGGACCAGTACAGCTTGCACTGAGTGTAACATGTTCCCTATTCTCGCTTCCATTGCCTTGCAGTGAGTCAAACAGAACATCTAAACGCTCCTTCCTCCTTCCTCTGAACTCTTTAGGCTCTAAACAGACCTATGTGATGCTATACAAATCTTTCTTTTCCCTTGTTAACCTCTTTAGAAACACATGCATCACATTGTGCAGTGCAGACTAGCTATAAAACCCCAAAGGAGCGTGCGCACTTCATCTCCTACATAAGACTATATAATAGTTAATATATAATAATTCTCTTGGGCTGTTCCTGGTGGGAAAAGCTGCCCACCCCCACTTCAAATTGTACAGCCCCGAATTGCACATCCTTTCTCGCTCTTTGAAATTGTACGCGACAGACTTGCGAATAATTGCGGTTTGCACCTTGTTGCACCCCATTCCCAAATATGTGCTGAACAAAGGCTTTGAAAGGTGAATGTTTGTTCGCAGTAGCGATGAGCTCTTAAAATAACAATGCTTGAGGGAGACTAGCTCTGTAGTAGTATGGAGCTCAATGGGTTTAATTGTCGTCTTTTCATATGCTGTTAGTTAAATGTTGACTTATGGAGAGTTTTTTCTGCAAACACAGAAGTAACCCACAGATTATTTCCACTGCAGCAGGGATGTTTCTGTTCTTTAGCACCGCTCATTAGTGCTCACACCTATAAACTTACCCATAAAAGAGCAAGTGGACCCAAACAGCGACTTGACCGAGACGCGAAGCCTTCAATGTTGTCCCAAGCTGTGGATTTTGGCTCTTGGGGTAGGGTAGGAGATTTCCAAGCAAGAAAGAGGCCGTGACATTTAAAAACAACCCAGAACCTGATTGCCAGGTGATTTTAATGGTAGTGAGTGTTCTCTGCATGCCAGAATAGCTGGGAAATCTCAATGTAGGGGGGATTGTGCCTTCCTCAAACTGTAGGGCCCGGCTTTGCGGGAGCTCTTTGCTCCTCTTTGGGGGAGCACAGCGAGGGCTGGGGATTAACCAGCTGAACCTAACCGAGTTGGGACAGCCAAGGGAATCAGCTACAGAACCTCCTGGAGGTTCTGAAGATCATCCAAAGGACGTTACTCTTCAGATAAGTGAAGTATTTGGTACCCTAAAATTGCTTGTTTAGAGGGCAAATTGTAGGGGAGCAGTGGCTGCCCAGCGAGTTTCCAGAGGGAAAAGCAGCGCTTTGAAAAGATGGATCTCAGCGACACCGTTGGGTCTTTTCCTCTCAGCTGCTTTGGGAAAACATGACCTGAAGTTTGCAGGTGACACCTATTGATTTCTGTCTGCTCAGCTCAGAAATTATTTCTGAGGGACCCAATTTTTTTGTTAAGTATATATGCATGTACATGTGTACGTTCGTGTGTGTGCTTTTTGCTGGAGGGAAAATGGTAATTACAGTGTGGAAATAGGATCTGGCAATTTGTTTTCAAAGCGCACCCAAATAACAGGGGGTTCTAATCGGCAGCGGTTTGGTAAAGCTTTTGCAAAAATCTGCTTTTAAAAAGCTAGGGCGTTTAATCAAAACTTTGAGCTGTCTCCAAGAAGACGTCTAATGAGGATTTGATAAATGAGGAGTGATGTAAAGAGAAGCCTTGAAGAGAGGAGGATGATTTGGTGAGGATGATTAGAGGGCAGGGTCTAATCAGGCAGATCGAGGGGACCCGGTGACACTGCGTGCTCCGAAGTGGCCGTCATCAGAGGAGGTCAGCGGTCAATCCGCTTCAGTATTCAGTGGTATTTTTTATTTCCATACAAATAATGAAAAACTGCGGGGCAGAGCTGTTTGCAGTTCCTAAGTACCCGAGGTGTATCGTTGATGTCCCTCAGCTGTTTTATTCAAGTTTATTTTAGCAACGATCTCTTCCCTTAACACAACAGCCTTACTTGCTCTTAGTACACTCCCTATCACCCTCTTTGCGAGTCTCAGTTCAATTTTCTTTGCTCTTTAGGGAAAATTTGGCTGGACAACGTCCACTGCACGGGCAAGGAAACCACCTTGGCAGCGTGCACGTCCAACGGCTGGGGGGTGACGGACTGCAAGCACACCGAGGACGTGGGGGTGGTCTGCAGCGAGAAGAGGATCCCCGGCTTCAAGTTTGACAACTCCTTGCTTAACCAAATAGAGGTAAACACCCTTAAAACGCTGAGCTGCTGAGCAAGGGCTGTCTGCTGCTGTGTGCTATAGGTTATCCCGGCCGTGTGCTGTGGTTGGAGCAAACTCTTGATGGTGCTTTAGATACAACTTTCAGACATGAATTTCGGCCGTTCGGAGCGTTTTGTGCGTAATAAGAATTCAAAAGGGATTTTAACAGAGTAAGGATAAATAAGGAGAAAATGTATTACGCCCGTTCTGCGTAATACATTTGTTCTGATCGACAGAGCCTATCCAGTAGCCAGAGCCAAATCTTATTTTAAGCAGAGAATCCAGGATGTATCACATACCACAGTGTGGTTTCCATGGCTCAATCTTGGCTTTGTGCATGGTCTGAAACAGTGGGTACAGCCTCCTTTATCACCCTAAAACCAAATTATTCCAGCAGTTGATTGATGTAGCAAGAACTCTGAAAACTGGTTTATTGTGTTTTTAGGAATGTATTTGAAGAGAACAGGATATGTGCTGTACTCATAGACCTTAAACCTGCGTTACTTTGTTCGTAGTAGTAAATGACTGAGTTTCCTTTCCCCTGATGCCTCCTTTTTGGTCCTGGGGTCGGTTTGGAGTGCGGGTCAGCAGGTAGGCTGGGATTTGGAGGTGAATAGGGCTTACAACCATGGCTTGAAAATGGGTGGATTTATAAGGAAGGATGCACAAAGATTTTTAGACAGTTTGGCTAAGCAGTGACAAAGTAACCGTGATAACTGTATGGAAATATTTGCGGGAATGGGGGATTAGTACTGGACGTGATGAAAGGAGTTGAAGAGAGGAAAATGTGGGCTGGTCGCTGTGGGGACGGCTCTGGTTCTTGAGGCTCTTGGGAAATGACAGAAGTGAGATGCTTGAGTCACCTTCCAGGGGACTTGTCGGATGAAGAGCCGGGGGAATGCTGGGCTGGAAAGAAGCTGAGCTGAGCTTTCAAAAGAAAAGAAAAAAATGTGGTGTTTTTCCTTCAGCTTTTCAGATTGGAAAGTATTTGTGGGGACTCGAACATCTCCCATGTTTCAGATGCTCTGGTGTTTCAGTATGTGAATTTAGTGCTTGGCCATGGTCAACACTGATCGACAGAGCCTATCCAGTAGCCAGAGCCAAATCTTATTTTTAAGCAGAGAATCCAGGATGTATCACATACCACAGTGTGGTTTCCATGGCTCAATCTTGGCTTTGTGCATGGTCTGAAACAGTGGGTACAGCCTCCTTTATCACCCTAAAACCAAATCATTCCAGCAGTTGACTGATGTAGCAAAATTCTCCCAGCGTTTTCTTCTACCGGATTTTTGCATTGGAGGTTAACGTTGTGCAGAATATTTGACAAGGGAAGATAATACGCTCAGTCAAACCTTTTATTGCCCTGCTGAGGCTTTAGGAAAAGCACTGTATGGGTGAGCGGGCAGCATTCAGCACCTTCTGCAAGCGTGCAGATGTAGGATCCGAGAGCCCAAATTCTCGCCTTGACCTTGCTAAGGAGGGAGAAGAAAGGGATCCCAGGTTGCACCCATCAACGTCCCCGTTGTTGGTCGGGGAATGAGGCGAGATCATGGAACATCCCTGATGGCTTTGGCAGACGCCTGTTCCCCGAAGCCACAGCAAACCCTCCAAACAGAAGCCTGGAAGAAAAGATGCTTTAGTCTAGACGGAGGTCACTTCACTCTGGGATGCTTCAGGTATTAATCATGAAAGCTTTGGAGGGCTCTGCTTTTCCATTAGCTAAGCACTGGAGTTTGACTAATGAGTTGAACACACTGGGTAATTGAGGGCTGGCTTGTGCTGATGCTGTGGGGGTGCTTAAGCTTCACATAAGCAAAATGAATCATGAGATTGAAGCAGTTTGTGTAGCAAGAGCGTGAGTCATCAACAGGATCCCCCAGAGAAATGGGTGTGAGACAAGTCGTGTCCTGGCCGCTCTTGGGAGCCCCGGTTGGATCAAAGTGTCCGCAGATGTGACGTGTAATGGCATTCACAGCAGTCACTGGGGAGCACTGGTGCGGGGACAGAGTAAAGAGAAGAATAGCTTTAGTTTTAAGTACCTGCACTAAGCTGAGAGCTGTCGGACTGGGACTTTGTCTTGGTGATAGAAAACAGCGTTGCATTTTCTGGGCAGCATGCTCCGTGTCTCCATGCGCTTCTCCCCTCCCTATCACTGCCTGGATTTTAGGAACAACTGTTGCTTTCTGCAAAACCAAGCTGATTCTTCTTAGACGTCTGTAAGATCACTGGCAACCAAAGGGATCTTTTTCTGCTGGTTTCATTGCAGCAGGATTAAGGCTGAAGGTGATGTGCTATACATTTTTAAGATGCCATTGTGGAAGGGGTTTTCAGTCACATCTAGCTGTCAAATGTTTAAACTCTTTCCCCCTCTCTCAACTTTCCTCCTCTTCTTAATCTTCGCTTTATCTCGTTAGCAGCTGGCGTGACATAGTTGAGTCAGAGACGATGAGCAGGGTTACTCATAGGGTCATAAACTCCAAAACAGGGAGGTCAAAAGGCTTGTGTGAACGTGAGCTGAAAGTCTTTGCCCTCTCTAACGTGCCTGGGAATTCTGCACATCATACCTCGCATTCACCAGAGGAAACATCATCGTTTTGTGAGCTGTTGGGTCCTTTGGCCTGTAGCCCAAAACTTGCCCTAGTGATGTTTTTCTCTCTGGAATGAGATCGGGGGTTGGAATCTTCTACTGAGCAGTGATGCTGTGGTCGGGTCGCTCCACCAGTCCCATTGGCTTCAGCTATTGCACGGACCTAAACCAGTACAAAACTCCCACTGAGCTTTCCAGATTTCAGTTTGCCCTAAAGCTGCTTTTACAGCCAGGCTTTACTCCAGATAGGCCTGGTTTAAGATGACGCACAGAGTTTATGTATTCAATTGCACCTTCCAGCCTTGCGTTCCCACACTAATTAGTAACAACTGCAACGATTCCCAAATGCATCTGTTTGCAAAGAGATGTTTTTATGACCAGGAGATTCACAGGAGCGAGCGCTGGCCTCAGTGCGTGTTTTGGGGTAGGAGCAGTGATTTTGTTGCAAATATTCCAGGGAAATATATACCTTGTGCATCCTGGTTACCCCATCACCCTTGGGCTTCCCTTGCCTGGGACAGGGAGCTCTGTGTGTCCCCACTGCCAGGGACAACTACATCATCATAAATTCATCATTTAAAAGCGTCTTAAAGACCCTTTAGTGCTGAGTTCTCTGGGGCTGCCAAGATTTACCATGGAAAGCCAAGAGGGAAAAGATAATATCTGACTTCATTTTGACGGGGCTCCAGCTCGGAGGGGCTGTTGCGAATTGCTGTTTGCTCCAATCTGGCTTTGCTTCCTAAAATCTGACAGGCAGAGAGTTCACACTCTCTTTAAAGCAACAGGATAACCCTCGAGCGGAGTTTATTTTTATTGGACAACATACATACCTCCATTTCCCAGTTTGGAAGTGCTGCAGATAAGTAGTACAGAATGAGGTTTTCCATCGCTATAAACCACTTGGCTGATGTAGATATGGTCAGGCCGATCTTTTCCCGTCACAGCTCATGTTTTGAGGGTCACGTCACATCTCTTCCTGTCCCTTACCCTGCTGGGAAGGGACCTTGCTTCTGTCAGACAAGTTACCATAGCGAAACGTTTTGGTCCAGGGTGAGTGACGGAAGATCTGTGATAAGAAGACGGGAGGGAGAAAGGAGGAGGGTTAATTCTTCCCCCAGGACCGAGGCTGAGCAGGTCTGAAATCCATCAAAGAAACTCCCATCATTTTTTGCTTGCTGTTTTCCGCAGCCGCTGCGGCTTTTTGAGCCTCGGGACTTGTTCAAAGGGTTGTTCCTCGGAGGGTGATGAATGTGCGCAGCAGGGCAGCCCTTTCACGGGCTGTTGGCTGCTCGGAATTAGCCTGATCCCCCTTTAGCTCGGTGGCCGTGTCACCACGGAAGGGTGCTCACCTTTTCAAAGCTCAGAGAGCGTTTGTTCGGCGCTGATGTGAGCGTAATTACATCAACTGCGTTTTACAGAGGGGCTTCTCCCCCTCTTTAAAGCATGAACACTCAGTCTTATGAACGGAGAGAGCAGGGGTTTGTGGTTTGATGTTTGTGTTATTACCTGTTTGCCTCTGGGAGCGTTAGGAGGGAAAGGCAGGTATGTATATTGTGGTATCACATCCTCTCTCATCCTACAGACCTGTAAGAGTAAGCTGAACCCTGAAAGGGTTAAAATAAAAGCAGTAGCTGTGCTTGGCAGTGCTGCAAGTGTGTGGCTGAGCCAGGCTTAACCCAGCAATTGTAGTTGAGTGTAAACGCTGCCCACAGGACTCCAGTTGGTGCTGACCCTGCTTGTTGGGATCCTCCACACAACATCTGCTCATCCCGCCTGATGAGGCCAAAGCTGCTGTTAAAACACCGCCATTGTTTAACTCGGAGTTTGATTTTTTTGCTTGCATTCCTTCTTTTTTAGCCACAGCCTGGGGTAAACTTTTTCTTAGCTTTAAGTCACATTAGTGGCTTGATGGACAGGTTGGGTCTAACCATGGTGGTAGAGCACAATACCCACTTTATTCGTGCTGGTCACTCGTGTAGGAATTAGCGTGGTAGGAACGTTGTCAGTGCTGTCTTGGGAGCTCAAAGGAAAGGTTTAATCATGTTGGTTTCAAGCGCTCAGAGCATAGAAACTGATGGAGCTTGGGAGAAATAAGTGCTACAAATATATACATAGAGTAATTTGAGCTTTGTAGAATATAACAAGTGGAATCTGCTGCTTTAGCCAACGATCTGTGAGCACATGGGGCCTTTGTTTGCCCCAAGTAAGTGCTGTATGCGGTGGGGCAGGGGCAGGTTCTGGGAGCTGAGTACTCACCTGGAAACACAGTGAAACGGAGGAAGAAGGCTGTGAGCGCAATCTGTGCGTCCCTCTGCTGATACGCTGGGGCAAAACGCACGAAGAACGGGATAAAATCAACGCAGAAGGTGCGGAGCGATGCTCGTTTCTTGTTGTGCGGCTCACAAGTGTGCGAAAGCCCTGGGGTGGGCAGCACGGACCCCCTTTAATGTCCCTTTCCAGGGTGCCAGCGCCTGCAGTTTGAATGCTGCGCAGTCTCCAGTGTTTTCCCGAGTCAGAAGCTCTGGAATGAAAACGATTTAACTTGTGTTCCCAAAACCACGAGCAGCGAATGCCGTCCCTGCTTTTTCACTTCGTGGTGTCCAAATGCAGCACAGACCCACCTGCGACTGCCTTACCAGGCTGACCAGCAGTTTCAAGACCACAGTAACTAACTCCAACACTTAATATATTTCTTAAATAAATGCACGATAGCTGTTTGGTTTCTTTAACCCGTCCCCCCAAAACATCCTTAACAAAATATTTGTTGTCCACCCTCTTCCTCTGCTCGCACACACGGAGGCTTCAAATAGGACGTACTCTAAATATATCGAATTCCTGCAGTCGTTACAAGTTCACAAATAGATCTGGTACCTGGGACTAAAGCACAGCTTTGGCCAGACGGTGGGCAGACGAGGTCTGGCTAAACACACCAGGCTGTGCTGCTATTTCTGGCTTCCTTTTTGCTTTTGGGTGTATGTGAAGCATTAAAAGTCTCACTTCAAAGCCCGGTGGCTCAAAGGCTGTGGTTATGCCAGGTTAAAAGATTGAACTGTATTGTCTGGGTTTCTTAATCGGTGGGTAAGCCTTGCTTCCAATTAAACTGGGCTCAATGATGAGACTGTAATAAAATGCTGCTGTGTGCTGAGCTGCTTCTGAGTGGAAGGAGGGGAGGGGGACAAGGACATTTTTGTGTGTTGGTACATGGGGAAATCTTCCTCTTACCCAGCTGTTTGCCACACAAATCAGTGGGGACTCTGTATTGTGGGGAATTGCAATTTAGGTCACCAGCATCTGAGACTTTGGAGTTTCAGATGCTGGTGACCTGAATTGCGACTTGAGCTCTGTGTCTTGACTGTCCAGTTCCCAGTGTTTGGCAATAAAAGGTTTATTTGCCTGTTTGTTATGACAACAGTGAATCTCCTTCCCCTTGCTGTAAATGTTTACTTCTCCAAACATAAGCCCCAAAGCTGATGCTTTGTGTGTCTAGAAGAGCTCTACGCATCTCTTCTGGTGCTAACTTTGGGCAAATATTAATTAATCTGTTTTGGGGTGAGCCGTTGTGTTTCTTTAGTGCTGTAATTTCAGAGTGTGTGATGGTTTCTAACTGCCGGCCTCCGTGTTTCTTCGTGGTGGCTCCTGACACATCAGGTGCTGGATTCGATGGGTAGAGAGCTGGTGCTCATCTCGGGGGACAAATTAACCTGTTTGTCACCGGCACCGACTGTATCCAGGGCCTGAGTAGCTGATGCTGTGGTGCTGGATGCGAGACCGTTTCTGCATTGCACGCATCAATAAACCATTTAGCCAAGCCTTAGAACAGACTGCGATCTTGTGCGGGTAATAAAGTTGCAGCGTCTGCTCCAGGTTGCCTTTAAAATAGAAGGAAATGGGGAATGTAAAAGCTTTTGCTCATCGTGAAACCCTCGCACCATGATGTGCAGCATCCTGGTATCTCCAGGGTTCGGTGCTCCTGCCTTCTCGCCCTCCATTCCATCACCAGCCTTTCTTTTCCCCGGCGCTTTTCATTGCCCTGCTTTGCATTGGCAATCACGAGGCTGAAGCATTTCACAGCTTAGCAAAGGCCTCGGCTTTTGTCGTTTATAATCCGTGCTGTATTTGCTCCTGGACCCTCACCCTGAATTGCACTCTCATCCCTTTACACTTTTGTCCTGCACAAACGAGAACAAAAAGTGCTCGCGGTCCAACGCAGCGTGATGTTCCCAAGGGATTCCCGTCCCCCGTCGGTGACCCCGTCTTTGTCCCGTAGCATCTATTTCAGCCTGTTTATTTAACAGCTGGGACTTCGTTAGTGACTCAGAGGCGCAGCTCCAGATGTTTAAATGGAAACAGATTCCACCCATTCCTGTGTATGTGGAGAGAGAGCTTTCTACAAAGTCATCTTCAGGGGAAAGAGACTTAAGGGTTTCAATAGAGAAGATGCCTGTGGGATGAGCAAAGTCTTTGTGGAAAGATTTTGTGTTCTGTTCTTAAATGGGGGGGGGGAAAAAAGACAAAACATCAATTAATTTCTTGTCCAGGTTGCAGCCTTAATGTCTTGGTGTTTGGGAAGCCAAGAAATCCTGGAGCTCTCTTGTAAATGAAAAATGATGCGAATAGGTGAATCCAAGGGGTGGGGGGATAGGAAGGAGCAGTTTGAGTGGATTATGGGCAATCTTAAAGCAGGAAAGAAACAAACACGGACTAGCCAGAGACAGCACACAGGCTCCTTGCATGCGTTAAATCAAGGATCTGTGGTAAGAAATGGCGGGGGAGGGCAGTTGACTTTTTCTGGGTTCACTCCCTCTTCTTGCTTTATGGGTAGAAAACCCCTCAGCAGCGTTTTCCCCTTGTGCTGGGAAGCTGTGCGTGGTTTTCTCCCTCCCCGCTTTGTGTTGCTCAGCCTTAGACTGAGCGAACCGCATCCCGTTGGCTTTGGGGCTTGGGCTTCTATTTGCCTTCCTGTAAAGTGGGGTGCAGCCAACCCAGTGCTGTTTCCTAGAGGCAGTGTTGCTCTTTGAAGGCTTTACACTTCATGGCTGATACCTGCTTTGCCATCCTCAGATGTCCTTCAAAGGATTGATTCACCAGGTCTGCCTTGGAGCTCCAGTGTATGGCTACGACGTGAAAATAAGTCAGGCTTTCGGAGATGAGGTTTCCTCGTTGATACGACAGCTTCTTGTAGGCATTTGTCTCCACGTGTACATAAAATAGGGATAGAGTGATTTAAAGAGGTCTGCTCTAGCCATTAAGTATTGTTTGCCTCTGATTTTTATGTGGAGCCTGTTTTTAGCATTAGCCCAGCCGTTCTACACGTTGGTGTTGGAAGATCAAGTCTAAATCTGCCTGTATTTGCATTATTGAATACTCCCGGTGTAACAAAAACTCTGTAATGAAAGGAAAACATTCAAATCTGCAACGAGTTATCAAGAGAAAGCTCTTAGCAGCCCTTTCTCCTTGAGAAACCTACAGTATACGTATTTCTATCCTTTGTTCTTTAATCTTCCTATGTAAAGCTGATATCTACGGCACTTGGGATTCTTCCCAGCCGTTTGCTCAGGCTCAGGGCAAACCCTTGAGTTGCTGTATCAATAATTCTCTGCCTTAAACCTGCGCTCTGTGAGCCGAAAGGGGAATGGATGTTGGTTGGTTTTGCTCTCAGACAGATCATGAAAATGTCATTGCGTGCGGGTCTGCTATAGCTATCTGGACATAAAAACACCCTTGAGGGTATGAAATGATGGCTTATTTCATTCTAGTTTGCTCACTTTTTTTTTGCCTTGGCAAAAAAACCATGACAAAGGAGTTGGATTCGCTAGAACAGAGTCCCAGGTTGGAGCAGGATTTCTTATTGTGTGTGTCAGCATCTCTGGGGGAAGAGGGATGCGTGGTGGGACCTTTGGTGGGAGCCAGCGCTACCCGAGGCCTCGCGCTGGTTCCGATGGGGTCTTTGCGAGCCCAAGATCCAGCCGTTCAAGTTTGCACCTTAGATTTCACGTCTATAAAATGACCATCCAGGACAACCCTGTCCAACCAGTTGGTGGAAAAGAGCTGCCCGAACACACAGTGGGAAACGCAGGGATCTCAAATCCCGAATGGGGTCGCGCTCCCCGTTTTTCTTGAAACTTTGTGACTTCTCTCTCTTTCCTTTTCTCACTCGGTTTCTGGTTTCTCATTGCTTTGATATCATGAATCCCAGCAAAGGATTCTCAAATGTTTTTGAACGTTAAAATATACCCCTTGGCTTGGAAAATCTGTGGGATACGGATGCTCGGAAGCTGCAGGAACAGCGCAGGGACGAATTGCTGTGGGTTTCTTCAGCATTGTCATTGGCAGCTGTCGGAGGCGGGCTGGGCGTCTTCATTTCTCTCTGCACCTTATTTCTCAATGTGCAAAAGGCAGCTGAGAATCCTCATTTTCTCCCGTCCTTTGAGTGCCCCGTTTAACTTGGAGGCTTTGCAGATTTCTCACCCCCGTCCATCGCTGAGACCTCTAATGATGCGGGACTGAGGATGGTGATGGATTAACGATGACTAATAGGCGCAACGTGGGAATAACGACTCTGCTGCTCAGTGGTGGAAGCACCAGGCAGATGTTTAACATCTGGAACGGCACTCGGTGTGATTTGAACGGGGCTTAGCACAGAACACGGGGTTTCAACGCGGTTCCTCAGTGTGAAATCCCACTTTATTCCGGCTGTGGCCTCGGATCGTTCTAAACTCAAGGAAAACGGAAGCGTCTGTCCAGCAAAAGACACGTGTGGCTTTTAGCACGTTGCTCATGTCAGGTATAGCCAGGGAAAACGTTCCGTTTCAGTTACTTAAATAGGCAGTATGGCTGATACTGACGTAACTACGCGTTGCAAACATACTTAGGGCTTTATGTAGGGTGGAAATATCCTGCCGTCACGGATGGAGAAACTCACTTTGGCTGTCTCGCCCCCTTTCTCAGCTCTCAGTGCAGGTTTCCTCCTTGGTTACTATCTTTTCATGTGCTTTCCCAGTGCAATTTTAAGCTTTGGCTCCGTGTCCTTTGGGTTAATCCTTTTATTACAAACACTTTGAGACTTTCAGCAGTCAAAACTATTTCCAAATGGATTTAAGGCTTTGATTACCTCTTGTTTCCTGGTGAAGAAACTAAGGCAAGGTGGAGCAGAGAAACAAGGTGCCCTCTCGGGCAGTGCTGGCCTGTGGCTCCAGGTAAACACGTTTTCCCAATAAAAGGAAGAGCTGGAAGCATTTCCTAAACTGCACCAGGGGAAAAGGGAATTGGAGGCTTTGGAAACCAGCCTGGGGACACCTTGGATGCACAGAGGCTCTGCCGCTCTTCTGATGTAGTCAAACACCATGCAATATTTCACGAGAATCTGCCACATTTCTTTTGCAGATGGACCTCCCCGGCTGCAAAGGGGTGCACAGGTTTGCTTTTGCAATCAGACCCTTTGAGCACCTTAAGATGTGACAAATTTGGATGTCATCGTGGGGGTATTTTTCTTTTTGAGGGCTACAGGAGCTTTCAAAAGCAAAGCCCAGACTATGAACCGTGGGTGGGTGGCACTGTCCTCACTGGGTGTATCAATGGGTCCTGTTTGCCAGGGTCACTGGAGGCATCTCATGGATGCTCCAGCATCCACGGTGGAAGGAGGAATCTGTAAAACAGGGTGGAAAATGCAGATGATAAAAAAGGGGTTGAGGGGAAGAAAAGGGGGGAAAAAGTGCCTTAAGTGCCTTGCTACACAGGGGCTCGTGTCTCTTTAAAGCTCTGGGCATTTTTCTTTTCCGAGCGGTTGAATTTGAGCGAGAGGAGGGGAGGATTCCTCAGTCCTGATGTAACCGTGAGCAGAACCACGTGGTTTTATACTCTCTTTTTTTGACGAGAAAAGCTCTCCTGGAAGCAAGTTATAACAATTTTCAGTAGCTCTTTTGTAATCGCTTGCCGTGGCGGATATTTTCCAGTCAGCCTTTAGCTCTGGGCTTGGGTCTCTGCGAAGGGTTTGTTTGTGCAGCGTCCTCACGTAGGCTCCGAATGTGAAATCCATTCCATTCCACCCTCCTGACTCATCTGCCGTCCCAGTAACGCTGTAGCTGGAGGTGAAACGCCGGTGTCAGCACATCGGGATCCCAGTTTTCATAATGGGGAAAGGCTTGATGAGAGCCCCAAAGTCCTTCCCTGCAGGCTGCCAGCGTTAAGCTGGCCCTAGCAAAGCTTGGTTCACTCCTATAGTAGCTAAGACTTAGGTCACTGCGCTTCAGGAGCAAGCACTTCAGTGAATTAAATTTAACAAAGATTTGTTCGGTAGCCATTTGTAAAATAATGCTTGTTTCTAATGAGGAAAAGCATCCTCTTTCGCAAGATGGGTTTGCACAAGGTGGAAAGGGTTTTTCCTTTCCTGTTGTGAGCTCATCCTTCCTGCCTCCATTAACCCTGAACAGAACTGGAAGTAGTTCCCCATTTCAAAGCTACCCGGCCAGTTTCCTTGCAAACCGCTATAACCCGTGTTTCTTTGCGCTTGCAGAACATGAACATCCAGGTGGAGGACATAAGGATCCGGCCCATCCTCGCCACCTACCGCAAGCGGGTGCCCGTCACCGAGGGATATGTGGAGGTGAAGGACGAGGGGACCTGGAAGCAAATCTGCGACAAGCACTGGACCATGAAGAACTCCCGCGTGGTCTGTGGCATGTTCGGGTTCCCGAGCGAGAGGAAATACAACACCAACGTCTACAAGTAAGGGCAGAGCTTTGCGTGAGACGCGAGTTTCTTTGAACACTCGGGGCCTTGTTCGAAAATGCAAATTGTCAAACGACACTGGAGACCTTGAGGTGGAAAAACCTCCAGCTGCTTCATTCCTTCAGATCAGGTTTTCCTTCTGTGTAAATATTTGAAATGTCAAGCGTTTCCCTGCGCAGACAGGAGTCGTTTGATCCCCACCATTCGAGCCGAAGACCTGGTGTGGTATCAATTGTGTTTGATAGGTCCAGTGGTAGGAGATGTAGATAGATGTGGGTAAATCTTTTGTTGTTTCCAGCTATAGCGCAGTCATTTCCTTCACCAGTGGGAAGTTCGGGTTCTGTGTTGTGTGCAGAGGATGGAACTGAGCAAACTGATCGTACTCCATCAGCAAACCGAGCTGCTGCTTCTGCCTGTACATCTGAGATGGTGCTTTTGTGGGATGATTTCAGTGCTGCTTTTCTTTCTATAACTGTAGATTGCTTTAACATGAGGGAAGAAAATAGCGATCCATAGGGAGGATGTTGTGTGTTTCAGAGCTGAAAGGTGATCATTTCGGGCTGTGATTCTTGTTCGTTGAAAGCCAGGAGCTTTGCGTTTTGTCACCAGCCTCCATCACAGACTCGCTTCTTCCTACACTGTTCCCTAGAAACAACACCCTAAAGCAGATGCAAAATAGTTTAAGTGAAATTGTCTCGTTTCTTTCCTACGCTGTGACCTATGGAGCGGGAAAGCATCGAGTGGTTAAGGGGAGAACCGAATTCTCCATGCAGGAGCTGTGGTTTTCCTGCCTGCTCCTTTTGGCCTCTGCCATCGCTATTTCTGAAAGCTCCTCTGGAACCGTTTGGCCACATTTCATTTCTGTCATTAGCCAGATCGAGATCGATTGAAGAGGTCCTTGGGTTGGAATAGCGCAAAGCACACATAGCAGCACAAAGAATATACAATAACCCGAGTGGGATCCTGTTTTCAGGCTTACCCAGGAAGACGAGCAGTGGATTAATAATTGCTACCAGGTGGTCTCATGTCTTGCCCTGGACATCACTTCGAGGAGTGTTTGTGCAGAACATCTCCCTCAATCTCAGCTCTGAGATCCCCATCCCCTGCCTCGGAGCAGGAGGGCACAATAAATTACCTCTAGGAAGACCAAGTAGATTTTTCCGGCTTCTCAGTTGTGATGCTTCCAAGAAAAGCATTAACTCGAGCAGCTGGAGCCATCTGCCTTAAATAAAAGGGTGCTTGGTAATCGCCCTGCCTCTTGCAATGGTGCACGTAGGGATGGAAAAGCTGAGGCACGGTTGTTCAGCAGAATATTCAGCAATGCTGAAAATCCCATTCACTGGAGCTATGAAAATACAAACACCAGGCTTGGAGATCTCTGCTACCGAGCCAGACAGATGTGTCCTAAAACCTCCCTCACCTTTACTTGTTTTCATCAAGCAGCGACATCTCACTGGGCTCCTGCGCCCACAAAAAGTTATGTTGGAAAATACACTGATTTTCCCAGGTTGGAAGAAGATGGGATGGCGCTTTATTGGAGGGAAAAGCCTTGTAAAACTTTGTCAGCTAGACGGTTTTGCTTGGCTAGCGTAGTTTAAAAGGGGCATTTACCTTTGTGCTGGTAGAACTTGGGTTTTGCCCTCCCTAACTTGTCAATCGTGCTCTCCCAAGAGCGGATCCTCTCCTGTAGCTGGAGATGGGTTGGAATTGGGTTTCTGCTGGGGGAGCTGCGAGTGTCCCCGTCCCACAGCCCCCAGTCCCGCTCCCCACACACCACAGCCTTGCGAGCTGATCCCCTGCTCCGGCACAATGGTGGGAGGTGAAATGATTTGCAGATGGATCTCGCTTGAAAGAAAACAACTTAGTTCATTGCTGTCCCGGTGCCAGGGTTTGAGTCCTGAATGTAACCGAGACTCTGCAGCTGACAGCGCGATTTATGTTCGGAAACAAAACAAATCTCAATGTTGTTTCCATGTTCTTGTTAAATTCTTCAAAGTGGTTTTTATATAAGCACCGCTTGTGAACTCCTCCTCCCGATTCCTGCTCTGGTTGAGAAAGCAGAGTAGAATTAAACGCATTTTGTGGATGGGGAGGGTAGAAGTTTGTGACCGGAGATGCCTAAGGCAGAGAGATGGACCCGATGCCTTAATGGTTTGGGCTCCAGTTTGACCTGGAATTGGCTAAACTTTCTGCATTAAAATGTAAATGAGAATGCCCTGAGTTTCTACGCATAGAGATCATCTGTATTGCCTTCTTTTTTTTCATGTATTTGGTCTGGGGAAATGAGGTGGGGCTTTCTCTGGCTGTTTCTCCCCAGCCTACCAAGGGCTGTTAATACCAACCAGATGTTGATGCCTCCTGAAATTTCCAGGCTGAGGTCATTGTTTGCTATTCTAAGGCATCCCCGCAATTGCTTCTCTAAGCCGGGCTGTGTTTCTTGTCTGCTTTGAGTCCGCGGAGCATTCTGCACATTCTGCCTGCATCCTCCCTGGGTTTACTTTTCCATTTTTAAGAATTTTTATCCCCACTTTGTATTTCTCATTCATTTTCTGTCGATTCAGGGTCCCTGCCACCTGGTTTGGCAGATTTGGAGTTTGACAGCCGGTGTTTTACCCCCAGGACAGGCAGGTTTTCGGTCACTGCTCTATGGGGTGAATCTCAGCCCTGCTCCATCCTCCATCCTTCAGCTCAGCTTTGCTCCCAGCACACGATGCAGTTGCGTCTCTATCTCCACACCGGCTGTATTTGGCCATAACCCCAACCCAGCGAAATTTGGTTCCAGAAAGGCTTAATCAGTGGCCGTGAGCCATATGAGCTTGTCAGCAAAGCTTAGCAAGCAGAGGGGAGAAGATGGTCCCATTGAGCGGCTGAGACCATACAGATTAGCCCACACAGGACCCCCAAAGGGCATCAGTGGGAAAAACTTGCCCTGTCCGCTTCATGTCCAAACCTTTGCAAAGCTCTTTGTCCCTTCCCGGGCTCCCTGTCCTGCAGGGCCGTGCTACAGTTAATCACTATTTGGTGCTTCATTTTTCCAGGCGAGTTCCACGCACCTCGCTGTGCCATTTATCACAGCTAATCCTTGGATCAGCCGGGCTGCACGGCAGCCGCTCCTGGAACAGAGCGGCCCAGGGATCTCGCAAAGCCACGTCAAAGATCGCGGCAGGGCGTCGCCTCCTCCGCGCCGCCGTTCTAACTTCTAGCATTTCCCTTTTGGTAACGATCTGACCCATATTTCATTGACTATTTTAGGTCCGATAGACTCATCCGACAACACAGTTAGGATGAAGCTGGATTACTTTATTTTCTGGTTTATCACACATGCCCTTTCCCCCTTAGGAGTCCCTGGAGCGGCTCCAGGCAAGTGCTACGTTTTGGGAACCAGAAGCAGCAACTGCTGCCAATCTCCTCTGCCGTGAACTTGTCATCAAGGGAATTGCTCTTGCTCTTGGAAATCGCTCTCAGGCTCACTGTTGTTAACACCGCAGCTTTGAGAGATGCCAAAGAGCCGTGGTTTTCTTCCCAATCTGCCGTTGCCTTCTCCCAGCTGATCGGTGATGGCCGGCAAAGAGCAGAGCTCGAGTACAGGGCAGAGATTTGAGGGGCTCTGCAGTCCAAGCTCACCCACCTTTATTTGCACAGGCCCTGTTTGTACACTGTGATTTTAATTAACTCATCTCTGACCTCTACATAACGTAGGTCTCTATTATGTGCATATTTGTTGCTCTAGCTGCACTGTTGATCCGCGCTCTGATTTTTAGCTTAAGGAGATGACTTATGAACTCCCAAGTGTGACACCTTAACAGAGACTCATTGTGCGTATGAACAAATAACGCCGTTCAACCCTCACTTCATTTCAAGGCATTTTTTTCCCCAAATGGAGCCACATCAGTGCAGCTTTCACGGATTCCTAACTTTCCCCGTCCTCTTTGATTCCTCCAAGGATGTTTGCCAGCAGAAGGAAGCAGCACTACTGGCCGTACTCCATGGACTGCAGTGGGAACGAGGCCCACATCTCCAGCTGCAAACTGGGCAACCACCTCAACGTGGACGCGGGGAAGAACGTGACGTGCGAGGACGGGATGCCCGCCGTCGTCAGCTGCGTCCCCGGCCGCGCTTTCGCCCCCAGCAGCCACAGCGGCTTCCGAAAAGCCTTCCGGCAAGAGGTGAGCAGGGATCAAACACAACCTCTTGAGTAGGAAAAGCCAAGGAGTGTAACTATTCACCATGAGCTATCAGACCTGAACGTGTGTCTGCGTGTAGCCGCAAACCAGTTATGCCAGTGTCCCCTTGTCTTTCTTGCTGAGTTTCTACCCCCGCAAATTCGCGGAGCCGTGTTTGTCTATAGGTGCGTAATGGTCGAGACCGGCTCGCCGCTGCAGCTGGCGAAGCTGTGAGCAAGTAGTAAGAAAATACATTTGTCACGTTTCTCTTCGAGCTGTTCTGTTCAAGCCAGTTGAATTCGTGCCCAGTTGCTGCCGGGCTTTGCTGTTTCACAGTCGCTTAAATGCTGCTGGGTTATTTCTCCCGTTGAGGTACGAGGGAAACAAGCTGGTGTTTCCACTACCCCTGTGTTTACTGCAAAGAAATGCCCTGAGAAACCAGGAAAACCCAGCCTAGAGAAAAGGCTGGAAAAGCTCTGTTTTAGTCTAGTGAGGAGAGGGCTGAGTGTAGCATAAAAACTCTAAGATATGCAAAAAACTGTTATAAAACAACCCTGGAGTCAAGTTGTTCCCAGCATCAATGGGGCGACTGAACGTGACAGAACAGCTGAGATTGCAGCAAACATGTTTTAGGGTGATGTTAGGAGAAGTTTTCCTGCTGTAACTATGTACAGCGTTAGAATGCAGGGCTGATTTTGGAACCTGGAGGCTCTTAATGCTGGGTCAGATGGTTTTTGTGGTGGGTGCGTTTAGGTGCTGTGGGTCTTGGCCTGTAGCTCTGTGACTTTAGGAGGAATGGGCTGTTTCTCTGGTTTGCTTGCCTGGAATCCAGGCTCTTCTCTGCACGAGAGCTTGCAGGATCTAGGCCTCAAAGGTGAAAGATCTTGTAAATCATGACTAATCTTCTGAGCCACACACACTGCCAAGTAATTCCTTAAGCCTTTGTGTAGGCTTTGGATGTCCTTTGTGTGACCCCAGCCTGGAGAACTGGATATGCTTCCAGCTTTAAAAGTGAAGGGGTTATTTTTTTGGGTCTCTGCACAAATCGCATGGGTTTTAGGTGACTTGAGTTCCACGCTGGTCTCCTTGGTTAACTCAGGACCCTGGTCTGGAGATCTATACAGCAAATGAATCCATCTGGCAACGCATAGAAGGTCTTTTCCAACCAAAATGATTCTGTGCTAGCTGGCTCGGTGTGACTCCCAAACCTTCTGTGAGGCTCCCAAGAGATACGGGATGGGAGCTGGGTTGGTGAATATCCAGCAGGGGTCTTATGCTGTGTAAAGAAAAGCTACTAAATCCAAGTACTAAAACTGCAGAGAACTAAGATGACTATTTTCTGTCCATGAGAAACATCTGTCTACACATCCCATAAGCCTCAGCAGATAAAGATCTCCTTTTAGCCTTTTGCGTTACATGGTGGTTAAGATGCCTTAGGGTAATATTAATACTTTTTGCACCACAACTTCCCTGTAACGAGCTGTAAATAAGATCTGTAGGGCGAGGACGGCGGTGACACCGTTTCTATGTCTTCCAGCAACCCCTGGTGAGGCTGAAAGGAGGAGCCAACACGGGCGAAGGACGAGTGGAAGTGCTGAAAAACGGGGAGTGGGGGACAGTTTGCGATGACAACTGGAACCTGGTGTCGGCCAGCGTGGTGTGCCGGGAGCTGGGCTTCGGCAGCGCCAAGGAGGCGATAACCGGCGCCAGGCTCGGGCAAGGTGAGACCTCCAGGGACCGCTTGTGCCTCGTCCACCTCTAAGAAAACCCTTTCACGTCGCAGGGCAGAGCGTATTTTAATGGGGATGTTTGTTCTGAGGACCAGGAATTGTTTTCTCTACCCTTAGTAAGTCTCTTGAGTCCAGGAGCTTGAGGCCGAACTGCAATACATGACTTAGAACAATCTTGAGATTCCTTGAAAGAAGTCTAGTGATGATGAGTTGAACCTTTCCCTCAGACATCTGTTTCAGTAATTACCTCTTTATTATCACATCCGTTCCTCTCAAATTCACTTTCGAGGTTCTCTAGGTCCACATCACGGTGTAAACGCATTACTAGAAGGTTCGTGGCAAAAATGGGTCCTGGATCTGGACTTCAAACACTCTCCAATTTAAGACCAGAACACAAATTTAGCCCCATTATAAATAGAAGGGCATTTGAATGGTTCAGAGCCAGGTTTGGGTTTGGATTTCCTGTATTTGGGAGTTGGTTTCAATCCCAAACTGTGGCAACTCAAAGCCTAACGCGCGCCCTCGCAAACCACCCTCTGATTCACATGCCTTGCTCCCAAAAACCCTAACGAAAATAACACCAACCAGACCTTCTAGTGCGAGACCAACTGGAATGGGTGAAATATCTTCAGCCCATCATGGCTTGGAGCAGGGGAGGGAAAGAACCAACACGTGTAAAGCACAGTGGTGCTGACCGCAATCTGGAAAGCTTCAAAATGTGACCTATCCATTGGGTTTGCCAAGAAAATTCTTGCGGTGGGAGCTGCTGATGTGTTCAGCTGCCTCTAGGAAACAGCAAAATCATCATGGGGGGGGAACGTGCCGTTCCTGCCGAATCCCGCGGCCTGGAAACTCTGAGCAGCCGCTGCCCGTTCCCACACGCTCGCTTTTCCTTTGTTTTAATGTTAAACACCGGTGAACAGTCAGTGCACGCCGCCAAAAGCCGTCCCCCGGGATGCTGAGCGCTTGTTAACTCCCTTCAACAGCCGCATCGCCGCGCTGTGGTAGGAAAAGCTGCTCTTTTGGCCCAAATTTTGGCTCCCGTTGCACAGGGGAGTCTCCCAGCTCTGAAACTCCACGTCCATATTTACACTTCGCTTTGTTACGGCTGCGTCTCGGTGCGTTTGTGCGTTCAAAGGGTAATTTGCAGGACCAGCCTCATCACTAGGGGTTTAATTTCGCCCTCTTGTTGCCGTCGGGGTTGTTGGAGTCACGGCTGCCCCAGATCTCATTGACTTCTCACACATCCCATTCAAGCAAAGGTGCGGATGTCCCCTCTAAATATCAGGGCTTGAGCAGATTCCAGCAAACAGACCCAGCCAAAAGGTCACAATCTGTGAATTCCTCCAGCTGAAGTTTGTAAATTACATAACGAGGAAACTTGGCTTTTTCTCCGTTCCTTGCACGCTGCAGTGCCAGAGACTACTGGAAAGAATTTAACGGTAAAATTATTAATAATAACCTTGCAGCTTTTTATTTTTACAAGAAATCACTGCAGTTTTTGCAGGATCGCGGTGTTTTGAATGCTAGAGTCCCGCGTGATGTCTGCAATGTATTAATAAGCTGTCACTGGATATTTCTTCACCACACAGTAGCATGGGCAGAAGGTAAGGACCCTTTCCTTCTCTTCCCCCCCCAGGCATGGGTCCGATTCACCTCAACGAAATCGACTGCACGGGCTTTGAAAAATCCCTCACGGACTGCAAATTCAACACGGAGTCGCAGGGCTGTAACCATGAAGAAGATGCTGCTGTGAGGTGCAACGTCCCAGCCATGGGTTTCCAGAATCAGGTGAGAACCCAAATTAAACCCTTGAGCGTGGCAAGGGGGTTTCACCCTGGAGCAGCCTCTGCCCTCCCGTGAAGTCCAGGGTAGGAATCATTTCACCTTCCATTTAGATTTTAACGTCTGTATTGTATTAGGAGGGCAAATAAGGATGATGCTGCCTTTTCGTGCTGAGCTTTGAGCTCTTCCACCCATTTATAAGCCCCCAAAGTGGTCTGTGAGCGCCGAACTGGGCTTTCTGCGCTCAATGACTTCAACCACAAGCCTTGAGAAGACCCCGAGCGCCGCTTGCCCAACTGTTGCCCCTTCCCTATGGAGTTCGTGATGATGTTTCTTGACATTTTATGCCCCGCAGCTGCGTCTGAGCGGCGGCCGCAACCCCTACGAGGGCCGGGTGGAGGTTTTGGCGGAACGCAACGGCACGTTGAGGTGGGGGACGGTCTGCAGCGAGAACTGGAGCACGGTGGAGGCCATGGTGGTGTGTCGGCAGCTGGGCCTGGGCTTCGCCAGCCATGCCTTCCAGGTGCGTCCCCGCGCCCTCCTGTGCCTGCGTTGCAGATGATCAACCGGGTAGAGGCTGCTGGAGGAGGGGGAAAGCTCTTTTATTCCAAATACAAACCACAAACCACAGCGTTCAGCTTCAAGGCGATAGCTGGAGGGACCCTGAGGGTTAAAAACTCATTGCACAACAGCAGCTGGGGGGAACACAGGGCAGAAGGAGCCTGGTTTTAGGCTCAGCTTTTCTGGGAAGTCCGACTCACTTAGTCCTGGTTGGGCTGGTGGTTTCGTGCACTTTATTGTCCCTCCCTGAGCCAGTGAAGAGTTGAAGCCAAGTTTAACCCGGTGTCAAATCACTCGAAAACAATTTGATTTTGCTCCTGTAGTTACTTCTCACTACACTGGTGTGGGGTGCAGCCGTATGCGTGTCTTGCTCCTCTAACAAATGCCCTAAACCCTCCCTGCTTGCACACAACTAAGAATGGCATTTAATAAAGGCATAAAAGCTTCCAACTAACGAGCCTGCGATAACCACAAAGGAATAAAGTGTTCTTTCCCAGCGCAGTGAATGGCAGCCTGGTGTGCAGAATGGAGGAAAGCAAGAGGCAATGGGGAGAGATGGAAGAGGGAAGGCAACAGCTTCCCACCCAGTTCCCAGCTGGATAAATGGCTGGATAAGCAGTTGGTGTAGGCAAATAATTGTGGTGTAAAATACTCTTCTGTACTGACACATCCCTCGAGGATCACAAAGTGAAAGAGGGGCAGGTAGTGATGGTAGATTTTTGAAAGGAAACATATAACCTATGGGTCTTTATTGTGGTTCGCAGACATCGGGAAAACGAAGTTTTTGGCTCCTAAAATAAACTGGTTTCTAGCTAGGACAAAGCTGCCAGAGCTTGCTATGGAAATGCAGCCCCTTTATGAGGCATTTCAACCGAAAATCAGCAATTGCCAGCAGCTTTGGGGAAACATAGGCTCAAACAGCCACTGAACAAATAAACTTCATGTGTGTTCATGTAGATGGAAACCCACACACATTAAACAGCCTTAGATCAGTTCTGGAAGGAAAACTATTTTCCCCAAACAATTTCCGGAAATCGAAAACTTGGGCAAACGAGCACAATGTGGTCATGGAGAGCAGAGCCTGTCCCCGTTCCCCAGGCTCTGCTGTATTTTCCTGCCTGCTCGGTGCTCGGATGCAGCCGGTTCTGCTGATAAACCCAGCGAGGATTCTCCTCTCTGCCCAGTGCCTGCTGGTTTTGTGCTGGGAGGAACAATAAGACCCCAAAATGCCTCCAAAACCTCAGCATCCCCGGGGCTGGTGGGTGCGTGTTGAGAAAGTACGGGAGACCGCAGGCAGAAGGGGATGGTTATGAGTCCGCCTGGAGATGAGCTTGTCTTTAAGGAATGACCAAGCCAGGATCCAGGAGGGACACACTGGGATCGTGGGCAGGCAGATTCCAAGCGTTTTAGCTGTTTTCCGTGGATCTGCAGGTCCCCAAGGGACACAGCGAGGTTGGGGAGCTGCGAGGTAGGATGCTGGAGCTGCCCAAGCTGCTATCAAGGCGATTCCCCTGTGCAAGCTGCTTCCTCCAACCGATTTACTCCTATAAGTGCTGAGGATAGCCAAATCCACTCAACAATCGCCTTTCCAGCTGCCTGGCTCTGTTGACACAGCCCTGAGAGCCCAGCAAGAAACAAGACATTTTTTCCTGTAGCCGAGACTGCTGGTATTTAGAACAGAAAAGGCCCTTATGCGTATCCCGGCTGCACCAGCTACACGAGCATAAAGCTACACTGTGTAGAACAGGGCGGCCCTGTGTGCGTGTGTGCAAAGAGTGTTGCTAACGGGGCTCACAAACAGCCCGGAGCAATGGTACGGGTGGGGTTTCTTTTCCTGGAAACGTGCTCCAAGTTTTGACACTAAAAGATCAGATTAGTTTTCTTCCCCCTCTTCTTCCCCCTCTTCTTCCCCCTCTTCCTCCCCCTCTTCCTCCCCCTCTTCCTCCCCCTCTTCCTCCCCCCCTTCCTCCCCCCTTCCTCCCCCCCTTCCTCCCCCCCTTCCTCCCCCCCTTCCTCCCCCCTTCCTCCCCCCCTTCCTCCCCCCTTCCTCCCCCCCTTCCTCCCCCCCTTCCTCCCCCCCTTCCTCCCCCTCTTCCTCCCCCTCTTCCTCCCCCTCTTCCTCCCCCTCTTCCTCCCCCTCTTCCTCCCCCTCTTCTTCCTCCTTCCCTTCTCCCAAGCTTTGCAGTTGCAGCTTCATCAGGGTTTAGCACACTTAGTTTTGGGAGGGGTGTCATGCTGTGAGTTGATTTTCTGACATTCCCATGGGTTTTGCAGAACCAGGTGATGAAGATGAGTAGCGAGCAGGGCTTGAATATCTGTGAATCCCCACTCAGAACCAAGAGGTGCAGAGCCTGGTTTAGCAGACCCTGTTAGTCCCGGTGCTCCTCAAATGCCTCATTTCCACTGGCATTTCCAGCACAGCTGTTAATTCTGCCTCTCCTCCCTGTGCAAGCAGCCATTCTGGCGTTACTTGTGGCCCTCCCAAGTGCACAGATGTCACAAGACAGATGTGATTTAATTGCCGGGCATCTCTCCCAAAGGCATAGCCTAAGTGACTTAAAACAGCCCAAGGATGGACAGGGCAGGGTGGAAAAGTGAGTTCACAGCTGGATTAAAAACAAGCAGAGATTTAAACCAGCTCGGAAACAAGGAGAGACATTTGCTTAACGCTGGTCAGATGGTCAGGGCAGGGAACATGGTTTTAATCCCAGTCTTAGCTTTCTGCTTGAACAGGCTTGGGCTCATTCTGTCAATTACTCTTTTCCAGCATCCTTTGGCAACATCCACCTCCTTGATAGTGTTGGCTCTTGCTTTGATATTTGCTGAGGGAGCAAAGCAACTTACAGGGGGGTGAATATTCCTCCTGCAGTCCTCCAAACACTAACAAGTGTGTGAAATGCCCTTTTTTCTGCCCAGGAAACCTGGTACTGGCACGGCGACGTCAGCGCTGACAACGTGGTCATGAGCGGCGTCAAGTGTTCGGGGACAGAGATGTCCCTGGCCCACTGCCGTCACGATGGAGCCCACGTCTCCTGTCCCAGAGGGGGCGGTCGCTTCGGTGCTGGGGTGTCCTGCTCGGAGAGTGAGTAACGTGGGTTTTATATCATTTTGGCACACGTGTTTGCCCTGAGATAGGAGGAGAAAGTGGGGTGGCCTTGGATATAGGATCATTTTGGTTGGAAGAGACTCTCAAGATTATCAAGTCCACCCATTCCCAAGCCCCCGGCACTGCCCCATGTCCTGAGAACCTCATGTCCGTCTGTCCAGCCCTCCAGGGATGGTGACTCCAGCACTGCCCTGGGCAGCCTGTTCCAATGCCCCACAGCCCTTTGGGGAAGAAATTGTTCCCCAGATCCAACCTCAACCTCCCCTGGTGCAACTTGAGGCCATTTCCCCTCATCCTGTTGCTTGTTCGAGGCCAAAACAGCGGCAAATTCCTACTGATGGGGCTGGGAAATCACACAAGGAATGGGCTGCATCTCTGGCAGATACTTGCGGGGTTTTTTTAGCAGCTTATCAATTAATTTCAAACCTTCTTTTCCCCAAACCAGCTGCCCCGGACCTGGTGCTCAACGCGGAGCTGGTGGAGCAGACGGCGTACCTGGAGGACCGGCCCATGTTCATGCTGCAGTGTGCGCTGGAGGAGAACTGCCTGGCCAGCTCCGCCGCCAACACCTCGATCACCTCGGGCTACCGGCGCCTGCTGCGCTTCTCCTCCCAGATCCACAACAACGGGCAGTCCGACTTCCGCCCCAAAAACGGCCGCCACGCCTGGGTCTGGCACGACTGTCACCGGTGAGCGCCGCGAACACGGGGTCGGTGCGGTCGGTGTCTCTTCCATCCCTCTCTGCTGCCTACGGGGATGTTTTGGTGCGTTAGGGCAGCTGGGATCCTCTGACAGCAAAATACAGCTTATTACTGTAGGAATTGTAATGTAGAACGGTATGTGATGTGCAGCTCTCATTGGGAGAGATGTATGCGCAAGGGCAGTATATACATGGGGATATGTATATATGCATACGGACCCGCTGTGCGCAGGAAGGCGCAGCCATCTGAGCGAATTCCCTCACCTGGGAAAGGACCCAAGAACGCGCCGTAATTCTGCTTTTTTAACAAAAATGCATCTCGACCCCACTTAAACTGCGTACAGCCGGGAGATTGTGCTGTGCTTATTTCTGACAAACAGTAAATTCACCCCCAGAAATGCATCGTTTTTCAGGGGGAAGCCGGCAGCTTCTGCCAAAGTAAATCAGAAAGAGGAGAGGGAGCTGGAACCAAGCCGTCCAGATGCTTTCCTTCTGAAATGATAGCTTGTTATACGGTTGATTTTCTCTAATTCGGGGTAAAAAGGAGCTAAGCAACCCAGTGCAAAGCTCATCCTGCTGCTTGCTTACACATTAGAGCAGTAAATACTCAAATGTAGGAGTCCTTTCTAGTCTCGAGGAGGTGCAGGTAGCACCACATCGCTCTTAAGCTTCAGATGGTGGCGTGGGGCAAACTGTGGCCACTTTTCCTAGGTTGGTTTGTAGTATGTGCAGAACTAAAACCTGAGCAGCACGGAACTGGAGGTAAATAGAAAACAGTGTGTTTAGGGGAGGATGCTTGGATGTGTTTCTGCCTTTCTACCCCTGCTGGGAGGGCGATGGGCGTAGATTTGGGTACCACGAGGCTTTGAGCACATTGCAGGGTGGTTGAAAAGGCTTGGAGCGATTTGGGAGAGACTGGGAAAGCATCAGGGAGATGCCGAGAGCCATCTGGGGGCTTTAAGCTGGATTCTGTTTACACAGAGGAGGATGAACTCAGCTCCTCTTCAGTCTTTCCAGTCTGTGAACACCAGGATGCAAACACCGCTTTGAGTGATTCAGACATAGTTCAGAAACCGAGTCAGACTTGAGAAACTCCAGTTTTTCTCGGAGGCAGCCAAACTAAGCAGCCTCAAAGCCAACGGCTCAGAATGGCGCTGCTTTCCTCCCTCCATCGCTGGGAGCTTCTGTTTGGATGGCTTTTGATGTGGAAGCAGAGCAAGCAATGCGAAAGACCTGCAGCAGGGAGTGGAAAGGGATTAACTTAGGGCAGGTGGCGTTTTATTTAGTGTTGTGTTTGCAGGTTATTTTGGTAAGGAGGTAAGAATCTCGGTCTCTAAAGGAAAAATCTCTTCCCTCCTTGCTCCTCCTTTACCTTCTAATTATGTGCACAGAGCGATGCTGCAATGATGGTTGGAAGCTTTTAAGCCATGAGTATTTTTAGAGCTGGAAAGGAGGATTTTTGCACCGTTTTCTCCCTTTTTGGTTTTTTTAAACTCCTAAGCAACGCCTTTTGAATTAAGCCCTGTCTATGCGGTTGCATCACTCAGAGCTGTGGTCTCTACTTTGCTAGTCTGGGGCTTACAGCCCAAATTATGTGCTCTGGCCTAACTTGCCGTGCCCAGGAGTGCCAGAGCGCTCCTGATGGCGGCCCAGGCTGAGCTGACACTAACACATCCCCATTTAAAATGATGAGACGGCTCATGTGTGAACCCAGCTGTCAGGTTATTTAGATCTGAGCGGGGCGAGTGCCGAGAGAAGCTGGTTCCATCTGTTGTTAGTTTGCTGCCAATAAATTTACATTCCGCTGCTTCAAAAGCAATAAATAAATACAAATAGCCAGGTTGCCGGTCTGGGTACGTCCAGCTCTGTTTGCAAGGAGAAATAGTTCTCGTTTTGGTAAATGATGGGGCTGCTAGAAATGATGACCTGGCTGATGATGGCTTTGATTTTGTTACTTCCCTTCCTTCCATTATCCTGGGGTGGTTGGGGTGCTCCGTGAAACAACTTTAGCACTTGATATAGAAACAAATATCCAGGCCAGGAGCCAGCACAGGCGATGATGCCCAGGGGAATATTTCCTGGCTGTGGCTTCTCTCTCAGTATTTACCCCCGTGGGGATGGGGCCGGGAGGTGAAATTCCTGGCCCGAGGGATGAAACAGCACAAAGAGTCAACTCTGGGCCCTTCAAATCCAAGTCTCTGCTGGGACAGCCTGTTAGACCTGGTCATGATGATAAAGAGGTGCGTGGTTTCCCTAAAGCTCCTTCTCTCTGTGCCTCGCAGGCATTACCACAGCATGGAGGTTTTTACCCACTACGACCTGTTGAACCTCAACGGAACCAAGGTGGCCGAGGGACACAAAGCCAGCTTCTGCCTGGAGGACACCGAGTGCGAAGCAGGTTTGCCAGAGCCCTTTGTGCTGGGAATTTATTGCTGAGCTTAGGTTTTCAAACCTCAGCTCTTACACTGAACTACCCTGAAAACCTAAATGTGCTTTTGGTGATTCCTGTTAAGCAAGAAATTCCAAGATGTGCCTCTGGGTGATGAGGTACAGAAGGTGGCAGCTCCCCCCGTGTAGTTAAGCAGTACATATATTTTCATATAACACATTAAGCAAAACGCTGTTGTATTAAATCTCATCCAAAATCCCATGCCCTGGAGCTTCTCGCTGTCTACGGGAGCCGGAGAACAACGCGCCCAAGGGTGGGAAATGCCACTGCGGATCCAACACTTTTTGCCGTTAACTCTTCCCATTTAGATGTGCAAAAACAGTACGAATGCGCCAATTTTGGTGAACAAGGCATCACGGTGGGGTGCTGGGACGTGTACCGGCACGACATCGACTGCCAGTGGATCGATATCACCGACGTCCCCCCGGGCGATTACCTCTTCCAGGTAGGGAGAAAAGGCACATTTGTGACGCTGCCGTTGCTTTTCCCTTATCCATGAGGGATAGGTAACCAACGGGTTTATTGTACACCTACAGTAATATAAATTTACGATTGCAAAGGGATTATATTCCCCAGATACCTAAAAGCTAAAGAATTACCTAAGAGGACAAAGTCTTACCAGATCATGTACTTTCCCAAGTGAAAAATCTTTGCAAATCTGCATCGAGCTAATATTTGATGGTTTTATACACTCCATGTGCGGCTAATGTGAATACGCTGTGTTACATCTCACATTATATATATATATATATATGTATGCACAGCATCCCACTGTCAACTCGTATGAAGTTTTTGAGCTGTTTGTAAACAACTCCCTGCATTTGGGTATAAATAGGGCTATTTTCATGGTGTTTGCATGAGGAGTTAAGACTGTGCCTCCAGTCTGTTTAGTGCAAGTGGGGAGAACTCTTTAGTTCTAAAACCAGCCAGTTGACAGCAATTATTGTTGTCCGCACCGCATGCAAAAGCTGATTCTCAGTCTGCCTAAAGTGTCATATCTAGTCCACCTTTACATAACTTGATGCTGCTTCTCCATCGCTCCCTAGGTGGTCATCAACCCAAACTACGAAGTTGCAGAATCCGATTACTCGAACAACGTGATGAAGTGCAGGAGCCGGTACGACGGGCAGCGCATCTGGATGTACAACTGCCACATAGGTGAGAGCCGCTTCTGCAGGGGAAGGGTTCATGGTCTTCAAGGAGTGTTTTTCCTGAAAAGAATCCATGTAACCACTGATTTTTTATCCTATTAATTGCTTGGGGTTATTTAAGAAAACAAGCGTGTCGCGCTTAAGATAGCGACCTAGTGCAGAAAAGCTTAATCTGGATGAACAGGCACTTAAGTGTTGGATGGGTTCTCCAGCCAAGCTTGAAAGGATTTCTATTTAAAAATAGGTGTATTAGGCTTTCATTGTCTCACCTGATTATTTTTAAGCAACCAAAACTAGCAGTGAAATTGAGGGTAGTTTGTAGTTTGGTCTTCCAAATAGATAAGACTAGAACCCAAGAGTCTTGGGGACTCTTGGCTGTTGCAGTTCTTCCTCTGCCTTGTGTCGCCAACTCTTTGGCTCCCCCTGCTCACCCCCTCTCTGTTCCATCCCCTCCCCAGGTGGCTCTTTCAGCGACGAGACGGAGCAGAAGTTCGACCACTTCAGCGGACTCACAAATAACAGGGTGTCCACCCGATAGAACGGCGGCGCCTCCCACCCCACTATTTAAAGAAAGCGAGGCCTCCTGCTTTGGTGATTTCCCTAACCACTGCACACCAAGGAAAGAAAATCAAGCAAACAATCAAACTCTACGTTAGCAAGGTAAATTATTTCCTGAAGGCGCCTTCCTTCCCCGTTTAGGTGCTCAGACTACCGTGTGTCTCTAATTCCAGTCCTAAATACTGCAGTCCTTAGGAGCGGGATTTTAAACTCTACTCAGCTCCGTATCTTCGCCGTTCCAACCTTCTCCCTCCACTCGGCAGCACCACCTTTATTCCCAGACACAGCAAACACCATTTGCCTTTGTTTGGGTCCCGCCAACCTAAAGGTGTCTTGACCATTCATTTTCTCCAAGGCATTAATCTCGGTATCTTTAAGCTCTTTTGACTCAAGCTTGAACGCACCATCAATGCAAACGCTGCTTCTCGAACACAGCCAATCCTCAGCACCGCCACCGATTACTCTGTTTTAGCAAAGAAATAAAGGGAAAAAACCAAAAAAAAAGGGAGCAGCTTTTTCTCAGCAGAACAGCATAAAGCATAATTTAATACTCTTGAAACTCTTGTATCCAACAACCAACCCCCAGCACAATCTCCGCAGGACTGTTCGCATCCCAAAGACTCTGCGCATCTCCTGATGATGAATCCACTGGGCTGGGAAATGCCATTCCACAGTAAGCTATTCACCCAAAACATCCTATGTGTCTAAATAGGACCCTCTAAGCTGGATACTCCCTCCATCTTTCCCTTAAAATATTTAGTTTAAGGCATCGCACCCTCACTGTACCTTAGAGGTCGCTTCGTGGGATCATCATCAGGGTCTGGACCTCCGTAAGTTGCCTTGGAAAGGATTCTTACAGTTGGGAAATTCACCATGGTGCTAAGCGTGCTCCTCTGTTTGTTTGAGGACACGCGTCGCTACGCCTTTTCAGACACTTGAATAAAACCGTTTTACCCGCAGAAAATGTTTTACATGCCATTTGTGTATTTCTACTCCACCACAGGTTAGGGCCACGTTCGTAATTCCTGGTTCTGAAGGCTTTGTGCTCCCTCTGTGTTTATACAGAAGACTTCTACAAGCAGCTCATTAAATGAATTCAAGGGGCTGGATAACCCACCTCACAGGGGTGTTGTGAGGCTTCCAGAATGCAGAAGTCTTCTGCTGTGCCTGTCATTGATCCAGTGGCATCAAGCTAAGGTTTTGAGCCTGTTTTTGGTTGGAAAGCTCCGTTTTGTTCTCCAGATGCAGCAAAAGCAGAGCCTGAGCCACATTGGAAGCTCAGCTGCTGCTGCCACAATGTGTCGTGACAACTTCCCTTGCTAAACAAAGCAAATCAGGCTCTTTAAACACTATGGAAATAAGGAAAAAAACCCTGAAAGTCACTTGTGTTGTCAGTTTTGGGGGATATTTTAACAGCAACATTACAACAAAGTAAACACTAAACAGCTTTTTCGACTCCCGCAGATGCTCTGTTCTTGCTTACAGCTCCATTTTGGCCAAGGAGATGGAATTCCCTTAATCTAATGCGTTTTGGGTTTAATTTATAAAGCAGCCCGACTTTCTGCAAGCGCCCCAGTAACAAGAGCAGGGCGAGACGCTCCCTAATAAAGAGCCCTCAGGGCGCTTGGATCTCGCGCTCAATATCTCATCACCTCCAATAAACTCCCCAAGAGAAACACCCCACCGTGGCCACTCACTGTTCTGCATGCCGTTTAATATCTAGAATATCTTTTGTTTGCTTTTAAAGCCGAGATGATGGTTTATTCCTCTTGGTCCGGGTTTTCGGGCAGCAGCGTTTCGGCGTCCGGCTGCTTGTGCTTCAGCCCCAGCGCCCGCGTCACCAGCCGCTTGGCCACCGCCGTGTCCGTCTGGGGCCGCTCCTTGGCCAGCTGCAGGAGTTCTGGGCAAAAACAGGTGAAAAACATCAATTTAGAGCCTGTTCTGCAATAGGCTTGCGCCTAAACCTTAAGCCTGGGAGACAGAAGGGGCCATTTCTATTTGCTTAGTTCCTTCCCAGAATGATAGCACATATCTATATATATTTATATATATGAAAGAGCGTGTTTATATATATAAAATAGCACATTTATATATATAAAAGAGCACATTTATATATATAAAATAGCATATTTATATATATAAAATAGCATATTTATATGTGTGTGTGTATATATATATATATATATAAAAATATATAGATGGTATCCCTTGCAAAACTGAGCAAGCCGCATCTCCGAGAACAAAATGAAGGCGCAGTCCAACCAATTCACCCACGCACAGGCAAGTCTGAGCTCAATGGAAAGCAATCAAACCCAGCTCCATCCTTAGAAATCAGCAAGGAAAAAAGAACCTGAATTGTTAAAAAATAATAGCTAAAGCTATCAGGTGCTTTGGGAAAGCCCTTTGGCCAGTAATCTCTGTTTTCTGGCTTGCTACGGTTTCATCTTACAGCAAATAAATACGCCAAAACTTTATCAAGTCCGCAATAGCCTGGGTTTGGCAATTAGCTAATCATTTATCAGCAACTGTGTGCAAATCTATTATCCAGTTAGCAATGGGGGCTTTGCTTGCTTTTTGTGAATAAAGGGAGCTTGAAGAAAAAGGGGCAGACTCAAAGCTTGGGAAACCAAACTGCTGCTCTTTCTTAACAAAGCTCAAATTAAGGAAGAGGCACTGTCAGCTAATTAAGAGCCAAATCTGTATTTGGAAAAAGAATTTGCTACTTAAACTAAATACAGGGTTTTCTATAACCTGGTTCCGAATTGTGCCGCTTGGCACCAGCAATGAGAACGAAACCAGATGGAGAATCCAAAGCTCAATCCAATTCTTTGACCTTCCGCTGCAATTCAGCAGCCTTCAAAGCTCAGGACCTTCTCACTGCGACAGCGTCCAATTAAAGCATCAACACCAAAATCTGTTTCCACCGCAATGTACCATAGAAATAACAGCGTAGTCGTGTGTTCAAAGCCTCTGCTGCTCCGAGATTCATGGCATTTCTGTACTGTGGCAAGTGTAACTGATTACAGTATGATTTTTAAAGGCAATAAAATGAATCAAACAACGTCACTGGCTGAGCTTCACCATTTCTTCCTTCACCTGGTACTGAGTAGAATGGAATTGCTGTTGGTTTTGTCTCATCTATGATCCGTAGCAGAGAACCCTCCTGGGCAGGTTGATGGCAAATGTAACCCTACACAACATCTCGCTGTCCTGCAATGCCAATTAAACTACATAAAAACATATATATATATACACAGGTCATTAATATATATTTCCCCATTTAATTTGGCATGGTGACCTTCATAATACAGAAGACTGGTAAGCCAAGAAATAATAGTAATAATGGTTAAAGCTTGTCTTACTTGGTCGCTGAAGCGCCTTTATCTTCGACTGCTTCGTTGCGTGGATCAGCGGTCGGATCTTTAAAGCCGAATAACGCCGGCCCAGGGCTTGAGATGCTGCAAAGAACAAGGATGGGTGAATATCGGCGGCTTTAATCATTCAAAAATCAGTCCGTGCTAAAATAACACTGAATAATCGGAGCTTCAGCGGCAGATGCGTTATCACAAGGCTTGGACTAAAATGGCTGGACTGAGCTTGGTCACTTCAATCACATAAAGGACAACTCTGTCCCTCTTAGACTAAATCCCATAAGTTTTCAGGCTGCACATGTTGGATGGGAACTCCTCTTGGGCTGTTTGTCCCCAAAAGAGTCACTTTGGTGTCTGACCCATGAGCCACCGCGCTCGGAAGGTCCCCAGGTTATTGTGAACTGGCAGCAATTTTGTCTGGTTATAAGAGAATAAAAAGCTTGAAATGGCAAAACATTAATTTCTAGAAACGCCCCGTGAGTCGCTCGTTGCCCAAAGTTTCCCTGATGATTACCCAAGCCAATTAAAAACCTGAGTTCCCGCCCAAATCCAGCTTCCGGAGCCTGAAATCCTTTCAAGTAATCGTAACCAGGTTTAAGCCCGAGCGCAAGAACCAAGAGCCGCGCGCGACAAAGGGGCGGGGGCCACGCACCTGCCGAGGGGCTGCAGAAGATCCCCAGGGCGTGCGTGTCGTCCACCCACTGGAGCTTGAGGCCGCTCTCGCTGGAGGAAAAAGGACGTAGAATGGTATTTGTTAATGAGGGAGAAGAAAGGGAAGGAGGAGGAGGAAAAGAAGGAGGAGGAAAAGGAGGAGGAGGAGGAGGAGGAAAAGGAGGAGGAGGAGGAGGAGGAAAAGGAGGAGGAGGAGGAGGAGGAAAAGGAGGAGGAGGAGGAGGAGGAAAAGGAGGAGGAGGAGGAGGAGGAAAAGGAGGAGGAGGAGGAGGAGGAAAAGGAGGAGGAGGAGGAGGAGGAAAAGGAGGAGGAGGAGGAGGAGGAAAAGGAGGAGGAGGAGGAAAAGGAGGAGGAGGAGGAGGAGGAAAAGGAGGAGGAGGAGGAGGAGGAGGAAAAGGAGGAGGAGGAGGAGGAAAAGGAGGAGGAGGAGGAGGAAAAGGAGGAGGAGGAGGAGGAAAAGGAGGAGGAGGAGGAGGAAAAGGAGGAGGAGGAGGAGGAAAAGGAGGAGGAGGAGGAGGAAAAGGAGGAGGAGGAGGAGGAGGAAAAGGAGGAGGAGGAGGAGGAGGAAAAGGAGGAGGAGGAGGAAAAGGAGGAGGAGGAGGAGGAAAAGGAGGAGGAGGAGGAGGAAAAGGAGGAGGAGGAGGAAAAGGAGGAGGAGGAGGAGGAAAAGGAGGAGGAGGAGGAGGAAAAGGAGGAGGAGGAGGAGGAAAAGGAGGAGGAGGAGGAGGAAAAGGAGGAGGAGGAGGAGGAGGAGGAGGAGGAGGAGGAGGAGGAGGAGGAGGAGGAGGAAAAGGAGGAGGAGGAGGAAAAGGAGGAGGAGGAGGAGGAAAAGGAGGAGGAGGAGGAGGAGGAAAAGGAGGAGGAGGAGGAGGAGGAGGAGGAAAAGAAGGAGGAGGAAAAGGAGGAGGAGGAGGAGGAAAAGGAGGAGGAGGAGGAGGAAAAGGAGGAGGAGGAGAAGCACAAAACCCAACCACAACAGGCCACACAATAAAACCCATCAGCCACCCTGGGTTACCAAGAGTATTTAGTACTTTTATCCAGACATAGCTGGTTCTTTTCAAAGCTTTTTGTCCATTTTACAGGAGGGGAAAGGAAGGAGCAGAAGAATAGTAAATATGCCCCTTTCAAGCCACAATCTACGATTTCCCATCAGCTGCCCCCAAGAATTCTCCTTTTCTTCTAAAAAAAACCTTTGGCCAAAATCAACCTCAATTTCAGGGTCTGACTTTAACACTAAACTATTCTTTGCCGTTATGTCACGCTTAACAAAGACAACGCGATGGCTTAGCTGTGCACAATAAACAGCGAGCGATTCACCCAAGTGGTTTATGAAGCTCGTGGGGAAGAGACCGATGTGAAACATCTAATGAAGCATCAGTGGAAAATGAGAGTTTGGGAGAGGGGAGTTCAAAGATACAAAAATACATATAACAATGTGTATAACAGCGATGGCTCAGATCAGATCTGTCCATTTTCAGCTCCGTTTCACTCCCGTAGCAAGTGGAGAAAATGCATTAGAGGAAACGTGCACAACAGCCAGCAGCTTATTTCCAATGTAAATCACAGGTTTTAACTCATGGGATCCATAGAGGTGAAGCGTTCACAGCTGAGACACCAGGGATGTAAAGAGAGGAGGAGGATGGTGGGAGGAAAACAGGGAGAGGGGAAACCAGACACCGATTCTGCACAGCCCAGCAGAGCCGAGACTAATTCTGAGCTGCACTAAGCCAGGTTTATCACCAGCTCTGGGCTGGACTTTGTCCTGGCCATGCTACTAATCCAACGTCACTCCCTCCATTCCCTGTATTTACATCAAAAATCTTATCTCCAACAGCAGAATTGGGCCTTTTTCTCTTGCAAAAATTGATGTGCGCACATAATTTCACTCGGGCGCCAGAACACAAGGAAAAGCAGCTCCTAGAAAGCACCTAAAGACTCACTAAGGTAACAGGAATAACTCTGCATGGAGATAATTATAATTATGATAGAGCCGCGGAGAACCCTTGTGTTTAAATCACGTATAAACCACAGGAAAACAGCCTTTAATAAGGCACGGGAAGAGCGTAAGACATAAGGGTATAAAGGCGGGCCTAAAATTGAATATTAATCTGATTGTGTTGCGTGTTTGGGTCCGAATCTGCCGCCCTTGCGGTGCTCGGGTACTCACTGGAAATCCGAGAGCACTTCCAGCAGATCCTCGGTTTTCAGCGCCGGGGAGAAGTCGTAGATTTCGGTGACGTGGCCAAAATCCCCGTCGCCGAGCTGCGCGTCGCCGTAGCTGGAGTAGTCAAAGCTGATCTGCTCGATGCTGATGTCCTTCACCGTCAAGTGAGCCACGATCTGAGCCCAGCGAAAACAAACAGCAATTAAAAGAATTAAGTACAATTTAAAGAACAATCAGGTTTCGGTTCAAAGAGCAATTCCGCAGGGAAAGAAGCTCCTACCCGCGGGTTCCCACACATTCCCTCCCCTCCGCTGACTCCCAAGTCACCTTTTTTATGCCCAAAATCCCTCCCGCTGCAAAAAAAGGCAACACAAGTGCTACCTCCGCCAAGAGCTCGGTGGTGCCATCGTCCTCGAGGCCGCTCTGCCCGGGGACACCCGCGTCCTCCTCCTTGTCACCCGCGGACAAGCGCAGCTCGTGCCACAGCGCATCGGCCAAGCCCGAGCGCTCCTTGTCCCCTTGGGTCACCGGCGCCGTCCCCGCACGGTTCTGCTCCAGAGCATCCACGTTCTGCTCCTCAGGAGCCGATGGGACACGTTCAGGGGGGTCTAAAGGCTCATTCTGGGCTTCTGGGGGGTTGTGGGGTTGTGTTTGCTCAACGCTGGGGCGCTCTTGGTCTTGGCTTTGCAGCTCGGAGAAACTCTGGTCTCCCTCCACCACACCGGCGCTCACGTCCTCACCATGTTCTGCAGATGGGGACGCGATTCCACTGCTCCCCAGGGCACCAGCGCGGCTTTCCTCTTGGTTTTCCAGCCCCAGCAATGCTGCAGCGGGGTCTGTACAGTTACTGGTGCCGCTTTGGGACCCCAAAACACCGGCATCCCGCCTGGTTTGCTCTTCAGCTTGCGCTTGGCACGGGGCCGTGCTGCTTTCTGGTGTAACAACATCACGGCGCTGATCTTGCTCTTCTGCTTCAATTGGCTTTTTGTTATGGAGAGAAGAAAGCGAATCCGAACAGTCTTTATCCTGATTTTCCTGCCCATAGGAATCATCGCTATTCGCTAACGATGGGACATCCGTAGAGCACGGGGGACGTTCGTTGTTGGCGTCATCGTTGTTTTTTCCTGAAAATCCCTCGTCTTCGGGCTCCCGTCTCTTGCCAAGGGCCATGGGGGCACCACCAGGGCCGCCCTCAGATTTGTCCCGTTCCTCCCGCGCATCCGCGACCAACGTTTTAAGGCAAATCTCTTCTTTTTCTACGTCGGCGCCACCGGTCACCGGGCCCTCCTGCTCCCCCCAGTCCCCCCTTCTGCGCATCGCTTTGGGGACATAAAGGGCTTTGTCTGGCTTCTTCCTGGGCGGCCTCTTGATCCTGCCGGAGCCCACGCGGGGGGTGTCGCCGTGGGTGTCCCCCCCGCGCCACGGCCGGCCCCCCCGGCCCCACGGCTGAGTGGGGCGCTGGGGTCTCGGGGGGTTGCTGCTGGGTTTGGGGTCACTGGTCTCACTGGGCAGCCTGGGAGCAAGAGAATGGCAAACGTGAGGAACGGAGTTTGAACACAGAGAGGAGGAAAAACATCAAATCCAGGTGGGGAAAAGAAAAGAGCCTCTGAAACAAAGAAATAAACTAAATAGTAGAGGCAACGATACCGTTAAGTGCGTTCTTTATTCTATCAGATCACTGGGGATCATCCTCCATAAGCGCTGCAAACACTGGATGCTCCTGCATTGCTTATATTCACATAATTATTACATATTACACTACATCACTTCAAGGCCCCTTCCAATCCCTAACATTCTATGATATACATTACAGTATTTAAGAATTTTGACATACATCTATACTAAGAAATAACTGATGACATTAGCTATTGTTTAGCTTCTTACTTACAACACATCTATTCATTATTGGTTAAATATAAACTAAGCACTCTGCTTCTAAACAATGTATTACTTAATCTTCCATCTCGTTGTGCAGAATGATTTAAAATTGAAAAATATCCCCTCGTTTCGCAGGTCAGAAAGCGTTTACGACATCAATTGGTTAATGATAGGTATGTATTTGTGACTTAATCACAGCATGCGTTAATTTAGCAGCTTCCCTTCCCCTCTGCTGCCTTAAGGACCGGGATGCTCTGTTGGTATTACTTGTGGAAAGGCATCACGCGAATTTCGTGCCCGTGAACCCGAATGAAAACTCGTGGTTAAAAAGGACGCGTACGGCACCTGATGGCCGAGTGGCAGATCACCGTCCTCCTCCTCCATCCCTCTCCCACGGAGAAGCTGCTCAGCAAATCCACGCTGTCCACGGTGCGATGGATCAGGTACCGGAGGCGACTGGACAGCGGGGGGAAGAGCAGCACCCTGCGGGGGGACAGGGACCATGGGCAACATCCCCACCGAAAAAGGATGGGAATAACACACGGATTTATTAACCTTTCTTCCCCAAGTCGTTCCTAGCATAGGGTTTAAATCCAAGCCCAAAAACCAAGCAGGGCTTTCTGATATTAAAGCGACAAAACCCCATGTCCATCCTAGACGTCCAGACTCGCTCGCTTTGCACAGAGCCCCAGGGACTCTCATTCCTGCCCAAATTTGTGCTGGGAAACACCAGCAGAAGGGTGATGATGGTCCCTTCCTCCCAGCCCGAGAAACCAGCAACTCAAAGAATAGGAACAGGTCAACTGGTACCACGCTCAATTCCATCGCATTTAAACCCAGTCTTACAATTCTGGTTTAACTCCTGAGCATCATACCAATTGCAATTTTACTTTCTCTGCCAAACTTCTTTTTTTAAAGAGGCAATAAAACACATGTTTAAGGTCATTACAAGCCGGCTAGAAGCTGAACTAAGCAATCCCACCCCTGCCTAACACCCTCTTTTCGGCTTCAAAGATGACCAGACCAGGGAGCAGGTCCAGTTAAACCCAGCCTAGCCAAAGAAAAACGGTGCAGCAATCCAAGGCGATGGGGTTTGGTGCTGGGAGGAGCATCTGGCGCCCTGGGCAGAGAGGGGAAATGAAACAAGTTTGATTACAAAACTACTCATTAGAGCTCGTTATGCTGACTAGCGAGCTGGGCCGGGCCGGGGATGGTGCAGAAGCCGCCAGCATCCAAAATAATTTGGGAACGAATGGAGAAGGACACATGGCAGAAGCCCCGTGCCAAGCCAGACCCCGCGGGCAGCAAACGCTGCCGCCCCGAAACCAGACGGCGTTTGCACCCCAAGGAATCGCTGCAAAACAGAGGTGAGAGCCGGGACGTGCTGCTGGTCCCGGGTGGCACAAGCCACCCTCGGGGACGCTTGGGGACCCTGTGCATGGAGCCCAGGGCTGTCACCCACCTGTGGTGCTGGCCCTGCAGCATGAAGTGCTCCAGCTCCTCGGTGATCCTGCCCACGAACTCATCCTCGTTGGGCGAGAGGAACACGCCGTCCATGCAGCGCAGCGCCAGGGTGGCGGCGGCGGGGAGCTGGGGGGGACGGGGACGCTGGAGACGGGGGTGCAAGGTGCCCTGTGCCCCCTGCAAACCCAACCCCCCTTCAGGCACCAGCTGTGGCCCTGACCCAGCCCTGGGCGCCCCTCAACTGCCCTGGGCACCCTCCTGCACCCCATCCCTTGCCCTGGGCACCCCCCGAACCCTCTGCTGCTTTTTGCACCCTATAACCCCATCGTAGTGCACCCCAGCACCCTCTAGTACTTTGTGCACCCCACTATCCCGCCCAGCACCCTCTGTGCACCCCATTACCCCCCAGCACCCTCTGTGCACCCCATTACCCCCCAGCACTCTCTATACACCACACTATCCTGCCCAGCATCCTCTATACACCCCATTCCTCCCCCAGTACCGTCTATACAACCCACTACCCCCTCTAGCACCCTCTGTGCACCCCATTACACCCCTCAGCACCCTCTGTGCACTCCATTAACCCCCCATCCCCTCTATGCACCCTATTACCCCCCAAGCACCCTCTATACACCCCACCAACCCCAAGCACCCTCTACACACCCCATTACCCCCTCAGCACCTTCTATGCACCCCACTATCCCCCAGCATGCTCTATACACCCCATCACCCCCCAGCACCCTCTGTGCACCCTATTCCCCCTCCACCCCCCTTTATGCACCCATCCCCCCTCCAGCACCCTCTATGCACCCAATTAATCCTCCAGCACCCCCTATACACCCCATTTCCTCCCCTCTCCCCCCCGCACCACGTGCTGCTTTCCGCACCCATCACCCCCATCCCCGCCACCCCCATCTGCACCATTCACCGCTCCCCCTCGGATCCCCTCGTCCCCTTCCATCCCTCCCCCGGTCCCCTGTCCCCCCTTGTCCCCCCATGTCCCCTCGGTCCCCCCGCTGCCCTCACCAGGCCCGGCCGAGCGGCGGATCCCGGCGCCTGCGCCCGGTCCCGGCTCCTCCCGCCGCTCCGCCCCGGGGGGCCGGACCGGCCCCGGGCGCTGCGGCTCCGACGCGGAGCGGAGCGCCTGCCCCTTTTCCTCCTTATTACAGGCGATGGGAAGGCGGGGAGACCCCGGGAACCCCCGACCCCCTGCCCGGGGACACCGCGAATCCACCCCCGAAACACCAAATCCTGCAAAAACCCGCATTTTCCTCGATGTTGGACTCACCCGCATCCGTGGAAGCGGCAGCGGGGAGATTGAAAGGGGGACATCCACTCGCTCAATTTCCCTGTAACACAACTCTTCTGTTAATACTAATGCTTTTCTGTAATTGCAAAGATTCCTCCAGCCAAAAAGTCCCGTGGTTTTTGGCCATCTTGTCGTTTTTCTTAGGGAGATCAGAGATGCTGAGAGCCTGAGTTTTGGGGTGACCAACTGGAGATTGAGTCGTATCAGGAGCACCAGGTGAAGCCAATGAGACTTACAGGTGCTAGTTATTCTCCTAGTTTTGTGTTGCTTTCTTAATGAATCAATGCAGAAAACCTGGGCAGGGGGGCAATTTGCCCCAGGTAACAGCTCCTGGAAGAATAAAGGTCTAAAGGATTTAAAATATGTCCCTGTTGCTCCCCAGCATGAGCAGAAATGGTCATGACCTGGCTCTGAGCTTCTCCCACTGAGACATCGATTAAAGTGTCTTGAAATATATTCATCAGTGATACACTCAAAGGTAACTAATGACCCTCGTTATTGCTGTGGTAGGAGCTAAAAAAGAACCATGTCTGGGCACCTTTACATGAGGAAGATGCTTCCCGGTGTGACTGCAGAGACCTGTGCAGAAAACCCGTTGTAGGAAGAAATAAACCCATTCAGAAACCTTATTTTTGGTCAAAGTTCAACTGGTTTGGAGCTGCACGTTTTTCTCTGATCTCTTTACATAGAGTGAGGGATTAAGCCCCAGAACTTTGCCACAGGATGAGTACCAGAAAACTCTTCAAAAAGAGGGAAACCAGACAAGTCCTGCTTTGAAAAGAGCCAGGAACTATGAGTCCTTCCCACCCCTGAGCACGGAGTCCTGAAATAAAGCCCAGCCACGCTACACGTGTTACAACCCCCTGCTTTTAGCGGGGGAAATTATAGATACTGCAGCAACGTCCCAATGGGATGAGTTGCATTTGCCTCCTGGAAACACAACAGATGATCATTCCCATCCCAGACTCACTGCTCCTTCTCTCATTCAGGCTTTACCATCCTCCCAGAGCTGAGAAAAAACCCAAAACGTCTCAATTTTGACCACGGCCGCCCAGGGAGACGGTTGGAAATGGAGTTGAGCCTTATCAGTGCTTCCCCAGCAAGATTCCGGCACCAACCCCGGCGCCGCAGCGAGCGCCGCTCCCCTCCCACGCCGACTGCTGCGACTTGACTGTAATTTGGCTCTATTTAATAATTACCGTTACTCTGTAATTATCGCTCTCTGCTTTTTCTCTTTGTTAGCGTTTGCTGGGGAGGGGGGAAGCAGCTCTTCTGCTGCTAAAGACGCCGTGGATTCGCCGCTTGCTGCAGCCGAGTTTAACCAAAAACCGCGGTTTAAAGTCACCGATGTCACGGTGAGATGCTGGGGGCCGTTCACTTGCTGTTCCTACCCCCAGCTAAGCAGACACAAGCTCCCACAGCACAGGGGAGGCTAATTAAAGAGTAAGGTGATCAAGGAGTGCTGCTTCAGAGCCATTATTATTGAAATGAGACAGCAAGGGAGGCAGGAGCCTTAATGAAATGGGGGAGGAAGGGAATTAGAGGGAGAACAGCCTGGGAAAAGCAGGGGGACCTGGCTTGTGGCAGATGTGGCGCAGAAACCAAAACAGCAGCGTCCTGAAGAGCTCAGACACCCTCATTCCCATCATCCCGGGGCTAAAACACAGTTTATGTTCATCCCAGACTGTGCAAGGCCCAGCTTAGGAAGGCCGGCTCTTGCTGCGGGGGCCAGAGCGGATCTTCAGCATGATGCATCTTGCCCTAATTAGCGAGAGTCCTGGAAATGACGTGCTCCAGACAAGCTGCCACCACACCAGACAAGCTGCTCTGCACACTTGTCCAGACCTGCAGGAGAATTTGCTTGAGCAACACTCAGAGCTGAGCCTAAGAGTTATCCCAGCAGGGCCAGTACTGGTTTTATTTGGCTTGTGCCCATTTAGCAGCCTGATGGACTTTTGGACACGGGCGGTGGCCAAACCAGCCCCTCTCACCGCATTCCAGCTGTGGTTTTGCTTCGGCGACCATGGAGGAGAAGCCACACAAGTCTTTGGTTGCCCAGCTAAGGGAAGCGCAATTCCAGCCCTTGCATTTGTGTCTCTTGCAGAAAGCATTTTCTCCCATGGATCAACCAGAGAGAGCAGCACCGCGGATCAATCCTGCCCACCTGGGCTGGAGCTGGAACTGTGAGTTACAAAAACACGAATCTGAACCACTCGAGTCACACAGAAAATCACTCTGGCTAATCCTTACTTATTAATACAAACTGCTGCCCAGATGGAGAGTATAATATTCATGTTTTCCTCAAATCTCTCAGAAAACAGGCAACTGCAAGAGCATCCTTGCTTCCATCTCTCCCCACGACGCCTTTGTCCCAACCGCGTCTCAATTGAACGCGTTGCTGGTGAAAGGTTTGATCTCCAGCGAGACAGACGCCTCCTGCTCCATGTGCATCACCACGGGCAAGGCAGGGCCAGAGGGCTCGGAGATCTGAGAAACCTTCTCAGGAGACACCTCATTGCTTTCCATGTGCAAAGCAGCGTGCGGGAGCAGCTGGGGGTAGCTGAGCGTCACCACATCCTTCTGGTACGTGGTGTCATGGTGGTAGGAGACCAGCTCGTTGCTCAAGTTCACCGTCCGCACCGCGTTGCTGGGGCAGAAGCAGCCGCGGCCCAAGATGGAGGCAAAAGCTCTTCGAAAGTCTGCGTTGAAGGCGTAGATGATGGGGTTGAGGGAAGAGTTGGCCCACCCGAACCAGACGAAGGTGTCGAAGATGGTCTCGCTGACACAAGGTCGCTCTCCCGGCTTGCGTAGGTCAAGGTTACAGAAGGGTACCACGCAGTTGAGCACGAAGAAGGGCAGCCAGCAGAAGACAAAGACGCCCATGATGATGAAGAGAGTCTTGAGGACCTTGGTCTCCTTCTTGAAGGAGTTCCTCATAGAGGCCTCATGCGGGCAGTCGCTGCCGTGGCAGCTTTGGGCATGTTCCACCGCCCTCTCCAGGGAGGAGATCCTGCGGATCTGCCGCTGGGCGATGCGGAAGATGCGGGTGTAGGTCCCAATCATGATGGCAACGGGGATGTAGAAGCTAATGAGAGAAGATGAGATGGCGTAAGTCCTGTTGAGGCTGGAATCGCAGTTCTCCTCCTCCCTGGTGCCATTAAAACCTGGTTCCTGTTGGCTGAGGAGCTCACGGTCCTTGTGCCACTTCAGCTGCACAGGGATGAAGGAAATCAAGAGAGACAGGAGCCAAGCCACCCCGATCATGATGAACGCTACGTGCTTCGTCATCTTCCTCTCGTAACGGAAAGGGTTGGAAATGGCCCAGTAACGGTCCACGCTGATGATGCACAAATTGAGGATGGATGCTGTAGAGCACATGATGTCAAAAGCCACCCAAACGTCACAGAAAGCCCCAAAAGGCCAGAACCCCACCACCTCGGTGGCCGCCTTCCAGGGCATCACCAGCACGGCCACGAAGAGGTCGGACACCGCCAAGGAGATGACGAAGAGATGGGTGACCTTGGAGCGCAGGTGTCTGAACTTGACCATGGCCACGCACACCAGGGTGTTGCCCAGGAGCGTGGAGAGGATGAGGAGGGACAGCAAGGCAGCTGTCACCACACGCGAGGACAACTCGGAGCTGCCTCCCTCTGCCCAGCTCTCCCCCGTGCCATTGATCGCATCCTGCCCGTCTTCTGCGGAGGAGTAAAAACCATCCATGAGTCCCCCTTTTTTCCAGTTTCCGCGGATCTTCAAGCCCCCATCAGCATCCAAACCCCCTTTTTACCGACACCTCAGAGGCACCGACCAAAATCCTGCCAGGATGGAACATCTTCCTCCTTCCCAAGTCTCCTGCTGGTGGCGTTTGGGGTTGTTTTTTCCCCCACTTCTCTTTCTCTGCAGTGAGCCGGCACTCACCGAGCTGGGAGGGTTTTGTTCTGAGCCTTCCTCCCTCTCTTCTCTCCGAAGCTCTTCCTCTTTGCCGATGTGACGCTCACTGCAGAATCCCACTCGATCCCTTCTGCACCGGGAGTATCTGGCTCTTCCTGCTCTTGCAGGCGGATCTTTCCAGCTGATAAAGCAGGCTGCTCTTCCCTCCGGTGCTGATCGCATCTGGATTGAGACCCCAGGTCGGTTCTCCGAGAACTTGGCATTGGGAACCTGCAGCTGATGGGGTGAGTTGCTTGGGAATTAGGGGATAGGGTTGAAGGGGTAAAATAACAAACATTCCAGATTTGAGGGTCTCCAGTGCGAATCAGGGTGGAAATGTAATGTGCTTGGTCTCTGAATAAGAGACATTTGAATTCACTGCACAGGCGCTGAGTCGCGGCTCAGATACGTGACCCTAAGCCAGCTCCTCCATCCCAAGCTACCCAGCTGCAAGTGCTGCAAAACCAGCGCTTACTTTCCATTAAAAAATTCCTTCAAGTCTGCAGGAAAAATAAAAACAACACACAAAAAACCCCAAACAAACAACACCACAAAGAAACCCACCCAGCCAACCAGCAAATGCAGACCAAAAAACAAACACCTTGTACAAATCAAAGCTTTTCATTCTCAAAATATCAGAGTTTCCAGTGTTCATTCCAGGGGAGTTTATATGTAGAACCAAAGAGGACGCTGAACATCACTTGGATAATGTTTTTGTCGTGAATAATCACGGGTATTGTCAATAAACTGATTCTCTTTCAAGTTGCTCATTGTTTCTTTTCTTTACTCCCCTTCTTACCCCATGAAAGGCTCAGACTGACAAGCAAACTGCTCTGCAGGACTCTCCCCTGTTCTGTGGTACTAGGAACTAGGTCTGACCTAGTAAGGCACAGTTTAGCCTTGGAAGCAAGACAATCCCATCCATCGCTTTGTAACTAAAGCCACTCTAAGCAAAAGGGCTCGTTTGATCAAAAAACGTCAGAAAAATCCTTTTGGAGGGAAGATTCCTCGAGAGCCAGCTCTGCAACTGCAGCTTAAACCAGGACCAGCTTTGGAGAAACTGGCAAACTGGCCAAGGTGGGAAAGAGCAGCAAGAGCTTTCCCAATCAACCCCCAAAACCAACCAGGCAGTTCAGCATGAACTCACCCGTTATGTTGGTGTTTGCTGCAGTGTATCACAACCTGCCCCTCACCTCTGAAGAACGCACAGCCAACCTACACAGCCTCAGGTTTAACTAACCCCGCGACCCAGGCTTTGCATAAACCCAGATGGAGCGGGAACTGCCCAAGAACAACTGTCGAACAAGAGCGCAGTTATAGCCTTGAAGATACGGCAGTGAGCAGCGTGCCCCTAAAGCAAACAGCGGGCTGCTTTGTGGCAGGTTAAAGTAAGTCCTTGCCAGCCTGTCGCGGCATTTCCTTCAGCAGGCTTTGCTTAATTAAGCCTTAACTAAGTTCCGCGTCTGCTCCTGCCAAGCGCCTGCACCCAGAGGAGCTGCTAGATGGCACCAGCAGCTCACGGGCCAGAATTCCACTTGGGTCCTTTTTGTCACACCAGCTCCTCCCCAAAGTTTCATCCAAGGAGAACACTGGTCACCCTGCGAGGATCCACGCAGATGAACCTTCTGCCCCAAGAGGGCTTTTCTTTCTTGTATTCCCTCTACTGGGCTCAAAGATTTAAGATGCAAGACGCAAACGGGATGTTTTCACCGCTGCGATGGCAGGTGACCTGGCACACAGCGTTAAATCACAGCAGAGGCTCAGACCACAGAGCTAAGCCAGACTTATTCCTCGAGACACAAGGAAACCTTCATCCTCCTCAGGAGCTTAAAACCATCTAGGAAAGGATCTCACCCTTATACGCTGCTTATAGGGAACCAGCCATTCAAAGGCAGGTCAACAGGAGGAAAAAGGGTCCAATACGTTACCGGGTTTCTACGCATCTCGGGACACACCTAACGAAGAGAGGAGCGTTAATTCTGCTGTCAGGGACAAACACAATCCAGCTACTCAAACAAAACCTCCGCGGTTACTCCTGTTCCCAGATTAACTCCTCCTGCCCGCTAGATACAATCATCTCTACTCAGAGAACTGTTCTGCTGCGTTGTATTACCAAACACTTGCTGCATTTCCTCACATAAGGAGCTGCTATTTTTTCTGAGAATCAAGTCAAGTACTATTTTAAACAGCACTCCAATATGATAAGATTCCAGTTTGGTGGCAATTCAGCTCTAAGGCTGTTTTATAAGCTGCCCTCTATTTCCCTTCCCTGCTGTCGCACCAAAATATACTCAAAATTCTCTATTCAGCCATGTTGATTACATTCCCCACTTTGCATCAAAGGCAGAAAATTACAAGCCACTTCAAATAAAGCAGCAGCTGCTGGGGTTTAACTCTGAAACGCCTCTTCCAGGGCGCTGTCTCCATCAGATGCATTACAGCGTTCCAGGAGAGCGTTTGTTCCTACAATCGGAACAAGAAGCTGCCCAAAAATTGGGCCACAATGAAGTTTATGTATTGTTTAGTACAAAACCAAGGGGTGAATGAGAAGCGACGCCCTGGTGTAGGTTTCCTCGTGGTCTCAGCGAGGTGGTTTAGGCAAAGGATTCTGTTCTGTGCAAGCCCTGAGCTGCGCTAGTTTGGGATGCGCAATGATGAAGAAGAAGTGGAAAGGTAAGACAGGCTGGAGCAAAGAAAAAGCAGCAAGCTGTCCAAAACAATGCTCATAAAACAAAGGCACCACAACCAAAATCCAGTACAGGCCATGTGGTAAAAACAGACCATGTTTAACTTTATAAACGCAAAGAAAAGCTCTGGGAAATCAAAGCCTGCTACCACGACCGCTCAGTTGTTGAGCAAGCAGCCCAGGAATCTGCCCATTTGCTTCCAGCAGACGAGTTTTCCAGCTGCAGAAGCACAGCTGGAACAGCACAGAGAAAAGGAGACACCACAAGGGACTCCGGTTCCTCCCCTTTATTACATGGAGGCAGAAAACAGTGGGTTTTCTCCCGTTTACTTACAAAGGAAGGGAATACAGAGCTTCAAGTCATTTCACATTAATTCCGCGCACAGCCTGGGGAAACGACCAGGCTACCGCGCACCTTCTCGTGACCAAAGTGACAAAGAAGCCAGAGCCGACAGCACCCTAGTGACACCTCTCATTTCTTCCCCTGCCCTCTGGGGCTAAAGCTGGGTCGTCAATAATTAACTCCAGCCCTAATATACCGCTCACCCAAGCTGGCGTCCGCAAGGCTGTAGCGATGGAGGCAGAGGTGGATGGTGATGGGAATACATTCCGAGTCGGGGAGGAGGATTTGTTACATGGAGATGTTGCTCCTCGCTCCCTGGCCAGGCTCTGTGTGCAGAAAGCCCAGTTAACAGCACATTCCCCTCCGAAATGATCCATTTATTCACATTCGCTATCAGGCTTTCTGTTCTTCCACGTGCATACGCAGAATAAAAAAGGGACCTGCAAAAGATGGCGATCTCGCTTCTGATAGGGAAAGAGACTCTGAAAACCATCTTCACTTGCTGTGCTTTTTTCTTGCATTAGAAACATTAACAGGGTTTTGTTTTGGGGCTTTCTGGTAACCCATAGTCTTGTGGAATTGCAGCATCAAGACCAAAGGCCAAATCAAGGCTGTTATACAAACCCATCCTCTCAAAGAGGCAAAATCCCTTCTCCTCCCACCCCAAATCGCTCAATGAGAGCTCAAAGCAGATCAGCCTGCAGCTCCCAACAGGTTTTGCAAAGAGGGAAGATAGAAAAATACCAAACAGCTCCAATTTCAAGTAACAGCAAGCAGAAAATTGTGTTACAGTGACTGCAAGCCTCCAGCACAACAGGCAGCGTAAGGAACTCCACCTCAGATCTTTTGCAGGTCTCCCTTTTAAGGCCTTAGTGTCGGTACAGAAAGAGGATCTACTTTTGTCTTGTGCTTGCAATTGCTGCCCTCTAGAGCAGCAATAAAATCTACAATTTAACAGGTACAGTGTCTAGTTGGCCACGACCGTGCAAAATACAGACAGGGAGGGAGAGAACTATTAACAGATGTTTAAGCTCGTTGCAGATAAGTACCGTCCTTGACATGAGTTATGTGCCAAGTGTTTTAAACAACCACACAAACAGCCAAATGTTGAGCAACTGCAACACCGCTGCAACTCAGGTTCTCAACATCAGCCACAGCAAAGGAAAAAGAAAATCAAAATAAAGCCCAAACCAAGCACTGTTATGGACATAGAGTTTATCTTCACTGGGCAGAAGAGTGAATTGGGTTCCCAGAAGGGAAGACTGGATGTCGCAGAGTGACTTGGGATCGCAAGTCACACCGAGACTGGTGCAGATGTTGGCACAGATGTTGGCACAGAGATGACAAACACCAGCTGGGGCCAGTTCCAGAGTGGATTGTCACGGCGAGAGATCCTGTTGCTGAGCGAAGTGATACCCATGAAATACGGGAGCGTTGCTCCTCTCCCCAGAAGTCCTAGTCATTAGTTAAGGAACTTTTAAGACAACTTCTCAAACTGCAACAACAGGATTCTGTTGGGTCTTTAGAGATTCAGTCCCAGAGCTGTTTGGGGTTCAGAGGAAGCAGAGGGAGTCTTTTGTGCCAAATCTGTAAAGAAAATTGAGACAGAAGGAGATCAGTTTTCAACAGTAAGAGGGACTGGAGGAACGAGATCAACATATACAATTGCAGAGCACCTCGGTGCTTCAATATTTAATTGCATTCTCTTGGAAACACATGCTTCATGTTCGATACGGGCTGCTGAGCGTTCTGCTCTGAAACCTGAGAGTATCGGCTGCCCAAATCAGAAGAAAATTATATGGGCAGTTCTGTGTCATTGTTTAAGAGATTCCTGAAAGGAAAATTAACGTCTATTTAGCCCTGTCCAAGACAGGTCTATGGAAAACTCAGCATGTAGCTCAAGCCCATAAGCTCTGGCCATTCACTGTTACTAAACCAAGACTAGTTTAGTACTAGTTTAAGCAGAAATCATATCTATAACATGAGACATAGTAAACATTCCAGGACAGAGAAAGTGCTGCATGTTTGGCAGCAACAGGCACGAAAATGCTGGTCTGCTTCATCACTGTTAACTGAGCACACAAAAAAACCACTGCCTGGGGTTGTTAAAAAACAACAAAAAAGGGTTAATCCAAGCACCAGCCCTCCCGTAGGGCCTGCAGCTTTCCCTGCACCCCACGGCAAAAAGCCCAGGCAGAATTTCTAACAAAAAAAGGGTAGTTCTCTCACGACTGAGTCTGGTAGTGCAAGATCAAGCCACTGAGCACCTGGCAGGGACACCAGGAGAGCTTGATTTCAGCTGCCTAACTGGAAGTGGGCAAGATTCTGGCTCAGGTTTAAGTTCTGCTGGGCATCTTTCGCTTGGCAAGGCTCACACGACTTGCTGCCATCCGTACCTCCATCAGCAACAGAGAGCTTTTCCAACTCTGCTTCCAGCTCAGCATCAGAAATGGGTGGATTCAGCACCTTCTGGGGAACGGGAGGCAGATCTACAGGCTCCTTAGTCGAGTCCTGCAGGAGACTGTCCAGCTCCTTCTCAAGTTCCTCAGTGTCCACCTCTGCTGATTAAACAAAGCATTCAGTTCCAAGCAGAATTAAGTAGCATTGTTGCAGCACAGACCGAAATCCAAGTTTAGCAGGGGTATTATTACTCCCATCATCATTACTTGTAATAATAAGGAACTCCCTGTGCTGCTCTAAAGGTGAAAACTCAGTCCTGATCTCAGGGAGAAGCTATTCCTTTAGATCCCTCAGCACAAAGGCTTCTAAGGGCAAGAAAACATTTCGGCAGAGACAAACAAGCTGCAGCAACACACAGGTCAGAGGAAAAAGATCATCACTTCAATAACAAAGCAGCAGCCACTCTAAAAATAGATTTAAATCAACATGACAAGTCTGAACTGAGATCCAGCAGCTCTTAGAGACTGCAAGGATTTGGAGATGCACACATGTTGATTCCTCTGCAACCCACTGTCAGAGAAGAGAACTCTGTTGGTCCTCTCTCCCTCTCAAGGCACCAGCAGCAAAATCATTAGTATTTTTGTGTTTATCCTCCCAGGAAGGGCTGGAGGTACATGGGAAGGGAGTGGGGAAGGGTCAGCAGTGCAAAGGGCCAGCAGGGACAAGAGAAGATGAGAAAAGAATGAAAACCCCCCCAAAAAAACATACCTAGACCATTGATCCCCACTCCAGCCAGAGTCTGGGCTACTTCATCTTGAGTATCACAGAGCTGAGAAAAAACACACAGTGTTTGATACAGAATATAAGCTGATCTTAGGTCTTACTGTAGCCGCCTATGTCAAAAGTAGAAATAGCGATACGTAAACCCAAACACACCCAGTTATTTGAAGACCTCTGCTTGCTGATCTAAAAAGATCAGGATTAAATCAGTTTTCTCCGGTGGCATATGAAATAGAAACCAAAAAGCGCCAGAAGCCTCAGCGGTAATAGCTGGACAAGCTCGCTGCCTACATCCATGCACCACTTGCTTGTTTCTTTAGCTGTGCTCTTATTTCAGTACCTCTTGTATCTGATCCACCAGGTTCTCCGCCTTCTCCACAGTAACATCCTTCATGGACAGCTTCAGAGCTCCCACACCAGCCTGATAGGCACTAAAGACCTTAAAGAAAAATACACAAGGTTAAGAACAAAGAACAGGCTTCTCTCAAGACCTCTTATCCAAGCGGGACTCTCAGAAAAACATTAGGAAATGAAGCCACACCATCAGAGCAGAAAATACAGTCTCAGCAGCCACCTCACAGCCCTCAGACAGGAGCTCTGACAAGCAGGTAAAGCAGCAAAATGAGAAGAGCAGGGCTAAAGCGAGAAGTAGAAAATTAACACGTTACCATCTGGTCAGTCTGCGAGGCGTATATACGATCCAAGATCCCCTGCACGGCATCCAGCTTGGAATGGAGCTCTTCAATGCGCCTTTCTGTCCTTCGTTTGGATTTCAAACATCTCAGTGCCTGGAGACATTAGATACATGGGCTTGGATCACAAACCAGGCAGCAGCCAAAGAAAGTGTCAAAAAATAGCAGTCCCAGTGCAGCAAGGCACGCACACACCAGCTGGATTTAAGAGCTGGCTATTTCCATTCCTCTTCACATTGCTTTGGACAAATATGTTCTTATCTCCACCTGAAGGAGATGTCTGGCCTCAGAAACACCACTTCAACACATCAAGTTCAAGTACACAACACCCAACCCCAGCCATTATCTGCAGTTATGGAGCAGCTCCAAGACACTTGTAGTTCCTCTCAAGAAAAGGACTTACCAATTGCTTTTTCCCAGCCTTACAAGCGCTCCGGGCATCCTCTTTACACCTGTGCAGACGCAACAAGGAAAAAGCAGCTTATTGCTTTGCAAGCAGTAGTTGTTTTACACATCAGCAGCCATTCTCACTTCCTTGCTCTAATCCAGAGGTGACAGGGTAACAAAGTATTTTGGATACAAACACCCTCAAGCCGCTGTTGCTTCTCACAAATAGTCCTTGAGTGGATTCCAAATCCTCGCATGAACTTTTGGCAGCCATTCACTGCATGTTGTTTTTACAGGGATAAGGAACAAAGACTGGAAAACCTGCCTTACTACATGACTGTGGCTACTGTGTTTACCAAACAGGAAAGGATGACTTGCACTTTCAGAAAGCGGCTTCATTCTAACTCCGCGACAGGAATACAAAGTTCTACAGCACACGGACGTTCTGCCCACCACCCTTCCCCAAATTACTTCTCTGCTTCCTGGGAAAGGGACTCCACCTTCTGTGACAGCAGCTGTTCGCTTTGCATCAACTGATACACTCCGATGTCCACATCATTCATCGGGGAGACTTTGGCATGAAGACCTCGGGCAAACTTCACTATCTAAAACAAAAAACGCACATGCTCGAGTCTTGTCTCTACACCCTGTGCCTACATAAGAAATATTTTCACTTTGATGGAAGGAAAAGGTGTCTTTACACCCTCAGTTTAAGCCTTGCAATAGGACATGCCGGTCACCATATAATCTAATATTAAACTAGACAGGATTGGGGGACATCAATGTGGAAACAGAAAGCCCGAATGGAACACCCTGAAGATTTAACGCTATCCTGGTGCTCTGAACAGCGTCTGGCAACGTCGCACTTCTAAGTTCTTCAGTACTGAACTGCACAGGTAAAAGTGACATCTCTGTAGTTACTAATGGACAGGAACAGCGATTCCGGGGGTGTGGAACGATTTTAATTTGGGTAGCTGGGAACAGAGTGTAGATAACTACAGTGTCCACCAGTTTTCCAGCTGTTAAACTACATTGGTAATATCACAAATGTTTGATGTGGGAAAACAAGAACCTTCTGTGCAAGAACAAGGATTCAGTCTCACCTATAACCTTGTTACAATGTTGGAGTACATACAATTTACTTTTCCACACAAAAAACACCCATATTTAGCCAATAAAGCATTCTTTCCAGTCTGATGAAATGCAGGACGGGGATTATACCACCCAAAAGCAGTCACCTTTACCCTGTACCTTCTCTCCATTCTGTTCCAGGATCGTGACTCTCTTTTCCTTCTGCAGCTGGAGCAGCAACAAGTAGAACGTCCTTTCGTCTGGACAAACGCTGGCGCAGAGGGAACGCAGCTCTGAGAGGGCAACAACCGGGTGAGAAGAGAGCGCAGAGTTCTGATATAAGCGATAAACTTCCTCTGCCTTCTCCTGAAAGGAAGCGAAAGAGCTGCTTGTTAGCCTACACATCACTTTTCCTTCTTGCACAGCTGCCAAGCCCACACCTGCTTCCTCCCCACACACCGAAGGTGAAATGTTGTATGCATAGTATTTTGGGCCAAACTTTCAGAAAGCAACAGTAATGCTTGAAAGATATCACCATTAATGGAATGAAAAACGGTGGTTTTCCACAAGAACCAAAGCTACACTGCTCACATTCCCTGTGTGAATGCTATGGAACACAAGAACTACACAGGCAGCAAGTTGGTGTCTTCTGCAAATCGTGTCCCCCCCTCCCAAGTTTAAACCAAATAAAACTGTTTCTTTAATTTGCACTGTACTTGTACTCAAAGAGTCATTTTGCATCATTTGTATTTGGTCAGAGGAAAAAGTTTATCTCGTTATAATCCACATAAGACTACAGAAACAACTCCTTCCATCCACCCCCAGATTCCACATCAAGGTTTGTGGGTTTCCAGCCATCTTTTTAAAAGGTTTCTCTTCTCCCCCATGCACACACTCTCCCGCTGCCGAGGGAAGATACCGTCTGCTATCAGAATAACTACAAATAAACGAAAACATCTAAAGAGCTCTCGCATTTCTGCTAATCCCCATCATTTAGATGCCACTTGCAGGCAACAGCTAATTTTAACAGGCACTGAGTACAGAGAGGGACCCAAGGTCTCAACGGTGAGCACAGCACCAGGTTAGACTGAACAACATTTATTATTTCTTATTCCTGAGTTATTCCATCCATCTCTCTACAGGTTTTTAAACACCTAAGGAGTATAAATGAAGGTCTATTCAATGCTGATCTTTCCTCGCTAGCACATAAAACTACTCATAACCTTTCTGGAAATGTGTAACCTTGAGAAAGTTCTCAACACCACCCACCTGAAGCAGCTCCACATAAATCAGGACCTCCTCTTCCTCGGGGATTTTACTGTCACCCAGCACACTGGACAGAGTCCACTTCAGGGGCTTCAGAATGAAGACCCCCACTCCCCAGGAGATCCAGCTGCTGTCCACGCTGGCCATGAAGTCCGACTCCCTCTGCAGTTTGCCACGTCTGGAGAAGAAACACATACACAACTGAATACAATCAGGGTTAAACCCTTCCAGTGAGCAAGAGTGCCAGCGTGGGGTATTTTTATGTGAAACATTGCTCTGCGCTTTGTACATCCCCCGTCTGACATGTTACTATGATGCTCCACTAGATACAAGTGTATTCTGTTTAATATTTTTTCTAGTTTAGTAAATTTCTCCCAGTTTTCTGACTTAAAACTGACGAGGCATCCAACCAGGGTAGGGTCAGTTTTTAGAGGGGGAAGTTGTACATTTCAGGGTGCTTCATTCGCACCTTAAATTGCAAATAAAACCTCTAGAGCTGAGAGAAGCTGCATTTTGTATGTTGCAGACTCAGGCAGCTCCGCAGCTCCTGCTGTTCTTCAATCAGGGGTATCAGCCCCAAGCTCTAGTTACACAACACAAAGCACCCAGTTGTGAATACCAGCACACAATATCAGCACCACAGCACCGCACACCACTCACAGCTGGGTCGCCACAACAACCGTTTCAGGGAAACGTAACCCAATTTGACACAAAGCTCCTCCTGCACCTACAGCCTCCCCCAGCACAGCATTCCCTTGGGATCCCCCACAACACAACCCCATATTCCCTCGGGTTCCTCTGTGCTCTCCTCTCCTTTCCAAGCCCTAACACAGCAGCAAAACCCCCTCATGTTTTCCTGCAACCACCCATCCAAAACCAGCACCAAACATTCCCTCATGCCCACTGCACCCCTCCTTTTATCCAGCACCCTGCAGCGCTCTCCCCACCATGCACAGAGCGGGCAGAGAATCATTTTGGCTGGAAAAAAAGCCCAAGAACGAGTCGACCCATAACCCACCCCAGCACTGCCCCATGTCCTGAGAACCTCATCTCTGTGTCTGTCCAACCCTCCAGGGATGGTGACTCCAGCACTGCCCTGGGCAGCCTGTTCCAATGCCCCACAGCCCTTTGGGGAAGAAATTGTTCCCAGATCCAACCTCAACCTCCCCTGGCGCAACTTGAGGCCGTTTCCTCTGCTCCTGGCGCTTGTTCCTGGGGAGCAGAGCCCGACCCCCCCTGGCTCCAAGCTCCTTTCAGGCAGTTCAGAGATCAGAAGGTGTCCCCTCAGCTCCTGTTCTCCAGCTGAACCCCCCAGCTCCCTCAGCCGCTCCCATCACACTTGTGCTCATTCACACCCCCGTTCTCCAGCCACTTCCCCGGCCTCCCCGCGCTCCACCCCCGCAGCCGCAGGCCCCGCTACCTGAGCAGCTCCCGGAGGACGGTGCCGAGCCCCAGCGGGACGCTGCCCCGCCGCTCGAAGCCGTTCTGCAGCTCCCGCAGACAGGTCCGTACGACGCCCCGGCGGCGGCCGCGGGCCAGCACCAGCCCGACCCAGAAGGCCATCTTGCTGTCCCACTCGGTGCTGTTCACCTCGCGGCTCTGCTTAAAAGCCGAGAAGAGGAAAGCCATGCGCTCGTCGTCCGTCTCCCACTCGGGCGGCAGGTCCCCCTGCGGGGCCGGCCCAGGCGGCGCCCGCCCCGGGCTGCACATCTACGCGAGCCCCCGGCTCCGCCGCGGCCTCCGCCCGGCCGGGACCCGCCTGGTTGCTGGGGAGACGCACTGCGCAAGCGCGCTATCAACTCCCCCCTCGGTTGTCTCTGTGTGGGCTGCCCCGCGCCGCCTCCCCCCCCGCCCGCCGTGGTACGGTCCCGCGCCTGCGCACTGCGCGCTGCCTTCCCGTCATGCACCGCGGCCGCTGAGTGACCGGATGGGAGGGTTCGGCCAGGTCCAGGTTTATGTCCCTCCCAGCACCCCAAACGCACCCCCACGGGCGTGACGTCACCTGGTGATGTCATTGGGGATGATGTCATTGGGGGTGATGTCATTCTGGAGAATGGGGCGTGTGTTTCCCCGTTCTCGTTGTAGTCAGACCTGGTGAGGCCTCTGAAGCCCCTTCTGGGACTTGTCAGCTTTGGCCCGTGTCGTCCAAACCCGAGCGGGGTTAAAGGCAAGTGGGCACCTGGTGAAAATGCCCAGTGGAGTGGTTTTGTATCAGCACCAGTGTGGGGAGCAGGCCCAGGGCAGCGACCATCCCCTCGAATGGTTCTGGGGTCAGTTTTGTGCTCCTCAGGACAAGAAAGCCCTTGAGGTGCTAGAGCGCATTGAGAGAACGGGAAAGGGCTGGACCACAGGTGTGATGGGGAGCGGCTGAGGGTTCCGTTCCAACCCAGACTATTCTGTGATTCTCTGAATGTGGGGATGCAGGGGAGGTGCAAGAGAGGAGTTTCTTCATGTGACGTCTGATGATTCCAGAGCAAAGCTCAACGCTACTAAAAAAAGGGGGAGGCAAACGTCACTTAAGCAGAGCTGCCAAATTCTGGGTATTTCCGTATTGTTGCGCTCGCCATATGTGATACTTCTTGTTTCTCACAGAGCAGGGAGGAATCAAACTGTGCCTGGGGCCTCAGTGCTGGGGTGCCCTGTCCCTCAGGGGTTAATCAGCCCTTGGGCTTGGACTTTCCAGGGTTCTAGGAAGGTTTGTTTTGCTCTTTGCTGCATGTGCTGTGATTCCACAGGCTCTGAGTCAGACCCAAACCCTGTAGCTGCTCTGATGAACTGCTCTGTTCCTGCAGGGTTTCTCCAGAAATCAGGGCGAATTCAGCCAGCCCTCAGAGTTGCAGGGCATGGAGCTGTTTTCAACTTGTAGTTTTATTAAAAGTTTTCTTGGTTGAGCTGCGCCGGAGCCCGTTTGGGCTGCGGTGCACCCATGTGAGGCTGATCGCAGCCACAGGTGGCTGCTGGTTTCATTTTCATTGAGGTTATTTCACGTTTATTGTTAAAGTCAGCCCTCAGCGCAGCCCTGCTGGCTCGCAGTGACTTGGCAAGCGTTGCCATCGGTAAATCAGAGCCAGCAAAGGTCCATTCACAGGGTTTGGTGACACCACCTTGGCTTTTTTCCCCCACCCAGACCACAATGCTGCCGGGAAGGCAGCGGCTCTCAGAGCAGCCTTTACACAGCCCGCTCCATGTTTTAAATCCGGAGATGACTCAGCAGAGTCAGGAGTCTATTTTATCTTCTCCCAAGCTTTCTGTGTCAAGCTGAACTTTTATATTCCTCCTTTTCAGTGCTGGCCCCAAAATAATGTCGCCTTTTAACTGCGAAAACGTTTGTACCAGAGGACTTGTGATCTCTGGGAGCTCTTCTGCCAAAAACCAGCTCGGCTCTTCCCTTCTAAGGAGGACACGTTTTGGCCGCGGTCAACAAAGCAAACGCTGTGTCCAGGAAGCCAAACGGCGGCATCTGACCGTGAGTCTGGTTCAAAGGAGCCGTGCGGGGCTCTGTTTGTACACCTGAGAAAATGGGCCTTGAACTTGTGGCGCCAGAGTCTGTTACACGGGGGTGTCACATGTTTGGCAATAACAAGAGCCAAGTGACACTGATCCCTGCAGGATCCTGCCACATGAGAAACTTCTTCCTGGAAATTCAGCTGTGGAAAAAACGGTGCTACAAGATAGAAATTAAAATATATATTGGCTGAAGAACGTATCCATGTGCTTTGGGAAATTTGGGGAAAAGATTCAAGGCATCCTCAGTGTATAACACCCAAAGTCAATTTTAAAGTTGCTTTTCCAGCTGTGCAAGGAGATAAAACAGCAGCAGCTCGGTCCCTTCATGGAATCTCAGGGCTTAGCGTCTGGCTGGCATGGCCCTCCTGGGGAGCGGTTTGGCAGGAGGTGGCTTCGCTGCGGTGCAGTGGGGAATTGAGCTCTGTTCTCATGAAGTTCACAGCCTCAACTGCCCACAAACCCTTTTTCTCTGTCTTCTAATGAGGAACCTGACATTAATGAGGCAGATAATTTTTTTTAGCCGGAATGGGGAAGGTCAGAATTATTGGGTGGCTTCAGATGACTCCCAGGCACAAAAACAAATGAGAGGCAGCAAAAAGCTGAATGCAAAACTCAATGCTGATGTTCAAAAATAATATATATATATATATAGGCTCGTATGCAATCACCTCCCTGGGGCGTGCTGAGGATCCCAGTGAAAATCAAGATGCTCTGGGTGGGGAGATTAGAGCCTCCTTCACCCCCTGAGCTCTTTGAAAGGTGGACAATGAATAAACAGATGCCGCCTTAGACAGGACACAAATATTTCAAAGGTCTGAACTGTCGAGCGAGGTTAACCACAAACCGTGGCCGATAAGCCCAGGCTTCCCCCACTGGCTGTTTATTACCGCTGTCCTCCGTGGGCGATCTGGGCTCCGATTGAGATCCATTACTGTTCAAACCCTCGCATGTGGTTTATTTTCCACTTGCAACACAGCTGAGGAAGCAGGGGGGGAATTGGTATCCCAAAACTACAGTGGGTCCACTCAATGTGCTTAATTTACCCCCGATGTTTCTGTTGTGGTGTCCCTGGCTTCTGGGGGGCTCCTGGTTGAGGGGGAGCTGTGGGGATGAGCGGCTGCGGGCGATAAGGACGGGGCGCCTGTCCCGGGGTGATAAACACACCCTCCTCTCGCCCGTGACCGGAGCCTGCCCTGCAAATCAGCCTTAAATGGAAATGCCAGCACGGCTGGGGTGGAAATTCTTGCTCGGTGGGTGAATGACAGATCTGTCGGGGTGTCGCAGCCCCCAGGACGGGCTGGGGAATGGGAGAGGGGGAGCGTTGCCAAACGCATCGCCGACCTTGCTCTGTAGCTTAAATACCCGCGGGCCAGACACAAAGAGGTCCTTGTTTTTTGTGCAAAAACATTATCTCTGCGGTTTGTCAGTGCAGATAGCTCTGTTAGTCTGATTTTATAAATGGGGAGATGAAGACAGACAGAGAAGGCGCCAGGGGTTCATAACAAGTGTGTGGCAGGAGGAGGAGGATGATATCTCGGGGTTGATCTCCCACTACTGAGATATGTCCAAAAATTAAAGGGAGGGACCCTCCCAACCCAAACCATTCTACACGGGCCCAGTATAAACTATGAGGCAAACTGGGAAGCTCCACTTCTGTCCCCCTTGCCCCACGTCCAGCCTCCTCCTGTTTGAGTTCACGCACAACAGTTCCCTAAATGGCATCAGGTTGGGTTTTTGGTCCTTCCCCATCCCGCTGAATATACACAGAATATGCAAATGAACCAGCATTTCTTGTGTCCTAACTGAAAAATTTATTGTTCTCTAAGGACCCAAATGACTTCAGCTGTGACAACGGGTATCTAGAGCACAGAACACATGGTTTTGGTTAAACAAAAGGCCCGGCATACTTTTGGGGCTTGTAATAGAAGCACCCACCCAGGAAACTAGCGGGAATTCTTCTTTTCCTCCTTTAAATCACACTTCAGTTTAATTATTTTGAGCATGGACAAGCCCTGACTTCTGCAGGGAGAAAAACACATTTCCACTGCACAGCATGGCAGGGTGCACAAGCGTGGTCACCAAAGATGCTTCCCAAATATTCACATTTTGAGTGGGTTCGCTTGGCCCCGCTGATCCCATTGGATGCGAGGATCCTCGCTGCCTTCCTCTGCATCCTGGGGCTGCTGATAGTGCTGGTGAGCTGGGCACCAGCCCCTTGGCACCCACATTTTTGATGTGCTGATCTCTGTACCTGGCGAGCAGCTTTTTCTCCTCGTGACCATCTTTTCTTCCTGAGTTTTGCAAACCATTTTCACGCTTGGAAAAGCATCAGCTCCTCCTCAGTTGCTCACCCTTGATGAGTCACGGAGGGTGAGGCATTTCTGGTGAAAGGAGGGACAGAATCTGCTTGAAGCTTTGGGGTGTTGAATCCTCTACCACAGACTGGGATTAGTTAGTTTGGAGTTCAGGGCTAGGAAGAGATTAACAAGTCGCCGTGTCTCCACCTCGGTTTAGTTTTGTACAAGTCATTTTTCTTACACCCCAGCCAGATAACCTGACTATAGAAGCGCTGGTTGTGTAACGGCAGAAAGTCCAAAGGTTTAACTTATTTTAATTTTTTTGCCCTTTCAGCTCCCCCCAAAAAAAGACCAAACAACAAACCCAAGGTGGAATTTCCCCGCTTTTCAGCTCAGCGGCGGGACGCTGCGTGTTTTGCAAGACAGGCGAGCGTTTCAGCAGAGCTGTGCCGTGTCTTTGCACCTTGCGTGGCCGTGGCAACCGGGGCATATTTCTGCAACGCCCTTTTCCTTGGAAAAATAAAACACTTGTGGCTTTGCTCCCTTGAGACAGCCGCCGCGTGATGGGGAAAAAATGCAAGAACACCCGGAGAGAAACATTCGTGGTGGCTCAACTTCGAGCCCAATTTTAAGCTGCGCTTAAAAGTGCGAGCTCAGCTTCTCCGCTTTGCCGGGCTGTTACCAAACCCTGCTGTGGTTTTCGGTGGTGACAGGAACACCAAGAGGTTTGGCAGAAAATCCTATCCCGGGCCACCCCCCCTGCTCCTCCTCCTCCTCTTCCTCCCATTCTGCGCCCCGCCCGCGGGTTATAAGCGCCGCGGCTCCGCCGCTCCATCCATTGCCCCATTCAACGCGCTCGGAGCTGGGTGTTCCGGGGTGACCAAGCCGTGCCCGGGTCTGGACCGAGGGGTGCTCGGTGGCCTGTGTCCCCCCCGCGCCATCCCCGCCGCCGCCGCGCTCCGCTCCGCTCCCCCCCGCGCAAGATGCGCCGGGCGCTGCGCGGCTCGTCCCGCCGGCGCTGCCTCCCGCTGCTGCTGCTGCTCACGGTGCGTGGGGTCGGAGAGCGATCGTGGGGAACCCGCGGGGGAGGTTGGGGACCCCTATGGGGGCTACCCGGTGGTGTCGCGACATGCCCGGGCTTGCCGCGCGGTGCGAGTGAATGTGGCGGCCGGAGTGTGAATGGGGAGCGCCCCTGGGTGTCGGGGCTGGGGGCTTACCTGGGGGAGAGCAGGGGATTGGGGGGGTCTTCTTTACTGAAGGTTATGGGGGGGTATTAGAGGGTGAGGGTTCATATCGGTAAGAGGTTTTAGGGGGAAGCTGTGACTGTAGTGAGGCTCACCTGGTCCAGGGGTTATGGGGGGAGCAGGGGTTATGGGGGGCTCAAGTGATTTGGGGGTACAGGGTAAGCAGGGGGTGTGGGGGCTGCTCACCTGCGCCAGGGGATGTGGGGGGGCTGAGGCTATAGGGGCTTTCAAGGCACAGGGGCTATAGGGTGAGCTGAGGCTATTGTGGGGCTCACCTGGGCAGGTGTGGGCTGGAGTGGCTCACCTGGGTGGGTTGGCAGGACATGGGGGGCTGTGTGGGGCTGAGGCCATGGGGCAGGGGCTGGGCTGGGTGTTGGATGAGGGCCAGAGGGAATTCGGGGGTGACATGGGGCTGGGGCTCACCCCATGGCGCTGCCCGCGCTGGAGGGGATTTCCGCTCCCTCGGCTTCCAAAGTCACGGTTGGCGTTCGGTGCCGGGATCTCATGACGATGCCAGGGCCACGTGGGGTGTTCGAACGCATTGGGATGGGCTGTGGGCAGCTCCAGGCTGCTCCGCTGCAGGAATGCTGCCCCGCCAGCGTGCCCGAAAGCTGCGCAAACCCTTTGCACCGCTGGCTTTTAGGGCAGCAAATCCTCCCTGCGCATATCATATTTCTTCATGGATTGGGCGTTGCTATAGAGCTCGGAAATACCTGAAGTCTTGTCTCACCTGAAGTCAGTGGGATCCTGCCCTGAGTTTTATTCAAGGGATCCTGCCTGGAGCTTTATCTCAGGATCGTGGCCTGGGTTTTATCCAGGGACACGTGCAATCCCGGCCGCCACGAGCAAGCGGAGCCACGGCCCTGGGGACACGTGGTGGCCGCTCCTGCGCTGGAATTGCTGTCGCTGGGAAATCAGCAGTGCCCACAGCGGGTTTTAAAGAGCATCAACTTCTCATCCAGTTCCTTCCCTGTATTTTTTATGAGAGTTTATTTAGATAAAATCAAGCCTTACTAAACCCACTACATACAGGCACACCCTTAACAGCCTCTATTTTTTTAACTTTGCAATAAAATAGAAGAGGAGGGGGAATTGCTCAGGACTGCTGATGCCTCACGTGATAATCGTACAACGTTGTGGCAGCAGTTCCTTCCTCGCCTCACCAACACTTGTTGCCTCATGCTTGGACCTTGGCCACGGGCTGCTGAGGAGCAGGAATGCCGATGGATCTCTGGTTTGGGGAGCTCAAATTTCATCTGCAGAAAATCCTGCCGGGGGGAAACCCCAGTGCTCATCAGACCTGTGCCCTTGGAGTGTCGTCAGATGTTTGCTTGGCATCACTTTTATCCCCGGTCCTTAACGCTGTTGAGTAAGAGCCTCTCTTGCTGCAATCAAGGGCTTTTAATTAGTGCTTCATGGGTGTTCATCCGTGGTCAGGAGTTCAGCGAGGGGTCTGTCCTCTGCTGTCCAAACCCTTCCTTGGGATCACTTCAGGAGGAAACCAAATTGGGGATGGAAGAAGGGAAAGTTCAAAGCTCAACACTTCCCAGAGCTTTTATTTTCCAGACCTGATCATCCAGAAGGAGGAACCTTTTTAGTTAATGAAGGTATTGAGGAATTACTGTGCCTGGTAATTCCTCTGCCTTGAGGCAACGGTGCTTTCCTGGGATGTTTACTGGGGGTGAAAACTGCTCTTGAGTAACTTCGGACTCGCCTGGGGTCAAAGCTGGATCACAGCTTTTCCCTGTGCTTTTTGAGACTGATAGTCAAGGATGGCAGCTCTCCCTGCCCAGGGCTCTGCACTTGAACTGCACTTGCTGGAGGAGGTGGTGTGGGCTGATAACCTTATCGTGCACTTGTGCAAGCTCTGCTAAGTTGTTGTTTCATGAAAAGCAATGAGATTCTGTTCCTAAGGGGCCTTTCCAAACAGGAGATAACGCTGTGGTGTTGCTCTCTTCACCTTCGCAGCCTGGCAGAGTTTGAATGGGGAAGGAAAACTTTGTTTGTTCCCCCGTGGGAATAGTTGGAATGGGTTGTCCAGTCGCAGTCACTGAAATGCTTCAAGACCAGAGTGGGTAAAGCCCTGAGAGCTGGGAGGGAAAAGCCAGACTTATCCCCTAAATTGACTAGAAAAGCTTGCAAACCCTCCCAGCTGGAGCAAGAAGCAGTGGGAGACGTGGGGCCAGAAGCTGTTGGAGGATTTGATCCCTCCAAGGCAGGGTCTGGACATGGTCCCAGGGCTCGAGGAGGTTTTGCCATGGTGATGGGGGGGGATTTGCCCTCTCCATGACCTGGCCGGTCTCAACCATGTTGTTTATGGGTCTGCGTCACCCTCTGCAGCCTCGTGACGGTCGGACCTGCCGCGGTTTCACCGTTCACACCCTTCCTTGTACAAGCGCGGGAAGTGTCCGGGGAGGGGGGGGCGGGGATTGGCTCTGTGGATGGCCAGGCAGGCTCAGGAGATGGTGGGACAGCTTGCGTCTCTATTGTTTCAGCCTTTCAAGGCAGCTTCTGACTCACAGGAGAAATATTTGCCTTAAGAGGCAGGTTTCAGGCTCTGCGTGTGGGAGGGGAAGGACAAAGTGGCTCTGCCAGACTGTGCAGAACACAGCGTGGCTGGGCATCGTCCTTCCCTCTAACGCAGGGCTGGAGGTAGAAGCAGGTTTATATCCATTTATGTCCAATTTTATCCATTTGTATCCATGGAGCAGCTGTGTCTTGTGCCGGCTGAGATGCCAAGGGCATGGGGTACCCAAATACCCCCAAAACCCTGACGGGCCGAGTGGCCGTTCCCATCAAGCATCGTCCCCCCGCAGCTGGAGCGACCCAGCCGGTACAGAAAGAGCTGAGCCAGCGGAAAGGTGCGGGTGGACTGGCAGAAACTGGGCCGTTCGCTTAGCGATCCGCAGTAAGATAATGGGAATAACGTGGAAACGCCGGAGGTTGTGCTGTCCCCTGGGAGCCCGGAGCAGCCCGAGTGTTTCTGTGGGCACAGGAGCCGCGTACCAGCCTTGACTTGGGGCCGGTTTCCTCCCCACAAACGCCCTCCCGGTTCCTCTTCCCTGCCCTTCCATTCTCTGCGGTGCTGTTGGTTCATGTGCTCAGAAATTGGGGAAGGAAAGGGGACCTGATGTTATCCTCAGGAAGCGTTAGCGAGCCGTTACCATTCTGATAACCTGGCACGTGGGGAATCCCTCTGCAAACCGTCTCCTTAGGCTTTGCCAAGGAAAAAAAACCACTCTGGTACAGAGGAATTGACATTCTCCTGCATCAAGGGGAGGTTTGACCGCTGGGTCCAGTGGCTCTGAGCCATCCCAGTGCTCCTCTCTCACTTCGTCTGGACACACTGGGCAGAGCGGCTCTTGCCCATCTCTTTCTTCCCTTACCTCGTGGACTCGGGGTGGTTTTTAACCCAGTTTTTTCTATATTTTTTAGCAGGAGTTTGCTCTGGGAACTGGTGCAGCATCAGTGAATAGGAGGGATCTCTCAGACCCAAGCAGGGGAGGGAAAGACTTGTACCAAGTCCAAGACAGTGATCGCTATTGCAAGATGTGCCCCGCGGGTAAGATGTTCCCAAACATTGCCCCACCTCACTGTGTTTCTACCTGCAGAGCGCACGTCAGAGAATCATTTTGGTTGGAAAAGCCCCTCGAGATTATAGAGTCCACCCATTCTGCCACCCCTGGCACTGTCCCATGTCCCTGAGAACCTCATCTCTGTGTCTGTTCAGCCCCTCCAGGGATGGTGACTCCAGCACTGCCCTGGGCAGCCTGTTCCAACAGCCCTTTGGGGAAGAAATGGTTTCCCAGATCCAACCTCAACCTCCCCTGGCACAACTTGAGGCTGTTTCCTTGTGTCCTTGCAAGGAGGCAGTGGGAGCTCTGGCTCTGCCCTGCTCTGCTGTCCCAAGATGGAAGGACTCATTTTGTGAATATTTTCCCTTTGATGGTTCCTGATTTGCCTGTTAACTTGCGCTGAGAGCAGAATCAACTCCCTTTCTGCAAAGACACCTCTGTCCTGTGCTGTCTGTTCACAGAGACACCCTTTCTTTCTCCTCCACCCCTTCTTGCAGGCACCTATGTTGCAGAACACTGCGAAGTGCCCAATGGCACCAGCAAGTGTTTGCCGTGTAACAAGAGTGAATACATCGAATACCCGAATGCGTTTCACAGGTGCCTCGGCTGCCAGACGTGTAGGGAAGGTATGAGCTGGTGTGAACGAGGGCGATGCTGGGTTCAGCTGGGTCTGGGATAAGGAAGGAATTGTTGTCCCTGAGGGTGGTGAGAGCCTGGCCCAGGTTGCCCAGAGAGGTGGTAGATGCACCATCCCTGGAGACATCCCAGGCCAGGCTGGACGGGGCTCTGAGCAACCTGAGCTGGTGAAGGTGTCCCTGCTCATGGCAGGGGTGGCACTAAGTGACCTAAAAAGGTCCCTTGCAACCAGAACTATTCTGTGATTCTATGAATTGGTGTAATGGCTTGTGCCAGACCTACATCTCCATTCAATGCAGCATCCCTTGTGCAAAGCTTGGACACGAGAGCTCCACCCAGCAAGGACCAGGAGGACTGAGCTCACAGCAGCATCGTAGGCTGCTGGTGGAGCATTGATGCTTTTGGGTATGGCGAGGTCTGGGGCAGGACAGGGTAAGGCTGATATTCTGCAGCAGAGAGTGACTTGGTTTGCCCCAGGCTTGCGGGTCAGCTCGGGGTGGTTAGCCACTTTAATGAAGGAAGGGGGCGGAGGAGTGCGGCAGGGCTGGGGTTAGAGCCACCTCTCCTCTCGCCCACAGACCAGGTGGAGCTGAGTCCCTGCCGAGCCGACCGCAACACCCAATGTGCCTGCAAGCCCGGCAGCTTCTGCTCCCCGGACCATTCCTGCGAGATGTGCCAGAAGTGCCGGCCCCGGTGAGCTGGGTGAAGCTGCAGGTCCTGATGGGGTCTGTGCTGGGAACCCCCAGATGCTGAACATGTCCTGTCTCCCCCTTTTCCAGGTGTCCCCAGGGCGAGGTGGAGCTGGCTTCCTGCACCCCACACAGCGACCGCCAGTGTGGTCCCCCCACCGGCACCTCCTCCGGCTTATCCAGTAAGTAGGGGGTGCTGGACTAGGGGGAGGACAGGCCAGGGGATGCTGAGACCAAGAGCAGCTCCCCACACACCCTGTTTTATCCACTTTAGTTGCCTGGATTGTGATCATCTCACTGGTGGTAGTTGGGGTCGTGATTTTATTCGTCGTTTTCCTCTGCACGTGCCACTGCCGCCGTTCCTCAGGTGAGCACAGGGTTTGGGGGTTCCCCAGAGCGCTTGCCCTGGCCAGGGTGGGGAGTCTGGGTGGGAAGAGGGTCCTGCCTGGGGGCAAGAGGGATCACAGTATGATTTTAATCTTCCAGGAGACGGCAGAGACCTGAGTGGGAAGTCGTGCAGCGTGGTGGTGAGTTGCTGGGATGGTACCCCACAAACAAAGCCCCCTCCTATACCCTCTCTTCCCCACTTTGCAGCTCCTGGGGAGGCTGGAGGAGCTGGGGGATGAGTCTCATCCCTGCAGGGATGTGGGGGAGCTGGGCTGAGCAGAGGAGGGGCAGATTCTGCTGCCGTAGACATGAGGAAGAAATTGTTGTCCCTGAGGGTGGTGAGAGCCTGGCCCAGGTTGCCCAGAGAGGTGGTGGATGAACCATCCCTGGAGACATCCCAGGCCAGGCTGGACGGGGCTCTGAGCAACCTGAGCTGGTGAAGATGTCCCTGCTCATGGCAGGGGTGGCACTAAATGACCTAAAAAGGTCCCTCAAACCCAGACTTTTCTGTGATTCTATGATCCCTGAGGAGCTGGTGTGAGCCCTGTGCTCCTGATACCATCTGACTCTGCTGCTTTGTGCTTCTCTCCTGCCACAGGACTACCTGGTGCGGCAGCTGCCGTGTAGCCAGAGGGGTGGCCTGGGGACACAGGACAACATCCACAATGAGGAGGTCTCCCGGGATCAGCTGCTTGGCCTGAATTCGGGTTCAGTGACACCCAGAGCCCCGGAGTTGGAGGTGCGTGAGCGTGTCCCTCTGCTCCATCGCGCTCGGCTGAGGGCTGATCCTTTCCTCTGCCTTGCCCAAGCTCCATCAGCCTGGGAAACTTCCAGAGCTGGACCACGAGTTCTGCACAGACACAGCAGGGAGGTCTCTTCTCCTTGTTCTGGGTTCAGAACTGCAAAATCCGCTTGTCGTGGTTCTCTGCAAATGTGATGCTGATGTTGAGCAGACAGCTCTTCTCTCTCTGGCCAGGACCCACAAGGCCAAAGCTCAGAAACAATGGGTGTCCTGGGGATTGTGGGGATCTCCTGCCCCAACAGCCCCAGAGGGAGTGGGTCTTCAACCCCCCCATTAATGGGGTTTGGGGACAACGCTTGTGCCAGGGTTTGGTGGGGGCTATAGGATGTTGTCTTTCCAGGAGGCGACGCCAAGGACCTCGTATACCGATGTGAAACCCAGGAGGAAACTGGTTCCAGTGCAAGAAGAAGACCCCGTTAAGCGTAGGTATAGGGGTGCAGAGGATGTGCTGAAGGGGGGTGAGCCTCGAGGATGAGCTTTTTGGGCCAAAATCCTTTCTGACGGATCTGCCCATGCTCTACCCTGTTCTCTGAGCTTTTCCCCTTCCCTCCCTCTAGTTTTGCGACGCTGTTTTTACATCTTTGCCGAAAAAGTGCCGTTGAATGACTGGAAAAGATACGGCCGAGCCCTCGATCTGCTGGAGAATGAAATTGCCTTCGCGATGAATGAGCCGTCCACGCAGGAGTCCTTTTACCAGATGCTCAACACGTGGCAGAACAAACAGGGGATGAACGCGTCTGTGAACACGCTGCTGGAGACGCTGCACGAGATCAACCTCAGCGGGATTGCAGAGGACATCGCCTCCAAACTGGTCCAGAGGGGATTGTTCCAATACGAAGCGAGCTGAGGAGCGGGGCAGGCCCTGCGTGTCCGTACTTCAAACTGAAGTTGTGAATACTTGAGGAAGAAAACTTGAGTTTTATCTTTAAATAAGTATTGTCTTTTTTTTGAAGCCATTGTACAGTTAAGCTGAACCCGGGGGACTTGATCCTCTCATGGAACAACAAACCTCATGGTTCTCTCAGCCAAAACTACGGGCTCCCATATTGGTGCTTGCTTAGGAAGTCCAAGCTGCTACCTTGATTCACTGGACCAATGCAAAGAGCCTAAAACTATTTTGCAAGCTGCCTCTGGGACCATCCCGCACAGAAGCACTGGTACTATATGGATGTCTTCAGGGTCGGTGCAGAGAAGGCATCCCCATGGTTTTTAACTGGATCATCCTTTTCTTGAGAGGTTCCTGGCATCACGCAATGGCTTCTGCTTGTAGAACATCTCTTCAGCTGGCCAGCAAGCTCAGTACTGTGCGCTCGGTGGACAAGCATTAACTGGGTTCTTGGGTTACTTTCTCCAAGCTGTTGACTTTTTACAAGGGCATGTAGTGATGGGGCAAGAGGTGATGTCTTTAAACTGAAAGTGGGGAGATTTAGGTTAGATCTAAGGAAGAAATTCTTCACCACGAGGGTGGGGAGGCCCTGGAACAGGTTTTCCAGAGAAGCTTTGGGTGCTGCATCCCTGGGAATGTTCAAAGCCAGGCTGGACGGGGCTTTGAGCACCCTGGTCTGGTGGAAGGTGTCTGTGGGGACAGTTTCTTCACTCTGTGATCACTGGGGTTGCCTAAGAAAAGGGTCAGTGCAAGGAGCGAGGATGGAGACTGTGGGCAGCAAACTATCGGTGTGTCAGAAACCTTCTCCATGTCTTTGGTCAACTCGGTTCGTGCCCGTTCCCTTGGCCACGGGGGTGGCTTTGCTGTCCCCAGCACGGAGAGCTGAATACACTGAGGTCCGAGCATCACTGTGAGTACCCACCATCCATCCCCCAGCTGGCTGGGTCACTCCTCAAGCACTTTGCCCCTTGTTCTGGCACTTACACGTAGCTCAGGGACAGCTCGGCTGGAAAATCTCCTGCATTACTTGAGCTGGGCACATCCTGCCCCCCCAGCACAGCCCAGCCCTCCAGGACCATCCCAGCATGGTGGGAGCACAAGGGGCATCACCAGCAACGCACCCGTCCCCCCGCCCCTTAAAAAAAATCCCATCGACAAAAGACAAAGTTTGTATTTATGTATTTATTTAGTAACTGTAAACGTGTACATATATTAACTTAAAAGCTAATATAAAAATAGTAGTGTTTGTTTTTTTATTATGCATGGTTGTGTGTTTTTTATACAGAGCTCTGGGCCAGCCAGTTTTTACATTTCTCTTTATGAAGGAAGAATAAACTTTTTTAAAAAAAGCCTCCTGATTTCTCGTCTTGTTTGTTTGTTTGCTCTGCCACGGTCTCTTTTAGGTTTTGGGCACCGAAGGAGCTGGACCAGATGCTCAGCAGCTGCTCCGCGTGGCACCAGCGCTGTGTCACCCCAGCACCCCGCCGGGAACAGTCCCCCCAGCGATGAGGGGAACAAGGCCAACCTGGGCTCTGCCTCTTCCCCTGTGCTGAGTCCTGTGCTCACGAATCGCCTGTGAAAGTCTGAGGCTGAAATTCAATCCCTTGACCCAGGACCCTGGGGCCAAGCGATGCTGCCGACCCAGTGACGAAGCTGATGCTGCGGGGGGGACCGCGGTGCTCCCCGCTCTGTGTGTTGCAATAGCCACGTTGCAAATCCGTGTGATGCTTAGCGAGACAAGGGCTTTGCTTGCCCCAAAAACCCCCTTTGCGCTGTATGGGGTTTATCCATAACGCAGGTCATTCCTCAGGGTGTGGGGTAAGTGCTTGGTGACCAGCCAGGAGGATTCGTGCCCCAGGTCCCATTTTGCCTCCCAAACACGCAAACCCGGGCAGGGAGCTCCCACCGAGCCCAGCACACGCGGGATTTAGCGCCGGGACACAGAGAGAGTTGGGGTCCTGGCCTGGGGAAGGCAAATGAGATTATTCAAAAGGGAAAGAAACTCATCGTCCTACCTGCTCGCTGGTGCTGCAAAGTGTGAGAACACTGTGTGTAAGCTCGCTGGAGCTGCCACCTCGCTCCTGCATCCGGGGATGAGCGTGTGAAAGCAGTGGCTCCCGGGTGCTGTACTGGGAAGAGGAGCGATGCGGAGCAGAAGGGGACACCGCTGGGAGCATCCCTGCCTGGATCAGCCCTCCGCGCTCGCTCCAGCAGCAGCCTCTTGGCCAGGGATGGGCTCAAAGGAGCTTTTTCCCCTTCTAGGAGCTGAGGTTTGGGTCCTACAAAGCCCCCGTGGTGCCATCTCCTGGGTTCGTGCGCCTACAAGGACGCAGGTAGGACGTGCAAAGTTAGTCCGATGGCAAAGCCACGTCTCTGTACCGTTGTTTTTGATGGTTGGATCCTGCGATGCGTCTCCTCTGTCCATAGCGGGGGGGTGCAGGTGTCACCCCAAGCCGGGCACAAGGCGGCCCCGTGTCCTCCCAAACACACAGGGACCACGCTGGGCTTTTAAAATAACCATTTATTACAGTGGAGCCTTCCAGGCTAAAATCCCAAGCCGGGGGGCCTGGGGTTGGTTTCTGGGGTGGCAGATTGGGAGTGGGGGTGGATTTGGGGTTCTTTTGTGGTTTTTTTTGCATTAAGTTTTCTTTCTTTTTTTTAAAAAAAAAAAAACAAGATGAAAAGTTAGAGGGGGGAAGGAGCGAGCTCCTGTCCCCTCCTGCTCCCCCAATTAGGAGAGACCCCGCTTGTGAGCAGAGGGAGGGATGCTGCAGTGCCTGGTGGCATTTGGGGACCAGGGTCCCCTGCAAGTCGAAGGGGGTGACAAGACCCCCACAGCGGCTCCGGCTGCCCAGGGTGCCAAGATGCCATTGGGAAAAAAAACCCCAACAAACAAACCATATTGTGCAGCTTCTGGTTACAAATTAAAATGGAAGTGGGATGGGTTTCTTCTTCTTCCTCATGCTGCTGATGTCCCAAAAAAAAGCTGAAAATGAAAGCACAACACAGCCCTCGTGCTCCTGTAAACTTGAGTTTCTCCTGCTGCTCGGGCTCTGCCGGTCCTGGCAGCGCGGCCGGGGCGAGCAGGGCTCGGGGGACGCGTCCCTCTGCGGGGACAGGTCCCTGCGACCACCGTGTCCTCCGGGGCTTCAGGCGGTGGCATCCACTCCACGGCTGGGACAGCTCGTCCCACCCTTCTTCCTCCTCCCCGTCTCCTCCCAGGGATGCTGGAGCCAAGGACGGGCTCTCAAACCACAGCCGAGGAGGAGGACGAGGAGGAGGAAGAGGAGGCTGTGGCTGCCGATGATGAAGGCGAGGAGGAAGGGGAGGAGGAGGCGTTCCAGAACAGCCACCGCTTCTTGGGCTGCCGTTTGAGGTGGAGGTAGTCTTCCTTCTCCCGCTCCTTCTTGGCCCGCTGGTAGTGATCTTCCTCCTTCAGGTACCACACCGGCGGCCAGCGATGCTTCTCGAAGTATTCCTGGTTCTCTGTGGGGACAGGGGGGGTGAGGGCAGCGCCGGGACCACCAGGACCCCCCGTCACCCCATCCCAGTCCCCGCTCACCTCCCGACATGGCCTTCATGTCCCGGGGGAACTTGCGGCAGACGTTGTTGTAGTTGGTGCAGATGTGGTGGAGGCACCAGTCGGCCAACTGGTAGGCGCAGTGGAACTGGAAGAGAAGGAACCGGGATGCAGGAGGGATCGTAGAGTAGAATAATGGGATCGTTTTGGTTGGAAGAGACCCTCAAGATCGAGTCCAACTGTTAACCCACCCCTGGCACTGCCCCATGTCCTGAGAACCTCATCTCTGTCCAACCCTCCAGGGATGGTGACTCCAGCACTGCCCTGGGCAGCCTGTTCCAATGCCCCACAGAAATTGTCCCCAAGATCCAACCTCAACCTCCCCTGGCACACCCTGAGGCCGTTTCTTTGTGTCCCTGTCTCCCCTCAGCCTCCTGTTCTCCAGGCTGAACCCCCATGTTCCTCAGTCCCCTCTCAGAGCGATTCACCCTATTCCATCACAGACACCCAAGACCAGACCTGGTTGTCCCCTCTGTCAGGACAGCATCACCCCCTGGCACTGATGGACCCCACAGCATCTCACCCCATCCCAACCCCACCTGCACGGGGTCCTGTCCCACCATGTCCTACCTGAGCCAGCTCCAGGAACACGAGCACGTCCCCATCGATGTCCACCATCATCTGCGCCGCCTCCATCAGACCGGTGACCGTGTACTGCTCTGTGGTGGGGGACACAGCGTTACGGGGTCACCGTGAGATGGGGTGACCTTGGGGACGAGGCGGGGACACCTCAACTCACCGGTGAGAGCCACCAGGTGCGGCAGGCAGAGGCGGTTGGCGAGGATGATGAGCTTCATGTCGTCCAGGTCGGGGCTGGAGCTGAACTGCCCGGTGTACAGATACTCCAGCACCGCCCGCATGCAGCTCTTGCTGGTGTAAGGAAGTGCCACCTGCGAGACACGCGCCGGATGTCACCCCACGGCCGTCCCCAGCTGTCCCCACACCCTCCCGGGGTCCCTCCTCACCTCGTTGGTGGAGCTCTCCACGAAGGGGCCGCCGAACATCGCGGCCATCCAGTCGCAGCTGGAGATGAGCAGGGGCTTGTGGGCACTGATAGCACCGTCATCCAGCACGAAGGTGACATCTGGGGACAAGCAGAGGGATGCTACCAGGACTGTCCCCGTCACCCAGGGCTCAGCCACCCCCTGCCACAAAACACCTCACAGAGGGAAGGTGACACAGCCTGGAATATCCTACAATTTATCTAAAGATCTCTTATTTCTTTCCCCAGCACCCTCCACCTGCTCAGGGAAGGACCGCGGTTGGGCTCCAGCTCTTCCAAGGGGTTTTCCCGAGAAACACTACGAATGGTTTGAACAAAAATGGGAAAAACCCAGGAAACTGATGTCTCGCCCAAGCTTGAGTCCTTGGGAGAGCTGGGAAGGACAGCAGCGATCTCCACCCTGGGAGCAGGGCCAGCACACATCTGTCCCCTGACAGCGACAGTTTGACCGCGTCAAGGTCCATCCTCGTGAAACAAACCCAGCCGGAGGGAGGGTGGGACATTCACACCCCCCAGATGTCACGGTCCAAGCTGGTGGCACGTGATGCTGGCAGAAAGACGGGGTCAGGGAAGTCCCACATCGCTCCTCGTAAATCAGATGGTGCTGTGACAATCTGGAGACCGGGGAGGGAAGGAAGTCGCCTTTGCTGCTCTCCCGTAAATAAACAGAGCTGGCGGGAGGGCTGGGGGGGCAGAAACCTTGGGGAAGGGCCAGCACGTCCATGCTTTTTGGGAAAAAACAGCTATAAAAATCCCAGAAATGCAAAGTGTGACCAAAAACCCCAGGGAAGGCAAACGAGCACCTCTGACCTCAGCACAGCCAGAGCTCCGAGCCCCCCATCCGTGTGGCAGAGCCTCCCCAAAAGGAGAGGGACGATGCTTCCCCTTGGGCTGGAGTCATCATAGAATGATTTTGGTTGGAAAAGCCCCTCAAGCTCATGGAGTCCAACCATTACACTGCCCCATGTCCCCGAGAACCTCATCTCCATGTCTGTTCAACCCCTCCAAGGACGGTGACTCCACCACTGCCTTGGGCAGCCGTACCCGAGAAAGTCCCCTTGGCCAGGCATTCCTTCACCCGGTTGGTCCTCCGGACGTGGAAGGCTTTGGTGATCTCCTGGTTCATGAACGCCTCGTTGTTGAGGATGTTGGCCACCATCATGCGCAGGTCGAACACCTCCAGCAGCTCCGCGATGTGAGCGATGTGCATGAGGTCCCGCTCGTTCTCATCCAGCTCCCCGGTGTACAGGTACTTCAGCACAGCCCGGAAAGGTCCCGGCTGGATGGAAGCATCCATCTTCACCACCACCATCAGCTTGGACTTGTAGGTCAGCGGATCTTCCGCCATCTCCTCCTGGATGCTGGTGAACGCCCGGCTCCAAGAGGAGAGGTCCCTTCCCCGCCGCAGCCCGCGCTCCCCGTTCTCGTAGCGGTTGCCCCGCAGGATCCCGTCACTGGTGGAGGCTCTAAGGCACGGTTTGCGCTGCCCGGATCCGTTCTCCTCGGTGCTCTCGCAGATATCAAAACTCGCGGCTCGGAGGAGAAAATCCCGCCCGTGGTGCCTCTCCTCTTGGTGCAGCATCCGCTCGGCGGCCGCGGTGACAGCCGCCCCGCCAAAGCCGTGCCCCACGGCGCTCTGCTGGTCCCCCTCGCTCAGGTCCATGAGGAACAGGTCGTAAAATTTGGAGGAGGAGGTGGAGAGGTAGATCTTGTGTGCGTAGATTTTGATCTTCTCTTGCAGCACCAGGATGACGTCCGCGCACAGCGGGTCCTCCAAGAGGTGGGCTGGGCGCTCCTCGTTGTTGGAAGGGGGGTCCGGGACGATGATGATGGGTGGAGGGGGCTTGGGGGGTAGGAAAGGGGCTTGGAGCAGGGGCCGCTGGACGTTGCGGAGGTGGGATTTCCAAAACTGCAGGTGACGGCGGGAGATGAGGGCGGCGCGGATGGCGTTGTCAAAGACGTCCTTGATGCCAAACTGGGCCACCACGCTCGTCTCGTAATAGGGGATCCCCAGCTCCTTGGCCACCTCCCTCCCCTTCTCCGGGGGAAGGATCTCGTTAGGTTTGATTGGCCTGAAAAAGAGGGGAGATAATGAAGAAAGCTCTTCAGATACACGGTAAAGAGAAAGCACTGGGCAAGCAGGGACATCTCCAGGGTAGCAGGGACTCATCCCACCTGGCCAAGGGGCGCCGTGCCCGGTTGACGGCCTCCAGGTCGGCGTAGCGCAGGTCGAGCTGGCAGCCCACCAGGATGACGGGCGCGCGGGGACAGAAGTGCTTGATCTCCGGGTACCACATGGTCTTCACGTGGTGCAGGGAGTTGGGGTTAGCGATGGAGAAGCACAGAACCACGACGTCGGACCTGTGAGGAGAGAGGAGGGTCGAGGTCCAGCTTGGCGATGGAGCTTTGGCATCGCCCTCCCTCCCTGCCCAGGGCAGCACGAGGCTCTGCCTCCCCCGTACCTGCCATAGGCGAAGCGTCTGTCCTTGTGGTGGTCACCAAAGGTGTCCCAGAGCCGCAAGGACACGCTAACATCATCTACCACATCCCGGGAGCGCTCCAGCACCTGCGGGAACAGAAACATCATCCAGCTCCTGAGTCTTCAAACCCTGCAAGGGCGACGCTGCTTCCGTCGCATGCATGGAGGAATAATTCACAATTTCCCCATGCGAGGACACAACTCCATCTCCCGGGGGTTCCCAGCAGCCCGTACCTCCTGGCAGACGCGGTACTGGTCGATGGCCCACACCGTGGGCACGTGGGTGGCGAGGAGCTGGTACTGGGTCAGCGTGGCGTTGCAGGCGCGGGCACAGATGAGCCGGGTCTTACCCACCGCGTTGTCCCCGACCACGACGCACTTGATAGTTTCTACGTTTGGCCTCTCATAATCCATGTCAGAATCCATTAATTGGGACCTGCCGGGGGAAGGAGGGGTCAGCAAACACAGCCGGGACGAGCCGGGGGGGCTGTGCGTGGATGGGGTGGATGCCGAGGGGGATGAAGCAAGAAGATGATGCTGATGCTCACAGGTGGAGCCGCCAGACTCTGGCAGCACAGGGAGCTCTGCAGCGCCCGGCAGCCCCGGCGAAGGCAGCAAGTGCAGGCAGCTGCCCGCGCTCCCCGCCAGTCCCCTTTAAAATTTAATGTTCCCGTGGCAGCGTGCGTTGCTCTGCCGCGCGTCAGACACATGCCCTGCGTTAGATCCGAGCCTCCTCCCTCCTCATCTCTCCGGCCCTGGCTCATGCTTGTTCATGTGAGATGAGGCTTTCTATTTTTTTCCTCTTTTCCCCTCCTCCTTTCCCCTTTCTCCCTCTCCAGCGTTTGCAAACGAAGCTTCCAGATCCACCCGAGCGAGCGCACACCAGGGCGCTGCCAGCTTCTCCGCCTGCCCGTCTTGGGTTTGCGCCCCGTTTCCCACCCTGTTCCTGGGGGTGATATTTTATTTGCTCCCAGCTAAGGAGAAGAAACTCGTTCCTCTTCCAGGAGGCTCGGCAGCCATCAGGTTTTGGAAGGCTCCAGCATCACCAGCTGCCCAGGACCAGGCACGACCCAAACCCTCCGGAGAGGGAGGTTGGTGCTCTGGGTGCTGCGATGCTGATGCGAAGCACCCGTATCCTGCAAGGACGTGTGCCCAGGTTTACCACCCTTTGCCTATTTAGAGCCCCAGAGTCTAAATCAGCCAGAATTAACTCATCACAGCGTTAAGCCAGGGATTTATGAGATTTCCAACGGGAGGAGATTGAGTGAAGGGGAGGAGGACAAAAAGAATCCACAACAAAACACATCCCAATTGCTCCGAACTTCCCAAAGCCGCCGATCTCTTCCCCCTTGTCACCTGCTCCCGGCACCGGCCTCCCGCGCTGCTATAATAAACCACCAGCGCAAAAGGCTCAGTGAGCTAAAATATCCGGTAACGATGGCAACCGAGCCCTGCACGCGGGGACCAGGGACGCAGGTCCCGAAACGAGCAGCCTGGCAAGGACTTCCCAATGTTAGCACCTCCCTCCCGTGCGCAGGCTCTCCCAGCACACCTGCCTACACCAGCCCGGAGCATTCGGCACATGAAAGGGCTTGGGACCGGGCACGATTCTGCCACAAGCCCTGTGGGCAAGCGTAGGCAAGTGGCACGAATCCAGGTCGCTTCGAGTGCCAGCGCTTTGACATCGGCTGGTCCCAAGGCAAAACTTCTCCGAGTAGTTGTCACCGTATACCATGTCCCCTCCATCCCTTGGGATGTGGGGAATGCTGCCTGCTGAGGGCATTGCAAACCAGGGGTAGCAACCACCTTGGGCTGTGCACACCAAAAAGGAGTCAGGGCAGGTTGTCTCCTTCCCCGTTAGCGCCTGGAAATTCGTTTCCATCTCACGCATCCCCCTCTGTCGCCGTCCTCAGTCCCCCTGCTCCTCCCAGGGCTCAGCTTTGCTCGGTAGGGCCAGGAGCTCTCCGAGCGGGGGGTGTTGGTGCTCAGGGAGCTTCGCTGCGGTTATTTTTAGGGCCAGCCACGCTCCCAAGCCATTGAGCTGGTGGGGGGGAAGGCACATGGAGATGACAACTGCGGTTGGCAGTTTGGATGCTTGCCCCGCATCCAGCCGAGCACCACCGGGGACTTGGGAGCCTGCTCGGTGAGTCCGGTGCCCCGAGGGAATTAAGGGATAAACGCAAACGGGATCAGAGCCTGCGATGAGGGGAGGAAGAGGGGGACGGCAGCAGGCACAAAATGAGGGCTCTGAATAAAGCAGAAACGTGTTGGGGGAACTCCAGCAACCCCACGGGGGCAGCTCGCAGCCCCCCACCCACAAAGCATCACCCTGCAAGGGGGCTAAGCCTCTTTGCAGGGACAATTTCAGCAGCACCCCCTCCTCACCTTCCTCACCACCACCTCTATCCTGAGGACAGCTCCAAAACCCATTGGGGAACAAGAAAGAACCTGAGACATCGCAGAACCCCCAGCAAAAGCCCTTCCCTGGGGAGCAGGGCTGCTCCGGCCAGCAGCCCCCCAGGCTCTGCTCTCTCTGCCCATTGCAACCCCCCACCCAAAAGAAAGGCACCCAATTCACGCACCCCTTCCCCAGGAGAACCCCAAAATTGCTCCTTCCAGGCCGCCCAGCCCATGGTTGCCAAGGCAACTGCACCATCACCCCGGGAGCCGTCGCCTAGCAACTCCCAGGCTAAAAATCCTCCATCCCGCACCTCGCCAGGGGAGGAGAACCCCCAAACCGGGGGGAAACCGCCTCAAAACCGGCAGTGAGGTGCAAAAATAACGCGGCACCTCCCGGGACTCTCCCGGCTGCTTTGGGCTGGGGGGCGAGATGAGCCTGGGGGGGTCCGGTGAGGCAGCCGGGGCTGTGCAGGCCGCGGCGGGGGGGTGCGGGAGCGGGGCCCCGAGCGGGGCTGCAGCGCGGCCGGGCCCGGCACCGGCACCGGCACCGGGGGAAGCGGCACCGGGAGCGGGTGCGGGGCTTTGCAAAGGGGCCGGAGGGGCTCGGAGTACCCGAATGGGGGCTGCGATGTATTGCAAAGGGGCTGGGGAGCACCAGAACCGGGTACGGGGCTTTGCAAAGGGGCCGGGGGTGCTCGGAGCTCCCGAATGGGGTGCAAAGCATTGCAAGGGGGCTGGGGAGCACCGGGAGCGGGTGCGGGGCTCTGCACAGAGACCGGGGGTGCTCGGAGCACCCGGATCGGGGGTGCAAGGCACCGCAAGGAAGCTGGGGAGCACCTAGGCCGGGTGTAAGGGGCTTTGCAAAGGGACCGGGGGTGCAGTTTGCACCGGGGCCGGGTGCGGGATACGGCTCGGGGGTGCTCGGAGCGGCCGGGCCGGGGGTGCGGGACATCGCAAGGCGGCTGCGGATGCATCGCGAAGGGGCCGGGCCCTCACTGTCCCCTGCGCCGGGAAACGGGCCGGGCGGCGGGGCAGGATGCGCGGAGGCGGAGCGAGGCGCGGAAGGAGCGTGTGTGGGGGGGTCCCCGGTACTTACACCAACACAGACGAAGCGGCGGCTCCCAGGGGCCGGGGCCGGGCTCGCCCCTCCGGACATGGCCACGGCGCAGGTTGCGCGGCTCGGCTTTGCGCGCTTGGGCGCCGCGGTGCGCGGCTCAGGGCCTGGGGCGCAGGGGCCCATCCCGGCACCTTGGCCGTTCCGATCTCCGCATCCGCGGCCCGTTGCGCTGCGTTGCGCGGAGCCCTGCGCGCTGGCCGGGGCTGCGCGGAGCCCTGCGCGGAGCGTTGCGCGGAGCGGCGCGCTGCAGTCGGGGCCGCCCCGCCTTTCATTCACAAAAAACAAGCGGCCTCGGCGAGGCCCCACCTCCGCACCCCCCCCCGCCACCGTACATTGGTTGAGAGAGACCGGGGGGGGTACCCGGGATGGGGGGAACCGGGATGGGGGCGGGCAGAGGGGCCTGGGCGCCTCTGTCCCCGTCCTGCTGCTCATGGGACCCCCATCCTGCCCCTACCCCTGTCCCGGGGGGGGCTCCATCCTGCCCCTAACCCTCCCCTGCACGGGCCCCCTCTTTGCCCCTGACCCCCGCCCCCTGCCCTCCATCATCTGCTACATCCCACCCTCATCTTCCTGCTCCATCTCACCTCCATCCTCCCTCTGCATCCGACTCTCCCCACTCTCCTTTCCCCCCCACCTCACTCCTGCATCCTCTGCCTGCCCCCTCCTCTGGTCACCTCTCCCCCTCCCCTGGTTTCACGGGCTGGACCCTGAGCCATGTGTGGTGCTGGTGGTGCTGCCAGGCAAACAGCCTGGCTGAGGCTCGGGCTGTGCTGGGGGAGACCCCCCCGTGCGGCTGCTCACAAGCCCCAGGACCCCCTTGCACGGCTGGTTCTGGGGGCGCAGCTGCCCCATCCATCCATGCTCTCCAAGCACAGGCCACACTCTGCGGTTCTGCCTTTGAACCTCAGTGCTCCTCACAACCCCCTCCTCAACACACAGCCCCCTCAGGGCTGCCCCCACAGGGCATAAAAAAACTCAGAGTCATCTTTGCAGCGCAGCTGCCGGGAAAGGCGTCCGGTGCGCTGGCCGCGCTGCTCTGACCCCGTATATCCGCATCATGTGATGCTTCGCCATCCTCTCCCAAGGCTTTCAGCTGCCTTTCCCCCCCCCGCATCGCCTCCACCGAGCCACGCTAAGCTCGGCCCCCCCTGCTTGCTTTCTGCTCAGATCAGGCCGGCCGGCAGCCCGCGGCGCAGCCGGCACTGATGCAACACCGCGTCAGCCGGCGTCAAAACCGCTCGGCGCACCTCGGCATTGCAGCCCCAACCACCACCCAGAGCAGCCCCCATCCCAGCCCCCCGCCTCACCTAACTCGCAGGACGGGGATCTCTCTCTCCATAGTAGAAGGAGATGGAGGCGCTTATTTTGGGGAGGGGGGAGCCCTTTGGCTTTCGAGCTGGGCATAGGCAGCTCCGGGTGCTGCCTCTGTGCCCACACCAGCACTGTGAGCCAGCGGCGAAGCTCTGGGCTTCACGGCAAAGCTATTTATTCCCCTGCAACGGGAGCCGCGAGCAGGCGAGCTGCAGCTTTCAGCTTTCTTCTTCTTGGAGTGGGTCACGGGGAAGGAACACGTAAAGCTTGTTTGCCAGCCGCATGATTTGGCTTATTTGCTCTCTTGTAGCAGGTGCTTAATTGTGGCATAAAAGAGTTCCTGGCAGCTTTCTGGGCAGCCGAATTCCCGCCTGCCCCCCTCCTGCCAGGCAAAACAAAAGCACAATTGTCGCTTGCAGTCGCAATACTTGAGCTGTGGCGCTTGCACGGGCCCCTTTACCCGCAGGAGGCTTTGCCAGGAGGAGAGAACCGGGCATGGGAAGGGGCTCGGGAGCATCTGCAAAGCGTGGGGCACCTACTCACAACCCCTTTCCTCCGTGGGAGGAGAAACACGAGTCTCAGCCGACTCACACCCCATTGCTCCCCGGTGAGCCCATGCCATGGCATGGGACACATGCCCACGGCATGGTATGGTTGCTCGTGGCATGGTATGGTTGCCCAGGGCATGGCATGGCTACAAAGCAATAATTACCATCCCTCATTAAAAGGCTGTTCACTCCCTGCTCCCGTGTCTCTCTCTGATTTAAGCCTCTTGAACTGCTCCCGTTTGCCCGGCTCCGTACTCACCCTCGCTCCCAAGCAAAGAGCTCCAAACCCCAGGGCTGAGTGCTGGGGGTTAAACCCAGGAGCTCACACCACTGGCAACAAGCACCCATTTTCACTTCGTAGCATCCTCCCCAGGAAGGAACGCAGGAGCTCTCCAGTTATCAGAGGCAGGAGCGGACATTGCTCTGGCTGTGCCCTTCCCTCTAAACTTTATGACTCTCTAGAGCTTAATGTTGGAGCTCTGCCCTCAACCCTGCGGTGATTTTCTGTCTTATCCATGGGGAACGGAGCCGTTGCGGTGGCACGTGTTGGATGGGAGCAAAGAGCAAAGTCCCTGTGGAAAGTGGCCGGAGGAGAGGCGCTGGGGATACTCACAGGCTGTGGGCCATGGCGGTCATCTTCCCGGCGGCGCTGCCTTTCCCCGGGGTTTCCATCTCTTGCTCTTGGCAGACGCTGGAAGGAGAGGGCAGAAGGACTTGGTGAAAACACCCCCAGACGTGGGGTCCCCCTTCTCTCCTGCACGGTGTCACCCCACTACCCTGGGGACAGAGAGCCCTTGGGAGGGCAAATCCTGTGTGACCGCTTGGGCTGGCCAAAAGTAGCCCCCAGTGCTCACCCCTGTGCCAAGCACCTTACCCTTGGGTTTTGGAGACCCATCAAGGTGCTGGGTCCTTCTCTAGATCCCTCCAGGAAGAGTAATTAGTCCCCACCTCCATTTCACTGCTCTGAATACCCCAAATCCTGCCGCTTTTCTTCCTGGGTGATGTTACAAGGGGCCGCCGTGCTCATGGCAGTTGCCCAGGGCATCCACGTGGGCTCCTCATCAGCATCATCCCCATCAGCATCATCCTCATCAGCATCAGCACCATCAGCACCATCGCTATCAGCACCATCGCTATCAGCACCATCCCCATCAGCACCATCCCCATCAGCATCATCCTCATCAGCACCATCCCCATCAGCACCATCCCCATCAGCATCATCCCCATCAGCATCATCCCCATCAGCATCATCCCCATCAGCATCATCCTCATCAGCAGGACTGGGAGAGCCCAGGCAGGGAGGAGATGGCAGCTCAGACAAGTGGTTTTTATGGGTTTAGTATCCATTGGGACCCAGCAGGCAGGAAAAGTCTCCAACCAGTACTTTGCAAAAATGGCAAAGCTCAGCCCAACTGTGATGGGGGAAGAGTGGGGACAAGGGGACCCTGTGGTGCTGGGGATGTAGGGAGCAGATGGTGCGTCTTCCATCCCCTGTTCTGCCAGAGCAACAGGGTCCATCTCTGAGCCAAGAGACTGGGGTGCTCTAGAAATTCACTGCATATGCGTATTATGACCCAGCTCCACGCCTGGATCTCATCTCCCAGCCCTGAAATGCAGCCACCCGATACACTCCAGGTGATAACTCATCCTGCCATCGATACCGCTGCAGAATTTCAGGGATTCATCGCTCTGTTTATAAATATTTCAACCCAGAAGGAGCCATGTACTCCTGTGAAATGCCATGTATTACACAAGCAAATCATCCCTCCATCTACCCCAGCACAAAGCTAACAAACATCTGGGGCTCTCCAGACACATCTTTCCCAGCTAAAAACCAGGTCAAGGCAAAATTCAAGGTCTGGGTGTACATCATGCAGGATTTCTGCACCCTCCAGCTGGGATATAGTTGATTTACCACCCTGACTGATGCAGTAAACTCCGCCGATGTGAAATTGCAGCTCGGGCTGCTCTTCCAGCTGTTTTTCCAGCCAGTTTTTGGGCACGCAGGGCCGGCCCTGTGCTCGCAGGAGGGGCCGCAGCTGCAGCCCGAGCCATTTGCAGGCTCCCAGCCGGCCGGCTGCTTCATGCACTATTCACAGCTTCATACAGTTTTAAGAGCTGCTGTGACAAGCTGCTATTTGGGGAAAGTTCCTCTTGTAACGGTGCATCCTGTGGCTTCGCTGTTTCCCTTTTCTCCTGGTTCTCTTGCTGGGGAGAGCGGGTCAAAAATAGGCTCATGGCTCTGGGGTCTTCATCAGAAGAGGAAAACAACCCCCTGAGCAAAAATCCCCAAGGAATTAAATCTCACACGGCACCCAGGGGAAGCTGCTGTGGGTGCGGGGGGTGTCTGCATGGTTTGCCACAGTTTGGGGACAGATGCTCAGCGAGAAGGGGGAAAGTGGGATGTCCATGGGTCTTGGCCCTGGTCTGGATGCAGCCAGAACTTGGTGTAGGATCTGGGGGGGCTCGGTGGGGGCCCCATTACAAAGAAAATATTGATTCGCATTAAAAAAGAAAATAATTTTAAAAATTGAACAACGAGGAGGCTGTTTCTAAGCAACTGTCTCCAGTAGGGATGGAAGGAAGAGGGAGGACGAGCGATGCTGGGCAGGGGGAAAACTTTTGGGGTCCCAGAGCCCCCCGGCAGGATCTGTGGGGTGAGGGAGGGAGTGGAGGAGCTGCCTCACTCCCAATGGGTGTTTGAAAGGCAGGAAAGGAGGTGACAGGGGATCTCAGGCCACCAGCAGCCAGGGCAGAGGCTGACGGGTGGGTTGGGGGCAGCATCACCCCCTTTCCCCACCGTTTCCCCACCCCCCTTTCCCCACCGTTTGCTTGTGAAACGGCCCCTAAAGCTCCAAAACCACTTCCTACACTAACGGCTCCTGGCAAAGCGACACAGGGCCCTGCCAGCAGCAAGGCAGGCAGGGAGGGGACAGCAGCGTTTGGTGGCTGTGGGGACATCTTGACCGCCTGCCAGGGGACACCAGCACAGAGCAGGGATGGAGGGTCAGGTCCCTCCCCACACACTTGTGCTCCAGCCTTTTCCCCAGCTCCATTCCCTTCTCTCAACTCACTCCAGCACCTTAAGGACTTTCTTGGCGTGAGGGGCCCCAAACAGACCCCAATTCTCAACATCTCCAACGGGAACAAAGGGAGCAAGGAGCCAAGAGCATCACCTGCTCCGGAGGGTCCGCACCAGCCCCCAGGGCTGGAAACAACCCATGGCAGCACTTAAAGCTCTGCACAAACCTCCTCCACCCCAGTGCAGCCCACAGACCCATTTCCAACCCCTCACCACCCTTTGCAGCTCCCCAACATAGGGGAAAACCCCCCAGCCTCACCGTGCCCCATTGCCATGACTGGGACCGGCCTCAGCAAAGCCCTGGGGACAAAACCAGGGGATAAATTACCTGTGTGCACCGTCCCACCGCTCTCCCCTCCGGTCCAGCAGCCGCCTTCGCTTTCCCGAGGTGCTAACAGGCCTGGACAGGTAGGACCCATTTTTATATGCTCGCCCATGTGATCCAAACAAATGCCCTAGGGATGAGTTTTTGCACTGACACAAATAAAGGGGCCGGGACTCAAAACCTGTTGAACAACAATCCGGCTCAACCGACAGGAATTTTCCACTCGGCGCCATTCAGCCCGGCTTTGGGTACGACACACGCACCCTTCCCGCTCCTCAAAATCCCATTTCCCTGCGCTCCCAGCGTCGTTCCGACTCTTTCCTAAATGTTTCCCGTATTGCGGCTGGAGAAAATGAACCCAGATGGATGAGAAGTGTGAAAGAACATGTTTGAGGCATTTAATTACGTCTAAATTCTGCAAATCACTTGCTATTTCTCCCACGGCCCGTGGAATAAAACACAGCAGAAGATGCCAGGTGGGGTGAGAAATGAGGGGGGGATCCCTTGCCCCCGAAAAAGCATCCTCGGGGTTTGGCAATGGCACTTCTGCATGAGTTGGAAGGTGGTTTTGGGCGCAGGTCCCTCACTGGGATGCTCCTTGCAGCCCATCAGGGTGATGATGGTGAGGGAGGAAGGCAGGTACCATGGCAGGGGGGGACACAGTGACCAGAAGTGACCGGGACGGCCTTGGGAAGGGGAGGATGAGCTTTGGATGAGTCAATGGGAACCGAGGGAGCGGGGAAATGGCCACGGAAAGGAGAGGTGGTTTGATGGGGTGACTCAGTGGGACCAGCTGGTGAATCAGTGGGACAGGAGGGAGCTGATGGGCAGCAGGTGTGAGCTGGGCTTAAAAAGGGGCAGCAGGAAGCCCTAGGAATGAAGCAGTTCTGCTTGGGTTGTTCTTTCTGGGTGGACTGGAGCACTTGTGGAGAATGCTGGCTACAGGTATTAATTCCATAGGGTGCTGGGGTTGGAAGGGACCTCTGGAGAACATCTAGTCCAACCACCCTCTTCAAGCAGGTTCCCCAGAGCAGGTTGCACAGGGTCATATCCAGATGGGTTCTGCCTATCTGCAGAGAAGGACAATCCACAACCTCCCTGGGTGTCTTGTTCAGCGCTCTAGCACCCCCAAAGTGGCAAAATTCCTCCTTATATTGAGGTGGAGCCTGCTGTGTTGGTTTTAGCTGATAACAGGCAGGAACGTGCTGCTCAACACACGCGAGGCTCCTTTTTCGTTGGTGCAGGTCTTGCCTCACCTTGTAATTGAGATGATGTTGTGCCCTGGGCTCTGCTGCTGCGTCTCCGGCACCTGGGGCTTACTCACACATTCAGTATGTTCTCACGGCAGGCAGAGCTGCTTGCTCTGACCTAAGCTAGAAAGGGAAGGGAGGGGGATTTCTATGCCCAATTTTGCAGCAGGTACTAAAGAGGCCCCTGTTTTGCTGGGTTGTGGAGTGAGGATGATGTTCTGTGCCTGGTTTGCAGCTACGTGCTTTGTGCAGCTCAGAGCATCCTGCAAATTGCCCTGATATTGCAAACTGCAAAGTTTGCTCGTGTCCCAGCTGTGGGGATCACTCTGGGGGGGTGTCAGTCCTTGCTTTTTGTAAACTGGCCTCTGTTAAGCAGCCAAACCAGCTCTAGGGCTCAGCCCTGCTAAGCTGGGGTTCTGCCAGGCCTGGCTCTCTGCTGCTGCACTGGGGATCCTGGTGGTGTAAAGAGGGGTAGGTAGAAAAGCCCCAAACTAGAATTGGGGGGGTCTCAGGGCTTCCCTTTGCTGGGACCCAGCTGAGCTCATTAAACCTGTACGAGCCTCCTGTGGCAGAGCAGTTAAACCCAGTTAAAAGAAGGGTTAGGCCAGTTTAGTGCGATTTGGTTGTCTATTGATGAGAAGGTTAACCTGGTACAAGTGTGTTGATGGGGATTTGGACCAGTTTAACTCGTCTGGCCCCGTGGTTTTTGTCTGTACAAGTCAAGGATGGGTCCAGCCTGTGCTCTGCTTCACCTTGGGCTGCTGAAAAAGGGGGGAAACTAACAGAGGAGCAAAGGGAAGAGCCACATGAGGGCTGAACCTGAAACAGAGCTACTTATAGAAATCCTTGCTCAATCAGCCTGAATTCCCCGTAGGTCCCGGGGAGCAGTGCTGGGGTGAAGCAGCCGGGTGCTGCCAGCCTGTTGTCCCCGGCTGGGGTGACATGTGTGGCCAGACCTGCGTCAGAGCGGAGGATGCCGCTGCTTCCTCATCCTTGGCTCCTCATTAACCACTGCCCCAGGGCTTTCCCACAGATGTCACCCAGCACTGTTGGTGACACGGCAAGGACCTGGAATGGGTGTTTATTTTTTTATTGCCCATCCTTAAAGAGTTATAATTATGGCATCTGTGAGACATGGGACAGCAATGCAACTCCTTGCAAGCGTGCAGAAGAAGAGGGGGAAAAGGAGGGAAGAAAGTACCTGGGTGACCCTTCCATAACCCATTCCCTGCCCACGCAGCGTCTCTGGGGAGCAGGGGTTGTGAAGAGGCCACACCTGAGGGTTTCTCAATGCTTTGTCCTGCTCTTGTGCATCCATCTGCATGAATTCTTAGTGGCTTCCCCTGCCTTTTGGAGCAGAGGAGGGTCCTTAACGCTGAGCCAGAAGTTTTAAGAGGTGCTGAGCATCTCCCCGGTGGATTGCAATGGTCTCTCAGCATGTGTGTGAATGCAGGGGTGCAAAGGGAGGCGATTGCAGCAGGCAGTGCCCTGGTGAGCGCTGGGCTGTGTGTGCGCTGGCTCTGCCGGGCTCTGCCAAACTGCAGAGCTGCTGAGGGAACGGAGGCTCCTGCGCAGCCCCGCGCCTGCCTTGTGACTGCGAAATGGATGCGCTTAATATAGGCCAAATGAAAACATTCTTCCCGAAATAGAAGCCCGGAATGAGCTGCAGCTCCGGCAGGAGCGCAGTCACAAGGTGCTGCCGCGGCAGGTGTGGGTGTGCAACGCTGCGCGGCCGGCACGCGAGCGTGCAAACCACCACCAAGGTCACCTCCCCGAGCTGCTGTGCACGCTGCAGCCACCCCGTGACCCTCCCCAAAACGTCCCAGCTGGCTCCTGGGTGCAGATGATGCTCTGGGAGAGGAGTTCATGGATGGGGCAGCACCCGTGGGGTTTGGATGGGATGCAGAGGTGGGTGGCCCTGCCTCTGAGCCATGCAAAACTGCAGGTGAAGGTGCTGCTGTGTCTGATGTGCTTGGGGCATCTTTCTGCTGCCAGAGAAGGTTTTGGGGGTTCACAGCAGCCCTGAGTTTGCTCTGGTTTGTGTTGCTCTGGATCATCTGCTGGGATGCGAGTGCAGGAGCCTGCAAGGCGGTAGCAACTTCAAAAAGCATCGTGCGTCCTGGTCCCATAGAGTCCTGCTTGGAGGATGCTGCAGGAGGGGGGTGTCGCAGCTCCAAACCCCCCTTTTTGAGGCTTTGACCCTTTCCCCTTGGTCGCTCAGGACTTTCCTGGTGACAGTGGCAGCGTTTAATCCAGCTTGACCATACACAGCTGCCTGCCAGAAAAATGGGGCAGGCGGGGGTGAGAGTTCAGAGCCGGGGCTTTGGCAGGTATAAAAAGCCCAAAATCCTTCTCTGTTAATCTCCGAGGCTGCACTGTGCATCTGCACATGATGTTGTGCGAGATGCAAAGCTCTGCTGTTCCAGCCTGCAGACTCACAGGGTTCTGCTCGGGGGGGGGCTGTTGCAACCACATTGCTCTGCATTTTGCTCCAGCATCTTATTAGCGCTGTGGAAACCTAGAAACACAGCCTCAGCTATTGAGCTCTTGCACTTGTGTGATCTGGGTAGTGATATAATGTCTCCTCTGAGCAGGTTTAGGTTCATCTTATCCCAGTAACACATGCCAAGAGCTGCTGCTGGGCTTTGCTTTCTGCAGTGACAACCTGAGTTTTTACCTCCTGATCCTTTCCTGGCACTAGGGAGAGCCAGGAAAACTAGAAACATGAGCTGAATACAGCGGTTGCATCCCCTAAAAACACTGAACTCTTCCCAGAAATGGCCCCGCAAATCAGTGCAGATGCAAATTAATGGCCCATTCTGGGACAAGTGCTTTTGTAGTCTCGGAAAGCTCTTGCCCTGCAGGTTGCTGGGGCAAGGTGAAGACGACCTTGTGGTCATTCACTTGAAGCCAGGAATGAAATCGTTGGCCGTGCAAAGAGAGAAATGTGAGGACAGGTTGCCAAGAGGCGAGATAAGAGGCAGCGTGGCCAGGGCACGGCCGGAGAGGTGCAGCGGGTTATGAATGAGAGAGGATGTGGTTTTCTGTTGCCTTTGATTGCTATGGCAAAAATATGAAAAATGGGTTTCCTGCAAGGCGAAGATGGAGGGAATTCCCCTGGCTGCCAAGGCTCTGCCAAGGCCTTTGTTTGCTACGGTCTTGCTGGTGGGTACCAATGGTGTAAATAGCTTTTCCAGCTCTTTTTCAGACTGTAGGAGTTGGTTTCTATTTGAGCTTCTTGTGTGCTTTGCTCACAGGATCTCTCTGTACCCTCCAAGGGGAAACTGAGGCAGCGAGGAGCCCAACTCGGAGTAAAAAGCTGGGCTTTGGCAGAAGAGCTGAGCTTTTCTGCAGCAGCTGGACTGGACTAAAGCTCAGGTGGGAGCGCGAGGGGTGCATTTATTGCTCAGAAATGCTCATGCAAAATAAACCCCTTGTTTTAATGAGCATTAAAACAAAGCAACAGTCTGTCTTGGCTTTGTGGTGAGAAAGGGATGGAGTTTCTAATGGACTCTAGTGGTAAATTGGAGGTTTTGACAAAGAAAATGGGAGGAAAAGAAAACACCATAGTGTTAGACTGGGGGAACTCAAACCCAGCAACACCTCCCTGCTCTGCAATGAATGCCTGGGGAGAGCTGAGGTGGCTTAATGACATGGGATGGAGGTAAACTCGAATTCCATGAAATAAAATAGCTTTTTATGGTGCAGGGTGAAGTCAGAAGAAACGTTGGGGTGGATTATAAACGGCACTGGTTAATCTTAAACTAAAGCCAACAGGAAGCCGGTGGCTCGGGTGGGAAATTCCAAAGCTCGCAAACAATGTTATTGGCCTGTGTCAGAGTCAAAAAGCTGGTCTGTTATGGACATTTATGTGGAAATTCTGAACTGGAAACACTTTTTTGTATTAAAGCTTATCATTAAGTAAACAAACTGCCCCAGAGCTGGAGGTTTTGCTTGCAAGAAGAAAGCCCATTGGATCCAGCTGGTGTCCATGGGGTTCCGTGAAATGTTATACTGTGATTTTTTTTTGGTTGGGCTGTGTCCTGGTGTTCTCAGTGCTCCTGGTGAATATTTTGGGATCTTGACAGCAGCTTCTGCGGCTATGGGAGGGTGTTGAAGTGGTGTGCTGGGGGGTTCGGATGGGTTTGTGTGTCCTCTGCAAGTGCTGCTTTTATGGCCCTGTGGATCAGCCCCTGTGTGTAACTTGGCTCTTGGGTTTCCACACGTGCTTTGTTGCAGATATAAGAACAAGCCCAGACTTCTCCCTTCCTTCCTTGCCTTAAGGTAGCTTTCTATTATAAGGCTCTTAATAAAAGGAAGCTGTTATTTCCTTACCCATGCCACAGCTTCGTGAACGGTGAGAGGCTTTTTGGTAGCTTTTGGACATTTGGTTTGCTGGAAATATCTGTATATATTGCATTTGTGTCTCCTCCCACTGAAGTGATGGTGGGACTGCAGCAAACGCAGGCAGCGCTTTGCTTCCTTGGGCTTCACATCATCAATTCTCTCACCTGATTAACCAGATAAATCTCTCCAAAAGCCACTGGTTGGACTTTTAAAAGCTCTATTTTTTCTTCTTACTGAATATTAGCGCCTGCTGGAAGTTGGGAAGCTCCTGGCGCTGTGAATGGGGATGTGTGAGGATGGGATGTGGAGCACAGCCCGTGTGGCTCTTTCAAACCATCCTCCAGATTAATGGTGGCTTAAAAGCAATTCCTTCCTCTCCTTCTGCTGGGATTCAGAGGAAAGGGACCAGAGTAACCCCTTGGCTCGCCCTGCCCTCTGTCCCTTCCCTCTGAACCCCCAGGACCCCACGTTATCACCCTCCCCGGCTTGTGATGGGCGTAAACCCCGTTTTTGTGCTCCTGACTCACGCAAACCAGCGCGATGGGAAAAGCGTTACTCACATGAGCCTGTTTGCGGGATCAGGGCTCTAATTATAGGCTTTGCCCAGCTCCTAGCATGGGAACCGGAGCCATTAGCCCCTAAACCTCACAATCATTCCCAATACATTAATGTTTCTAATTAGTTAAGCCTGATGCCTTTTTCTCTCTGCGATGACAGCGGCGCTGGTGCTTACTCGTGTTCGCTCTGCGTGCCGGTACTTCATTATATAATGATACAGTATGTGTTTTAATACCTATTCCCAACTGACAGCGGGGTTTTTTTTGCATATGCCTCATCCAGAACTGATTAGGCAACGGAGAAGGCAAGCCAGTGCAAATAGATGGTTGGGTCCCAACCTTTCTAATTAGCTGGGGAGCTGTTGGTGCAGAATGAGGACCCGGGGCTGGTGGGTCAGTTGAAGAAGGTTGTTGCGGGGTGAAAACCCGTTGCCTGATTTCACGCACCTTTAGGGGGTTATTTGACCCTTCATGGGTCTGTGTTTTCATTCCTAGTCCCTTCTTCCCATCCTTCTAGGGGAACCATCTCCACGGCAACCTCAAAACTCCAGAGCTGCTTGCCCATCTTCAGGACCTGCTGGCCCAGCCGTGGTGGCCACCAGGTCCATCAGGTGGAGCCTGGGGAGGCGAGAGCTGGTGTTGGGCTTGACTGGGGGTGTGGGTATGTGAACCTTGTACCCTGGCTCATCTCGACCTCAGGGCTTGGCTTGTGCTTTGTATGGGCTTAGAAATGGGTGGCCGTGGTCGTCCTTGTGCAGCAGAAGCTCTTGTGCATCTGCTGGTGATGGTCTTAGACCCTGACTAAGCCTGGTACCAATTTTTCATCCTTTCCATGGCATTTGAGGCGCAGGGAGGGCAGCAGGGATGGGGATTATGTCCCCTCCTGGTGCTGCCTGTGCTTGGAATGTGGTGTCACAGTGGTCACCGCGGTGACTGTCACTGTGCTTGTGGCACAGGTGACATCCCTGGTGCGATCCCTGGTGATCCTTGTAGGTGGCAGAAATGGGTCCTCTTGAGATGAGGGATCTCGCTGAGGGCTTGATACTAGGAAAAATGGTTCGTTTCTGGCATAATTGGGATTAATGATGTAGAACTGGAAAAAAAGATGTGTAAGGGTGGGTGTACTTGCCTCAAGCTGCTTTCTGGTGGTGGGGATGCTGTGGGGGTGGTTTTGTCACAGCTCTGCCCACAGGACCGACCCTCTCTGTCCCTTTGTCCCCGCAGGGCAGGATGAAGCTCCTGGGTGCTGTGCTGCTGGGTGCTGTGCTGCTCAGCTCCCCTGCCCAGCTCTCCAAGCCCGAAGAGCAGCCACAGGTCTGTTACTTCGACGTGCTCAGCGGCAGGGACAGCAGGTTCTGCAGGTGAGCGGCTCTGATCTTCACCAGCTACACCAGCCCTGTGCATCCATCCCGTCACACGCTGCCCCTGCACGTCGCCTCCTGGGACAGTTAATTCCACTATCCCCTTTGCCAGGGCTATAAATATTAGTTGCGTTCTTCTTTTTGCCAGGAAACTGGGCCAGAGTGAAGCTGCACCGTGCAGCTCCTGGCTGATGCAAGCTCAGATCTCGGTGTCTCTGGTCACCTCGAGTTGTTCCCTGGTCTGTTTTGCAAGGGCTTTTGAAGCAACTCACAGCACCAGAGGGGACAAACGTTTTCTGCAGGAAGTTTCAGAGGAAGGAGGTTACTTTTGAGGAAGGAAAGTGCTGGAATAGGTCATCCTGCAAACTTCAAAGCCCGTCCTGCAGAGATGTTGGTGCTTACAAACTGTGGGCATGGGAAGAGCAGGTTCTTGATATCCCACATTACTGGGAGCTTCTGCACCAGGAACATCATTTCTGTTACTTCTCAATTAACTAAAATGCTCTTGAAATATGAGCAACTTAACCTTGTGGATTAAGGCAAGTGGAGGCTTCACTTGGCTCCAGTTTCCTCCCACAAACCATGAGCAGAAACCTCACTTTGAGCTCTCAGCCCCATTTGTGCTGGTCCGGTGCTGCTGTGGGTGTTTGTGGGGCTGCAGGATTTGAGGGTCGTGCTGGTGGCAGCTCATCTTCAGGGTGGCGCTGCAGTGACCTGATGGCTCGTTCCAGTGTCCTCTTTCTCTGTTCAATAACACAGAAGTCAGACCTGGAGGTATCTGACCTTTAATTGCGCTATCGGTGCCCAAGATAGGAGACTTGTCCCTGCTTTTGTATTGCGAGTGGGAGAAGGGGGCTCAGAGTTCAAATGGCTTGTCCCAGATCAATGGGGAATGGGCGTGATTTTGCTCTTCAAGTCTCAGATTGACCTGTATGGACTGAAAAATACTGGGAGCTACCTGAGTGTTGTGCTGAGCTGCAATGGATGGGGTAGCAAACCCCAGGGTTATATTGCAGCATGGGGAGGCACTTATCCTGCTGCATGAGGTGTCCCAGCACCTTTGGTGGCAGTGGGTTGGGTCCCGCATCCCTGTCCCAGCACCCTTGGTGGCAGCGCGTTGGGTCCCGCATCCCTGTCCCGGCACCCGTGGTGGCAGCGGGTTGGGTCCTGCATCCCTGTCCCAGCACCCGTGGTGGCAGCGGGTCGGGCCCTGCATCCCTGTCCCAGCACCCGTGGTGGCAGCGGGTCGGGTCCTGCATCCCTGTCCGAGCATCGCATCCTCATCTCAAACCTGGCTGGGAAACTACATGAATTCCCATCTCCTGCACAGTGTGGTCTCTAAAATCCTCTCTATTTTTCTCCCTAGGGGGGAATTACAAGTTATCTACCCAGATGTGGGTGATGTGAGCTGCATATACATGCCCAAGTGCCACCAGTACCGGTGGCGGATCATCAGGGACTGGATGAGCCCCCTCGTTCGCTTCCCCCAGGCTGACGAGGTGAGTCCGAGTCGCGTGCCCCACGTTCCTCCGTGTTAATTGAACGTGCAGCTGGGTCACGGGGGAGGAATTTGCTGGGGAATAATTGCTTATACGTGTGTGCTCTTGTACTTTGGGCTGTGACGCCCTGGCTGGGAGTGGGGCCAGGCAGGGACACCCAGCGCCTGCGCTCTGGGTGCTGGGGACATCAGGGAGTTGGTCACCTTGTGCCACGCACAGCTTAGCACCGTTGTCCTATGGCCAAATTCCCATCGACTCCTTAGGCTGTGCTGGTTAAACTTTGGCCTGAAATCAGGGTGACTTTAAGTTGTTTGCTCTATTTTTTCTGTGCTTCCCCATCGCTTCAGGGTTTTGGTTTGAGGCTGAGTTGTGGATAAACTGAAACTTTCTTGTTTGTTTTGTGGAATTGTAGCATTTGCTGTTTTCTTTGCTATGTGTAGAGAAGAAACAAACCTTGCACGTGTAGCTTTTTAATCGCTTGTAAACTTTTTGGAAGCAAACATCTGTGTTGACCGGGTGTTTGCACCCCTCGCTGGCTCCTGCCCGTGTGTGTCCGCCTGCAGAACCCAGATTAATTAAGCTGATGAGCTGGGGTTGTGGGGTTTAGTTACCGATAACGGGGGGAGCCCTGACCCCCCCTCCCTGGCCGCTGTTCCCTGTCGCCGCCGCCAGGTGGCAGCATTGAACTTCCGAGGGACTGGGAGTACTGGGAGGCGCTGGGTCCGTCCTGGGGCGGCTGGAGTTGGGGTACCCTGGGGATGGGGAGGGTGAGGAGGACAAGTGCGATGTTGTGCGGGTCTCTTCTAGGTGTGAGGGTGGTATCCAGCACCCCCGGTGTCCCCCTGGGACCTGCTCAGTTTGGGGACTCATCAGAGGATGTGGTGGCTTCGTCTTGCAGGGGAGACCTTGTCCCCAAATCCCCAGTGAACCCTTGTCGGGACCCCAGGAAGTGCCGTGTGTGGTTCCCCACCATTAGCTCCAACCCCAGCAGATGCTTCAGCTGTTGCTAATCAGGGCAAAACTTTCTTCTGCATCTTTGCTTTACCTTGAAGTGTTAAGCATCCTTACTCTGGCCACTTTGCCATCTGGAAAGTCTCTTCCCCCTGTTGATCGCATGGTTTGAAGTATAACTTTCCCTTCAAGATGCCTCATTCTTCCAAAAACATAACCCTCCCTGGCAGAGGATGCTGTGCATAATCATCTGTCACCTGCACATCGCTTTCCAGGAGTTTGACATTTCCCAGGCATGTAGGCAGTTGCTTTTGTTTTATATTGTTGTCCTGGAAAGCAAACTTCATCAGGAGGAAGGGAAGCGATACTGGTGATACTGGTGGGTGCTGCTTTGTCCAGTAAATGATGCTGCGGGGGGAACTGGGGGATAAGTGGAGCCTGGATGTGCCTGGGAGGGGATGCGGGTTTTGCATTGGTGGCTTTGGCACCGTTTCCTTCCAAGACAGCTCGGCACATCTTGCATTGAGGCGGCATCTGAGGACACGGGCCCTGCCGCTTCCCTTGCTTTGCATTGATTTTCTCCTCCGGCCTCTGCCTCCCCCAGCCCTGGGGGAGCCTTCCAGCTTCTGCAGCCTGCAAATGGGGGGTTAATTTTGGGCGAGGGGCTGGAAGGCCTTAGATCAGTTTCAAAGGGCTGGCTTTGCGTTGCCTCAGGCTTTCTCTATAGGAATATATGTTATTCCTATTCCTGAAACAGTGAGGATGCTTTGGGATAATCTTTTTCTTCCAAAAAATCACTCTGAAGTGAGTGGGAGCAAGAATTGCCTTGTGCTGTGCCAGGACTGAGGCGCGTACAGGTGATGGGGTTGTTTTTCATGGTTTATGATGGTATTTCTAAGCTTGGGAAACTTGGCATTATTATTATCATTCCAAAGAAATAATGGGAAACCTTGCTTTGCCAAAGTTATCTCCGCCTAGACGTGTTATGATGTGGTGCTATGGCCCTGCCAATGCTGGTGATTCGGTGGATGGAGCAGTGAGAGATGGGCTGGGGAAAGGGCTTTTTTTCCATCAAAAACTTCAGGGTTTGAGCACGAAAAGTTGTGTAGGAAGTGTCTGCTTTCTGTGGAACACTTTGTCTCTTCAAGCAAAACAACCACCAAAAAAAGCTGAACGCGGAGTGTTTGGTTTTATCACTGGAAATGTTTGTTTTCTGAGGAGGGGGGAATGGGACGTTTCCCATCCTTGTTCCAAAACCACCTGAAAGCGCCACATTTCACCCCGTCTGTGCCCAAGGTCTCTGCTCGCAGCCTTGGTGAAGGCAACACCAAGGTGTTTGGGGGTGAAGGACCTCAAAGCGGGGCTTGGGGCACAGACCACTGGGGGATTTTAATATAATACATCATATGTGCATTTATAGGGTTTTTAATACCCATTGATGCTTCAGAAGTGTTTTTGTAAGGTTTTTAATACCCATTGATGCTTCTCCTGCGATGCTCAGGATGCTCTGTCATTGCTGGGAGACTCCTCTGAGCATCTTGTCCTATGAGCATCCTTTGGGTAGTGCCACAAAGACGTGACATGGAACAAACACTGAACACAGCGATCAAAGTATCTGTTGGCATCTTCCCGCAAAGCCTTGGCAGAGGAGCTGCTGCCAGGCCCTTTCCCAGCGTAAGGATGAGCAGAGAACATCTGGAGAGATGGGAAACGCGCCCTCCTTGTCCTGCCGCAATATTGCTTTGCTCAACCAAAAATAAATTGGAAAAGAAAATTGGACAGTGCATCAATTTGGGGCAAGTTTATAAATTCTGCAGCTAAGCAATCCCAATAGAAAATGATAGATGGCCAGCGAGCACGCAGCCCCTGCCGTGATGTATAGTCGCATTAGCCGGGACGCCGTGTTACATGATTCGGTTTTATTACCGCTGTTGGTGGCAGACAGAAAAACAGATTACGCTTGAGATCAAATCGATAGGAACTTTATTTACTGGCCTTTTAAAAACATATTTCTGCACTTTATAAAAACATACGGTAGATGCTATTGATAGAACTTGTCTGCTTGTTAAAAAGCAATTTACCCGCCGCGATGTTCGCGGGTTGCGGTTCACGGCGCTACCTTTTACCTGCTCTTCCAGCTTGGTTTTCATCGTGGGCTTTGACAACTTCCTCAGAGGTTTCTTTGGGCTGTGCCATCGCTTGTTTAGGGTATGGGGAAGGGTAGGACTTGTTCTCTGGATGGGGGGGACAGATGTCTCAGAAACAAAGTGCTTTTCCTGCCCCAAAATGAACTTTGCTTGCAAGGAGCCTTTCCCATCCAAACTAATTGGAGATCGCAACTTGTGCATCCACGGAGTAGAACCCTTTTCTACAACTGTACAGATCAACACCTTTTCTCAGCTCTTCCAACAATAGTACATTTTCATAGTATCATATTTAAAACCGTTTCCTCGGCATGATGAGCTGGAGCTTGAAAAGGCAGCTGGAAAAGCCCCCCAGCTGTGCAAACTGTGGGGTGATGCCCTCATGACATGTACTGGTGGTTCTATGTGCTCTTGGTGCCTAAACCCATAACCAGCACCCCAGGGGGCTGCTATAGGGACAGAAAACCGTGGCCATGCCCTGTCCCAATGCTGTCCTGCCCTGGCACCAGGAATTCGGGCTGTCCCCAGGGTGAAGGGCAGAATGAGCCTCTCCCAGGAGTTTGGGTTGTGCCAGGAGTCTGTGGCAAAGTCCACTTGTCCCTGACGCTCCCCCTTTTGTGAACACTTGGTGGCCTGGTTGGGGATAGTCCTGATTTATAAAGGTCTCTTTGCTTTAGGGTCTGTGGCCTATTATTGGGATGATTATTTGTATGAGGAAATTCATTAGCTTCTAACAAAAGGAGGTGGTCTGCTCAGTCTCTTAATTGGGATGCGCTCTAGTTTTGCAGACTGTGGTTTGCAGCTGGCGAGGAGGGGGTTTCCAATGATGCTCAGGTTCAGCTCAAATCTCATTAAAGAAGATGGTTTTAAGCAGAAGATTCCTGACAGTTTGTGTATCCTTGTTGGCTCCTGGAAGCGTCTGGGGTTAAGGAGCCACCAGCCTGTTTTTTCTCTCAGTCCTGTCTGGGCTACTTTAAAAAACAATGGACCCAGCATTCCTTCCTGATGCTGTCAGGCAGATATTATGGGGATTAGCCCAAGCCCCTGGTGATGAACCCCTCCCTTACGCTGGGGCTGGTTTGGGTTCCCATGCCCTGGGACATACCAGCATCCCCCACTTCAGAGGGCTCCAGCTCCCCGGCGCCTGGGACCCTCCCGGCTCCGCAGCGCCTTGTGGTGCGAGGCCTGCGAGGTCTCAAAAGTGGCTCTTTAAGGGCTTAAATGTGGGGTGTTAAAGCAAAAAAATATGTGCTGCGGGATCTTGTGCGCTGCATCAACCCTGTCCCCAGCCAGCAAGACCGCGCGGGGTCTGGGATGCTGCAAACGCTTCTGGTTTGGGATGCAACCCCCGTCTGACTTTGTTTTCTGTGCATCTTGAGGAGCAGGAGAGGGAGCATCCTCGATGGAAAGCACTGGGGTTTTATTCCACAACGGGCCCTGGCCCAAGCCGAGGGGACCGATGGGGACAGCTGGTGCCACATGCCATGAGAGCCTCTTTCCGTGAGCGATCTTGGCAGAAGTGTCGCTTCACATCCGTTTCATTACCTACACATTTGCTGGACATTTAACCATCCTGGACAAATAATGTTCCCCTTCAGGCAGGAGGATGGGCAGGAACCTACGGGTCATCAAGTCATCTCTGCTCCTTGCTTATGTATTGACATCCACGTCCACGCAGGACAGACACTTGTACCTGTTTCCACAGCAAAACGTTTGAAGCAGCTGATGATTTTACTTTGATCCCCGTAAACACCATCCAGTAATCAAAGTTTAAGCTGCTTTGGATGCAATAATTGCTTAACAATCATATAAGACAAAGCGATTCAACAAATGACAATTAGGACTTGTGATATACAGAACAGATGCATTCAGTGTACCATATTATAATGTGCTAATACAAGATTGACAGCACAATAATAGGAGAGAACAGCCACTCAGCCTATAATTCGAAACCAAATGTGAGGCTGTCCACAGAGCTCAAATCCTAACAGGCTGTAAAATTAGAGGTAAGAAGGCACAGGGTTCGCAAAGACTCATTAGCAGGTTGGCTGTGAATTTCTGAGGTGGGGGGGAGAAATTTCCTCCTGGAGAATTTACTTGTGGGCTGTGATATAAAGAAGTGGGGGGGGGAAACCTCAGCCTCCTCATTCTATATGCTGGGAAGGGAGTCACCTATATCTCCCTGGTCTCAACGAGGCTGTAGCTGGTGCTGGTCCCTGTTTAAACCCAGTTTTTGGAGCAAGGGGGTCCCTCCCATGCCGTGGCAGCATCCCCATCCCAGGGGACCAGACACATCAGCTGGTGTTACTGTACAGCACTGCTACGTGAACCAGACAACGGTGTTAAGGACCAAATGAAATTAAGACTGATATGAACACGGAGCTCTAGCGGGCGTTCCCCATGGGACTTGGGCGCTTCCCAAGCCCTAAATGATCCTGATGGGTGACAGGGCCACCCTTTGGCTCTGTCCATGGCAATTAAGGCGAGCTGGCTTTGTGTTTGCTCTTCTCTTTGGGGAAATCAAGAGCTGGGGACATGTGTGAGAGGGGACGCTGTCAATCTCCGGTGCCCTGCGTGAGCGGGGAGCGCGGTTGCACGTGCGGAGGCAGGAGATGGGGTCCCCCCTCCCCAAACCCCCATGGGCTGGATGCACCATGCAATGTGCTGCTCCATCCCTCCCAGAGCTGCTTTGGAGCCCAAGAGATCAAGAGAAGTAATATTTTCAGCTCCGGTGACAAAACAGACTTGAGCTCATCTCGTGCTTTACACACACCGTGCACTTATTCCGCTAACATATAATTTTATCATATTTTATTATTAAATAAACATGCCAGAAAAATACACTTTTTGTGTGTGGGGGAGGATGAAAAGGTTTGGTAATTAAAACTTCTATCCATCAACGCTTAACTCGGGGAGATAATTGTGTTGCTCCTGCAGATGTATACTTGGTGTTGAATCACCCGGTTGTGTGTTAAAATCGGAGCTGGTGCTCGCGTGTGTGCGGAGCCAGGACGTGCTATGGGACATCCCGGGGACCGTGTTATCGTGTGATGGCCAAGGAGTTGGGAACTTGGCTTTTTGTCTCTATGATGCCAGTTTATTGTGTGGGTTTATTCAAGGAGCCTTTGCAACCGCTTTGTTTTCAACCTGTTAATCCAAAAGCTTAAGGGATGCACTTGTTGCTTGGATCTGTTGTAAAGAAATACATATATATATTTTTTATTTTTTTGATGCAAATCCAAACTGTATTGTAGAATCAGATGAACCAGGGAAAAATTTAATGAAATAGAACAAGAGCAAGTGTAGAATCTTGAATCTGGGCAGGAACAACCCCAGGTTCCAGTGTAAGCTGGGGAATGAGCTATTAGAGAGCAGTGTAGGGGAAAGGGACCTGGGGGTCCTGGGGACAGCAGGGTGAGCATGAGCCAGCACTGGGCCCTTGTGGCCAGGAAGGCCAATGGTACCTGGGGTGGGTTAGAAGGGGGTGGTCAGTAGGTCAGAGAGGTTCTCCTGCCCCTCTGCTCTGCCCTGGGGAGACCACACCTGGAATATTGTGTCCAGTTGTGGCCCCTCAGCTCCAGAAGGACAGGGAACTGCTGCAGAGAGTCCAGCGCAGGGCAACCAAGATGCTGAAGGGAGTGGAGCATCTGCCGTGTGAGGAAAGGCTGAGGGAGCTGGGGCTCTGGAGCTGGAGAAGAGGAGACTGAGGGGTGACCTCATTCATGTTTACAGAGATCTAAAGGGGCAGTGTCAGGAGGATGGAGCCAGGCTCTTCTGGGTGACAACCAGTGACAGGACAAGGGGCAATGGGTTCAAACTGGAACACAGGAGGTTCCACTTAAATTTGAGAAGAAACTTGTTCCTGGTGAGGGTGGCAGAGCCTGGCCCAGGCTGCCCAGGGAGGCTGTGGAGTCTCCTTCTCTGCAGACATTCAAACCCGCCTGGACCCCTTCCTGTGGAACCTCAGCTGGGTGTTCCTGCTCCATGGGGGGATTGCACTGGATGAGCTTCCCAGGTCCCTTTAACCACTCACATTCTGGGATTCTGTGAACCTATTGAAAATAATCTATTTTTTTTAATTCCCCCCCACCCCCGTATTTGGGATGCTCCTGGGATGCTCTGGGTGCCGTTGTGGGTGTCAGCACTTGAGATCTAAAACCCTTAACTGGGGTGACACTGGAGAAAAGGCTGCAAAGCTTTCCCCCCCCCCTTAAAACTCCAAACCCATTTTATTTCTGAGGACACCCTTAGGAAGCTCGGCCCCCACAAATCGCGGAGCCAGATGCCAAAGCCTGGTTGGGGTTTCAAAGTCAGATCCAACACCACGGTCGATGGCAGATCAATGAGCCCCGGGGTGAGGTGTCACTTTTATCACATCTCCCACCGTCCCCAGGACTCGCCTTGACTTTTTCAAAAGAAATTAGCAGCATTTTGGGTGGGCAGGAGGGTTTATAGCAGCAGGCAGGTTCCTCCAGACGCTCCTGGTGCTTGCGCCTTGAAAATTGAGTCTAAAATTGTGTTTAATCAGGCGCAGCACCCCTCTCATCTCCCTTGCACCCTCCCCAGCTTCTCTGCACGTTGCTGGTACCAACTCTGCGATGGGTTGGTACCCAGAGGGGAAAATATTAATTGGGGGGACTCTGTGTGTTGTCCTCCCTGCTCTTTGCAGAGGGGTCTGGGTGCAGCTGGGATGCAGCGAGTTGCTGAGCACATGGATGAAAAAGCCGGGAAGGGCCGGGTTTTGGTGCCTTTAGTCCAGGAGGGGAGTGCTGTACAGGGGAGGAATTTACCCAGAAAACACACCCTGACCCCTGCTGAGCTGCTGGATCCCTCCCGTGGGACTATTTGAGCATCTCACATCCCCTTGGAGCATCTTTGGTCACCTCTGAGCATCTCCCATCCCCTTGGAGCATCTTCGGTACCCTCTGAGCATCTCACATCCCCCTGGAGCATCTTCGGTACCCTGTGAGCATCTCCCATCCCCTCTGAGCATCTTTGGTACCCTGTGAGCATCTCCCATCCCCTTGGAGCATCTTCGGTACCCTCTGAGCATCTCACATCCCCCTGGAGCATCTTCGGTACCCTGTGAGCATCTCACATCCCCTTGGAGCATCTTCGGTACCCTCTGGGCATCTCCTGTCCTGTGAGCATCTTCGGTCCCCTCTGAGCATCTCCTATCCTGTGAGCATCTCCCATCCCCTGGGAGCATCTTCAGTCCCCTCTGAGCATCTCCCATCCCCTTGGAGCATCTTCGGTCCCCTCTGAGCATCTCCCGTCCTATGAGCATCTCCCATCCCCTCCCTGGCACCTGGGAGGGCTCTACCCTGCTCTGCGTTCAATTTTGGCACCAGCGGGTATTGATGCCCTTCAGGAGATCCCTTTCCTTTCAGGAAAACCCTCTCTGTCCTGCTTTCCCTCTCCGGCCGCCGTTCCCGAGCATCACCCCCCGCTTGGGGCAGCATCCCGGGGAGCTCAGCTCCGAGCTGGAGCATCCTCAGGAGCCATCCCCGGAGCCTTCCTCCCCTGCATCCTCCTCCCCACCAGAACAGGAGCCTTTTTTCCACAGATGAGTAATTCTTCCCAATTTGGGGGCTCCTTCCTGTGCCTGCCTCTTTCCAGCTGCCAATCCACGGCAGAAACTTCCCCCTTTTTCCCGGCGGAGGGGATGGGGGATCTCGGTTATACAAGCAGAGGGTTGTGGGGGGGGTGTGACTATTTTGGATCCCTCCTTCTCCTGCCTCCCAAATTGCAGCTTTGAATGTGACAAGTTACAAAACACTTGAGTCACTTCTCTCTCTCTCTCTCTCTCTCTGGGCGTTTTCCCCCCACAAGAAGCTGGTTTGGGTTGTTTTCTAGGGAAAATAATAATAAATGGAAAGCAGGGAGGGGGGGAAGGTGGCTCCCTGCCTCCCTCCCCGGGGTGGCTGCGTGCAGGGTAACTCTGAGCGCTGTTTTATGTAAGCTGCTCATGTTCTGCTGAGCTGCAGCGAGAGCTGTTGGCAATTCAGAGGAAAACCCACGTCTGCCCACGTAGGATCTTCCCGAGCAGGGTTGTGTAACGGGGATCCAGGCAGCCGGGATGTGCTCGGGAGATGCTGCTTGGGTGGGGGGTGACGTTGGATATTTGGGGGTGAATGAGTGGGAAAAGTCTGTTTTGTTGGGAAAAGGCTGTTTGATGCGTTGCGAGGAGAGGAGGATGCTCGGGAGGTCCTGCCCTGTGGGTCAGCACGTGTGTGTGTGTGTGTCCGAGCGTGTTCTAAACTACAATACGTCTCTGGTTCTTGGGGTTTATTAAGCGAAAGGACTTTTCTGACAGATGAAATTTGTTGCTGAATTCGAGGAAAAGATTTGCGATGTCCCCCTTGATGGAGCAGGGAGCCTGATGGGGACTTCACACCAGTGGGCTGTGACCGTCCCAGCCCAGCTGCGCATCCCCGAACCCCCTTTATCTGCAGATATTTGCAGTGATACCGTGGTGCTGAGCTCATGGGACCAACACACCGCCCTCTCCGGGAGGTAAACAAAGCCCAGTTTGTCACTGTTGTCACTGTCACCAGTGGGCTTTGCACCCACGGCCTTAATATCTGGGGCGGGCGGGTTGCAACCATCGCTACAAAAAGACTGCAGACCCCTGTATGGGGAGGGGGCCGTGCGTTATCATTTCAACGCTTCTTTACATAAATGCGGGGGAATGAGAAAAGCTGGTGGCTTGTGTTGCTCGCGGCCTCTGAGAAAAACGCTATCTCGGTGATCGGGTTGGAGTTGTGTGCAGCGTTACAGTTTTTATCCATATTTATTCATGCAGAACAGAGGCGAGTCCCCCTGCCACGGGGCTGCCGGCTGCTCTGCTATACATAAGAATGCACCTTCATTTACATCCGCGCTACTTCCCTACAATTGAACTATCTGGGTTATTTTTATTCCTCATGTGTATTTTATTTTAAAAAGGTGGGGGAGGGCAAGGAGGGGAAAAAAACCACCCTCTAAATTCACCTTTTTTACTTCTATGAAGGTTTCCCCTACTGAATTTTTATAAGCCATAGAAATAAAGCAGATGAGTGAGCTCTACCGGAGGGGAGAGATGCGGCCTGGGGGTGAGGGGGAGGAATGCGTTTTGGGGCAAAGAGTAAGTTTATAACTATTTTTCTCTTAACCGGAGCAGTTAGCTGCACCGCAAACCATTCATCTTCTGATTTAATAACTCATTCTCCTTCCGCCGAGAATGGGGTTTTATGTCCCTGGGTATTGCTTTTCTTGGTATCAACTGTCAGAGGTGAACCCACATTTTCTAACAAAATACGTTTTCATTATAATTGAAATAATCGTTTTCTGCTCCTTGCGTTTTCCCGTTGTTTTGGGTGCTGGAGTTTTCCTCCCCCCAAGTCCCTTCTGGCCCGACGTTTCTTTATTTCCTTTCCCAAGTGATGATTTCAGCACTGGAAATACAAACTCCCTCATTTTCCCCCATCCTGGCGGGGTTTGTGTGATGGGAAAAGCGCCACCGTTTCCCTTGGGCTGCCTTTAATCAAATAATAAATCAGATATTCTATGGTACATCACAAATTTTGCATTCAGGGGCTCCCCCTTGTTGCAGGGGCTGATGCACACCCGGGTACCACGTGGGTACCAACCAGTTCAGGGGCTTTTTGTCACCATTCTATCCTCTGCTAACACTTTATTTGCTGCGGTTTGTCCCCATTTCCCCATCAGCATCTTGTGCCCAAGGTCCCTTGTCCCTGGGGGTGTGATGAGCTTGCAGGACCTCAATAAAGGGCCAGGACCAGGCAGGTCCCGGGTGCGTTTGTGCTCTTGGAGGGTTTTCTGGGAGCAGAGGGAGCTCTTGGTTCACGGCTCTGCCGCTTCCCTCACCGGGGTGAGCATCTTAAACAAAACTTCTGCCTTTCATGCTCTCCTCGCCCGCCCAACCGGGATCATTTGATCTCGGTGAGAAGGTTCGGAACCTGATCAGAAATCAATGGGAAGAAGGAATTAAATAGCGGATTAAGGTGATTGTGTCGTGGGATGCGTTTTGGGGCTGAAAGCAGGGGTGGCAGCGGGGGACACAGGATGCTTGGGGGTGCCAGCGCTTGGTCTGGCACAGCTGGGGACCCATGCAGAGGGTCTTTGCACCATTGCAAGGGACCATCACCCTGGTGTCGGTGCACCGAGGGGCTCGGAGACGAGGTTTTCCCACGTTTGAGGATGCTGCAGGCAGCCGGGCTCAGCCCACAGACGTGTGGCAGGAATTCCCTCATTAAACAAATATTTGGTGAGTGGGAGGAGGAGGAGAGGCAGGAGCAACGCTGCATCCCCCCCAGTGATGCTGCATCCCCCCCAGTGATGCTGCATCCCCCCCAGTGATGCTGCATCCCCCGCTGTGATGCTGCATCCCCCCCTGTGATGCTGCATCCCCCCTAGTGAAGCTGCAGCCCCCCCATGATGCTGCATCCCCCCATGATGCTACAATCCCTGATAATGATGATTCCCAGCCCCTTCCCAGCTCAGAGGGAAAGTGATGACAAAGCAAAATGACCCTGGGGCTGGGGGCATGGTGTTGCACCCACCAAGTTTGCAAAAGTAGTTTTTCTCTGCTAAAACTCTTTTAATTCCTACTACGTTGCGTGGACCCGGATGGTTTTTTTTGGAGTGATGAGCAGGGGGCACACGCTGGCCCCGGGGGATCAGGATTCAGTTGCTGCTCAGAGTTTTGTCCCCATTTTGCTCTACAGCTTCTGGGCTTCATCCCATCACTACCTCTTCACAGGGGTAGGTTGCACAATATTGATGCATTTGCCAGATTTTGTCCAACCTGGGAATTTGGGTGGAAATCTGGCTGTGAGGATGAAGGACTCTTGGCATTTGGGGAGAAAATCAACCTTTCTGTCATTGCTGGGTGCTCCTGGTCACCTCCGATGCTCTTGAGTTCCACCTCTCCCTGGCCATCGGTGACATGAGCCAGTCCGGGCTCAGCAGCCCTGCCAACCTGGCACCTTTCCCCATTGGAAAGGGAAGAAAAACCTGGAAAATTGTATTTCTGCCACCTTTTGGTCTCCTCTTGCTGGAATATCCCTGTGATGCAACCCACGTTCCTCCCTGGGCAGTCAGCATCCATTGGGATGGGCCTTCCCAGGAAAACGCTTCATCAAACCTCAGCCTCACGTCCTTTAATTATCTGCATCCAGGGTCTAAATTGCACAAGCGTTTCAGGGCTGTTCTCAGCGAGGGCCTGAGGCCACAAGGAAGGGCTCCTGTGCCCCTCTCCTTTGTACGCCCAGCTGTGTTTCAACACACACACAAAAAGCTTTTCCAAGATGTGCAATTAAAATACCACCACCACACACACATAAAACCCAGCCGTGGCAGTCTCCAAACAGTGAATTAAACAAGGATGGAAGGCAAATGTTAGCTCTGGCAAAACCCTAGGAAAGGAGCCATCAGCTGTCCGCATCGTCCTGGGATCGCGAACCACGCCAATGAAATTTGGCCGCTTCATTTCATTCACTGTCAATCAGCGTCGCTGCTACTGATGCTTCCTCCTCTTTTTATATCCCCCGTTTCTTTTGGCGGTGCCCGGAGCTCAGTTGTATCCCAGCCAGGCAGCCCTCATCACCAAGCGATTAAATCATCATAAAAAGAAGAAAATAAAGGAGAGACGTCGCTTCTCAGACATAATAGTAAAAAGGGGGTGGCGGAGGGGACAGCAGCTCCGGGTCTATTTCTGCTCTGATCCGTCCTGGCGCCGATGGCACCGTTCCCCAGCCGCTACGCGATGCTGAGCCGTTCCGAGGCTTCACCTGCTGCAGATGGCAAACTGTGATGTGCACAAATGGCTCTGAATGGGTTGCTGCAGCATCCCAAAGCCCCCAGTGACTGGTCCTGCTTTGGTGCTGGACCCTACCCTGGTGCACTCTTGCTGGGCTCCTGTGAGTTTTGTTCTTGCGTGGAGCAATTGGGATGTTGGTGAATGGGGCCAGTCCCCAAACGCCCCTGGCCTGGAACATCCCGAGCCATGAGCATCCCAAAACCTTGAGCATCCCAACCTCTAAGCATCCTGACCTCTGAGCATCCCAAACCCTGAGCGTTCTGAACCTCAGCATCCTGACCCCTGAACATCCCAAGCCCTAAGCATTCTGAACCCCAGCATCCTGACCCCTGAGCATTCTTAACCCCAGCATCCTGACTCCTGAACATCCTAAACCCTGAGCATTCTGAACCCCAGCATCCTGACTCCTGAGCGTCCCAAACCCTGAGCATTCTGAACCCCAGCATCCTGACTCCTGAGCATCCCAACCCTGAGCATTCTGAACCCCAGCATCCTGACCCCTGAGCGTCCCAAACCCTGAGCATTCTGAACCCCAGCATCCTGACTCCTGAACATCCCAACCCTGAGGATTCTGAACCCCAGCATCCTGACCCCTGAGCATCCCAACCCTGAGGATTCTGAACCCCAGCATCCTGACCCCTGAACATCCCAACCCTCGAGCATCCTGACCTCCGAGCATCCCAAACCCTGAGTATTCTGAATCCTCAAGCAAGTTGACCCCCAGTCATCCTGACCTCAGAGCATCTCTGTCCCCGAGCATCCCTGCCCGTTGCCTTTAGTGAGGGCAGCTGCCTCCCAGCCTCTAAAATCTAGTGCTTTAATAACAAAGCGCTTGGGCTATAAAGGGACCATGGAGAAAGGGGGGGGAATAACTGAGCGACCAGGGGTTATCGTCTCGCTGGGTGTGTTTTGCCCTGAATTTGGCCATTCCCAGGTCAAAAGTGAGCGATGAGGGTTGGGCTGCCCTGATGGGGACTTCGCACCAGTGGGTTGTGACCATCCCAGCCCAGCTGTGCATCCCCGAACCCCCTTTTTCTGCAGATGTTTGCAGCGATAATGCAGCGCTGGTTTTGAAGCTCTCTGGCTTCACCAAGTCCTGGGCTGGTGGAAATACCCAACGACTTGCTTTGATTTATTTTAAGGATGCGTAAATACAAACCCCGCCATTCCAAGGGACCGTCCCCGAGGGGCTGCATGGCCAAGGTGGGGGGCGATGGGTCTGGGGGTTGGTTTATTTGGGAAACAGCATTAAACATAAGTTGTGCAGCACTTGCACGGCCGCCGAGCGGGGCAGCAAAGGGCCGGGCCAGCGCCTGCTTTTTAATTTCAGAAATGTCACTGAGTCACGAATGACTCATAATTATAATGGGAGACATTTCCAACCCGGTGCATGACTCGGAGACGTCTTCCAGGGATATTAGAGCTGTTTGTAAAAGCCGGGCCTTGCCCTGGCGCTCTCCCCCGGCTGGTTTGTGTCCCCGTCCCTCGTCGAGGTGACAGCCCGTCGTGCGGTGGCAGCAGGGACTGAGGATGCTCATCCCTGTCCGGTGGGAGCAGGGGGACGCATTAATGTCCCCCATCAGGTGACAGGTGTCTATTAAAGTGACTCCCATCACCGCTGCATCTGGCCTGCCCTTGACCTTGGGGCTGCCCCGGCAGACAGCTCCGTGTCGGTGGTTCGATCCCCAGCGTCGGGGGCACAGGCGGTTCGTCCCCTTTCCCATCATTTTGGGTGCAAAGGTGGTTTTTGGTGCACGGTCGGAGCTTCGTGCAGCATCGCTGACAGGGGCAGCGCGGGGAGGGGTTCTGTATCTGAGCATCGTCTGGGTTACCCCTGGCTTTGCCACCATTTCCTCCCCTTCCCACCCAGGGAAATTCTCTTTCCTGATGTGCTGGGAAGGGGATCAACCTGTGGTTTGCTCTACCTTGAGTGTCAATGGGTGCTGCAATGGGCACCCATGGGTGATGCTCCCCCTTGGAGATGCTCCAGCACCCAGTTCTTCCCATGGCTCACCTTAGCTATGCCTCCAGACCCAATTAATTAAGCAGGATTGGTATGATCTAAATTAAGGAGGCGTTTGATCCAGTCAAACCAGTCTGGAGCTCCCAGGGTGACTGGTGTGGGTCCGTGCCAGCGCTGCTCCCGGTGCGATGCTCGAGGAGCCGTGCGGTTCCCTCCTTGCTGGAAATACTTCCTCACCAAATAGCATTAAATATTCCTGAGCTGTGAACGTCTTGGACTGATTTTATTTTCCATAAATAAACTTGTTGGGAGATATTTGGAGATGGGCCTAAGCTGCAGAGCTTGGACCGGCTCCCAAATCTCGCCGCTGTTTGGGCTCGAGGGGTTGGTTCAGGTTTGTTTCGAGCTGGTTTTTTATCGGTTTTAAGGGTTTGAGATTAAATAGCTGGGGTTCTCAGTTCTTGCCCAGGCTCCCTGGTCCCTCCAAGGGCTGATGATGGGTAGCTAGGGGCTATAGTCTCACTGCCAAGCCTATAGGGTTATGTCTATACAGGCTGCTATAGGGACTGGGGTTTTCGGAAGCGGGTGTTTCCGAAATGTGTGTTGAAGAGGTACCAAACCCCCGCTGCTTGGTCTGGCACCGCGGATGCCGGAGGTTTTAGGCAGCTGCCTGCAGCAGGAAATTGTGCAGTGCAAACCCTTCCTCGTGCATTTGCACGCTGCAAACTCTTGTGCATTTGCATAGTCAAACCCTTCCTCGTGCATTTGCAGGGTGCAAAAAACCCGTCCTCGTTGCAGGTGCAAGGTGTCCCTTGTTGAACGGCTCCAAGCCGGTGGCATCGCTGGTCTGTCACAGCATTTTGCTGAAGCGGGTTGCTTTTCAGATTGGACAAAAGAAACAAATCAAATCAATTCTATTTATTTATTTTGAAATGAGGAAATTAAGTAGGAGAGCTGCAAGGATGTGTTTGCAAACCCACTCCCTGCGCAGTGCATCCCGGGGAGGTTGCATCCATGGGGAGAGGAGGTGAGGGTTTAATTCCCTTACCGGAGGGGCCGAGCGCTTTCTGCTTGTCTAACGTGTGCCTGATTAATTATGACAAGTACAGGATTGCTCTTTTGGTGAGCGCACATGCTCCTCGAACCCCTCATGGTCCCTCACTCTCCTCTTCCCTTCTTCTCACTCAATTTTCAGGCTTATGCCGAGCGCAGCCATGGGAAGGGGAGTCTAATCCCACCCGTAAAACTCTGTCACATCCTCGTTAATTTGGCCATGTCTCCCCCGGTAGCCTAAGGGAACCATCACATTCTGAACACAGCTCCGAGGAGAACGTCACGGCAACAGCTTCATTTTGACAGCTGCAATGGCAAAGGTGCAGCGTCAGGTTTTGCGGCGGATCCCGGGGCTCCCGGGGCCGTCACCATTATCCCGTGTGCAGGATTTGGTCCTCGCTGTGAAATCTGTTGCAGGATGTACCGTCTTGGCCTTTTTTCCACCCAGATTTGCTGCGGGTTTAAAGCTGATTTGAAGGGATGCTCTTGTGGTCTTTTGTTGATGCCAGCAGCCCGGTGCAGGGAGCATCCCTTGGGACAGCTCCAAGATTTGGGACCGCGGCTCAAGATGGCCCATTCTGCCTTTTCCCCCCCTCATTTTTCCCCAATTTAAACATTTTATAACAAAATCCCACGGCAGGATCCCCTTCCCAAGGAATATTCCCCACCGGGGTGGGTCAGAGGCCGCATCCATCAGCGAGTTGGTGTTCAGGGTGAGGATCCCTCACTGTTTTGTGTGAGGGATCTCGTTCCATCCTGGGAGCTCTTCTTGCCTATTTTAATGCAAATGTGCCTGAGCTGATAATCTGAATGTTGAGTGGATTATTTCACCCCCAGATGAGCTCCTGTAAGGCAATTTTATTTTGCTTTCGGTATATAGACCCAAAAAGAAGGCACCGCCACAAAGAAACCCACCTTGGAATTTGGTTTTATTGCCAGAAATCTGCGCAGGAACGCGCTTCTCTCTTTCCCTCGCTCACCCTAAAATAACTGAAGAAATGCGACCTAATGACACCCTCTAACAGCTTTATCACATATGCACGATAATTGCATCAGCAAACGTTTGTATTGCAATTAAAGTGAGGAGGAAATAAACCCTGGGAAATCAATTAGAAGAGGATCCAGGCTGTGGGAGCAGCATCCCATCCTGCTAAGACGTGACACGACCGAACCACCCTGCTTCATCTTAACCCTTCAAAAACCACAGCAGGGCTCGACCCCCCCAGATAACAGGGACTTGGCTACAAGATGCAAAAGCCGCTTTGCCCATGGAGATGCATTTCCCCTCCGTGAAAATAGAGTAATAAGATAAAGCCACCAAAACAAACCCTTCCCTTGCACGTGCGGCTCCTTCCCCCGGGAGAGACGGGGAAAGAGACGGAACCGCACGTGACAGATGTTAATCGCATCATTTAATGCACTTCTGGAAGGCACTTGGGTACCGGGCTGGATAGGGACCCGTACGGAAGAGAATAGACGTATTGTCTCTTCTTTCCAGCACCCACGGAGGAACAGATAACCCCGCGAGACACAATTCACCTGGTTTTATACCAAGGTGTAAATCACGGCTTTTAAATTGGAGTGTTTTCTAATAGATACGAGGTGAATACACCCATTTCAATACAATTACCCCCATAAATATATATATTTCTTTTGCCCGCAGCTCCCCAAAGGGCTGTTGGGGGTACAGGAGAGGGGAAAATAGCGATCGCGGCTGATCCGCACCCGAGCATCCCCGCACCAAACCCCTGCTGCGCAGCCTGGGGAATAATGAAAAGGCATCAAATATTGGAGAAGGGCTATTTGTGGAGGGGGAATTGCGTTTCCGAGGCACAAGCAGCATCCCGCGGGCCGCTTCCCTGATTGAATTCCCCCTTGGTGACCCGGGAAGGTAATTGGGGAGTGGGGCCGGTCGCGCCCGCCGTGGAAATCAGCATCTCCATCCATCACCCGACCTGGGGAGAAATTGAGGCAAGATGACTTAAAGGTCCCTAAAAGTCGCCGACTTATTGCCTAATAGATTTCTTAGTCATGAAGTCCCCGTGCTCCGTATGTACCGAAATCAGAGCAATTATGGATTTAAATGAAGCTGGAATCCGCAGTGCAGAAAATGCTTGTTTTAGCGTAAGATTGGCCAGAGGTGAATGACCTGTAAAACCCCGGGTAATGAAAGCTCTTCACAGCTTGCAGCGTTTCACGGGCTGGTAATTGCTGCAGTCGGTGATACGGATCCGGCTGCGTTAATGATGCACTGTTCCTTTTCATAGGACTCATTTAAGCTTCCCATTTTTGTTTTATTTCCTAAGGATTTCAAAGCAACAAGGCATTGTGGAAATTAACACGTTAACATCGATGTTTTTCCTCGCTCGGAGTATTTAAAGTTGTATTTCGAGCTTTCCGAACGGGTATTGATGGACAAAGTGATAGGGACCGGGTGCTTTGGGAGAGGGCGGCTGGTGCGTCTGTGTGCTGGAGACAAATGGAGCGCGACGTCGATACGATTTGTATTTTATTTAGCATGACAAGATGGATATATTAGAACAAAACATACATTAGGAAAAAAAACCCCACATTTTGGATGGGAATACAAATCCTATTAACTTCCAAATGGAAACCACAACCGAGGGAGACAGTTGGCTTCTCTTTTGAGTTTATTATTAAATATTTTACTAGGGAGGGAAGTTCTGAGCTGAGCATCTTTTCCCTCCTGTTCCTGGCAAGAGTGGTTGGTGTGACGGGGAGGGTTAGTTGTGGTTTCTCTGTTTTTCCAAAGCAGTTTCTGGGTGTAGATCTACAGGTGGTGATGGGTGGTGATGGTGCATCGGGGTGGGGGAAAGGCCCCGGCTGCACTTTTGGAGGTAAATGGATGCGGTGGGTGGGCTGGAGTTGCATCCTCAGCCATCTGCCGCTCCTGAAATGCTTTTATTTCTCCCCAAACATAGAGGGGAGCTCATCCTCCCTCCCAGCTCTTGCGATCTCTCCCAAGGGGCTCCGGGATTCATTTATTTCGGTGACCCTGGGGGCTGCCGCTGCCTGACCCCGATGCCGGCGGAGCGGCGAGGGAGCAGAGGGGACCGCCGGCAAACGAGAAGAAATTCGGGGCACTTAAGAGTCGAAACAATACGGAAATGGCATTTCCAGTTAACTTAATCATCGCGCCGGCTCCGGCTGAATATAAGTGCTGAGATTCAATTACCTTCCCCACCAGCGCGGTCCCCGGGGAGCACCGTGTCACCCCCCGCTACCACCGGCTGCCAGCACCACCGTCCCACGCTGTCACCCCCCCGGGACCCCTGTGCCCTCCGCACAGCCCCGGGGGTGGCCGTGGGTCCCTGGGGACGTGACTGTGGCCGGCGAGGGGGTCGCGGCTCCAGTGAGGGGTCGCGGCGTGTTCGGGATTGAGAAATAAGAAGGATGCTGAGGAATATGAACTTATTCTGCTGTTTTTCCTGAGAGGTGTCAGGCAGTGATTTCCCTTTTGGGAAGCGGGGTGATGTGGTGACCATGGAGGGTGTGTGGTACCCACTCAGCATCCTGCATCCCTCCCTTCTTGTAGGGCACGGGGCAGCTCCCTGCACCCAGCGCTGAGCTGCATCACCGGGTGCTGATGCCACACGCAGCCCCATCCACTCCCCAAAGGATTTTGAGGCTGTTCCCCATTTCCCAAAGGATTTTAAGGCGGTTCCTGAGGTGGGAGAGGTGATGGTGAGGAGGCACCACTCACCCAAATTCATCCTTGCAAAGGGAAGCGGTGACATCCACTGTGACAATGGGTGATTTGCTTAAGAGGGGTCATTATTTTCCTGCATCTTCCCCCTTTCTTTTGGTGATGGGGCACACATACCAGGTGTTTGTGCTCGGCCTGGAGCTGTGATTGCAACCGTGGGATAATCAACTTTTGCTGAAGCTGCCCCTGCAACTGTTCTTTATTTTTACAGAGGAAAATCTAATCTGGAAATTAAGAAAACACTCATTATTTAATTTTCCCCAGTATTTTGTGTGCTCATGGGATTTTAATAATTACTCTTTAATTGGCGCTTTGGCAATTCATTTGTGCTGAGCTATTGTTTTGTCAGAGACAGCAATGCTGGGTGTACTTTGCATCGCGGTCCATCCCACCAGCATCCAGCCTTTCTTGGCGTCCACCCATCCATCGCCCCATCCCGTCCCATCAAAGCAGCCCAGCATCTCATTGTTCTTCTCCTTGTCCTCCTCCTCCTTTATTTTACTTTCTTTTCAACCTCTGGCTCCCAGGCCCTGAAGATGGATCTGTTGCACATATCACCGGGTGCTGTTTGCCTGTACAGGTGTGAGCAGCTGAGCAAAGGGCTGTCACAAAGCAGAGGAGCTGGTCACTGAGCCCCATCCCCACCCAGGCATCCCTCCATCCCTATCCAAACCTCCCTCCATTCCCACCAGAGGGTCCGTTCATCCTGATCTGAACATCCCTCCATCCCCATCCAAACATCCCTCCATCCTCATCCAAATATCCCTCTATCCCCATGTAAGCATCCCTGCATCCTCATCCGAGCATCCCTGTATCCCTATCCAAGCATGCCTCCATGCCCACCAGAGAGTCCATTCATCCTGATCTGAACATCCCTCCATCCCCATATCAGAATCCCTCCATCCCTGTCCAAACATCCTTCTATCCTCATCCAAATATCCCTCTATCTCCATGTGAGCACCCCTGCATCTTCATCTGAGCATCCCCTCATCCCCATCCAAATATCCCTCTATCTTCATCCAAAAATCTCAGCATCCTCATCCGAGCATCCCTGAATCCCTATCCGAACATCCCTTCATCCTGATCCAAGCATCCCTGCAGCCCCATCCGAGCGTCCCTGCATCCTCGTCTGAGCATCCCTACTTGAACATCCCATCGTCCTGATCCAAGCATCCCTGCAGCCCCATCCAAGCATCCCTGCATCCCTATCCGAACATCCCTTCGTTCTGATCCGAGCATCCCTGCATCCCCATCTGAGCATCCCTGCATCCCTATCCGAACATGCCTTCATCCTGATCCGAGCATCCCTGCGGCCCCATCCGAGCATCCCTGCATCCCTGATCTGAACATCCCTCCATCCCCATCCGAACATCCCCCCAAGCCCACCCCATCCTCCCTCCATCCCCCTCCACCCCTGCCAGCTGCAGCCCCACTTCCCCAGATAATGAGAGCGAGTTTAAGAAACTTAAAGCCTCTTCCTGCACGCTGGTGACTGACACAAATGGAGTTCATATTTAATCATCTGTTAACTCGTTGTCTATTATAGCTCTTTAATAGCACCATAGATATTCTTAATGAAGCATGATTTAAGGTATTTACAGCTCTAGGACCGACAGACATCACTCACAGTGTGCAGGTAATGAGGCGTAAAACAGCTCTGGAAACCGTAAAAATGGGAGAGAGAGAGCGAGGAGGGAGAGAAAGCAGGGAAAGAGTTAGGAGCTGAATTGTTCCAGGGTTTGTTTTAAAATGTTTAGGCATTTAAAGTCATTTCAGCTTTCCCGAGGTGTCTGGTAGCTCAGAGTTCAGCGATTCCCGGTGCCGTAACCCCTGCATCGCCGGGGGAGTCCGACCACTTCATGGTGCTCCTGGGCTGGGGCAGCTCCTGCTTCCCTAGAATGGATGGGAGAAGGGAAAAAGAGGCCAAAAAACCCTTTGGGAGCCCCCAGGGGCCACCTTGGTGCCCCAGAGCAAACCTTGGGGTTGTTTTGTGCATTCAGTTGCCCGCACCGGAGCTGTTTGCTTTGCCCACCCGGTGGCACGGCCACCACGACCCTTTGCTTACAGTGGGGACACAACGACCCTTTTTTCCTTTTCCCCCAGAAAAACAAAATTAAACCACAAACTGAAAAAAAAAAAAAAACCAAACCACCCAAACCCAAGCCAAGATTCGGAAAATAATTTGTGACGGAAGTGCCATTTTGCATCAAAATATTGTGCAGAAAATGTCAAATGTCACCAATCCATGTGTCCCCCCGCGTGATAGTAATTGGGCTGGAAGGCTGTGCTCTGCCACCGCGGCCGCTCGCCTCCTCCTCCTCCTCCTCGCCGACCGCTCCGTAATGTGTTTCTTCCCCCGAATCCATCCCATCTCCTGCCTGCGGAGCGGGGACGAGGCCGGGGACGAGCGCAGGGTGCTCATTAGCTCGTCCCCAAAGCCTTGCTGCCCAAATTGCAATAAATAACTGGTGGGAAAGGGGGGGGACGCAAAGTAACAGCTCAACGGGGGAGTTCTTTGGGTGTTCATTCCCTTTTGGCTGGTGTTTTTTGGGTAGCGGTGGGGTTGAAATGTGTCTCTCCATTCCCCTGATGTTGGGTGTCTGGTGATGATGATATTGATGATGATGATTTAGATAAATCTCAATTTTGGGGTCTCTGAATCCCAGCCTGTTGCTGTCCCCGATCCCCAAAAGTGATCCAGAGTCACAACCACCTCTTGCAAACCTGTATTTACAGCAACCTGCACCCTCGGAAGATTGATCCCATTTTCTGCTCGGTTACATTGTGCAGTTTTATTGCAAAGAGCCGGGTTATTCTGCTATGGGAGAAAAACAGTTTCTCCATTCCTAGCAAATAACCCATTCCTCAAAGCATCCCAGCACCTTAATCTGGGAACAGACCTTTAACGCGCTTGCTTTAACGATCCTGGATTAATCAATTCTCGTTAGAACATCAGGCTGCATAAATATTTGGCCGGATCTCTCCGGGGAGAGCAAAGAGTGTTAGAAAGTCAATGAAGTTCCCTTGGGCAGCTGGGGGGGGCACAAACCCGCGGCTGGGGGAGTTGGGTCGAGCGTTCCAATGGGGCCGCTTGTCCCCTTGGGCAAGTCCTGCGGAGTAGGGTTAATATTGCTGACCTATTTTTTGCAAGAGTGGAGAAGTGATGAGGTGCTGATTTAAAATAAGAAGGTAAAATCCTGAGTCTCCCCGAAGTTTCTTCCCCAAAATCACAATAACGGGCTCGCTCGCATGCAGTTTTCTTGCCGTGCTGCGCTAGCCACCAAGGAAGGAGCGAGAATTTCTCTTTGGCGACGAATCAGCAGCAGGATTGCTAACTAGGAGCCCATTATAGAAACTTTTTAGTACTGGGGATGAGCCAAGAAAAAAGCCCAGATTGACTCTCAGCTGGTGCTCGCAGCCCTTCCACCTCGCAGGGGGAGCGGTGCCTTGACTCCTGCACCGGCGGGACGCAGGTTGGAGAGCCGGGTGATGTACCCTGGGTACCCTGCCCACCTCCCTGCCCATCCAGGAGCTCCTGCCAGCTCGCTTTGGGTATATTTAGAACTTTCTGCTTTGCAGTTGCTCAGATGTTGTCTTAATCTCTTGGTCCCTGCCTTGGTAAATTCATTGAAGGATGCAGGTGGCAATAGGTCAGCTGGAAATCTCACCTATTTCATAGAATCATGGCATGGTTTGGCTTTGAGGGATGTTTTTAGGTCATTTCGTGCCACCCCTGCCATGAGCAGGGACATCTTCACCAGCTCAGGTCGCTCAGAGCCCCGTCCAGCCTGGCCTGGGATATAATGGGGCATCCACCACCTCTCTGGGCAACCTGGGCCAGGCTCTCACCACCTTCAGTGGCAACCATTTCATCCTCATGTCTACTCAATGACTTTTCCAAATCAACCAAACCCTCTAATACCCTGGGAGCCTGGCTGGGGCTTTGCCCATCACTCTCCCTTACTTTTAGGATGGGATTTTTAAGACAAGCAGGACCAGCCAAGCTGGGCACGGTCAGGAAAAAGCCACTTTGTGCCATTTATCTCCATGTCCCACAGCAGACACGCTGGTGGGACGGGGCTTTGCTCCGGCTCCATCCCCAGCCAAGCACGAGCATCCCTGGCAGGACAGAGCCCCACGGTGCCAAAAACGCCGGGATGCTGCATGTGTGCCGCTTCCATGTGCTCCGGTTTCCAAGGAAACCGCTCGCTCTACATGTGTGTCGCTTAACACCCGATTTGCTTTCATTTGGATAAGTCTTTAATTCCTATGCAGCCCCGACTCGGCGGGATCTATTGAGCTGTGTGTGTATCCTCGGCGCACAAATCCCTCTCCTGCCTCTCCCAAAGTCCCTGCCTGCTCCGAGCAAGTTTCCTAAACCTGTGGCTAATCAGAGTAACCGATGCTTTCCAGTAATAACTGGATTTATCGCTCTTTGCTTCCCTCTAGAAACAATTAGCGGGGAAAACGTGACACGCCGAGCTGCTGTCACTTGTCACCAGCGCTGCTGCTTCGGCTCCGGTTTGGGTGTTAAAGGCTACGCGGGGACGCGGGGTGCAAAACTGGGGGGTAAAGCACCAGTTTTAGCTCATTGCAATGGTTAAATGTGAATTGCAAAGCACTCCGGCGAGGGGAATGGTTGGGGAGCAGGGAACGGTGTCCCTGGGGAGGGTGGCCTGGTGGTGTCAAGACTGATGTGGCACTAGTGGGATGCACCATGTCCCGCACACCAGCAGCTCCTCTGTGCCCCAGGATGAGCTTAAAAGGGCGACAAGGTGCTGGGTGTGCTTTGGTACCCCAAATTTTCAGCTGTTGTAACCCAGAATGGCTCTGCAAAGCGACACGCTATCCGTTCTTCTGCACAGGGAGGGCTGAGCAATTCTTGCATCTAAATTCCCTGATCTAAACCCACTTTCCTCCTCTCTAAAAATCCCCAGGGGCTGGTTGAGGCTCGTGGAGCTGAGCAGCTCCCGTGTCACTCGGGGCTGGCTCCTGCTAATGCTGTTAGCCCGTGTCGGGGAGGGATTGCAGCATTAAACCCCCCTTAAAATCACCAGCGCTCGGGCTGCTCGGTTGCTTGCGAGCAAAAGCAAAACCCTTCCCCATGTAGACAGCAGCGCTCAGGGACACCAGCCAGAGGGTTTGGGGTGATTTTGGGGGGCTGGAGCATCACCCGGCTGCTGGAACGGGATGCACCTAAGCACCGGGAGATTAACTCGGGGACATGCAGGGCTTTGCTATCTTTAGGTGGAAGGTGAGGGATTGCGGTTCTTAGGGTGGCCGGCAGGTAACGACAAAGAAAGATCCGCAGGCCAGTGACCCAGCTCCCGTCCCCATGGGGGTCTGGCCCCGCCGGCCCCCGGCCGCGTGTGCTGTCACCTTTCTAGGCCACAATCTGTACCGAATTGCGAGCCTGCTGTTAACTTCGCTTGCACTCTATTCTCGTGTTTGCTGTTATTTTTTAACACTTTTTTTTTCCCCCTTTTTCCTTTTTTTTTTTTGCATAAAAGCACTATCCTCTCCCCAGAGCCTGCCTGTAGCGAAGGCATGGTCTGTACAACTGCAATTATTTCGAAGAACAGATGGAGTGAGGAGCAGAAAGTCTGTTAATAGTAATAGAAATGCTACATGTTAACCTGGACAGCACACGATGACAGTCCCATGACTACACGTTCTGTTCCCACCAGCTGGGCTCCCGAGCCGAGCCGAGAGCTGCACCAACGCCGTCCTCATCTCCGCACCCTCCCCAAAGTTAGAGCTCAAATTCCTTCACACTTGCAGCGCAGGGTTTTTGGGTTGTTGGGCTCCTTCCCCCACTCCCTCCTCCTTCTGATTAAAACCTAATTTAGTTGCCAACGAGGAATATTGCTGAATTATTTTTTGGGGGGGGGGATGCTCTTGGTGATGCAGCTGCAGGGAGGGAGGTGGCAGCTCTGTGCTTCGGCCTCGCATGGAGACATCATCACAGCTCCTTTTCCACGCACACATCTCCACGGTCGGTGTAAACCCCCCGTGATGCAAATACCTTGAGCCAGGCTGGGATTAACGCACCCAGGCAACACCTCGCTGGCCGCGCTCCCATGCAGGGCGGTTGCGTGAGATTGGGATTTTCTTTGCGACCCTTGCAAACTGTTTGCTAAACGGGTTGAAATCCGTGTTTTCTGGTTAAACCGGTTCTTGTTGTGGAGGTGGCGGCTGCAAGGGGGATGCTGAGCGACGCTCTGGTGGGATGCAAAGAAAAGGGGTGATGGGGGATTTCTGGGCATGGCAACACCCTGGGGCTTGCTTGCCCCAGCCAGGGTTGGGAAATAGAGTAAAAAGGTTGTTTCTGCCGTAGCAATCTCCATGTGAAAATCCCTGCCTGGTTTCACAAGCGACCAGGTGGTTAAGCCGTGCAGCTCCAGCTAATTTAGGTGGGAATTGCGATGTTAAATCCACCGGCCGTTTATGAAACCTTGGCCCTCGGGGACGCCGGAGCCGCTCGGCACCGCTGGTGAGCTGACAGATGCACCTGGAGGTTTTATTAGGATCTAGATCCCTTAATCGGGGTGCTTGCAGGATAAGCTGGTGCCTGAGGTCCGGCGAAATCCCCTGAGATCCGCAGGTTTGCTGTCCACAACCTCCGGAGGTCATTCCAACCCAGCTCCATCCTCAGGAGACCAAAATATCCACCTCGTCGCGTGGCATCGGTGGCACCTTTGGGTGCTGGACACCCGGGGTGGGCTCTGGGGGCTGACACAGATGGAATGGTTGCCCAAACCCTGGGGTACACGGCGAGGCGGGGGGTTTTGCATCGCCGCTTCAGGCCAGCGAACCCTCAAGGGTTAGTCTTGGCTTAGTTAGGTAGAGCTTAGCTCCTCTCAACCATGCAGCCACCACCCTGAGGCTGGAGCTGGGTTTGAATCCCCCAGAATATCCCGTCTCCCTTTGCAGAAGGTCCCCTGTGCATTGCTCTGCCTGGCGCATCTGCAGGACGCGGTTAGAATAGGATCATTCTCTTTGGCCCCTTTTATTGGGAAGCAGCAGAAAAGCCCCGCTCCTCCTGCTCTTTGCAGAGATTTAGATCGCAAAGAGGTTTCCTGTGCGCGAATGCAACCGTTGCAACGTGCGTGCATGGGAAATGTGGGAAAGAAGTGAATTTGGGGGCTGCTGGATGTCCTGGAGTGATGGTCGCAAGCTGACCATGTCTTGTCTTGCAGAGCAAGAAGTACGTGCTGGTGCTGGCCGACCCCGACACTCCCAGCAGAGAAAAGCCCTGGAACCAGTACTGGAGGCACTGGCTGGTCGCTGACATCCCAGTGAGTGTCCCCGGTCACCGTGTTTGGGGTCCCCAGGGGATGAGCATCCCCATGGGTACAGCAGCGCGATCCCCAGGGTTTTAGTGTTTGCAAGAGGGAAATGGGAACGGTGCTTGGTGTGTATGCAGGGGAGTGATTCCTCCGGCTATATAGAGCGAAGCTGGTCCAAAAATATTGCCTTTTTTATTTTCCCCCTAAGGAAATGCTGAAAAAAACCCGCTTTAAAAAATCCCCACCACCAGTTTTCTCCGCAGAGACAACCTGGCGTCTCAAACATCATTTTTATTCGCTTTAAAAAGTGGGTTTGGTGAAATTTAGTGCCAGTTTTCCCCCTTTTTTTTTTTGATGAGAAAAACATTTCCAGGCCAGAGAAACAAACAGGGGGAAAAATGGGTTTGGCCTGAATTCCTGGTGCTTCCCAGCTCCGTGGCCACAGGACAGACAGACAGGACAGACGGACGAGCCCTTGCCCTGCGAATGGGCATCGCTCTGGTTCGCTTCCAGAAAGGGTTTGGCAAATCAATTTATTCCCGTCCTGCTTGCTTTTATCTTCTAAAAGATTAGGTGTTCCAGCCCTGAATCAATCTAGCTAATAATCTGAGTACTAAAGTCTAATTAAGATATCAATTAATTTGCAGCATGCATTTAACAAGAAATATCTCGTCATTCTCCACTATTATTCTCTGAAATTACTGCTAAGGGCTTTTTGTACAGATACCTTAATTAGACTTTTTATTGTTAATGGGAATATTGAGCAAATTAAAATTGGATATTAATACTTTCCATGAATTCCATAATTGGCTGAGCAACATAAAGCATTCAGAATAATTGCAGAGATTTGTGTACAGGGCTTTATCCTTCATAGAAACCCTTCTGCATTTCTAACAACGGGGTCCTGAAAGTCTCTCATTAATTTTAATATTTACAAAATGCAAAGAAACCCAAGCTCTTGTTTTCCCTTCTGCACAAAGGTCCTTCGCTATTGCTAATTATTGGGGTTTTGTTCTTCGAGTATAGGATCGTTTAAGTTAAGAAGGGAAATGCAGTATCACAACCAGTTCTCTGGGGCAAATGGAAGGTGGTTTTTGTCTCTTGGCATTTGAGTGTTTGCGGTCGGTGTGAAAGGTCAGAAAACTCCTTGCTGGGCCCAGATTTTGGGATGGAGAAGGACTTTGCGTTTCTGCCAGGGATGGGGTCAACCCCAACTGTTCCTGAAGTGTTCTCATAGGGAGATGAATATATATATATATACATGTATATATGAGCAGGGAGTAGGACTTGGTGATCCTTATGGGTCCCTTCCAACTTGAAGAATTCTTTGTTTCTATTTGAAGTTATATATAAAATACATACATTGATATGGTATATATAAAATATATATAATTATATGTGAGATATATATGTCGTAGGTGTATATATATCTCTCGCACACATATATATCTCCCTTATGCTATAAGACACCACCAAACCCAGCATCATCATCCCAGGCCACCAGGACAAAACCCTCATTCCCAGTCCTGAGGTCACTCCCCATTTCTGGGGGGGGTCCCAACCAGAAAATTCCCAAAGCATCACCCCCCAAAATCCCTTGGGCGAAGCCATTGGCTCCGTGGGCTCCGGCGCAGGGCGCCTCGTTGAGATGCAGCGCGTCGGGGGGTACGTGGAACTCTTGGCTCCGAGCAGCTTCAGCTGACAGGCTTATTTGCACACTGGCTCGAAAATAACCGTGTAGGCTTTACCCGACACCTTCTGTTGCTGTGGTGCGAAGAGGGGCTCAAAGTGCCTTTTTTTGGGGGGGGGGGGGGGAGGAGACGGGGTGGTCGGTGGGATGGTTTTGGAGCTGCAAAGTCCTCCGTGCCCCAGCATCCCTCCAGCATCCCCCAGCATCCCTCCAACATCCCTCCAGCATCCCTCCAGCATCCCTCAGCATCCCCCAACATCCCTCAGCATCCCTCAGCATCCTTCTAGCATCCCCCAGCATCCCCCAGCATCCCTCAGCATCCCCCAGTATCCCTCAGCATCCCCCAGCATCCCTCCAGCATCCCTCAGCATCCCTCCAGTATCCCCAGCATCCCCCAGCATCCCCCAGCATCCCTCAGCATCCCTCCAGTGTCCCCAGCATCCCTCAGCATCCCCCAGCATCCCTCAGCATCCCTCCAGTATCCCCCAGCATCCCTCAACATCACTTTGCCATCCCCATCTTTGGAGGCAAGCGGCTCCGGCAGCACTGAATGCCACTGTAGGTGCTGCAGTACCTTGGCACGCCACCAAATTTTGGGATTCGGCTTGGGAATTCGCTTCCCTAAGTGTGTTCGGGGATGGAGCATCCCATCCGCGCTCCTTACCAACCGCTGCTCCTCCCATTGTCAAACACGGGAGATGCTTTCACTCCCGTTCAAAATAATTTCAATAAAAATGTTGCTACAAAGTGGAATAATATCTTTTGATGAATGTTTTTAAAGCCCTTTAGGTTTTCATGGTAATTTGCAGTGTAAAATTATTTAGAGATAAGAGCCAAATTAGCTCTTATAGGCGGAGGTCGATATGTCCCGTTATCCATGCAAGCAGTGTTTAAATATAATCAGCCTTTACTCTAATGCAGCATAATTGTTCATTTGAAATAGCTTTTTATTTTTTTATACACTCCATTCAATGAGTCATTAAAATATTCAAAGGATAATGCAGTGAATTGGAAATGAATTTATCACATTATCCTGTATATACCGTCGAGCATCAGGTAACCAGGCAGAGTCGGAACCGGTTTACAGAGAAACCCGGTAAACATTCTGTATTCAGCGGGGGAAAGGAAAAGAAGGGAGAAAATCCTGCCCTTCTAAATGGAAAGCTTTCCGTCTTTCTTCCCCCTCCTCGGGGAGGAGGAAGGGGGAGGGAGAGAGCAGCAAATTCGTACTCCACCAAAGCCTCGCCGCTTTAACTTTATTTTTATCAAAATATGTTTGTAACAGAAAGTCGTTATGGAAACGGGTTCTGCCAGCCGGGAGAAATCCTGCGCCAGGCTGGAGCTGAGCGGGACCCAGCGGGCGATGCTGGAGCCCGCGGTGGCTCCGCCGACCCCAGCGTTGGGGAAACTGAGGCACGGGGCCGGTTGGAGACCGTTCTAGGGTCAGGGAGGGGAAATGCGTTAAACGTGCTGGAACAGGAGTGTCCCCACCCCATTGCTCATCCCAATAAGTGGCCTTTCTCCCTATGGTGGGTGTGCTGGGGCGCAGCGCCCCAGGGCTGCGCTGGCTCCTGTGGCTTCGCAGAGCAGGATGGGGAACCCATGAGTGCGGGATGCGGGGTTTGGGTACCAGGGGAGCCCAGCATCCCAGTTGTCCCAGTGCCACCAGTGCCTGCTCCTGCAGTTGTGTTTGTCAGAGCGTTTCTCTGATAAACAGGCTCCGGGTTGCAATGTCACCATAGAAACAGGTGCTATCTTAAGCAAACAAGGGCTTTATTAACCTTAAAATTACAGGATTTTGGCACGATTAGAGGCTGGGGGGTTGACTGGGTGCTCGCTCACAGTCCCACACGCTCCCCCGGCGAATGTCCCCGTCCCCAGCCCAAAGGGACATAAACTTTCTGTTTATACAGCCTACGGTCCAGGGGTCGAGCTTATCCAAAATGTTTGGCTGCTGACACACCATGAGATGTTTATTAAAAATAATAGAGAGCGGCTGTTGATTGCTGGCTGCTGTGATTTCTGCTCCTCGCTGCTGGGCAAAGCCGGGGACACTTTTGCACCCCAGCGCTGGGTCGAACAACCCGTGTTGCACAGGTTTCCCGTGAGCTGTACCCCAAGTTGAGTGTCACCCGCTATTCTTCACGCTCTGCAAACAGATGGGGTTTAATTGCTGTTGCAGTCAGGCTCTCTGCAAATACCACAAGAAAAGGGCTTTTTGGCTGATTGTTTTTAAAGAAAAGTTCAGAAACGATGTATAGAAATTATAGATCGAATGTACTTTCCGGCACAAAGTGTTTATATTACCTTTAAACACAGTTTTTAGCCAGCAGCGTTAGGAGCAGTGAATGTACTGCACAATGCCGCCCTAGGGTCTGGAACAATATCAGAGCAGTAACTTCCTGCTGTGGGAAAAAACACCATTTGCACAAGCGTCTTTGCACAAGGATGAGTTTGCACCATTGTGTGTGTTTGCATAAGTACGTCTTTTTGCATGAGCACGTGTTTGTACAAGGCCATTGCGTCCCCGGCTTGGCCACAGTGCTGCACCTCCTTGCAGCCTGTACTAAGCCATCCTTACACTGCCCTTTGCTGCCGTGGTCTGTCCATCCTGGGTTGCTCTGTCCATCCTGGGTTGCTCCATCCGTCCTGGGTTGCTCCCTCCGTCCTGGGTTGCTCCCTCCGTCCTGGGTTGCTCCCTCCATCCTGGGTTGCTCCGTCCATCCTGGGTTGCTCCCTCCGTCCTGGGTTGCTCCCTCCATCCTGGGTTGCTCCGTCCATCCTGGGTTGCTCCCTCCATCCTGGGTTGCTCCGTCTGTCCTGGGTTGCTCCGTCCATCCTGGGTTGCTCCCTCCGTCCTGGGTTGCTCCGTCCATCCTGGGTTGCTCCCTCTGTCCTGGGTTGCTCCGTCTGTCCTGGGTTGCTCCCTCCATCCTGGGTTGCTCCCTCCATCCTGGGTTGCTCCGTCCATCCTGGGTTGCTCCCTCTGTCCTGGGTTGCTCCGTCCATCCTGGGTTGCTCCCTCCGTCCTGGGTTGCTCCGTCCATCCTGGGTTGCTCCATCCATCCTGGGTTGCTCCCTCCATCCTGGATTGTTCCGTCCATCCTGGGTTGCTCCGTCCATCCTGGGTTGCTCCATCCATCCTGGGTTGCTCCCTCCATCCTGGGTTGCTCCGTCTGTCCTGGGTTGCTCCGTCCATCCTGGGTTGCTCCCTCCGTCCTGGGTTGCTCCGTCTGTCCTGGGTTGCTCCGTCCATCCTGGGTTGCTCCGTCCATCCTAGGTTGCTCTGTCCGTCCTGGGTTGCTCCGTCCGTCTTGGGTTGCTCCATCCCTTCCCATGTTCCACCCCAGGGGAAATTCGGTTTGCAAACCCCCCATGTGCAAGTGCTAAACTTGCAAGCTCCGGCTTCCTCGCCCCACAAAAGCTGCTGCTTGGGCTTATTCTCGCCTACCTCATAATTAATGCTCCCAGGTAATTACACGTGCAAACCCCCTGAGAAGCTGCCACCAAGCAAGTCCCCCTGGGACGCAGCTGAAGGCTCATGGGGGGATGTGCGGCAGCTCTGCTGTGTTTTGGGGAGCAGCCACCCCATAACCCGGCTGGTGCATTGAGGATGGGGTTTTATCGTGGGGACCGAGCACGCCTTTGCTTACTGCACCCCATTTTGGGGCCAAGGGGAGAGGGGAGGAGTCACCAGGTACCCCAATATATCTAATTCCCAACCCAGGTCACCCCCCAGCAATGCGGCATCTTCCCCGTCTGCACACGCAGTGCCAAGCAAAGCGCTTGGGGCTGCTCCGGGGATGACAGGCTCTGCACAGACGTGCATTATATGATTATTATCATTATATTGCCAAGGATCCGTGATGAGCGAGATGATTACAACGGCTACAAAGAGGCTCTTGTAAGCCGGGGCTTCTGACAACGAGCTGCTCGCGGTTTATTCTGCTCAGCCCAACCCCGTCCCGCGGACGCTCTTGGCTTTGCTCAGGCCCTGCTGTTGCGTAGGGATGAATTTAGGGTGAAACCGTGGTGCTAAATCACTCAGCACCCGCAAAGTCGTCCGGTTTTGGGACTATTGGCCACGTTTTTGTGTGCAATACACTTGGTTTGTTGCGCTTGCCCCGTGAATCAGTCCCTCTGCCTTTGATTTTGCAGCAGGTATTGTCATTATGCAGATGGGAATTAAGGTTTTTTTCCTCGATGCTTTTATTTCATTTAACATGCAGAGGCTAATAATTTGTCACAATTCAATAAAGCGGAGGTTACAAACACTCTCGCTGCTGTTTATTTAAACGATGGTTTGTTAATTAGCTCCTCTTAACGAGGAGAGAATAAATCAGATAAAACATACCAAAACGGTATGGAGATGTTTTGCAGAATAATTTCATTTTCCAGCTGAGGTGCTCCCAGCATCCAGGCGCTCACCAGCTCCATCCCAACCTGTATCCCGAGGTATCGGTGTGCGGATGCACACGGTGATGCTGGTGCTGATGCTTTCCCTTGTTGCATCTCGCTCACCATGGGTCCAAAAAGGACTTTTTTGGCTCTTTTTCTGCTGCTGGGCTCTGTGACCTGCTGGTTCCTCTCCAGTTCCGCTTGTTTAGCTTAAGGTGCTTGGGAGGGGACAATGAAAATTAGGTCAAGAATAAAGTGGTGCCGATGCAACGGGGAGTTTGGGGCAGGTTTACCCATCATCATCAGCCAGAGCCAAGCTCTGATTTCATTGCTGAGAGCGATTAGCACCTGTCAGCATCACATGTTTCATATATAGTCTGTGAAATATATGTCCGGGGATGGGATTTCTTACAAAGTCTTGTCCGTGTCCCCCCTGTGAGCATCCGGGGACCCCGGTGGCGATGGTCGGAGGAGAAGCGTCGGGACCGTGCACTCGCCGGCTCTACCTTGCGGAAGAGACGCTAATCAATGATTAATCGGGCATGTGTGGCTGTGTGGGAGCGATTTGTGTTGGAGGAGGGAAACTCCTACAGCACCCCGGTCATGAATCATTTGAAAGGCAAATTTGTGCAGTTACCAAGGGAACGGAAGAAAGGAAGGGACTTCCCTTGCCGAAATGACTCGCGCTCTGATGCGGCTGAGAAAATCGCTCCAAAAAAATAAAAAAGAGGGGAAGAAGCAGCAAAAAAAAAAAAAAAAGGAGTCGAAGCTGTGACTAAGCAGCAGAAGTTATGTAAAAGCGCTCGCTGGGAAGTGCAGGGGAGGGACAGCACATCCTGCTGCTGCCCACGGCGGTGGCGGGGGGCGGCCGCCGGCCCCCTTCTCGCCTCCCCGGGGAGCGGGGGCGGAGCCGCGGCGGCTGGGCTGCTCCTCACCCCCTTGCCCTTGCTCATGTTTAAACAGGCCGTGGTGGCACCGCTGGAGGGGGGGACACCGTCCCACCTGCATCCCTCACCTCTGCGTCACCCTCAGTCCTGGTCCCGCTGGTGCTGATGTTGCAGGAGGAAAATGCCTTTGCTGCAGGCACAGGGGAGGTTTTGGGGTGCTCTGGGGATGCTGTGCCCCGCAGTGTGCTCAGCTGGCTCGTGGAGCTGCTGATTCTACAGGAAAAGGGAGGATGCGGGGCAATGAGGCTGCAAACTTCACAGTGGGGCTCGTGGTGATGCTCTTGGTGGTGGCCGATTTGGCAAATCCTCTGGCCGGGCTCAGGGTCCAGGGTGGGATCCTCTGCTCTGCACCCCAGGGGAGCTCAGCCAAGGGCCGGACACTCTCTTTGGGTATGGCCATCCCGATTTAATGATGTTTGCCCAAAGTTAGGGATGCTCATCCAAAGGGGCATAAAAATGTGTGCCAAAGGCTGGATGCTCCCTTTGGGTTTGGACATCCAAATTTAATGATGTTTGCCCAAGTTAGGGATGCCCATCCATAGGGGCATAAAAACGTGTGCACAGTGGAAGCACCAACCCCTTCTCCATGGCAAGAAAGGTGCAAACACGCACCTTAAAAACTCAGAAATCTGTTTTCCCTCCGAAAACGCAGCCCAGGGAAAACAGCAAAGACCCAGAATAGCAGCAGCGAGATCCGCAGCAGCATCTCCGTGCCGGGAAGATGCTTTGGGATCTTTCCAGCTCTTCCGCCTGGGAGCCCCCGAGCCCGGCGGGGAGCTGCGATCTATCTCCCGAAAAGGGAATTGCAGAGGCAGCTGCGCGGCGCAGGAAAACCCTCTCCCTGCCCTCCCCGGGTGCCACAGACAAGCGGTGTCTGAGCGATTAGTCACGGCGCGGGTGCCGAGGTTTCCCTCCTCCACGCAGCGCCTGTCCCCCCACACAGCCGAATGCTTAATTGGAGTTCCTCACACCTACCGGGGTGTAGCCTTAAACGAAGTGACAAGCACGATCAAAGCGCTTCGGAGTCAGACCCTGGGAGCTGCAGGTTGCTATGGAGTTGCTGGCTTCTGGTTTTAAAAGAAAAGGGAAAAAAAAATATATATCCATATATATATATATATGTAGCAATCCCAACCCTGTGGATGCTGGAGGGGTTCTGCTTCTTGATGGGGATGCTCAGCTCCAAAAAGGTGTTTTCTGCCCTGGAAAATTGATTGCGAAGCCAAAAGAGGTTTGGTAGTGGCTAAAAAGCCCCATAAGGCTCCTGCATCCCTTGTATGAGAAGGGATAGGAAAGCTCATCCCTGCATCCCGTGCATGGGGATGGGACAGGAGAGCTCAGCGTGATCCCTCGGGCTTTGCTCCCTGATTACTTATGAATCCATCTCAGATACTTCAGGAAAGTCACCAGTGAACGTGTCCCTGGGGTGGGAGGATTGTCCCCACACCAGCCCCCGCGGCTGGGTTAGGGTTGGACTTTGACCAAAGGATCAATTTGTCAGTCTGAAATTCATAGTGAGGATTTTAAGCCCATTAAAGCCGGTTTCTCATCCCTGTGAGGCCACGCACAACGGTCTGGTTTGATCAACCAGGGAACGGTGCATCGGGACCCCCATAGATGGGGATGCCCGTGTCCCCCCACTGGGTACCACCCCATCACCTACAGCTTCATCTTCCTCCCAGAGATGCTTGGGCTCAATTTTCAGAGGCTTTAAATTGTGGTGAGAGGGTACAGGGCCCCGAAACCCAACGCTGCCCATCATCTGAGACTGGATTCACTCAGGAGAGGGAAATTACAGCTTCATTCCCATCTGAAACACCACCTTTTCCCCAAAACAGAGATGCCGTGCAGGAGGAAAACAGGATATCATTTGTGGTTTCATGAAAAAGTCATCTGTTTTGTGGGGTTTTTTTTAATGTTATTCTTGTTGCTTTGGGTTCTATTTAAAATTTGGGTATTCTGAGATGGAAAGTTATCTCAAAAAGGCAAAAACACGTCGAGTTCCAGAAAATGCCAAAAGCAGCTCTAGAGTGACTTTTTCTTCTTTTTGGAAACGTGGTTCTCTCCCAAATCCCCGACCCCATCCCGCTCCACCCTCCCTCGCTCTTGTTTTGCATGAAGGAGCATCCCTGGTACCAAAATACCATGTTTTCACTCCAACCGGTGCCATAGGTGCACCCAGGGGATTTGCAACCCCTCGCTGCCTCGAGCGCGACCCCAAATACCCCAGCGTGGGCACGGGCGATCGTTGAAGCCCCATCGATCCCGTCCGCTGGCGCCCGGCTTCACCATCGATAAAGCAACAACTCTCGCGGGGCTTATAAAGATCATCTCGAGGGCTTTTGGTTGCCGCCGATTAATTAGTACATTGCAAACGACTCGCAAAGGAGGTGGTCGGTAAATGCGACAGCAATTAAATTTGCGGCGCCTGCGCCCCCTCCGACCCCGCTCCCGAGGCATCGATCTCGCTCGGTAGTGATGGGATGGGCTGAACCGGGATCGCATCCCCATGGAATTGGGGGAAAAGAAGGTTTTTCCCAAGCTGGGATCCTCTTCTGCATCTCTGGGCAGGCACAGGCGGCCGGTTCGCCCGTCCCCTGCAAAACGCAATGGTTTTATTCCCCACGAGGGCTGGAACAAGGTAGGAGAGCGAGGAAAACCCTCCGCTGGCTTTCCCTTGATGAACTGAGCTAATTTCTCTCTTAATGGTTCGCTACGGAGCTGAATGTGAGGCTTTCCTCCTGCACAGCAAACCCTCTCCCACACACAGACAAATAGGCTGAATATTTAATTGGAATTCCTCACACCTACAGGGTAAAGCCTTGTCAGTAGAAATATAGCCCATCGCCAGCTGGCATCCCTGCACGCCACCCACCTTCGCTCTTAAAAAGAAATCCCTCCCCGTCCTCCCCCCTGCGCCGCACACCCACGGGCCCCCCAGAACAGTGGGATGATGGTGATGCTTCCCCCCCACTCCCCAGGGTCCCCTCTTGGAGACAGGGATGCTGTGGAAGGGCAGATGCGTCCCCTTGGCCGTCGTGCCCAAGGAGATGCCCGGTACCATCATCTGCAGCATCGCGGGGGCACAATCCTTGGCAGAGCTGCTGGTGCAGCTCGTTGTCCCCACTGGGGACAATGGGGACCTTGCTGTGGTCCCGGGTTGGTGGCAGGGGACCAAGAGCAGCAGAGGGCACTGCTGGTTCGTCTGCCCACAGCTCGCCTTGCCGGGTGATGAAACGCTGCGGGAAGCATTGCCCAACATTGGGATGGCTGACATGGGATGAGGAGGGGGACATCCCAAAGTCCCAAAGTTGGTGTTAACACTTCTGCCTGCCCTGTCCCTGCTCCTTCACACCTCTGCACAGGGTTCTGTGAGAGCCTTTCTTCATCTCGGGATGCAGGGCTGGATCCAGAGCATCCCTGGGCAGGAAGATGGAGATGGAGCATCCTGGGATGCAGGGCTGGATCCAGAGCATCCCTAGGCAGGGAGCTGGATATGAAGCATCCCAGGATGCAGGGCTGGATATGGAGCATTCCAGGCCAGGAAGGTGGAGATGGAGCATCCTGGGATGCAGGGCTGGATATGGAGCATCTCAGGCCAGGAAGGTGGAGATGGAGCATCCTGGGATGCAGGGCTACATATGGAGCATCCCAGGGCAGGAAGGTGGAGATGGAGCATCCTGAGATGCAGGGCTGGATTTGGAGCATCCCAGGCAGGAAGATGGAGATGGAGCATCCTGGGATGCAGGGCTGGATATGGAGCATGCCTGGGCAGGAAGATGGAGCATTCTGGGATGCAGGGTTGGATATGGAGCATCCCAGGACAGGAGGATGTATATGGAGCATCCCTGGGCATGGATCTGGGGAGGGGGTAGCCAGGCTCAGCCCCCAGCAAATGGGCTGTTCCCCAGGGATGTGGAGCCTCCAGCGCCCATAGATGAGGAGGAGGAGGAGGAAGGCAGCGGGTCATGCCCCTTGGTTGCAGAGGAGACAGCCGCACCGTGCGCTGTGTTTTGTGCCAGCAAGGGCAGCGTTTGCGTTCCCCCTTTTTTCCCCAATACCTGCTTTGCTTTCTGACAGAATTGCTCTTTTCTCATCCCATCTTACCCTTTTTTGCTGTTTCTCCCTCGCTCCTTCTCCTCCTACCCCTCTCGCCCCAGGTTTCACAGACCCCAGTCCATCCCCTGCTGGTCCCTGCCACCATCTGCGGGGTTTTTTCCCTTTCTGGTTCTCTTTTTTAAAGTTTCCATGTGTCTTTGTCTTAACGAGCCAGGTTAAATATTCCGTAATCAGTGTAATAATACACCTGGACTCGTTCGCGAGATATCTGCCTTTTGTACTGCGACAGGACATTAATAGTAATTATTCTGCTTTGTAATTGGAGCTTTAAATACTAATTCAAACAGCCAGAGGAAAACCAATTAGTGCTAATTTATCTCTATGTGTTTTGGAGAGCCTGTGTCTGTCATACTGTGAAGAAATAGGTTGGTAATTAGTACAGTTGGGTGGTAGATAGAAGTAATTATCAGATTCTTTCATGTTCTTTAAAGGAAAAACAACAAAAAAAAAGAATCTAAAGGCTGCGTGAGTCTCCCTTTCCAAGGAAGTTTGCATCTCGAGGACGGGAGCACCTGGTCCTGGCCAGTTCTGGGCTTGTGGGACCTTGTGCCCTATGACGGGACAACTGATCCCAGGCATGGGATGTTACAGTAAAGCCCTTGAGGTGCTGGAGCGAGTTGAGAAGAGGGAACGGAGCTGGAGCACAAGTGTGATGGGAGCAGCTGAGGGAGCTGGGGGGTTCAGCTGGAGAACAGGAACTGAGGGGAGACCTTCTGATCTCTGAACTGCCTGAAAGGAGCTTGGAGCCAGGGGGGGTCGGGCTCTGCTCCCCAGGAACAAGCGCCAGGAGCAGAGGAAACGGCCTCAAGTTGCGCCAGGGGAGGTTGAGGTTGGAAATTTGGGATAATTGCTTCCCCAAAGGGCTGTGGGGCATTGGAACAGGCTGCCCAGGGCAGTGCTGGAGTCACCATCCTTGGAAGGTTGGACAGACGGACATGAGGTTCTCAGGACATGGGGCAGTGCCAGGGGTGGGGGAAGAGTTGGACTTGATGGACTTGAGGAGCTTTCCAACCAAAATGATCCTGTGATACTATTCTATGAATCCTACCCTATGCATTTAAGCCAGACCTTATGCATTTGAGACATAATGCTTCATGAATCTTGCCTTGTTTGAACCATACCTTGTGCTTTGGACCCGGACCCAGTGCATTTGAGCCAGACCCTATGTGTATGAGCCATACCCTGTGAGTTTGAGCCATACCCTATACATTTACGCCATATGCTATGCATTTGAGCCTGACACTATGTGCTTGAACCACACCCTGTGCGTTTGAGCCGTGCTTTGTTTGAGCCACGCTTTGTGCGTTTGAGCCATACTACATGTGCATAAACCAAAGCCTATGCATTCAGATCATACCCTATGCGTATGAATCCTGCCCTGTACGTTTGAGCCAGACCTTGTGTATTTGAGCCAGATCCTATGCATTTGAGCCAGCCCCCACGTGTATAGCCATACCTTATGGATTACCCATACCCCGTGCATTTGGGGGGACATCGCTGGTGCCCAAAAGGCCGCTGTGCCATTGTCCGTGTCCCCACCGTCTCTTGGCACTGTCACTTGCAGCCCATGAGGACGCAGCAGGTTCCTCGAGGACGCTGGACCCTGCCACATGCTGCTCTTTTTCCTATTTTATTTTGTCCTCTTATTGGATAAGAGGATCTGGAGGTTTTCCGTGCAGGGAGGATTTGCTTTATGGTTACTTCCATCTCCCCCCGCCCCCTAAATTGTGCTATTACACAAATAAATAATGCATGGAGGGCTTGTTCACCCCATGAGGGTGTCGGGCTGAGCCAGACCAGGATCTGCAGGAATTCATTAATGGCCCATTCTGCATTTCCTTTCCTCTTTAAGAACCCAGTGGAGTTACCTTGGTAATAATAAAGTGCACGATTCCAGGAGGGAGGGAACAGATTCTTATTTGGATTAAACGGGTTTCTCCTCCTCCCCTCCTTGCCCCTTTTATTCCTGCCAATTTAAAATTTTTGTTTAGGGGGAAAAAAAAAAAGAAATTATAAGTAAATGCTAATGATGGAAAAAAGCACATTTTTTCAAGGGAGGGGAGAAAATGCCATTGGAATTCTTCTGTGCGGAGAGATGCTGGGGGGCACAATATATCAAAGAAAATATAATACACCCAGGTTAAAACTAATGATTGCCATATAATTAGATGTGAACCATTGTGCTATAAATGTGTATTCTTCAGCGTGCTGTGATTTTACTGTAAAAGAGAGAGAGAGAGTGAGTGCGAGAGAGAGCGCACAAGAGAAAGACAGAAAAACACAGAACCCAGCAACATACTATAAAAAGCACTCTGTTGACTTTTCTGCTGTTTAGTATTCCTTGCCCGTACTCCCCCGGGAGTATGTAATTAGTGCTTTATGAAGAGTGCATTTAAAGCAGTTTAATATTCACCTCATTCAGTCTGAAACAATGTGATCACTGCTTAGACAAATCACTGCTCCTTACTGACATCCTCTGTCAGTACATTACCTCTGAAAAGACCTTTCAAGAGGCTTGGATGTTAATTAGTTGTCTATCATGTATAAACAGAGCAGTGAGCAGAAGGGCTGCACCAGGCCAAAGACACACAGGGAAATACTGGAAATACTTTTTTCTCTTTTTTTTCCCCTCTTTTTTTCCCTCCCCGTTTAATGAATTCCCGGCTTTCTCCCCGGTTTGCTGGCATTGCGCGGAGTTTGGCGTGGCCTGGAGTGCAGCCTGGGTTTCCCTGCCGCTGGGTGCCCTCCTGGGGATGCTGAGCCAGCCTGGCCCCGTGGGTCTCTGCAGGCAAGGGGCTGCTGGACCCCAGCTGGCATGCGGAGCATCCTCTGCTGAGTGCCCTGCTGCCCTCAAAGTGTGAGCATCCCAGCCTCTGCATCCCATCCCTGCATCCCAGTGCTACATCCCATGCCAGCATCCCAGTGTTACATCCCATCCCTGCATCCCAGTGCTACATCCTTACCCTACATCCCAGTGTTACATCCCATCCCTGCATTCCAGTGCTACATCCTGGTCCTTACATCCCAGTGCTACCTCCCAACCCACTATCCCATCCCTGCATCCCAGCACTACATCCCATCCCTGCATTCTAGTGCTACATCCCGGTCCATGCACCCCAATGCTACATCCCATCCCTGCATCCCAGTGCTACGTCCCATCCCTGCATTCCAGTGCTACATCCCGGTCCATGCATCCCAATGCTACATCCCATCCCTGCATCCCAGTGCTACATCCCTACCCTGCATCCCAGTGTTACATCCCATCCTTGCATCCCAACCCTGCATCCCAGTGCTACCTCCCAGTCTGTGCATCCCGGTGGCACGTCCCAGTACTACATCCCAACCCGGTATCTCAATCCTGCATCCCATCCCTGTATTTCAACCCCATATCTCAACCCTGCATCCCTGTGCGATATCCCAGCCCCACACACCAACCCTGCATCCCAACCCAGCATCCCATTCTGGAATCCTATTCCTGAGTACCATTCCTGAATCCCATCCCAGCATCTCAATCCTGCATCCCAACCTTGCATCCCATCCCTGCATCCCATCCTTGCATCCCAACCCTCCATCCCAACCTTGCATCCCATCCTTGCATCCCATCCCTGCATCCCATCCCTGCATCCCAACCCTCCATCCCATCCCTGCATGCCATCCTTGCATCCCATCCCTGCATCCCATCCCTGCATCCCAACCCTCCATCCCATCCTTGCATCCCATCCCTGCATCCCATTCCTGCATCCCATCCCTGCATCCCAACCCTCCATCCCATCCTTACATCCCATCCTTGCATCCCATCCCTGCATCCCAACCCTCCATCCCACCCTTGCATCCCATCCTTGCGTCCCATCCCTGCATCCCATCCTTGCATCTCATCCCTGCATCCCATCCCTGTATCCCATCCCTGTATCCCATCCCTGTATCCCATCCTTGCATCCCAACCCTGCATCCCAGCTCCACATCCTGACCCTGCATCCCGCAAGTTCCTTCCCAAGCAGACAGGGATCTGCAGCCGAATTCCCCTGTCTGTTCCCTTTGGAAATGCGGAGCTGCTGTACTTGGCTGAACATGGAAGCGCCTCAGCCTGACGAGCTGCTGAGCACTCCGTGGGACGGGACTGGGGACCCTTGGGCTCTCATGGCTGCACCTCGCCAGGATTAGGGACATTCCCACTGGGACATGGGCACAGCGATACCGCAGGGCTGGGGACGGCACCAGGCAGCTGCCAGCGCGGGAAGGCGCTTTAATCCCAGCACTGACACCAGTTTAGTGACGGAACGCGCTGAACTAAGCGCTTCTGCACCTATAAAATGTGGTTACTGACACCCACCCACTTTTCTAACATGCTGGGAAATGAATGGATGGGAAATACTATCGGAAAAGGAAGTATTGCTATTTAAAACGGAGTTTAGCTTCGCACAGCGGCTTTACCTGGTGCAAAGCCCGGCTGGTTTGCTGCGGTGCTCGCTTTGTCAATGCTGAGGAGCAGCTCGCGCTGGTTGTCACAGCCCTCGGTGACACCAGCACAGGGGGACGAGGGATGTGGGAGCGGGTGGGACACCCGGTTCTAACACCCTTATTGCATCCTAAATACCTCTTTAACCATCAAAGAGACTCTTTCCATTTTCTGCCATTGCATCCTGCTGTCCCGGGTTAAATGTCTGGCAGATGACGGTGGTCACATCACCCTGCCTGCCCCCGGCTTGATCTGCTCAGGGAAATCCTGCAGATCGGGGGCAGCGCTGCAATCCCCCCCCCAGCCACATGCCCGCAGGATGCTCCCCACACTGCCAGCCCTGAGCCCTCCTTCCATGGGGCAGCATCCCTCCATGTCCCCCTGCACGTCCCCAGTGTCCCCTGGGTGCAAGGAACCATCCTGGGAGCTGGTGTTGGCTCCGCTTGTGGCTCCTCCATGGTGGGCACAGAGGACCAGAAGCCACCAAATCCTATTACCGATCTCCATCTGGACACCCCTGTTTGCTTGTCCAGGTGCTCATGAGCCAAATCCAGCAAATCCAACACTTCCCGGGGCCGGGGCAGCCGCTGGCTCCCTGCCGAGGTGTTGGAGGAGCAGATGAGGTCCCGTGCTGTCCTTTCCCTTTGACAAACAGCAGGCACGGGATGCTGCTCGTTCTGCTGCTGGGAGCAACAGCCAAGACTTGAAATCATGGGTGGTTTTGGGGTGAGAGACCCCCGCACCTCCTGGTCAGGCTCCCAATGCACACGTGCCCATGGATATGTCCCCGTGGCATGGTGGGGACACACTGAGCGTCGCCGTGGGACACCATCCTGAGCCTCCCCGCCTGCCTGGCCGCCGAGCAGCAGCTCCAACACCCTCCGGCTTGGGGTTTTTCCCCCTTTCTCTCCCTTTTTCACCAGTTTGTTTCCCCGGCTCTCTTAGTCACGAAGGTGAGGCACTGACAGAGACACAGACATCAAAAACAAGAGGTGATGAAACGCCAGGAATAATTAACTTGCACTAAATCACTGGGCCCCGGTGGCACCCTGCCAAAGCGCTGAGGAAACTGGAGCACGAAGGAGCTGAGTTATTATTAATAATCACCAGCGCCCTCACGAAAAACAACCTATTTTGCACCTCTCCGTGCCCAAGGAGTGAGAAGGGAGCAGCCGGGCATCAGGACCATGAGCACAGGGGACAGGTCTCCTTCCCTCTGGCTCTGCGGGTGCACAGGGCTGTACATCCCGGGGATATTTGGGACTTGATCCATCCCATTGGGACCGGCCGGGCTGGCTGGAGCAAGTCTGCTCCCGCCGCGCATCCTCCACGCAACCCCAGCCTTACGTAAGGGCGTCCTTATCCTCCTGCCATCGGGGCTCGTCCTCGCACCGGCTGCGAGCAAGAGCTCCCGTTCCCAGCGTGTGGGTGAGCCCGCGAGCCCCGGGCTGGGCGTCGCACAGCTCCTGCACCTCTGCTTGCAGCTTGTTTGCACCCTGCATGCAACCGGCTGCCGTTGCAAGAGCTGATGGGTGGCTGATAGCGGGCCAGCGTGCAGCTGGCACATCCCCGGCTTTGCAGGGCGTTCGGGACGCGTTTTCCTTGCGTGGTGCTGGGCTTTCACCCTCTGAAGCTCTTGGGAAGCTGCTGCTGGGTGTGCAGGGCTTGCTGCCCTTGGTGCTCCACAGCCCGCTTGGATGATGTGTTTCAAGGACCAAGGAAAGCCCCCCAGCACCCATTGCTGGTGGAAAGGATGCTCTGGCTCCCGCAACCCCTCGTGGGTACCACTGTGCTTTTTGGGGAGAGAAAAACAGACTTTAGTGCAAAGACTCCTTCTCCACCGCATGCTGAACCAATGGCTTTGCATTGCCATGGGTTGGATACTCTGCAAGAGCCCGGGCAAGTGCTTTGTAGGATTTGGGGTTGATTTCAGAAGCCACACGGCCGAGGGCAAAGCCTGGGCCCCAGTTCCCACCGCCATTCCCACCAGTATGCGTTTCATCAGGGGAACCATCCCAACCTGGTCCAAATCCTCCCTGGCGGGGTAAACCCGACGGTGTTGAAATTTTGGAGAGCTGTAAATCTGATGTGTTTGTAAAACCTCTAACCCTCCATCTGCAATGCGTAGGTAAACCTTTAATTCCTTGACAGTACAGAGCTAACTCCCAGCTCAATCCTTAATTCCTGAGCACCGCAGCCCCACAAATTTGGGTCTTGTAGGCCCGCTCTTTTCTGCAATGAACAGCATCGGCTGCCCACTGCAGCATCCCTGGGATGTAATCTGTGTGTTCCCGGTGGAACACCCTTTGCATCTCTTTAAAATAGGAATAACGACGGCTCCTGCATCCCTGCAGTGCCCTGGGATGCAGGGGGATGGGATGGAGCCCTCAAACCCCTTGTCCCAGCTCCGAGCCACCTCTCCATTCCTCTACAAAAGGTTGAAACGTTTCCAACCGATGTGACATGTTGGAATGAGCCTGTTGCTTTCCTCCGGCGGGTGCATCACCAGCACCCGCTGAAAGACCTTTCCCTCCCGAGAGCCTGTTGGAGCCGATCCCCGTGCGATAGCGAAGAGGGTGCAGCTGTGGAGAGACCCGAGGGAGCCCGACAGGTTTTTGGGAGCTCATCAACATCACGATGACAAGCGCTGGGGATTGCTCCACGTGTTGTACAACGCGGGTCCCAGCTGCTCAGGAGAACGTTTCCCAACCTGGAGAAACCTGTACGGACGACCACCCTTTTCTTAAGCAATTTTCCTGACTCAAGATCCCACCCCGAGTCAGCGGCAGAGACGGTTCTCTGCTGCCTCTTACAAAACATCTCCATCCAAACCGGTTTTCCCATTAATCCCTCTTCCAGGGATTATATTTTCCTCCCTTTTTTGGGGGTGACCATGGGTGCTGTTGGTTCTTTTGGTCTTGTGTTGGTGCTGCATGGTTTGGGTTTTCCCAGCTGGGGGGGCATTGGGGCCACCCATGGCATCAAGCACAGATTAACCAAAATTGTGCCCTTTGTAGGAAAGGTTTTCCTGGCGTGGGGGAAAGGGAACCAGGCAAATCCAGGTGAGATGCAAGTGCTGGGGGATGCTCAACCCTTTCTTATTTTAGTGGCCCAAATACTTGACCCACAGCAAATCCAGAGGACAACACCGTGCTTATCCCCCCTGGATTTACAACACATTTATAAGGAGTGAATCCTTTTATAGATGAATGAAAAGTCACTGATTTATTTCGGCGTTCTGCCCTGATGGGCTAAAACCCACCCATAACATACCCTGGGAACATCTGCAGTCCAAGGCACTTAGAAGTTCATTCTTCCCATTTGGGGGTGACCAGCGGGGCTCTGCGACCGAGTCCCGGCAGGCGAAGGGTTACAGGGCCCCGTCAGCTCCGCTCCCCATTGCACAAGGGCGGGTTTGGAGGGTTTATTTTACTACAAGTTTCAGACAATGAAGGTGTGTCTGCGCTCAGTGCCTGGCTTGCCCGTTGTGTAGGCGTCGGGTTCAGCGCCGTCTTGTCAACACTTGAATATGTTGAGCATCACTCACGGGGCATTCTGTAAGAAACCTATTAAGTTAATTACCGAGGCTCGGTGTGTGTGTGTGTGTGTGTGTATGTGTGAGAGCGAGCGTGTGTGCCTCTCATGCAAGAGAATTTGGCTTTCTTGGTTGCAAGACACTTGTGATGCAAGGCCTGGCCTCTCGGGGTGATGACATCTCGTCTGCGGTTGTCACTGATATGGGACTCGTGTCCTGCAAGCTGGGGAGCCCGGGGGCTGGTTCTGGGGCTCAGGGGTAGGACCCCCCCACCCAAACATTGGGACCTGCTTCACCTCCCTGCGCTGACCCTGGTGACAAACTGGGGAGGAGTTAGGACGGAGATCAGTCCTAAATTTGAGCTCAGACTGGGGTGTGCTGCCTGCATGGGGCTGCTGAGTATCCCTGGAGGTGGCAGCAGCTTTTGCTGTTGGTTTGGAGCAGCATTTCTGCTCCATCTCAGCATGGTTTTGACCCCTTGGTTTGGGAAAAGGGCTGAGAAGGACCCTCTTGGTCGTCATATTTGCACTGCCACCCACAAATGGCTCATAATAATATAGGCTGGAGGGGAGAGCTGTCTCAGACCTGGTGGCACGGTTTGTGCGAGGACACAGTGCAGGAATAACATCCAGCAGCAGCAATGGGTATTCTGGGGGGTGATATCCCCTCCACTTTTCCTCTCCCCCCTTTCCCTCAAATCTCTCCACTGCCTTTACAACCCCTGGGCATGGAGCTGGGGGTCTGAGCCCCATCCTGGACCAGACCAGGGTTATCTGAGCGATGCCAAAACGCTGCGAGGAGCAGCGCATGTCTGCACCGCCCCTCTTGGCTTTCCCCGCATCTCACCTCGCCGCCCCCAAAAATCCATTAGAAAAATGAGCTTTCCCAAGCCGGGGTAGGGAGCAGGTCGAGCGCCGGCTCCTGGCTCCCAGGGTTGGGGAGGAATTGCACAAACAGCCCCCGGTGCTCACAGGTAGGGCTCGGCCCCCCCGTCCATCCCCCGGGAGCCGGGATCCGGTGGACTTTTATGGAAGAACGGGAAGTCCGTGGCACCGCCGGAGCAGCCTTGGCAGCCACCGCCGCGGCGCTCGCCAGCGCTGCAGAAAGCGCCGTTAACCCCTCGTCCCCGGGACGGGCGATGTCAAAATGCTGCCTGCACCGCTCCTGGGGGGCAAGTCTGGGGGGGTCAGCATCCCTAATGGGGGTTTGCGTTGAGCTGGGGGTGTAGGATGCTCAGCAGCTAAAAGGGAAAATAGACATCGAGAAGGCGCGTCTGGCTCGTTCTCATCTCAATCGATGCAAAAGGCTCGTGGGTGTCCCGAATTCTTCATGACCCCCCCCCGATTCAATGCAAAGAATACAGAGCAGGAGGGAAGCGGGGGGAGAACTCGTGCTGCTCCAGCAAAGGATGTTTCCTGTCGGAGTTTTCTCCCGTCCCAGGGGCAGCTCTGGACTCTCCCTGCGAGTGCTGCCAAGTCCGGCTGTCAGGAAGCGGCTTGGGGGGGTTTAGGGGGGGACACGGTGAGGCCGAGCCCACAGCAGCCCGGATGCGCTGGCGGGGGCCAGACACCACGTTCCCCTCCCTGCGGGTCCCACCAGCGCTGTCGTCACCACGTCCAAAGCGGGGGAGACTTTTTTTGCCAACACAATAAGAAAAAGTAATTTTAAATGAAAATAAAATAATTAACAAATCAGCCCCCCCCCCGGCTCCTTCCCCATCGCTCCCATCAGATTAGTGAAGCCAAAATAGCCCCGTTGGCCCAGAGCGGGGCTGGCACGCGCGGGCTTTGATCCGCCCCCGCGCCCGGGAAGGTGCTGGGCTGCGGATCAGACACCCCGGGGAGGAGGAATTTGCAGGGGAGGTTTGCGGCGTGCACAGGCACCCATGGGTGCCCTCCAGCCCTGATGTGCCCCCCCAATCCAGGGCTGGGCTGCCGGGGTGGGATGTAGCATCACTACGATGCAAGCACCCTCCCTCCTGACTCATCACTGGGTATCACCCCCAAAAATGAGGGGTTTTGCCCCGGTTTCACACCCTGAGCTTTCAATCTGGTGCATCAGCACGGACCCGGGTTTTGCATCATGTCAGTGGTGCAAAAACCGGCTCAGAACTGCAGGACCACCCCGGAGAGGAGGGAGGGGATGCGGCTTTTTGGCCAGGCTGGAAACCACGAGGTTTTTTCTATCCTCCCAAAGCCTTGCAGTGCGATATGAGGCATCCAGGCTGTATTTTTACCTCTAAGAGCCTCTGAGCATCTCCCACCCTCCTCAGCATCCCTTCCCTTTGGACCAGACGGGAGCTCCGAGCATCTCCGCCAGCCTGGTTGCTCCTCACAAGGGGATGCGCGTTTCCCACATGAGATGTTGAGCCCTGTATGCCCCACAGATGTGTTTTTATTACTGTTTACTACTGCTTTTGGATATCGGCGATGCTGGGAACGTGCTGGAGCTTCTCAGCCACCCAAGTACATATATTCCCGTCCCCAAAGGCGAAGCAGCCGGTGGAGTCTCCCCGCGGGGTCCGGCCCCAGGGAAGGTCTCAGCGCAGGCTCCGCTCTCATTCACATCAAATCGGGCTACGGGCCTTTAAATGAGTGAATTAGGCAAAATTTGGTGTTTCTCCAAGAATCCTCCGGAAATCTGCTGTTGGAAAAGCAAGCTCATCTTAAAGCTACACGCACGCAGAGCAAACAAGTTTTTCACTCTCAAGAACTGCAGAAACTTAGGGTGGAAAAGACCTTTTTGGTCCTACCCAGCCATTTTTCTGGCCACTTTGAGCTTGAAATTGAAATCTTGGGGGCTTTACTCCTGGCTTCGGAACCTCTCGTCGTGCACATTTCCCTGGAGTTGTCGCAGCAATTTGCAGATGCCCCATGAGAAACGGGGGTGATGGGGGTACCCTAATGAGAAAGACCAGGCTTGTGCAAAGCCTGGCTCAGCAAAGCGGCCGTGTGGAGAGAGGCAGGTGGCAAGCAGGGGGGTTTGAGCGGTGCCAAACTGCCCTTCTGCACCTGTGCCATCCTCAAGCCTTCCTCCTCCTCCTCCTCTAAATGAAATGCTTCCCATCCAGAGATGCAGCACCAGCCGTTATCCCATGAGGAGACAGAGGATGCTCATGAGGAGTCCTGGATGATTCTATGCCGGATGGAGCCCACCCCACTGCTCCCCTTTTTGGGGCAACACCAGGATGGAGGGTCAGGGTGACTCATGTGGCAACCAGCTCCACCGCAAGCTCGCCCGCAATTGCAACACCACAGAGATATTAAACCAAACCAGCCAGGGAGCCCGGCATCCAGGCAGCTTCCTAACACGCCCCTGGGGTTGCTATCAACATCCCTGTTCTTCTTCGCAATCGCATCCAACATTTATCATCCCAGGTTTACAACAGAAGCCCAGGGGCTGGGAAACGGGGTGTGACCGCGCAGGACGCGATTGCGACGCTGCCCAAAAGGGTCTTTTCTTTTTGGGTGCGCCGGGTTGCAGCCGCCCCACCGTGTGCTGATGCTGCTCCGGCTTTCGGCCACTGTGACCCGAAGCAAGGTGTAGACATCAATTGAAGTTTGTACGTCGCTTTCCCATAAGCTGATTTAATTCATCCTTTTATCCGACCGGTGCAATTTTCTTGCTTAAGTGAACCCTGACACTTCCCTGCTGGGAGAGAAGGGGTCGAAAGAAAAGTCTTTCTTGGTGAAACAGGCATTTCAGCACCCAAATCCATCACTTATAGAGTCATGGAGTCCTGGAAAAGCCTCATCTGGGCTGCACATCGGGGACCAGAGCATCCTGCATCCCGTCCTCCCCATCCCAGCGCTGCCCTTTGCCTCCACAATACCCCGGGTGTTTTGAAACAAAACAACCCCCTTTTTCTTTTCGTTTCAACAGAAATGTTTTTGCCTGGAGTTTCAAAACCACCCAGGTGTCATCACAACCTCCACTCGGACCCCTCACCTAGATCAGGGCTGGAAACACACCCAGCAGAGCCTCCCGCTCTGGAAACGGGGTGTTCTGGAGCTGGAAACACCATCCTTGCTCTTCTGGGAGGGAGGCGGGCGAAGGTCTCTGCAGCGAGCAGATCCTGAATGGTTCGGGTTATTATTAAGCACAGCGTTTTGTCTCTGCTGCTTTCACGCTCCTAGATTAAAAAGAATCTTGCAAAGAGCCAAACACCGAGGTGATTTATGTTTATTTTGCTCACTTAATAACCCTACAGCATGTCCTTCCCTGGGGCATTAGGGTGTATCAGACACGCATTAATTTAAATTACAACCGTGCCTGATATTTATTTTCTAATATATTTTTATGGTAACATTCCCCACTTATAGCCATCTAAAATAATAGTAAAAAAAAAGCGCCAGGCCACACCAAGAAGCTGTAATCACAACCTAATAACCTTAAAAGCAATCGGGGTAAATTGTCTGTGGTGCTGACCCTGGAAAGCTGGAGAAGAGGCTTTTTGGAGCAGTCTCACAGCGGTGACATCGCGGTGCGGCCACCCCTGTCCCCTCTGTTGGGGACCCAGGGGTTTCAACGGGACCCCTCGAGCTGCTTCTGCTCCTTGGGGACCCTCGGGGACTCACAGGGAGTCTTCCCAGGGGCTCTAATGAGCCTCGGTTCATTTTCATTATGGATGAGGCTGTATAGTGCATGGGCACAGATTTGTGCAGCACCATCTATGTGATGGTCCCTGCCTGCTGAGAAATGGTGTCCTGGCATGATATTGATATTAAAACCACTCATTTTCAGTGCTTGTAGCTGTGTCAATCCCCAACCAGGCAGATCTACTGGTTATAGGGCACCAACCCACCCAGGTTCAGCTTTTGAGGTTCTGGATCTGCCCTAAAGAGAAGCTGCTTGTGGAAAGAAATGCGCTTTTCCCCTCTTTCTGTGCCTGTAAGCGGCGTAGACGAAGTTTATCAAACTTCCATGCTCAGAGGGGCAGCGAATGAGCCAAATATCACTTGGTGAGTGAAACCCTGTGAGATTTAGAGGAAATAATGGGCTCTGGGTGATGTATCTGGTTCCATGCAGCTCGGCCGGTTTCGGGGATGCGGTGCTGGACCGAACATCACCGGAGCCTGCGGAGAGGAGCAGGCGGCTCCGGAGCAGCGAATTAAACTCTCATTTGCACGCATGAAAAGCGAAGCAACCGGGCAATTAAGAGCTGAGTGGGAAGTCAGGCAGATGGTGTGGGGTACCCGTGTTTCGGCGGGATGCTGAGCATCATTTCTGCCTCGGGTCCGGGTTGTCTGTGCCACTGGCTCCCAGCAGAGGTCGAGGACCTTGAGTCATCCCCGGGATTTGGGGATTGCGGCCGTGGGGAAGCACTGGGGAGTAGGAAATGGGGATAACTCTGGGTTTGGGAAAGATGCTCTGGGCCCAGTGGGAAAGGGGATTTTTCTGGGTTTTGGGGTGCGATGGGATCTGAGTCCAGATCCTGATTTACCTGTTCTGGTGACATCCCCACCTCAGTCAGCTTTTCTACCACAAACCCTTTTCATTCTTTATCACTATCTATTCCTACTAATTCCTTTCCTGATGGAGAGAACACGACGTGGACACGCCGAGCTTTGATTCGCTGGCATCATGACATTGGCATAACGGGATGTGGCATTTAGAATTAAAAAACCCGAGGATTATTTGCGTGGTAGGGGCTGACAGTCTCCTTGGGGCACAAAACCCCCGTTTGATGGTGATGGGAGCAGCGCGGGTGGTCTGGAGCGGGGAGAGGGTTGATGTGGGCGAGCTGGGGTGGATCGGGACCATCCCACACCCCGGTGTGGGAACCGGGCTGAACAACCAGCGAACACGCGAATGGGCAGCGGGGCTGGGAAATGCCAGAGGTTGGGAGTGCTGGGAGCGCCCTGCCCTGCTCTCTCCACGCACAAATAATTGGAGGGAGAGTTTCTCTTGGACCAGTTGTATTTTGTATATTTTTCTCACATGTTTTTTTAGGTTGGAAAGCCCGGAGCAGGACGAGCCGGGGTAGGAGCGATCCTCCCTTTGGCGAAACCCAAAGTTTGCACCTTCCCCTGCGAGGAGGTGGTGGAACAGATCCCGCTCCAGCTGCAATTAGCATCTTGCTCCTTTATTCCTTGTTCAAGCCTCCGCTCCGCTCGCAGGAGCCCGCTTTGCCATCCCGGCGGCTCTGCCTTTCCCGGGATGCTCCCCAGAGACGATTCCGAAATCCTGACCTCATTCCAAAGATCACAGAAAGCCAGAATAGCGACTCAGGGCTGCTTTGAAGCTTTTTCTCCCCCTCTTCAAGCTGCGAGCAGCGCGGATTGTCCGGGGATTAATTTCCCCGCTTGGCTAATTGTTGGTTAATCACATCACCTCCCCACGGGACACGGTCCCCAGCACCCAGATGGGGTCCCCAGGGCTGGGATGGGACGCGCTCCCGGTGCGGTGACAACAGCCCAGCCCTGGGTCCCATCGTCATCTGTTTGTCCTGGTCCCCTGCCAGCGATTGTGCCGATTCCCACACCCACTTTTCCATCACCCTCCGTCCGTCCTCACCCGGGCAAATCGCTGGTGCTTCTCACCACCCAACCCCTTTTTTTCATTATTATTATTATTATTGTTATTATTGTTTTTTCCCCTCCTCTCCGATGGGATCAGACACGTTCGGGAGAGGGGGAAGAAAGGAAAAGAAGGCAAAGAGAAAAAAGATCAAGAGGAAAACAAAATTGTGACTCACTGCCTTCTTAATTTATTTGTATTTATTTATTCCCCCCGCCCTATGCTGGGATGTGCAGCGGGCAACACTGAGGCTGTGATCTACACGGATGCTGTCCAGCTTGGCAAAGGGTGTTGGGAATAATGTTCTCCTCTCTTTTTGGCTGAGGAAAAGAGGCGTGTAGAGCAGGTCCTGGCATGGAAATGGTGTGGGTCAGATTTTTCGGGCTGTCCAGGTCTCCGTGCGAGCGTCCCACCGGCATCCCCTGCCCCACACAGCATGGTCTGGAGGGTGGAACTGTCCAATTCCAGCTCCTCGCTGGGGGAAAGAGAGAAAGGGAAGATAAAAGGCTGCGAAGCTCAAATGGTGTCATTAGAAACTATTAATGCTCTCATAAAAGGGCATTAATAAACACGGCAGCTCATTAGCATCCATTAGCTCCCCTCCTGGCAGGGATTTTTGGGGGCTGCTGATGTGTGATGCTCCCCTGGCCCTCACCGGCATTGAGCCAAGGGGCAACAGGCTGTGGGGGGGTGATTCCTCCCTGCAAACCATGACCCCCGCACTGGGAAAATCCCCTTTCCCACCTGCGAGGGATGGGAAATTCACAGGAGCACACGGGGCTTCACACCCGACCCCAGCAGCATCTCTCGCAGCCCGTGCGCCTTGCAGAGTTTGCTCCCTTGCTTCCAAAATAACTGGTTAGTATTACAAATAAAATAAGGCAGGGTTTACAGTGCTCATCCCGACTTTCTCCCTCCCGCCCTCTTCCTGTTCTCGCCTCTTTAAAGGAGATTTCTCCTTTGACTCTCCCATCCCCGGGGCGAGCCAGAACCCGCAGCATCTCGGGGCGAGCAGGGAACCCACAGCAGCGGGGAGGAGGTTCGGCCGCTCCCCAGCACCCATGGCCAAGCCAGGAATAGCAGCGAGGTCCCCGCCGCAGGGGAGCAGCCCTACCCGGAGCTGGAATTAAAAGAGAAGCCTTGGAAAAGCGGGGGCTGGCGGCCGGCCCGGCTTGGGGTTTGCTGCGAGGTTCTGCTGGCAGCCCAGCCCCACGGCGCACATCTGGGGGAGCGGGAACAGCTGCAGGGGCTGGGCACACATGGCTGGGTAGAGCAGTTGTGCACATCTGGGCAGATGGGGCATGTGTGTTGTCTGGGTATGGCCAGCGTGCACGTCTGGGCAGAACGAGTGTGCACATCTGGATGAGGGGGCATACACATCATCTGGGTAATGTCTGTGTGCACATCTGGATGAATGTGACAGGCACATCTGTGCATGTTGTCCTCGCACATCTGGGCATCCTGGGTAGGGAGGGAGCCCAGCACAGCCCCACAGCCTCGTGTCCCACCCCAGTTCACCCCCAGCTGCTTCTCCCCCGCACGCCGCCTTCCACCCCACCAGGAACCACCCAAAATCTTACTCATCCCCTCTCCATGGGGATATTTTCATCTCTGGACCCGATGACCGGGGACACTTGGTCCCCGGTGACCCTCACCAGCCCGTGACTCAGTGCAAAGCAGGTTTCTTTTCTTGGTAAAAGCAAAACCTTTGATCCCAAAGATCCAGGGAACCGACCCTGCTCCCCGCGTGCACTTTTGCTTGCAGTTTATCTGATGCATCTTATTTCTTTCTATTTCTTTTTTGGGGTAATAACTCCCCGGGCAGGTTGGGACGGAGGAGCCCTGGCAGCAGCGCGTGTGTGGGCAGGACTGGAATAACGGGTGCTGGGGGGAGGATGTACAAGCGCTGGCAGCGTCGGTGGGAGGTGGGGGCCACTTGGGAATAACACAGCAGGTCAGGGGTGAGGTGGCTCTTTTGGGGGCCAGGATGGGGCCAAAGCTCCTGCTGCTGTCCCCTTGCCTTTAATCCAGTCCTGGCAAGATGCTCGTTGTCTCAAAGCATCCATGCTCCAGGAAAGCAGCATCCCAGGCCACTGGTGGCCCCACATGTGGGTGACAGCAGGGTGACAGCACCACCTGTGTGCCAGGGCATCGTGCAATGAGCATCTCAACCCCAACTATAATAAAATCCCAAAATAAAACTCTGGGGACGCTCCTTCCCCATCTCCCCAGCTCCCTAATGACCTTTGCAAAGAAAACACCCAAAATGTTGGAATATGAACCCCTGGGGACAAGTAGGTGCAGTCAGGGGGGGTTTGTCCCCACCGCATCTTTCTCTGGGGGGTCTCGGTAGCACCTCACCCCTTCTTGTCCTTGCAGGGTGCGGAGCTGAGGAGTGGGGACATCAAAGGACGTGTGTTGTCAGGTGAGTGTGGACCCCATGAGGACGCTGGGACATGACGGGGGGACATGAGGGGTTCCTGCTGGGCGCTGTCTGAAGTAGGAGCCACTCTTTCTCTTATTTTTCTAGAGGCAAAAGTGGTTATAAAAACCCTCCCCGGTGGCTGGAAAAGCTCCAAAGCAGCGCAAGAAGGAGAGGGGGGTGTTTGTGTGCGGGGGGGATGCAATCAAAAAGAAAACCACGAGATAAAAGCGGGTGAATCCCAACAACTTCTGTGATGTTGCATGAACAAAGACTTCGGGTTCCAAGCAGGCTCATGGAGTTCACACCCCCAGGAATGGGGGGAGAGGGGCCCAGGGCTCGTCTGCCTGCTGAGGGTTCAGCCTCTTGTCCTTTGTCATTGCGTCCTCTTGTTCCCAAGGGAGGGTGAGGGGTGGATGTCCCAGCTCTCTCTGTCCTCACCAGCCGGTGACGATGCAGCTGCACCTCCGAGCCAGCTGCAGGCCCCACATCTGGGCAGCCGAACATCTGCAGCAACGTGGGGAAACAACCCTGGGCTGCCAGCAACCCGAGAGCTGCTGCTTCCACTGCCAGAGCAGCCTCCTCCCCCCAAAACTGGGCATGGGGGGCTGCAAAAGCTGGAGTGCAATGACCGGGTGATGGAGGAGAGATCGAGGCACTCGGCATGGGGGCGAGGAGCACCCCGGGGCTCTGGAGTTGAAAGAGGAGGAGGAGGAGGAGGAGAGGGCGGTGGCTGAGGTGGGGAGCAGGTTATTTCAGGAGAGGGAAAACAGGAGCTGCCCCACAGGCCAATTTAGGGGAGATTTGGGTAAGGGAGGGGATGGGATTGGCAGGGAACAGCAGCTGCTGAGCGCTTTCTCCCTCCAGCCCCACACACCCCGAGGGACCTTGGTGCACGGTGATGGGTGGGAGAGCTCGATCCCAGTCTGGATTGGGCAGGTGGGTGCTGGTTGCACTGGGAAGCGGGTCCTGTGCGGGATGCTCAGCCGTTATCTTTTGCATCCCCAGATTACATCCGCCCCACGCCCACACCCCGCAGCGGGTACCACCGCTACCAGTTCCGCCTGTACCGGCAGCCGGCTAACGCAACCATCGCCCTGACCCGCGAGGAGCGCATCTCGTTCTGTAAGGACCACCTGTGTGTGTCCCCCACCCCAAACTGCACCCCGAGGGGTTTCCTGGGGGTACAGGTAACACTATGTGTTCGGGCATTCCCAAAATGCCATCTTGGGGATGCTCGTTTGGTGCAAAGGGACTTGGAATCCTTACACAGGACATGGTTGGGGGGTCAAATCCTTTGCGAATCAGCACAAACCCTCTGCAAAATATCTGGTAACGGCCTGGCTAGCGGGATCGGGAGGAGGGAGAGATCTCTTGGCCATGAAATGGGGCCGAGTCCTGGCTGGCACGTCCGCCCTGGGTTGCATCACCACCAGCTCGGAGCGTGCAGATAAGGATCAGACCTGGAGATGGTTTAGCAACGGATTGCTCAAACGGGGCTGACACAACGCCCGCCACCTCCCAGCTCCCCTCCGCCCCACGCCGAGCGCGATGGGGCTGCCACCTCCCAAAATCGCCGCACGCCAAGGATGGAGGCGAACAGCCAAGACCCTGAAGATGCGACGGGACCATCCCCACTGCTTTGTCCTGGATGAGTGCACCCCTGGAATGGACAGGGACTCATCCTGCAAAGCGCGAAGCGTGGGTTCTGTCCCCGGGACGGTGCGAGCATAGGGCACCGCAGCTCACGTGGCCTCGGCAAGGGAAATTTCCAAACTTTCCCAGCACACGAGCACAGCTCGATCGGCAGGTCAGGTCGGTGCCTCTCGCCTGACTCACCCCCGCACCGTCTCCACCAACACGGCACATCCCGGCGAGCTCCTTGTCCCCAAACCCCCCTGCCATTGCCCAAAACCCACCGGGACATGATGCTGCGAGTCTCTCTGCGGGTTATTTCTGCCCTTCACTTTGCTTTCTGGCTCATTAGCTTTGCTTCTTAATGACGTGCGCTGAAGCCACCCCCCTACCAGCGCTGGGGCACTTCCACAGCCCCTCGTCCCCGTGTTGTCAGAGGAGGGCACTCCGCTGCTGTCACCCAGGGCCACACACCGGTGTCCCCGTCACAGCATCCGGGGCTGGGATGGGAGCCTGGGACACCCACCAAGGGGCTTTTTCCAGATAAATCCTCTTTTTAGTGGGATGTGCATCCCCGGCTCCCAAATCTCACACCTGAAGGGGTTCAGCCACCAGACCCACATGTCCCCCAGAAGATCCTCCCTTGTGCCCATGGCCCCAAGGCACAGGATGGCAGGGTGCTCCCCACCTCATGCCATCTCTATCCCATCCTCAAGCTTTTGGTGTCTCGAGGGTTTTAAGTAAATCCATTCCCAGGGACCGCGGTGGGACAAACACCAATGGAACCGCTGGCGCATCCAGCCTTGCGTGGGTCACCATCACTGTCACCATCACTGTCACCATCCCTCTGGCACCTTGTCCCACTTGGGGACAACACGGAGCCCCATGAGGGTGTTTCTCAGGGACAAGCTCCCCCTGTCACCCCCTGCCCAAGCAAAGCTACGGGCTGCACGCTGGAGGCTGAACTGGGAAAGGCACTGGGCCAAACTGGGCTGAACTGGGCTGGGCGGGATGGCAGGAGCTCGGTGGCAGAGCCGAGGGGCTGGAGCCTCCAGGAGAGGGCACTAAACTGGGACCTGCTCGTCCCCACACCTCCCAAAGAACCATTTCTGCTGCACATCCCCGGGAAATTAAAAACCGAGGGGCAATGGCGAGTATGGAAAATCAATCACTGCTGCTTCTTCTGGCCAAGGGTGATGGAGCACCCGGCTCGTGTCCCCCTGCGACACAGCACCAGTGGCAATGGGGAAACCAGTTGTTTACACCAGAGGTGTTTCTCCAGGCTGGCTCTTGAGCAAAAAGCCTTGTTTCATCACCAAAAACACAGCATCCTGATCCTTCTCTGGGAGTGTTTCTGATCAACCCCTGCACCAGCCGGCTCTCCTGCTGTGCAGCCTCAGGCAAATAACCCTCTTGCAGCCTCAGTTTCTCCACCGGAGCGTGATTCACTCCGCTTTTTGGCTGTGCAATTGAATTGTCAGGGGGTACGAGCTCTGGCCCCCTTGGGACCGAAGATGGGGACGCTGGGGGTGTCCCCAAGGCTGAATGGGCACCAAAAGGCAGTGCAGCCCTTCCTCCCCACTCGCCCCATGTCCCTCACGAGCTGTGTCCCTTACCAGCTGTGTTTGTACTTTGGGCGAGATGCGAGATAACAGTTTGTGGTCTGCAAAATGTCACAGGCATGGCGGGGAACCCCCTCGGCCGGGGGAATTCGGGTGTCCAGCCACAGTGGGGTGGCACCGGGGACATTTCCACCCATCCACAGCCCATGGGAGGATGGGGGCCGTTTGTTTTCCACCTCCTTCCTTTCTCTTGCCGGTTAACTTTAATTAGCAGAGGATTTTGAGGCTTAATTGCACCTGTCTGCTGTGCCGTATCTCCCTCTGCTTCCACCTGGTGCACCCTGGTGTGCATGGGGAGATGCCCCCCGGCACCCCCACCCCTCCTCCTGCCCCAGAAAGGGATTTCACACCTGGAAATGCATTTTTGCCAACCAGCAATGTCACCTTTAGGATATGGCGAGTCCTTTGGGGAGCAGGGACCCAACCGGCCGCCCTCCCCACGGCTCCATCCAGCTCCGGCATCGCATCGGAGCAGCGGCGTTGACTCACAGACCGACCTCGTGCGTCTCCCATCCGCCCAGCTGGAAAATCGAGTCGGACCGGGGCCCGGCGGGGAGGGAAAGGCTGCGGCTGGGCCGGGAGACAGCGGAGGGCTGCGGGGACCACACGGTGCCGGCCAAAGTCCCTGGGTGTCGGTTAATGGTGACCGAAGCAGCCGGCGGCCTCCCGCCCACCTCTGCCGGGACATCATTAATCTTGGTGGAAAAGCATCAGGGCTCCTATCAGGGAGAACGGCCCCGCTGATGAGGCTGATAAATTACAGCCCGTGGTGCTGCGGGGGAGGCAGGGATCGCTGGTTTGGGGGGGCAGGGTGTGAAACAGCCCTGTGTACCCATTGCTGGAGGGTCCCCGCGCTCCCGTGAGCCCAACGGCCGCCCCGTGCCTCAGTTTCCCCACCCAGCGCCCAGGGATCACGCAGCCGCTGCGCGTGTGGGCGTCGGCGGGCGCTCAGATAAGGGTCATAGCGTGATGATATAATCCTGCAGGAAATGAGCTTGAAAGTGGACCAAGCCGCGGATGAAGCGTCGCATTGTTTTGGCAGGGAGAGGGGCCGGCGGCACCGCGACCTCAGCTCCCCGGCCGGTCCCGTGGTCCTGGTGACTCACGGCCCGTGCGCGATTCAGGATGGTTTGCAGAGGGACGTCACCCTGGGGTGCAGGAGGCCGTGCTGGGATGGCACACCCAATTTGGCGATGCTCCCAAGGGCTTGGATTTGGGGTGCAGACCCCCTGCCCTGGTACCCACCCGGAGCATCGCTGCCATGGCCAAACCAGCGGCTGCACCCGGGGCTTTCCCCGCGGCCGGTCCCGGTTTCCCCAGCGGGACGGGCACAACCGGTGCCATGGCAGGTAGGAAAGTAGGTCAGGAAAAACCCTCACCCTGCGTGCGGCGACAGCGAGAGCTCGGCCCCCCCGGCTCCTTTCATCCGCATCTCTCCAGAGGCTGCTCCAACATCAATGCCGGCTCCCGGCACCCCTGGGATTTGGGGGTGCTGCTGCATCTCGCTTTCACCCCACTCCCGTGGGGCACCGGCCGCTCCCAGTGGAGTTTTCCGAGCGCTTTGATACCCATCGGATGAAAGGCACCCGCTGTGGGCACAGAGGGAGCATCCCCCCTTGGGACCCCAGAGCTGGGGGGATGGATCAGAACCCAAAGCAAGAGTGTTATTTGGGGATGGAGGTGTTTGTGGAACATTTTGGTGGCCATGCAGGGGTATGCTGGGGGTCATAGCCATTGCCTGGCAAACCTGAAGCCCCCTTGGGCTCCTGCATGGGGACCTGTCCCCCTCCTCGGGCTGCGGTCCCAGCTGACAGCGACTCTGGTGTGACACAGTGGGACTGTCCCTGCCTTTGGCTTCTTTTGGGTCCTCAGTGGTGGCGGTGACACCTGGGACACCCCCAGCCTTATGTGTTTCACCATCTCCTCCCAGCTGGCACCTCGGGGTACAGGATCTGGTCTGAGCATCCTGCCACCCCCTTCCCAGGCACCAGAGCATCCTCTTTGCAGCTTTTCTCACCTCTTTCACCGTGTGAATTTTGGGGGTGTCCTGTGCAGGGACAAGGGACATTCTATGAGCTGCGGGGCGTTCGCAGGGTGCAGCAGAACTGGGAACATCTTTGGAGCCCATCGGGGGGTTTTTTGGCCACGGCAGGGCCTGACTCATTGCCTGAGGAGGATGGGGAGCAGTTAGGGGAGAGCTGGGCACCCCCCGAGCCATCGCTGCCCTGCACGGGTGATGCAGCAGCTTGGGTTTTGCTCAGCACTTTTATTTTCAAGAGCAACGGGGACGGTTTTGCTCGGTTGGGGCTGAGATGGGGCAGATAAGGGCTGCCAGGCTGCGGTGTGACATTAAAGAGCAGCGCCAGGAAGGGGAGAGGAGGGGAGGACGGGTTTCAGATCAACAACAGGCCCTGTGTCCCCCGCTCTGCGACACCACAGCCGTGTCTCGGCATGGAGGTGGCAGTGTGAGCTGCTGGGGTCCCCGGGGGAAGTCCCTCTGGCCAGGGAGGGTGATGCTCTACCAGCCCCACATCAACACAGTGCAGAGGGGGGGATTTGGCACAAGGGTGCATGGGATACAGCAGGATCCAGCCCCAGAGCATCCCCACCACGTCCCAACCACCACCCAGCCTTCCTGAACCCCTTTCCCTCTCTCCCCAGTTCGCTGGCCGCTGATGAAATTTGTGAAGAAGTATCGGATGGGCTCCCCGGTGGCTGCCACCCAGTTCCTCACCAAACACTACGAGGATTAACGCAACTCATCAAGACCCCCCCAGGACACGTCCACCCTCTACCAGCCCTGCTGGGCAGAACAAACCCCAGCTCCTCCTCTTCCAAACCCTGGGGGGACTCTCTTTCCCTCCCAGGGTGACATCCCAAGCGTGCAGGCAATGCCAGGCATGGCCCAGGATCACCCAGGAACACCAGGGGATGGGGATGGGATGGGATGGGATGGGATGGGATGGGATGGGATGGGGATGGGGATGGAGATCAGGATGATGGGATGGGATGGGGTGGGGAGGAGGATGGAGATGTGATGGGATTGGGAGGAGGATCCGGATGGGATGAGGATGAGGATGGGATGGAGATGGGATGGGGATTGGGATGGAGATAGGATGGGTCCATCTGGGGGGACCCTTGGTGACACCGCACGGGGTGACACCATGGGAACCAGGTGCTGACTCCCTTTTCCCGCGCTCGTTGCCTCAACCCGCTGCTTTTGGAAAGCAAAACCAAAATTAAAGCCGTAAATCAGAAGAGCTCTGCCTGCTGGCCACTTAGCCAGACCTCCCTTTTAATTAGCTCTTTAATTAGGCTTTCATCTAGGACTCGTTTTTCTCCGAGGCTCGGATTCGCCCTCCTTGCAGCGCGTCCTTGGTGGCTCCGCTGTGACAAGGCTGATTTATCCCGCCGCTGGCCAGGAGCACTTTGAACAAACTATGGGCAGCGAGGCCCCGGGAAGCATTTTGCAGGCTGGGGAAACTGAGGCACGAAGGAATGAGTCGCTCACAGCCCTACGGGGAGGTTTAGCATCATTCAGAGGGGATGAGGACGCTCCTGTTGCTGCCTCACTCCCCTGCATCACTCCCTGGGTCTGTCCCAGAGCAACCTGCTCCCGATAAAAGGGAGAAAGCGGGTCTGTGACATCCCCAGCAGTGAGAGCGGCTTTCACTCCATGCCGGGGGGTGTTAAACGTGGCCGGGACTTTCCCTCCAGCAGGAAATGGCTGTTTATTGCCTTGCAAGGGCTGAATCACGCAGGCGCATTGCACAGGTCCTGCAAAGCTCCACCGGCCTCGTGTCCCATCGAGAAGGGTCGGGGTGAGGGGACAAGGGGAACGCTGGGGGTCCCGGCTCACCCCGGAGTACACGGCGCTGGGTGAAGCTGCAGGACACGGCGGGGAAGGAGAATAACAAGAAAAGGAAACCGCGCGAGATACCGCAACCCAGGGAAAAAAATACAAACCACGCTGCCCGGCTTTGCCATCGGCGTTAAAATTAGCAACAGGGGAAATGACACTTCGAGATGTCATGGAAGTCTGCTAAAGTTGGATTTCTCCTTCTCTTTTTCTATACTTACACTCCGTTTAGGGTGTAATTGGCCCGTCAGGTTAACGCGGAGGGACTGGTGTAAATGAAAGGTCACGCTTTGTTGACATCCTGCAGCCAAACTATAGTCATCCTTTCCTCCCTGCCTTTAATTCCTTGTGGCTGGTGTGTTTATTTTTGGTGGAATGAGGAGAGAAAAGGCAATCGGATGTTTGTCCTTCTAGGAAATTATCACCATCGTTCTTGGTTTAAATTTGAGCTGAGGATGGGAGGAGTCAGATGCTTGGTGCAGGATGGGATGGGGATTGGGATGGGATGGGATGGGATGGGATGGGGTGGGGTGGGATGGGATGGGATGGGATGGGATGGGGTGGGGTGGGATGGGGATGGGGATGGGGTGGGATGGGATGAGATGGGGATGGGGATGGGGTGGGGATGGGGATAGGGATGGGGATGGGGATGGTGATGGGGATGGGATGGGGTGGGGAGGAGGATGGAGATGCAATGGGATTGGGATGAGGATGAGATGGAGATGGGATGGGGATTGGGATGGAGATGGGATGAGGATGGGGATGGGGATGAGGATGAGGATGAGGATGAGGATGAGGATGAGGATGAGGATGAGGATGAGGATGAGGATGGGATGGGGATGGAGATAAGGATGGAGATGGAGATGATGGAGATGGAGGTGAAGATGGAGATAAGGACAGGGATGTGGATGAGGGCAGGGCCAGGTATGGAGAATGAGGATGGAGATGGGAATGGGAATGAGGACAGGAGTTGAGATGAGGATTAGATGGAGATGGGGCTGAAGATGGGGACAGGGATGGAGCTGGAGAGGGAGGTGGGGACAGCGATGGGTGCAGCCACAGGACCAGCCAGCCCAGAGCCACAAACCCTCACCTGGATGCACACAAGGCCTTCACAGCATGGAAAATATTAATTGTGGGGTTTTGGGTCAACGTTGATAATTTACAAAGAAAGAAGGAAAAAGAAAAAACAGAAGGAAGCCACGTAGAGTCACTTTGCGCTGGTCTCACCCCCTTTATCTCTCCTTCCATTCGCTCACCATCAGCACAGGAGAGAAAAGAGAAGCTGAGTCTCTCACTGCCTAAATGTAGAAAGTTTTGCTTCTAAATCAGTTTGTGATGGAAAGGAAACACGTCACGTCCCGGGGGAAGTGGCTGGTTTTCAGCAGCCACAACCCCAGCGCTGCAATGGAACAGCCCAGCACTGAAATAGCTGCACGCTCTGTTATTGTCACCAATATAGGGTTTTTTTTCTCTGTCTACATGTGTCATTTTTAGCATCCAGAGGAAGTTTTATTTGTATTTGTTACCTCGAATTTCCACTGTCGTGGCTTTTTAAAACATTTTTTTTAAATTTTTTCTTTTTACATTTGAAGATCCAGGAAGGGGACAGGAAAAAATAGAGCGGAGGGAGCTCGGGTGCGATGGGCTCGATGGGTGGAACGTGGTACCCACAGCACTGCCGGCCTCTCCTCCTGCATCTCCCGAGCATCCCTGCAGAGCCCGACGGAGCTGAAATTCAACAGACCCATGGAAACACGTGTTGGTTTAGACTCTTCCAGCCCCTTCCCAAAGCAAACCCACCCACTCGATGGGACAACCGAGGAAGAGGAAGACTCGGGGTTTAAAAACTATCACAGTGCTTTTGAGAATTGCGTGTTCCTGGTGAGCAACGGCAGCTCCCAGCAGCACATGGGGGGTGTTTCTTTCCAAAACCGGGCTGGAGGCCAGAAGAAGCCTGCGCTAAATGCAATCCCGAAGTCAACAGGGTAATAATTACCTATTTTTAATGATTATTGAAATAATTACTGTAATGAGAAAAAGTCTCAGCCCCTGTCTCAAGAGGACGTTCCATTCCCTGATGGAGAGCATCCCCCCTATGGTGGGACCACCCCAGGAAAACACAGATCATGGGGCAGGGGATGTTAAGGAACAGGTAGTGGGGGCTGCCCCTTGCACCCACTTGGCCTTAGTGACACATGGGGACAATAGAGGAACAATACAGGGACAACCCAGCTCTCGGGGAGCAAAGTGATGGCAGCAGCTCCCCCTCGCACAGGTCCTTGCACAAGAAGGGATTAGCAGGATCAGCTGCTGATGATCTAAGCGCATAACTATATCAACCTGTGAATTAATTAACGAGATCTCACACTCCACCATGGCACTATCTGCAGATCTGATGCACTCCTCAAGCATTCAGTGAATTAAGCCTTGCTGCAACCCCCCGCCCCGGGGAAATAGGTCAAGATTGTTAATCCCCATGTGCCGGTGAGGATGAGGTGGGGACGCACACGATTGCACGTTTTGGGTGCCAACGCGGGAGATTTTTGCAGGCAAGCTGAGCACCAGCATCCCCATGGGACTGGGAGGGGACTGGGCTCCCTGGATCAGCCTTGGGTGGGCGATGGGCATGGATGGTGGGATGCTCTGGTACCTGGTACTGCGGATACACAAAACCCCCAGCCCCAGGGTCCCAGGGTGCAGGGATGGGGCTGGTGCTGGGTGCGCACAGCAGGACCTGGGTTTGGGATGCTGTGGATTCCTCCCGGTGGCTCCAGGAGCAGTGACCCGGCAGCCGGGCGGGCCCTGGGAGAGGCAGCCTGGGCTGCGGCAGGAATTTAGGGCTCCTGAAGTAATAGGGGAAGGCGTGCGAGGCGAGGACAGGGACACGTCCCCACCTCTGCGTGCCACGCCAGCACCCGGAGCGGACTGGCAGGCAGCAAGAGGCACGCAGGATGCTCCTGGTGTGATGGTTTCATTCATTAGCAATAATAATTAATTCTTATTTGGCCTCAAAAACGACGTGTGTTGTCAGAGGAGCTTTGCAGGGCTGTCTGGAGGAGCCCAGTCCCCCTCGGATTTGGGGGGTCCTTGTTCCCCCATCCCACTCGTGGTGGCTCAATGGGATGCAAACGCTGCTATTGAGCACAAGACGCTGCCCCGGATGCCCAGACGTCCCATCAAGGGATGCTCAGCAGAGACCAAAACCAGCGTTGGGGTTTAGTTTCCTCTCCCAGCTCGCTCTCGGCGTCGGTCGGGCCGGGTTTGGGAAGCTCCCAGCCTCACCCGCTCCGCCGCCAGCACCAGCACCCTCAGATGTGGTTTGCCCCAAACATTCCTCAGTAGAAAAAGCAAACAAAAACCAGGTTGTTGATGGGGTGACCCTGGCCCAGCAGGAGCACCCACCGCTCTCGGTTGGTGCCAGGCTCCCCTGCCTGCACCACGCAGCCCCTGGCTTGTCCTCGCTTGTCGGGAGCGCCTCGCTTCCCATTCCCTCCTCGCATCCCCACGGGTCCTCGGCTAACCTCACATTTCCTCATCGCTAGGAAATGGCTAATTCCCCCTGGGCTGGTTTCAGTGGATGCGCAGATCCCTCCTCGCCTTTGGCCTCTCCCCAGTTTCTCCGTCCGTGGTTAAAGCCGAGCCCTGCAGCGCTTTCCCAGCCTTGGACATGCGTCCCCTGGCATGGCATCCTCGGATGGACACCCACACTTTGCCAGGGGATGGATTCACCCCCAGCTCAGGCTCTGTGCTGCGTTCATGCAAAGTCGAGCCCCTTCCCTTTCAGGCAACATGTGAGGATGGAATTTCTTATTATGAGGGTGGTAAAACACTGGCCCAGGTTGCCCAGAGGGGTGGCGGATGCCCCATTATATCCCAGGCCAGGCTGGATGGGGCTCTGAGCAACCTGAGCTGCTGAAGATGTCCCTGCTCATAGCAGGGAGGGAACTGGGGGAGGTGGGAAGGTCCCTTCAACCCCAAATACTCTATTATTCTAATTCCCTGGCATCGCTGGTGGACACGGAGGATTTGGAAAGTCTCTGCCATGCTTTGGTGCCGGTTGCGCCACGAGCTCCCGTCCCATGAGGGAACTGCTCACATCTCCAGAGCTGTGTGTCATGGCTCGGTTCTCGGAGCTGAAACGCAAGCATCCATTTCCTCTTCTGTTTCTTGGTTTCAGGTTTAAAAGAAAAGCCCCAAACCCCTCCGTAGTATCTCTCTGCAAACCCTGCACTGCCTGGTCACTCCAGGGCTCCTGGACGGAGCCACAACACGGAGGTTTGTGCTTGTCCCATAACGTCAGAGCTGGTTTTGCAGCCCCGTCTCTGTCAGCTCTGCCCCTGATCGCTGCCAGCGGTCCCCAGGCTCCAAGCCCCGTTGTTCCCAGCGGTGCTACTCCCTCAGGACTGCTTTTTGCTCTGGATTTACTATTTCATTTTCCTGCTAATCACACTGTCTCCTTATCTCTGGGTCACACTGCACCGGCTGCCACCACTATTGTTCCCCTGCCGCGGGTTGGATAATAACAGGAAAGACTCCGGGCTTGCAAACCAAAACCTGTCGCGGACTTAAATGACCCAGAGGTTCCCAGGTCCCCTCGCTGCCACAAGCCGGAGTCACTCGCCGACCCCAGGCCCTGAGAGCAGCAGAAACCCTTGGGATGCTCTTTGGGGGGGCACAGCACAGCCGGGCATCATTGCTGTGGTGTGACGCGGAGAAGGGGACAGCGGTGATGTGGGGACCATGGGATGCAGGCAGAGCATCCCCCACCACACCCCATGCTGCTGCGGGTGTTTTCCTGGTCTCCAGCTGGTTCCCAGTGCTGCCACCTTCAGGGACCATCCCCAGGGCCACCCAGCACCCATTTTCCTGAGCAGGATGCTCAGGGTTACCCCAGGTTCAGCAGGGGGGGGATCTGCAGCTCCTCTCTGCTCCAAAGGGCATTTCTGCACCCCCGGAGCTTTCCACACTGGTGCTGTGCAGGGCAAGGCAAGGCTGGTCTTGCCACTGGGGAAACTGAGGCAGGAAAGGCCTTGGCCAGTGCCCCAGCCTGGCTCCCATGGGGACAACATACAGGGACCTGCCTTTTGGGACCAACCCAGCAAAGCCACCAGCAACATCCCGAGGCTGCAAGTTCTGCCCACGGATCCCTTCACCCCGCAAAAAAGAGGAGGGAGGAGGGAGACGTGCGTCTCCTTTGCCATGCATATTTCAGTGCGAGTGGTTCTGGAGATTTCCGGAGGAGGAGGGTGTGTAGTTTTTCACAGGCAAATCAGGAAAACCTAGGTGAGGCGGGAGACGGCGTTGTGGAAGGGACGCAGGCCGTGCCGGGAGGGTGTTGGTCTGGGATCAGGAAGGCTGTCCAGTAGTTTCTCCTGGCTGGAGTTCTCCCAGCCAAAGTTTGGCCTGAAATGAGGATTTCCCACGCCCAGCAGCAGCAGAGAAAGTCTCTCCTCCTCCAGAAATTACAGATTAGCCCGAATCCTGTCCTTGATGGTGCTGAGCATCTCCCACATCCAGGCCCTGGGTTTCCCAGAGAATAAATTGCTGCTCATGCAGCACCTGCCACATCTGGGCAGCCGGTGTTTGCCAGAGGGAGGTGACATCCCCGAAGTGCCACATCCCACCCTGCAGCCTCATCGCTTGCAAACAAACCACTGGCAGCCCTGAGAAACTTCGGTGGCTTCATCAGATACCTCCACGACACCCACCTCGTGGCTGGGGTGGCTGAAAGACTCGGGGGTTTATTTGTTGCCCTTCTCCAAGCTGCTCGAGAAGAGATTCTGTTGTCGACCATCCAAGCAGCCGCCTACGCACATGGCCCCGGTACAGTCATGCCTGGGGGTAGGAGGTAGGTGACCTTTCCAGGTCCCCACCAGCCACACTCTGTTTACAACTCTGTGACCTTACCAGCCCCAGATCTACATCTACAGCAAAACCAGGGGGCTGGGGAGGAAAACCTCCGTGTTTTGCTAATGTAAGAGCCTCAAGCTTCGTGTCTGAGCATCCTCTGTCATCCAGGGCTGGTGGCACAACCACGGTGGGTCCCCAGAGCTTAAAACCCACAGCTATGCGCTGTGCAAAGTTTCTCAGAGCTCCTGAGATACCAAACCATGTAGTGGGGTGGTGATTGGCATCTCTTTGTGTCCCTCAGCCTCTGAGGCTCGGCTCTGTCCGAGCTTGACTCAAGCCCACCAGCATGGTTTAGGGATGATTTTAATGAGAACGAGCATCCCGTTTGCCTCACCAGCCTCAGGTTCTCCTCCCTGTAAGTACATTTAGGCTGTCATTAATTAGGTGAAAAAAAATAACAGAGTAGTTCCCCATTTAAAAGCCCGGCGGTCCCTGGGGAGCCCATGTGCAGCGTGGCCTCTCGGCACAGCGCGCTGCACCTGCAGCACTCGCGGCACATGAATCACCCGCCGGGCTGCAGGTCCCTGTCACAAGACCGAGAAGAGCGGGCAGAAATCACCCATTTGCTGACAGCACCCAGAGGGACGTGGCCCTGGTCCCCCCAGGGTGCCAGTGGGGTTTTGGCGTGGGGATGGGTGCGCATCGCCCTCCCGCAGCATCACACAGCCCCCAAGGGAGGAGCAGGGGCTGGGAGCAGCGGCGGCTCTCAGTGCTCATGTTTGCTTTTTGGATAAGCTGCCAGCACTTTTTTGGTGTGGATATTATGGGAACTGAACCCACCTGGGACACTACTAAATAGTGTTAAGGCTTGTCCTGAGGTGCAGGGCAATGGAGAGCATGCCAGCATTACTGAGGCACCCTGATCATGATGGGTTTCACGTGGCCTTAGAGACCAAAATAAGTGAAAGCCCTCGGCTGCAGGTTCCATTTAGACCCAACTGTATTTAAAACCATTCAGAGCATCCCAGGTGAGATTTTTTTTTCCACTCTCTTTGGGTAAACTACTCTGCTTAGGACTCTCCGATCTATTAAGCTGAGCTGTAACTAAGCCAGTCCAATCCCCACACGGCCGTTTTCATGCCAGTCTGAGGCTGCCTTGGTTTATTTTGGCTTAAGGCTGTTCCCCATCAACTGGTATCAAGCCACTATTAGCAACCGAGACGGTGTTGGTGCGGGATTAGGCCATTCTCACAGGCTGGGCTTAGCAGCACACATCCCTTCTAGACAGGCTTCTGGTCTAAACCAGGGCCCTTACGATTCAGGAGTTTTGAACCAGGTTTAAACCCTGCTGCAAGGAGTTGGGGTTATCGCTGCACCTGCAGCCCCAGCTGCCCCGATTTGGGGGGGTCCCAGTGAGGAGCAGGTGCCACTTGGGGAGGGGATACAGGTGCATGTTCAGATGCTTGTGTCACTGTCACCCCTTTGCTCATGGCGTGGGGGGCAAACACCCACCCAGGTCTGTATGAGCCAAATACAGGGCTTGGCCTCCTTGGGGTGGGGGGAAACTGGGTTGCTGTGTTGCGGGATGAGGAATCAGGTCGGTGCCCTCTTGCTCCGGTGCAGCAATTCCCAACGCAAGCCCCACCGGTGCCTGCCAAAAAAAAGGCCGAGAAAACCCTCACCCCCCCGCTATAAAGTCTGGAGGAACTGGGGAGGAGTAGTGGGGGTGTTATGGGTCGGGAGGAGCGGCTCGATTCTGGGAGGGGGCCGTGGGAGCCGGACACGCAGCGGGAGACCCGCAGCATCCCCAGGATGCAGCCGCGCTCCGACCGTGGGAATGCGCTGATGGGGAATGGAGGAGCCGGGAGGGGAGTGGGGGGGGGCTCGGCAGGACACCCCCACACACACCCTGGGTCGGGGCGGTGCTGCCCCGGGGGGGGGTGCGGGCGGTGGGTCCCCCCCTCCGCGCAGCGCTCCGCACCTCCCCAGTGCCGGGGGCACCGGAACCGGCCGCCAAAGAAGGCAGCGGAGGCGGGGCCGGATCCAGACCTTGTATGGCGCTTCCCCTCGGCCGCCCGCCCGCCCGCCGCCCCGTTCCCCCCCCCGGAGCCGCCGCCGCCGCGCTCCCCCGGGCCGCGCCGGGCCACGGGAGGGGCGGGGGGGGGGCGCTGGGGTGGGGGGGGGGCTGCGGTTAAAAGGGTTCAACGGGGGGAGTGGCAATGGGGGGGTGAAAATAGACTGAGGGTGCAAAGGAAGAGGGGTGACCTGCAAAGGATGGGGGGAGTGATAAGGGTGCAAAGGATGGAGGGGAGGTGGAAGGGATGGGGGGGTTCTGGGAAGGATGGAGGGGCTTTGTGAAGGAGGGGGGTGCTTTGGGAAGGGTGGGGGGGCTTTTAATGAAAGCAGTGTCCTGCGATGGATGGGCATCGCTGCAATGGATGGGGGGCCTGCAGTGGATGGAGGGACCTGAAGTGCATAGAGCACATGGGCCAGCACCCCCCCACACTCACAAACAGGCCACTGTGGGGGCGCTCTGCTCCCCCCCACACCCAACACATGCTCCCCCCATCCCTGCACACTCCAGCGTCCCCCACACCCCAAACCCCGAGGCTGCTGGCACTGCAGGGCCAAAATCCCCGGGCCCCGCAGCACCGGCACCCTCCCCCCCCAGCCCCCCCCGGACCCCCCCGCAGCCGGCAGCGGGTGCCCGGGCCCCTCCAGCTGCAGCACTCCCGTAGCACGGATTTCACTCCCATTGCAAAGCCGGCCCTGCAGGAATTGGGTAAGTGGAGCTATTGCAACACAGCATTTTTCCATACATTTGCTATATAACTCGGAGGGTTTTAAAGATAGCATCAGTTGGCACACTTAGCACGAAACCACCTAATTACTGACGCCTTGGAAGTGCCAAACTTTTAAAGGGGGGAGGTGAGGTTAAAAATCACAGGCGACCAACAAGTGTTACCTGTTTTAAAGTATTCAAAGCACTGCTCTCCATGGGACCCGCGGCATGGGGAGGGGGCAGCTCGGTGCAATGCCATCTCCTCTGTCACCACTAGCCAGGGAGGGAATTTCAGGCTTCTGCAGCTCCAGCGCCTTCCCCACTGACCTTCTCCTTCCCACTGAACTCCAGGCTCTGCCTGGCGCTGTGGTTTCCCCCGCACATCTCCCATCCCGCTTCTCCCGGGCTGCGGGATGGGGTTTGTGGCCGGTTCCCACCTCCTCCTGCTCTCCAGGGAGCTGGAGGGGCGGTGGGATAAAACCTCCAGGTAAGAGCCTGTTCCTGAGCATCCCCATGGGAATACGCGGGGACGGGCACGGCTACCCCCGCTCCTTCCCGGGAGGGACGAGCGATCCGGGCCGGCACCGGCCCCTCCGCGGGGGAAAACGGCATCGCTAGGCGGGTGGGGGATGCGTGCGGACCGGGAGACCCCCGCCCGGTGCAGAGCGCCGGTGTCCGGCGCGGGATGCCCGGTACCCGGTGCAAGGTGTCCGATGCCCGGTACCGCTCTCCCGGTTGCCCGTTCCCCACGCTCGCCGGCCCCGCTTCCTGCTTTCTAATGTTCCATTGTGCGGAGCTTCCATTGTGACGTCTCGGCCTCGGCTCGGCTTTGTCTGTCCATATATGGGCAGCTACGTCACGGAGCGCTCCCGCCGCCCGGATAAATGGGCTGCGGAGTCCCCGGCGGAGCAGTCGGGCGGCAGCGAGGGAACCTGCGAGCGGAGCCGAGCGCGGGAGGGAGCGGGGCCGGGGCCGGGGAGCGGGAGCGAGCGAGAGGAGGGGTTAAATCCTCCCACCCGCTTCTACAACCACATCTGCCAGCCAGATCGCCCCCTCCCCCTCGAGGAAACACCACCAGGGACCCACGGAGGACCGCGCCCCCCCCGCGCCCCCTCCTCCGCGGCCACCCCCGGCTCCCCCCCCCCTCCTCCGCCTCCTCCTCCTCCTCCCCGGTCCCCCCCCACCCCGGCCCCCGCCCCAACTTTTTCTCTTGCATGATTTCCCTCGCACGGATTTGCCACTCGGATGTTGTTTCCTCGGGAGCTGAGCTCGGAGCCACGTTGAACCAGCCTTTTCCTCCAGTGCTATGACAGGCAAACTACTGGAGAAGCTGCCGGGGACCATGAACACTTTGATGAACCAATTGCCTGACAATCTGTACCCAGAGGAGATCCCCAACTCTTTGAATATCTTCTCCAGCAGCAGCGACTCGGTGGCTCACTATAACCAGATGGCTGCAGGTAAAGGGGGGGGAAGGAAAATGGGGAGAAGAGGAGGTGGGGGGGGGAGCCGGTGGGGCGAGGAGGAGGACGCTGTGGGTAGGGTGTCATGGAGCCTCGGAGGGAAGGGAAGCGCTGGGGCTGGGGAGCGTCCCCCCCCCGCACCCACCCACCCCTTTCCTCGCCGTGTCTCCGCGCGATCGCTGCAGGGCTCCGCCGAGCGCTGCTGCCGAGCCGCCGCCGCAGGTACGGGGACGGCGGCCGGGCTCCGTGGGGAGGAGGACACGGTGTTGCGGAGGGGGACGGGGGGAACGGGACGAGGGGAGAACGGCCCCGGGTCCCCGTGGCGCGGAGGGGCCACCCGCCTGCGCCGGGATCCGTGCGGGTGCGGAGGCGCCGCGGACGCGTGTGGCCGTGGCGGCCGCCCCCCCAAATCCCCGCAGCGTGGGCTCCCCGGGACGCGGCACCGACTTTCCCGGAGCGCGGGGTCGGCGAAGGGGGGGAACGACGGGATGTGGGGGGCACAGGTGAGCGCCGAGGGTGGAGGGGGGGTCCCCTCAAGCCTCGCCGGGCTAAACCCCCCCCCTCTCGTGTTTCTCCTCGCCCGGGGCTCGGCGCAGGGAAGGCGGCGAGTCGGTAACGGCGTCGGCGGCCGCAGCCGGCTCCGCGGAGTGCCCAGCGCTGCCGGGGGCTGGACGGGGAGGAAGCCTACCTGTAGCCGCAGGTACCTCCTTCCCCCGGCCCCACCCGCGGGGCGGCGGCGGTCCGTCCGTCCGTCCCCCCACTCGGGGTAGCCCCGGTCCGCTCCCCGCGGGGGCGGCGGGGGCGGCAGCCCGGCCCCGCATCGCCGGGACCCTCGGCAGCCAGCGCCGCAGTACGCGGAGAGCGGAGCGGGAGGGAAGCAGCGAGGGATAGGAGGGAGCGGGGCCGGGGGGGGCCCGGCGCATCCCTGGTGTCCCCCCCACCCCAGCCCGGGGCGGCGCGGCCCTCCCGGCTCACCCTGCACCGCTTCTCTCGCACTTTGCAGATAATGTTATGGACATTGGCTTAGCGAACGAAAAGGCCGGTCAGGAACTATCCTCCTATTCGGGGACTTTTCAACCTGCCCCGGGCAACAAGACTGTCACCTACCTGGGGAAATTCGCTTTCGACTCGCCCTCCAACTGGTGCCAGGACAACATCATCAGCCTGATGAGCGCGGGGATCCTGGGGGTCCCGCCGTCCTCGGGCGCGCTCACCAGCACGCAGAGCTCGGCGGGCAGCATGGGGCCGCCACAGGGCGAGGTGGACCAGATGTACCCCGCGCTGCCGCCCTACTCCTCCTGCAGTGACCTCTACCCGGAGCCCGTCTCCTTTCACGACCCCCAGAGCAACCCCGGCCTCACCTACTCCCCCCAGGATTACCAGGCGGCCAAGCCTGCCTTGGACAGCAACCTCTTCCCCATGATCCCAGACTATAACCTCTACCACCACCCCAACGACATGGGCACCATCACGGAGCACAAACCCTTCCAGAGCTTGGACCCCATCCGCGTCAACCCGCCCCCCATCACCCCGCTGGAGACCATCAAGGCCTTCAAGGACAAGCAGATCCACCCGGGTTTCGGGGGGCTGCCGCAGCCGCCCCTCACCCTCAAGCCCATCAGACCCCGCAAGTATCCCAACCGGCCCAGCAAGACGCCGCTTCACGAGCGGCCCCACGCCTGCCCCGCCGAGGGTTGTGACCGTCGTTTCTCCCGCTCCGACGAGCTCACCCGCCACCTCCGCATCCATACGGGCCACAAGCCCTTCCAGTGCCGCATCTGCATGCGGAGCTTCAGCCGCAGCGACCACCTCACCACCCACATCCGCACCCACACCGGCGAGAAACCCTTTGCCTGCGAGTTCTGCGGCCGCAAGTTTGCCCGCTCCGACGAGCGCAAGCGGCACGCCAAGATTCACCTCAAGCAGAAGGAGAAGAAGGCCGAGAAGGGCTCGACCGGGCAGCCCCCCGCTGGGCCCCCCGCCGCTGCCACCGCCACCTCGCCCCCCGTTGCCCTCGCCCCCGCCGTCACCACGTGTGCTTGAGGGACTGTGGGGGCCAGCGTGGTGGCACCCCCTCTCCTTCCTTGCCCTCCGCATCGCTCTGTGGCCGGGGGGACCCCAGAGATGGCCTCGCCCCCCGGGTTCAGGATGCCTGGGGGCTGCGCTGCACGGGTCCACTCTGCCTGCACTCGGATTGACCGGGTCTAAGCTGCCCGCACCCGGATCCTGCCTGCACTTGGATCGCCGGGACCCGCACTGCCCGGATCGCCCAGACCTGCGCTGCCCGCATCGGGGCTGCCGGCTCCCGGATTGCCCACACTGCCTGCGTCCAGCACCCGGATTGTCCTGACCCGCACCGTCTGGATCCCGGCTGCCTGTTCCCACACTGCCCGGGTCCGTCCTGCCTGCACCCTCCTTGCCCGGACCCGGGTCACCCGGATCCCTGCACCCCGGTGACCGGATCCCTGCTGCCCGCACTTGGATTACTCGCACTTCCCGGATTCGGGCTGCCCGGCCCCGGATTGCCCAGACCCGGATTACCCAGTCCCGGATTGCTCAGACCCGGCTCCCCTGGCTCCAGCTCTTGGGGCTGCCCGCACCCCTCTGCCCGCACCCCGCATCCCCCCGGGGTCCAGGCCACCCGCACGCAGCTTTTCCCGGCTCCGGGAGCTGCAGATCTCGGGGATCCCGGTTGACCTGGATTCCCGGTACCCGGGATCCGACCCACCCGGTTTCCCCAAGGGTTGGGCTGGGCAGGATCGGGCCCCTCCTGGATCCGACCCGCCCGGTTCCCCCCGCGGGGCTGGGCTCGCCTGGGTGCGGGTGGGGTGGATGGATGGAGCCGATCCGGCTCCTCTCCGCCTCGCTGGGCCTGGATCCGGCCCCCTGGATCCCCCTGGATCCCCCTGGATCCCCCTCCCTTATAGACCCCCCTGCCCAGGCACCGCAGGTAAGCGGGCTCGGCTCCCCCAAAGCGGGTGGGGGGTGGCTTTGCGGGTCCCCCCCAACTTCGGGGGGCAGCGGGAGCGACGTCCCGGCAGCAGCTTTTGGGTGGTTTGTTTTTTCCTTTTTATTTTTCCTTTTTTTTCCCTTTTTCTTTTTTTGTGTTCCGGCAGAAGGGAAAATCTTTACAGAAACGCAGGAAAAAAAAACCCCACAACCCCAGTATTTTGCCGAATACTTTTTATAATGTGAGATGTTTTTATTTTATTCTATTCGGTCACTTTAAACCAACCAACCGACTACGGAGGAGAAAAATCAATTAGTCCTCTATTTTATTTCCTTCTTTTCTTTCTCCTTCTGGTATGTGCATGTCATTGCATGACTGCTCTGATTTTTTTCTTCTTTTGTTTTAATAAAACTGTGCTCAGACATTTAAGCTAAACTAAGCAAAAATAATAATAATGACTTAAACTAAACCATCTTTGTTGCCAAAAGGTCGTGCTATCCAGGTTTGGTGTCTGCATGTGAAAAACAAATACATTAAAAACCTACAAAAAATAAAGAGAGGAGAAAGAACGCAGTCTAATTTATGTGAACCGAAAGGAACAAAAACTACCACAATCAGGTTTAACCACACGAACCTAAGGGAATGATATTTTTTGAAAGACTTTTGTATAAAGTTGAGTACTTAGAGAAAAAAAAAAATCATACCAGATGTAATATATTTTGTGGATGTTTTTATTTCTTGGATTTATAGTACCTTATACTAAGGTTAAAACAAAAAAAATTATGCTTGATATTGTGAAAAGGTGATAATTTTCACACACATTTCATTTGCTCATTTGTCACGTTGTAATGCAAATATGATAGTTAATGCATACAGCATTTTTAAGGGAAAAAATCAGAACTATTGAACTGATGTATTGTTGTACCATTTGCACTGTGAGCAAATGCTAATGCAGTAAATATATTGTGTTTGCTGACAATCAAAAGCTGTAGTAAATATCTTTATTTTACCTTGCTTGCAAAAGGTCTATATTGGTTTGGAAAAAGAGTCTCGAATATGTACAGGGGGGTGTTAAAATGGCTCGAGATGTGTCGGACGGTGCCTCTTTGAAACCTGTTTGTACTTTTATTTCCTAGTGTTGTATTTTCTTAAATACTTTATTTTTTTAATTATGATTTATTTTAATAACCCAACTTTTTCTCAGCCCCCCCTCACCTTCTCCTTCAGTTCTGTTCGCAGGACAAGCCAAGACCAACCACCCAGGACACCGGGTGACCCCGAAGGCGACCGCGTTCTTACACCCCCCCCCATTTTTCCAGCCATGCAGGAATGGGGTGAACCCCGAAGCCCCCCCACCCCAAAACCACCACATCCTTGGTTTGCCCTTGACCTCGCGTCTTATTTTCCTCCCCGCTCGTGCCGCCGCCGTGACCCCGTCACCGTTCCGCGCCGGTTGCGTCTGTCGGATAACGGTGGGCGAAAAGAGGATCGCGCCGCTTCAGCCGGTAATGCCCCCGCGCCTCTCGCCGCCCAAATCGGCCCAGGTACCGCAGCCCAGAGGGGATTTTTGCCAAGCCGGGTGGCTCGGGTTAAAAATAACCCGCCGGATTTCACAGCCGGAGCTTGTATGGGTGGGAGAAGGAGCGGGATGAGATTTGGAGAGCGGTGGCCCCACAATGGTTGAGCCCTTTGCTGGGAATGGGTTGGAACCCCGGCTCTCCTGGAGCGGGAGGATGGTGATGGTTTTGGGGTTCCTTGGTCTGTGTGGGTCTGGTTCTGCTGGGCTGGAGCACGACTGGAGTGGTGGAGCATCCCACAGGGTTCCCCTTCCTCAGGGCTCACTGGTGGTGCTGGTGGCCGCGTTGGCACCGCGGTCATTCCTGGGTGTGGAGGCACCGGCACCAAATTTCCCCGTCTTTCCATTTGCACCCACAGCCGGGCCCTGGAGGAGCAGCTGCTCCCCAGATCTGCCCGTCCTGGGGTTCTGCTGAGCTCCCCGCCTTGGAGAGGCTTTAATTTTGGGGAGAACCCAGGGGTGGAGGGCGCCCGGTGCGGCTGCTCAGTGACTCACGGAGCCCATCCCAGCTGGGGACGGGATCTTGCGGCGTTGGGGGAATCGGTTCCCATGTCCCCGTGTGGATTCCTGGGTGGTTGAGCCTTTGGTGACTGTTAAGATGAGGCTGGAGCGGTTGCCGGATTCGGTGTGGGACAGCAGAGGTGGAGTGGAGTCAGATTGAGCCTTTCCCTTGGTCCTCTGAGCATCTCGGAGGTCCCACAGTGATCAGGGGCTGCCTGCTGGTTTTGGGGACACCGGTGTCCCCTCGTGCAGCTTGGGACAAGCCAAGGCAGGTGTGTTGGAGCTGGAGGTGCCACTGACACCAGCCGCTGGCACAGGGAGAGCCACCGCGGCCACCAGCACCATCTGAGGGTGCCGTGGCGGTGGTTGCACCCATCTCCACTGGTGCCCGGTGCTGGAAGACACCGGAGATGCTGGGCACGGGCAGGCGGTGGCACGGCAAAGGCTGCCGGGAGGTGCCACAGCAGCGTCACCGCACCTTGGCGAGGTGCCACCCGAGGTGGCTCCAACGCTTTGGGCTCCTTTCCTGCAGCGAGGAGGAGGAGGAGGAGGGAAGGAGCCCATCAAGTGTCAACAGGGCATCGCAGCCCTGGGCTGGGGACCCGGGCGCAGTGCGGGACCCCGTGCGCGTGGAGCAGGAAGGTGAGGAGCACCCTTGGGTGGCGAAACGCGTGGAGCGCGTGCGGCACCTTGCACGAAAAATGTTGGTTGCTACGGAAACACGGCACTTTCCATCCCCGTTCTGGGCTATCTGTGTTCTGGGGAGGAGGGAAGGGCTTGCCTGTCATGTACCAGCTCAACACAACTTGCTGCCTTTCCCTTCTCGACGGCGGCTCCGGGTTCCCGAGGAGGCCACCAACACCTCGCTCCTCTCTGCTGAGGCTTTGCAAGTTGTTGTTGGAAGCCAAGAGCTCTCCAAAGGATGGGATTTATTCTGAGGAGCAGCACCGACAGCTGAGATCCCGTTCCCAGGGCTGGGAGCAATGAGGACCTGCACCCAGAAGCTCCTGGTTTGCAGCTGGTGGATCTTGATGGTGTTGGGATCCTTCCCTGAGCTTCTTTGGCCACTGGCTCGGCCTCTCCTGCTGCCCAGCAGGACACAGCTTCTGCAGAAGGTCTGGATGGTTTCTGGATCGCCCAATCCTCGTCTCCCTGTGCCAGCACCACGAGGATCCATTCCCCCCTTTCTTCCCCATTCCCGGGTCCAACCTCTGCTCTCGGCAGAACCTTTTGGAGGAAGAGCCTGGAGACAGGGTGACACGTGGCAGAGCCTCCGCGGAAGATGCTCCTCAAGCCCCGTGGCCACGGGGACACCCAGGACCTGCTTGTCCCAGCTCTGTCCCTTGCAACTGTGTCCCCCGACCTGCGTGGGGTGACACTGTGGGGACAGCGTGTCCCAGTAGGTGGTGGGAACCACCAGCACCAGCCTCCAACACCCCCTCAGCACCCCAATATCAACCCCTTTCCACCTTTTGACCATGATCTGACACCGGCTCCTCTCCCCATGCTGGCACAAAATCGTCCCCTGGGTCTGTGCCACCGTCCCCCCCAGGTCTGTCCCCCTCCCTTGTTCCTTTTTGGCCACCCTGGGCACCATCCCGCCCAGCTCCGTCTCCCCCACCCCGTCCCTTTTGGGCTAATCCCCTGTCCTCACCGGTGTCGGTGACACCTTCCCAGTTTAGCATCATCCTCCCCGCCTGTAATTACCGCGCTGTTTACCTCCACCTGCTAATTGATAAAGCCACCCCTTGGCACCCAGCCCGGGGCCTCGTCCCCGTGCGCTGGCACGTGCCGGTGTCACCGGGACCAAGCCCGTGTCCCCCGTGGGGACATCACCAGGGGCTGGCAATGGGGGGTCCAGCAGCACCCAGAGATTGGGGTGGGGGGGTTTGGCTTCATCCCATCGCCCCCTGGGGTCATGGCTGGTGGGGACAGTGCTGAGGATGAGGGGGTTGTCACCAAGATGGTTTAAATGCCCCCCACCCCTGAGCCTCCTGCAACCGGATTTGGGGGGTTTCTCCCCAAAACTGGGGGTGGGAGCCCCCGTGGTCACAGCTGTTGGTGGCTGCTGGGGATGGTGCTGAAGACCTTGGAGGGGTTTGGTTGCCACAAAGGCTTCGCTGCCCCCCCACCCCATTCAATCTCTTGCAGCCAGATTCGGGGGGGTTTCTCCCCAAAACTTGGGGTGGGACCCCGGGGGTCACAGCTGTTGGTGGCTGCTGGGGACAGTGCTGAGGACAGGGGGGTGTGGGGGGGGGTTGGTCGCCAAACCAGCTTCGCTACCCCCCCCCCCCCCATTCAACCTCCTGCAGCCCGATTCAGGGGGTTTCTCCCCAAAACTGGGTGCTGCTGCCTCCCAAAGCGCGTCTCCCATCCCTGCCGCCGTTCCCGGGCTCCCCTGCTTGGGGACAGCCCTGTCCCCCGCACTCCCGCCCACCCCGGGGTGCTCCTGCCCACCCCCCCGCCGCTCCCGTTTTTTCGGGGCATTTTGGGTATTTTTTGTTATTTTATTGCAGCACCGCCCGCCCCGTTTCCACACTTTGCACCAAAACTGGAGGATTTTAAGTACTTTCTCGCCACTCGCCCCCCGAACCCGTCCCGTGGCCACCCGCCCTGCCCCGTGACGTCACGCTCCGTGACGTCACACGCACCGCGTTAACACCCCGCCCCTCCCGGAGAGCGTTTCCGGAAGGGGCGGGGCCAAGGCGGTGGCACTTCCGGGAGCGGAGCTGGGCGACCATGAGCTGGTGAGTGCGGGACCCCTGGGCCGGGCCCGGAGCCCCCGGGGGCCCCTCGGGGATCCCTCGGCACAGCGGCCTGGGAGTCGCCAACACCCCCCGGGGCTCGGCCCGGCTCACCGCGGCGCTCGGGGCGCCAGGCCTCGGCTTCTCAGCGCGGGCGCTGGAGGCCTCGGGGGCCCCCGGTGTAGGCCCCGGTGCTGGGCCCGGTTCTCTCCGGGTTTGATCCCGGTGTAGCTGCCCCGAAGCTGTCCATGTAGGCACAGATGCAGTATATGGGTGTTTAATACCTGAGGCCGGCCTGGCTTTCGTCCTGGGTGAGGGGGGAGCACAGGCAGAGCCCCTTGTTCCCCCCCTTTAGCCCCCCCCCCTTGTCACCTGTTATCCCCCCCCTTGTCACCTGTTATCCCCCCCCTTGTCACCTGTTATCCCCCCCCTTGTCACCTGTTATCCCCCCCTTGTCACCTGTTATCCCCCCACCTTGTCACCTGTTATCCCCTCTTGTCCCCCGTTATCCCTCCTTCTCCCTTCCTTGTCCCCACCTTGTTCCCTGTTTTCCTTCCTTGTCTCCCCCTTTTCCCTTGTTATCCCCCCTTGCCCCCTGTTATCCCTTCTTGTCCCCCCCTTGTCCCCTGTAATCCCCCCTTGTCCCCTGTAATCCTCCCTTGTCCCCCCATTGTCCCCTTTTATGCCCCCTGTTATCCCCCCTTGCCCCCTGTTATCCCCCCTTGCCCCCTGTTATCTTCCCCATGTCCCCTCACCTCACCACAACTGGACTCACTGCCCTGTCCCAGGCGCTGCTGGGGGAATTCAGGGGGTCCCCAAAGGTCCCTGGTGGCTCCGTGAGTCTGAACCTCTGTAAAACCCACCTGCGGCTCCGTTAAAGCTTTTTCGTTAAAGAAGAAATAAGTTCCTGCATGTGTTTGAATGAAACTTGCAAAGGGCTCAGGTTGGCTGTGGTGGTGTCTCTGTTGTGCTGCTCCTGCATGTCCTCTCAGCACTCATTCTGTTATATTAGGAATTAATCTTGGCCGCTGTGTGCGTTTTCTCATCCTGGATCGTCACGTAGGGCAACAGGTAGAGGATGTGGTGGTTTGAGGAGAAAAAGGCCTTCCCTTGCCTGACAATCTCAGGCTGAGTTTGGTGAAAACTGAAGATTTGTTTTGCGCTGGGAGCGGGGGAAGTTGTGTTCTGGAAACATAACCCAACAGCATAACAATGCGCACACAGGTACCTATTAAAATGAGACCTTTTGGTTATAAAGGCGCACTTATCCACTGGTTAATTTTTGTTCTGCTTTACTCATCTTGGGGCAGCTGCAATTATAGCCAGTGCTGGTTAATGAGGGTCTCAGAGCTGCTGCTCGCCCGGGCTGCCCTCGTGAGCTCTGCTTTTGGAAAACTGTATGGTAGAAGAGATCTGTTCTACTCTCCCACTTCGAGATATAAGAAATAAGTATTCCCTTCACGTGATGGATGTGGAATAATTGGAGTGCAAAGTGGCATCGCTTCCCCCTGTGCTTCCCAGCGTCTGTCTGACCACACTGCTCCGCAGGGACATCGTTTGGGGGCTGGAGCTTATGGCTTCCTTATGGTACACGTGTTTTTTTGAGAGATTGGGTGTTTTTGCCTTTTTCTGGGGAAGAATTAAAGGTCATTGCTGGAATGAGGGAGGAGGGGACTTGATATTCTGCTGCAATCTGAGTCTCCTCTTTCTTCCCCAGCAGCGTCACTGCTTCGGCGCCTCGTGGCTCCGCTTACGCGCGAGCGCGAGGGGCTGGGACCCGGCGGCGTGATAGGGACACAATCACTCTCAGTTCGGCCTCGCTGTCCGTCTGTCCCTGCCGGCCCTCCTGGGTGACAGTTGCTGCAGCTGCATGAATCGCCCCATTCACGGGGGGTGGCCGGAGTGACGTCCGCCCCGCAGCGAGGGGTTACGCTCCCGGTAATAAATGCCGGCGTAGGGGGAACCGATTGTGCCGGGGTCGTGTCCTGCTCCTCAAACGTCAGAGTGAAACGTGCGTGACCGCGATGCCGCTGCTCGGAGGGGCAGGAGCTTTGTTCCAGCCCGGCGGGGCGGGAGGTTGCTTTGTGTTTGCTTAGTTCACGCGTGCATCTCTCTCCAGCGTTAAATTCGGGGCAGTGTTGATCAAAACCCCCTTTTTTCAGGGGTCGCCTGTCACTCTTGATAGAGAGGATGGAGCTTCGTCCTCAGCTCTGTCCTGCAGATCACGCTGGGGAGGCAACACGTAACTCTGCTTCTAATTTGGCTTCTGTGCACTTGTTACCTTTGCCCTGGAGAGCAAAGCATCATCTGCTGGTGCCAGGGGCCTGATCAGACCCCCAAATTCCCGACTCCTGCACCAAGGCAACTAGGCAGTGCTGTCTTTCTAGGCTGAGCTTTATTTAGAGCAGGAGTAGGCTTGTTTTGGGAGACAGCCTAGCATGGGCAGATGAGATGTTTTCGAAATCTTGGTGGCTTTCTTTAGGTTTTACGCCATGGATGGGGGTCCCTTGAACACATCCGCATCCTCCTCTTCTTCACCAGTCCCCCGCAGCCACGCGTTTTGGAGGAAAAAGTGGAAAATACTCCATGGATTACCGTGGCCATCAGTCCTTTTAAAAAAATAAAAGAAACAGAGTGATGGTTTTTACTGTATCATCACCCTCAATTACCACAAGTGTCTAATTTGTGAGGATCTAAAGGATTTTTTTAAGGTTCATGGAACCGTGTGAAACCAAATGCTGTTGCAACTCCTACCCAGCCTCCTAAATACCTCCTAAATTCCCAGCTCCTGCAGGTGATTTTACAAAATGAAAAAGGGGTATTTTTTAGCGGTGTGACAGCTCAATATCCAAGCGCTGCCTCTCGGCACCGCTGCAACAGCTGGTATTTACCAGGAGAAAAAAAATATGTGAAGCAAATGTTGATAGTGAGGCGGCGCGAAGCACGTGTTGTGTTGTTGCACCGCAGCGGATTAGTGCTGTGCACGGGGGGGTTGCCGATGCCGGACTGCGAAACCATATGTCTCTTGGCAGGGAGCTCTTGCTGAGTGGACTGAGGAGCTGGCACCGCTTGGAAATCGGGAGTGGGACTGCGTGCTTGTGCGAGATTGAGCTCCCAGGATCTTTACGGGGTGGGATCCAGACTTATTGTGAATGCGTGTTGCGAAATATTTAGGGATGGAGGTGAAGAAGGGGAGCTGCTTGTCTCAGGAAGGGGTTGGCTGGGTGGATTTTTGCGAGGGAAGGAAGAGGAGAGTGCGGGAGGTGGCAGGGATAGGTGGGTTGTAGCACACAAGTGGGTTTGTTGGATGTTTGTTTTCTTTTCTGTGGTTCTTTGGAGCTGTGCTGTGGCCACGTTGGGCAGGTGCGATGCCAACGCAAACCAAGGCGCCGTTCTCTTCCCGGCAAATCAATATTGATATTTTGCAGAGCCCAAATCGCCTCGTGCCCAACAGCAACGCTCCCCCTGCTCCGGGTTTCAATGAAACCGGGATGTGGAGATGAGCACGGGATAAAATTAGATTGGGTGAAGCAACCGGATACCAAAGTGGTGAGCGAGGTGCACGTGGCTCCCAAACACCGTGTAGTACCCGTGCAAGGCGGTTTGCACAACCCAAACACCGTGTAGCGCCCATGCAAGACGATTTGTACATCCCAAACACCGTGTAGGACCCGTGCAAGGCGGTTTGCGCATCCCATACACCGTGTAGGACCTGTGCAAGGTGGTTTGCACGTCCCATACACCGTGTAGCACCCGTGCAAGGCAGTTTGCACATCCCATACACCATGTAGCACCCATGCAAGGTGGTTTGCACAACCCAAACACCGTGTAGAATCCGTGCAAGGTGGTTTGCACATCCCAAACACTGTGTAGCACCCGTGCAAGGTGGTTTGCACATCCCAAACACTGTGTAGCACCCGTGCAAGGTGGTTTGCACATCCCAAACACTGCGTAGCATCAGTGCAAGGTGGTTTGCACAACCCAAACACCATGTATCACCCGTGCAAGGTGGTTTGCACATCCCAGAGGTATTTTCACGGTGAAACCGAATAGCCAGCACCTCAGCACCTCTCAGCATCAATCGTGGGGACATCATGGGACCCAGCGTGGTCTTCGGAGCACAGTTAGCGCATGGTTATTTCTTAATTATTATTTTTTTCCACCTTCTTTGTGCAGGTAGCTGAAAAGCCAGTGTTATAATTGAGCCACAACCGTGTTTCACAACTATGCTTAAAATGGATATTTTTGTAGCACAGTCAAGGCCTAAAACAGCCTTGCAAAATTCTGCTCGCCCACGCGCCTGGCGTGAGTAATTTTCTTTTGATGGGTGAGTAAAATATCATTATTTTTTTTTTCCTGCTCATCTTGGAATGGGTGGGAGAGTGGATTCTGACATTGGTTTTGATTTGCTCACTTCGGTGCGAGATGCAGAGATACGAGTGACCCTGCCCCGAAGAGCTTGGGCACGCGTCTCTGCTGCCCAAGTTGAGGAAAGCGCCTCGTTTTCCTCAACATAAAATGGGTGTTTAGATCTTTTTCCCTTCTCCCCTGCTGCAGGGGCTCTCACTGACACCTTTTTATGGCTTAGTGCCTCCCAAGTTCATAGGGATGGTGCTTTTACCTCCCTGCATCGCTCCTCTCCCTACCCCTCGCCACCCCGTGACCTCCCTTCTCTCCACCGAAAACCCGAACCAGGATTTGGCGCAGAACCTCCCTCGACATAAGCTGTTTGTGATCCGTTTGAATAATTTTTTCCCTTTTTGACTGTGTTTGGAGCGGTTGCCATGAGTCCCCGCGAGGCGGGGGGAGCGGGGTGGGACGGTGCATGCGGTTTCCATGGACACGGTTCCAGCAAGGCATCCGGAGCGATGCTGGAGATCTGTGTCTAACCCATACTCGCCTTCCTGCCTTTCTCACCTGGGCAGGGCTGGGATCCCCTCTGGATCCCCCTGGTTCCCTCCTGGATCCCCCCCAGATCTGGGGGTGCCACAGATTTGCAGCTTTTCAGGAGTTTTAGGAAGCCAAAAGTCGCGAGACCCGCGGTCCGGGTGCGCAGGTTGGTCCTTGGGTGCGTCGCATCTCCTCGGGCACTGCCTTCAGCGCTTGTTAGGACTCAGGAACACTAATGAGATAATTAGTCCTGTTCCAGCAGGTGCTGATGATGGGCACAGCTGCCCTTGAACTTCTAGAGTGTCCTGGCTTTCCCGTATCGCACCTCAGAACGCTTTCCAAACCCCAATGTCTTGTAGCGGTGCACACCTGAGTGCAGAAGGCACGGTGTGGGGAGGAGAAGCTCCCTTGGGCTTCTCTCTCCAATTAACTCAGTGATGGCAAAAAGAAAATGCAAGTTACGCCTTCCACATTCTCATCCTTCCTTGGGTGTTCCTGACCTTCATGGGGATATTTGCAGGAACACGAACACCTTGAACCGAGTTGTGTCGCAGCACAGGAGCTCGGTCCACCCTGGACAAAGGGAAGGACTCGCCATGAGTAGGGAAGGACGCCTGGGGCCTGTTTCTGGGGTAGTTTTGGGCTTCATAGATGAGCAGCTTTCCATGGATGGTTTTGTTGAAGCCTTGGCATGAAATCTTTGGGAAGAGCAGCCTGGGTGGGTTGGGGTGACGCCTGGCAGCATGGGGGGTTGTTCTGTCTGCAGGCAAGAGAGATGTTTCTTTAAGTGAAAGAATTGAGATTTTGGGTGGACATTCAAAGAGCGAAAAGCTCTGGTGGAAACCCAGGCTGCGCCGGCTTGGCTGGGGTTTGATGAGAGGAAAAGAAAAAAAGCCCTGAAAGTTTCCACGGGAAGCGGGCACTTCTCACAAAACACGAGCTGGGTTGGTGGCGTTACCCATAAAAACCACCAGTTTACACCGCGCTCAGACCCGCCGGTTCCTGGCAAACACCCACGGCTGAAATGTTGATTTGGATGGTGCGCGGTTGCCAGAGCTTTGGCGTCGCTTTTCCTAAGTTTTTGGGTTATTAACCTCTGAAATGTGGAGTGAGCGAGCGCATCGGCCCGGCCGCAGCTCTCCCTGCCCTTTCCCTCCTGTGCTGCTCGTCTGTCCATCCATCCATCCATCCATCCATCCATCCATCCATCCATCCATCCATCCCTTCTTCCGCAGCCCCTGGGGCTGCAGCAAACAGCTCAGCATCCCCAGTGATTTATCAGCTGTGGGTGAAAACGCTTGGTGCTTATCCCTTGCTTATCTGCCAGGAGTCTTCTGGGACCTGATTAGGGGTTGTAAAGTGATTTTTCAGACAGGGAAAACAGTCACATCCACTGATTATTTACCTGAACGCCGACTGAGCTCCCCATCCTGCTCCGGGCTGGGGATTGAGCAAAGGTTTGATGTCCAATGCCCCAAAGGGACCATCACCTCCCTAAATTAGCACTGATAGTGATTCACGCCGGCAATTCCTCTGCGCCCGCGTTTCAGGGGACGGGGAGCGATGTTTGAAACTCCAGCTCCCCGCAGACCTCACCGAGCTGCATTTCCCCCTTCTCCACTTGCGAGGTTTGTTCACAACTCTCCTGTGCATCCGGAGGAGCATCAACCCCTTTGGTGCGTGCGGTTTGCACGTGGAAAAGCCGAGTAAATAGACGACATTGCCGGGGAAGCTTCAGAGAAAATCAACCACGGCTTCTCCCACCTTCCCCTCCCTGGGGTTCCTGAGCATGGTGCGTAGAAGCTTGCAGGATTCTCTCCACCCACACTTCTTTTTCCTACTTTTCGGCTTTTCCCACCCCCTCTCTGGGGTGTTTCACCCTTTTCCCTCCCAGCCGAACCCCCAAACTCCGAGTGACGTCCCCGGGGGGTGCGGGGCTTGGGCTGCGGGGGGCCAGGGCTGGGGAGGCTCCCTCCGGCTGTGACTCAGCGGAGCTCGCACTCTTCAGGAACAGCATTTCAAGGGATTTCACACCCCAAACACAACCCCGGCTTCCTCTCGCTCAGCAGAAATGAGAGAGCGAAAAAACCCATCAAAAAATGCACCGATTCTGCTTTTTCTTCGGTGTCTGGAGACACGTGCTCGGCTTTTAAGGTAACGGTGATAACAGTGCCGTGTTGGTAATCCAGTTAGAGACACCAACCCAAATCTCTCCAGCTTATACAATTCGCGTGATGCATTTCCTTAACAGAATAAAACACCCGGCAACCCTTGATTTTGAAGCGAGTGGTTGTAACGTTGCTATATCAGGTATGTGTTGTCCCCCCATTTCGGAGCCTGGGACGCCAGCTCACAGAAGGACAAATATTCTGAGTGCAGGATTGATCCATTTGTTGTAAAAGCTCGGATAAAATCCATATTTTTCATCTTTTCTTATCTCCTTTACTGCCTTATGCACCTTCCCCACCCCCCAGAGCCATATTCAAAGACAAAGATTCAGAAACCAGGAAGATTATCTCAAAAAAAAATTGTCGAATACACATGATTTGCGCAGGGTTATTTTGTAGAGGTTTTACCGAGACAGACATAATTAGCCAAGCGGCATCACGATGCTAATAGAGATATTTACCGCTTCAAAGTCTGTTTGCGGTGTTGTGAAGTGTTCCAATGACTTTTCTTTTGTTCTGGAAGAAAGTAACTGGGGTTTGTTTTTCTTTCCCCCGTCTCCCCCGCTCACCAACACCAATTCACCTTCCCGCATCCCTCGGTTATCACCAAAATAGCCTTAATTTAACCCAGTTTGCCCGTAGAGAGCGATGATCGGGGTTGCTTCTCTACATTCACCCCGGCAGGGTTGGCCAGATGAGACGGAGGGGAAGGTTGAGCGCAGGTAACGCTTTAATTCCGATTTTAATTGTGTTTTCCCGTTAGGAACCAGCGTAACTCCATCCTGAACGCAGCAGCCGCCGCAGCTCGTCCTGCAAATGCTTTTTCTTTGAATCCCCTGGGTAAAACCCATCTTTTTCTCCTCTTTCCACTGAGATAAGTTGATGCCATCGCTTCCAAAACCACCGAGTGACGGCACCTGGCTGCGGATGGCACAGCCTGTGCTCGGGAGGCGCCTCATCTCGGTTTATATTTGACCTGTGGAGGAAAACACAAAGAAAAAGATCCATATTTTTCCTGCTTTCTTCCTGTAAGGCACCACACAGCCGGTTATTGACGGGGTAATTATACCCCAGAGGAGTGGTTGTTTATAAAAGCAGTGTGATTCAGGGGGGCTGGAAAGGGTTAACAACCTCAAATTATGTCGGCCTGACCGGAGAACCATAAACAGGAAGCTCTCCAGAAAAGAATTTCAATTTAAAGCCGGTGAGTCAGGTTGGCCGGTGCAGCCTTAGGTGCGCATGGGCCGCGGCCCCGGCTCCTCACCGGCCCTAATTACACCGTTGGGTGGAAAAACCAAGAACGGGGGTCGGGTTGGCGGATAATCTTGGATTTTGCTTCATCGGCGTGGATGACGCGCGGCCTCGGCGCAAATGCTTTCTCCCATTGCGTGGCGTTACTTGTTTTAGGCGATAAATCGGTCATCTTTGCTTTTCGTGTTCTGGTCTTTAAGATCCACGTTCTTCTGACCCTTTTAGAGTTGGTGGTTGATAGGTTTCTGGCCCTTCTGTTTCATTTGAAAGCAGAAAATGGCACAGCATTGCTTTTGATGTGAAATGCTGTAGTGGTGAGCTCTAAGAAGAAATAAAATGGGACTTGAGGACCATTACTTGATAAAGGGAGGTTAACGCCATATAGGTCCACACCGATCATATTATGGTAATAGAAATATTTGGGGGGTTCTAGTCGTCCCATTGAGCTGTGTTACAGCAGTGCGGGTGCGGGGGAATTCATGCTTTTAAAGTTAAAGTCCTAACATTCACATTTTTGGGTTAGTGTGAGAATTCGGGCTCGTCCAAGAGGGACTTGGGCACCTTCCCAAGGAGCGCGTGGTGCGGTTGGGGATGGGACACTGAGGCATCCCTGGGGAAAGACACCTGCATTTCATCACCAGCCCAGTTGTCCCTTTCCAGTTAAAGCTGTACGGCGCGGAAAACATCGGGAGATTTTGGACGAGATGCTTTAGCCAAGCAGCGCATTGAAATACATTGAAAACAGCAGTTGAATTCCTGGATTTTTATTGCACTGATAGGTGAAAGAAATCCAATTATTTCCAGGAGGGCTGCGTGGCTGTACCCATCTGACCCAGCCACCCGTGCATATGTTGTGTAATTTATTTGGAGTACTCTTCACCTTTGCGCTCGCTCGCGTGGGGAGAAGCATTCAGGTAACCCAGATTTGACTAGCAACCATATTAAAGATTTTAAGAATGAAGGTTGTTGTGCTGGCAGGTGAGCGGCTCCTACAGCTGTTGTACCAGAGAAATCCTTTGAAGCAGCTCACAGCTCCAGACACTCGCCTTGTTACTTTTTTTAATACCCTCTTTCTAAATATTTACAGGGTTTGTTATTTCTTTATTTATTTTTTTCCCTCCCCTTCGGATTTGTTTTTAAACAGAGCGTGTTCTTCAGCTGCTTTATTTTGCCAGGGAGCGCCTGGAGCATCCACCGCGTGTATTTGCTTTCCTAGGATGGAGATGCTGGGAGGCAGCAGCTCTGGGAGGGGGCCCACGCCGCACGGAAAAGGGGTCTTGCTGCCCCAAAACCAGCCCTTCTCACCCCAAAACCCATCACTTAGCACGAGACCCGCGGGGCTGCCCGTTCGAAACCATCACCGCTCGCTCACACCTCCCCTCTCCTCTCTTTTCCAGGATACCGTTCAAGATCGGGCAGCCCAAGAAACAGCTTGTACCCAAGACTGTGAGTAAACCAGTTTTGCCCCTTTTTTAGCTCCAGCTTTTTGATCATGTGGCTGATGAGTCAAGCCGGCACTTTGACTCGTCCCATTTTGCCAGCGTGTGCCTGTGCGCGCGTGGGAGGGAGATGTGAGCGAGCAGAACCTGTTGCCGCGTGTGACCAACTCTCGGTTCCTCGTGCGACGAGTGAGGGGGAGCCCCAACCGGGGAGAGTATTTTGGGTTTGGGATCTGTTTAATTTTCATTTTTTTTGGCTTTTTTGCTTTTTGGGGGGTGGCGAGGGGAAGAGCTCTCTTGGTCTGGCACAGTTTTCCTCGGAGATGGCTGAACGGGCTTCCTTCCTTCCTTCCTTCTTTCAGCAATGGCTTGTTTGTTCATCCTTTCTGAGCAGATGGAGGAGGAGGAGTGGTTCAGATCGCTGAATATAACTGTTTCCAAAGAAAGGCTTATAAGCTGAGATGCTTAGTGCTCGGGCGTGAATTAATTTGTGCTGCACAGCATTTGCTTTAAAAGCAAATTAAAAAAGCATTTTGTATTCTCGTGTCTTTGAGACTCATAGCCCAAGTGCTGCTGCTCGCAGCTGGCTGTGGTATTTTCCCTCCTTAAGCAGATGGTCTTTGCCTTTGTCCCGTGCAAATAAAGAAGCTGTGGGACCTCGCAATAGCTGTCCCTGAAGAACTAACTTGCCTACCTGCTCTAAAATAAGTGCCCGGCAGCGAGCGCGGTGGAGACCTTGTCTTTATAACGGCGTCGGTGACCTAATCCCTCCAACAGACTGACATCTCTGATCCTTCCTCTCCGGGACGCTCATCGCCGCTAATTCCTCAGCCTGCGTGGGCACTCGTGTTTATGGGGCAGTTTCTCCTCGGGACATGACATTTTCCCCCGAGGCAAAGGGCTAATTCCGCCACTCCCTTGGTGTCTTGGTTGCCGTGTTTTATTTTAAAGGGTTTGCTTAGTCGTCTGCTGCCGTAGAGCAGCAATTTTCTGTAACGGCTCCAAACTGTCAGTACAAAATTTAAGCCAGGCAGGCGATGAAGACAAGGGCTGATAAATTCCTCAATGGTTTTTGCGTCTCTTCAGCTGCCCTTTCTCCAGGGGGGAAAAGCGCTGCTGTCTGCGGTCCCCGGGACATCCAGCCCCACCAACCTCAGCTCTTCACACCCCTTCCAGTTCATTTCGGGAGCCCCCATGTTGCCTCGCTCCATGAGCTTGTGCCTCTTGGCCTCTTTCAGGTGTTTCCAACACCCATGTCCTTCAGGCGGTTGCACGAACCAACCGCTCTGCAGCTCCGGGTGTCTTGGCCGCCTTTCTTGGACGTCTCCATCCCACCCGTTCTCACATCCGAGTCTCTTGCCAGCGCTTGCTGATTCCCGTCCGCTCCTGCTGCGTTTGCTGGTGCGAGAGGTTTGTCTGGGAGACCTCGTCTCCCCCGTGCCGTGAAATCAGCCGTCCCAGAGCTGTGTCAGGAGCTTGGACTCGGTGCAGATGAATGATTGCACCTTGAGAGCTTCCCCTGAGCTGCTGGGGCAGTTGGCAGGCATTACCTTTATGTATATATATGTGTGTATTAAATAGAACAGCTCAGAATATCCAGAGGTTCATTCAGCAGCAGAAGTGCTTCCAGGCCTTCCCTTCCCTTCCCTTCCCTTCCCTTCCCTTCCCTTCCCTTCCCTTCCCTTCCCTTCCCTTCCCTTCCCTTCCCTTCCCTTCCCTTCCCTTCCCTTCCCTTCCCTTCCCTTCCCTTCCCTTCCCTTCCCTTCCCTTCCCTTCCCTTCCCTTCCCTTCCCTTCCCTTCCCTTCCCTTCCCTTCCCTTCCCTTCCCTTCCCTTCCCTTCCCTTCCCATCTCCCCCAAGCAGAACAACAAGTTCTTATGTCAATGACTTGGTAGCTCAGAGTCAGACGCTGATTTTTAAACGGCTTCCACTCGCCATGTGTTGACGAGGACGACGCTTCCCATGCAGCAGATCCGTGGTGAGCAGGAAACAGGAAGCCCAAAGCTCCACAACCCCACAGCAAGTGTAAAGTCACAGCTCTTCAAAGAAGAACCAAACGGCAGGAAACCACCGACCCCCCCGGGGTTCAACTCAGGGGCTGCTTTGTAGCTCCAGTCCTCCCAGTGGCAGGCTGAGACGCTCCAGCTGTGCGGGCCTGGGGACCCGCGGTCGCCGGGGAGGTGTGGGGTGTTCCAGATGTTGGCCTCTGGAGCCGCTGCAGGAAGTGGGAAGGTGTGGCAGCTCCAGGGCTGCAGCCCCAGCCCCGCAGAGGGGAAGTGGTTGTGGGTAGAGGTTCTCCCACTCGCAGAGATTGGACCACAAAAGAGGAGGAGAGGGGAGCAAGAAAATCAATAAAGCATTTGTTAGGATCTAAGTTATTTGGCTCTGCATAACTCGAGCGCAGGGGAGGGGAGAATCGCTTTGCCGAGAGAGGCTTGGCTCGCCGGCGAGCCTTTTTTTCCCCTTTTCTTGATGAAACGATGCTGGGGTTGGTGTCAAATCTAGGCCGGCAGTAGTACTGAAAAGCAATTTGCTTAGGCTGCCGAGGGAATTAGTCATGACTCCCCATGCCCACTCGCTTCTGATCCTTTGAAGAAGGGCATGGTGTCAGCCACGGTTTAGCTCTTCAGGTAGAAGGAAAACCCCCATAGAACAATAATCGGCTGGTGAACTGGAGTGATCTCCCGCCCCCCAGACATGCCTCTGCTTTGTTTCCACCTTAACCTGGGCAAATCCAATTCCAGACAGCGTAATCTCTCCCCTCCTCTCCCCTGAAAAGAGCAGCTGTCACCGGGCTCGGTGGGAGGATCTGCTGAACAGAGGGGACCTGCAGAGGACACAGCAACACAGCCCAATTAAACTAATGCCCAGTGATAGGACTTAAACCTGTTAGAATTATATCTCTCTTGCAGAATGTTTATTGCTCGAAGCCGCCGCAGCGCTGAATTCAGCCTCTTATGGCAGAGATGTTCTCCCCCAGGCCCCGAGCAGAGGTTACGCTGGAACCAGCGCTGCGCTTGTTTTCCGAGCTCGCTGAAGTTCACCTGCATCACCCGGGGCTTGTTCCCCGCTCTTCACCGGGGCTCGGCTTATCCGAACCGGCAGGTAGTTGAGAAGAACCAGCCGCGCATCCCCACGGGGCACAGAGCCGTGGAAATCAGCCCTCTCTTGGGATGGGGCAACCCAACAGAACCCCTTCGCATCCCCCAGGTTTTCCCCCTTCCTTCTCCCTCCCTGGGCTGACTCAGACGATTCCTCCTCCTCCTCGCTGGCTTAACCTCGGGTGAGTCAGCTCGGCCGGGAGCGCAGACCCTGCCAAACCTCCCGCCTTGAGTCATCCCCACAGCTCTGCCTTCCCGGGGGAGCCCCGCGAGCAGCAGGATTGCACTGCAGCCTTTCCGCCTGGCTCCACCGCCCGCCTGGAAATCCCCAAATATCCAGGCAAAACGTCGCAGAAATGCTGGGGCGAAATCAAGCGATACCAGTTAAATAAGTTCACTCATTTTCACTCTTTTCCTTCAATCTTCAGCAGGATTATCAGTGTCTGTGGTTTGGAGGTGCATCCTTTTTTCCCCGAGCGGGCTGGTTTGAAAGCTTTCTTGCTAGATGAGGGTTTGGAGAGCTTGCTGGGTGCTCCATGGAGTCCCAGAGACACCTGCACTTTGCTGTGTTGCTCTTGCACACAAAGCAAATATTCCCCTGTATTACTTGCACAAATCTGGCTTGATGGCATGGCAGAAGTTCCGGGTTACAGCGGAATTCTTGGCCTAATTTTATGGGCTGTTTTTTGTTCTGGAGAGGAAAGAGGAGGAAGAATTTGCTCCCCTTTTTCCCAAGACCCACAAAGAGACTGAGACCACTGGAACGTGTAGAAATCAGCTAGTCCTCCTCCAGGAAAAGAAATGAACCTCAGGGGAATAAGAAGGTTCATCACAGTCCCTTATTTCCATCTCTTTGTAGTGTTGGCTTTGGTCTTTCTTCGTTGCCTTGTAACCATGGTGTCGATTATGATATTGCCCTTAAAGCGGGAGGGGTGTTATCAGGGGTGGAAGGCCCAGTGTTTGCAAACAGAAATAGCCGGGTGAAAAAGGAAAATGTCCTTTATTTCAATGGTTTTGAGAACTCATCGTTCTCCGTGTAGATTTAAATAAAACCCCAGAGCCGAGCGATCTCGCATTAACGAGCCCGTATGCCCAGAAGAAAAAGCGTTCGGTACAGAAACACGTTTTGATTTCTGAGTTTTCAGAGAGAGGCTGCACAGAAGTGGGATTATTTTAATATCACGGAAACTTCCCTCCAGGATATTGTAATTTCCTTGCCTGTACTTCTTGTTCTCGTTACCCTTAACGTGATAATCCTATCCGTAGCCTTTTGCCGTGAGTGTTGGGGACGCGTGGCCGTTGACGATGGCGACCGGGAGCGGGAATTACTGTGTGCTCTGCAAAATGTACTCGCTCTGCTCGCAGCTTCTCCTCCGATCCGCGGGTCGCTGCCGCCTGCAAATCTACACGGCGGGAGCACGTGAGAGCGGCTTTTTCTGTTCCATATCTGGGCTCCCGCGACGCGAACGAGAGCGGCGATGACTGGGAGCCAGTTGCTACTGTGGGCGTGAAAAATAAGAGCAATCCTTGGGCAGCTGTCTCTGCATGGATGGCGCTGGAGACGTGAGTCAGGCCGGGCAGCTGAAGCAGATTCACCTCCGTCATATGGAGAAAGCGCCCGGGCAAACCGCGATGGGTGTTTTGGGGGGTTCACATCACCCGTGGGGTCGCAAGGTGGGGACGTTTTGCCTTGTTTGTATCCATTAGGCATTTGTCTCCACTCATTGTGCACAAACAGTGAAAAAGAAAGGGGTGCACACTGTGAATCTTTAATTTCATAGCCAAACCCTCTGTTTTTTTGAGGAACCGATGGCAGAGGAGACACAAGAGCACACGGAGAGGGCTGGAGCTCCGTGCCAGGGTCAGGACATCACCCCCCTTCAAAGCGCAGATTTTTTGAGTTCTGCCCAACCCTCTCTGCTTTGCAACCAAAACAATTCACACATAAGGCGTATAAATAGAGCGCAATACTCCCTGGTTATTTTAGCAGCCGGAACAGCCATAGAAAATCGAGGGTGATTTGTTTCTCTGGTTTTCTGTTCCCCTCTGTGCTGGTTCCCTGACCCCCCGGCACCAGCTGCTGCGGATTTCTGCAGAGCCGCCAAGCGGGCAGGAGCGTGTGAGCTGCCCCCGCGCTGCTCCGCGCCTGTTCCCCAGCGACACCATTTTTAGCAGCACCAAAGGGAGCTGGAGCTCGGCACAGGGGGGGTTTTTACACGGTGGGGAGAGCCAGGACGCATCCCCCGGATGGTGGGAGCTGATGGTGCGGACAGCTGGCCGGGATCGCCGCTCGCCGCCTGCCTTCACATCGGGCTGCTCGTGTCGCTCTGGAGTTCAAGCGGATCCGAAAGCGCAGACGAAAAAGATATTTAGAAACGGAGGTTTCGAGAAAACCGATATTCCTGCGCTCCGTCTTAAAATACCGCTCTTTTAATAGCAGTTTTGATTGAAAAGCAACTGTCCCTTTTTAAGCGTTCTGGTTTCACATGATGCTGTTGCATCGAGCCTGAGTTTGTGAAATCCCGAGGACAGCGTGAAGATTTGGAACAAACCTTTGGATCCTTCTAGTCCTGGCTGCTCGCAATATTAGCATTTCCTTAATAGCTTGACAACACAAACGAACCCAGTTTTGATCCCATGACAACAAAAGCGCGTGTATTTACTCTTGGCTGGTCAATTGAAATCCATTTGCTTATTTGGTCGGCGAGGTGCGGAATGAATGTTTGAGTGTGTGTTAAAACAGTCAGCATGGAAGGAAAATTCCTTAAAATATCTCGTATCGCTGGAGATCTGCTGCCAGATAGCAAGTAGGAGGGAGCAGTCATTGATGTAGCATCGGGAGAAGGCTGTTCCTTAGCTCAAGCTGCTTGGACCAGCGCTCCAGATGAAATGTTTCATTGGAGGGAGCTGTCGCAGGGATAGGGTATCGAGGGGGCAAATAGTGCGGAGACAGGAGGACAAAACTTCATGTATCTTTGAAGCGTAACTCCCATTGCAGCTGCAGCGCTTCCCACAGGTAGTTGCCGCTCCGGGCTCTGCTGCGGTGGCTTTGAGCTGATTTCCATCTCTTCTTTCCGCAGGTGGAGAGAGACTTTGAGAGGGAATATGGAAAGCTCCAGCAGTGAGTATCAACCACACCGGTCAAACAGGACCAGCGACATAGTTCTCCCTTGTGCCCTCTCATCGCATCTTCCCGGGAAATGTCAGCCACTTGTGCTCTTCCCAGCAAATCACTCGCTGCCCTGTAATTTCTAATTCTTCAGAGTTTCTCTGGGTGTTCAAAGAAGTATTTGCGGTAGGGTTGAGCTTTGCAGATTGCGGCAGCTCTGAAGTAAGAAGTGTAAAATTGCCAGAAAAGTGCCAGCTCAACACCTCTGAGGACAAATACTGGTTTTACCGTGCTGACTGTGTCACATAAGCTCACACTTATCACCTGGAAGCATTTGGCTCTGCCATTTCTGGTAAGACTTAAAAAAAATGTGTGACTTTGAATAAGAGAAAAGGTTGAAAGCCATCTGAAAACAACCAGAAAAGGTTGGGCAGCACTGAACTTTCGCAGAGCCTCGCCTGGGTATTTTTAACTCACAACAGAAGCCAGCATATTCAGCCCGTAAATGATTTGTTGCACGTATGATACACTTCGGTTTGTTTCTTTCCAAGATTCAGACTTTGCCTTGTTCTCCCATCTTTCAGATTGGAAGATCAGACCAAAAAGCTTCAGAAGGATATGAAGAAAAGCACAGATGCAGACTTGGGTATGTGACTGTAGGATACATAGACTGTGAACTTGGCCACAGAGAGACGAAGTGACTTTTCTCGAGATCACATGAGTAATCTGTGACAAGTCTGGAAAACAAATCTCGCTCTCAGTCCCACTCAGTTTGCTTAGTTACAAGGCCATCTGCACCAGGGCTGCCGAGCCGCATCTCAGCCGAGGGAACAGAAAGTATGGTACGGGCTCAGTCCCTGTCTCTGGAGCTGCGCCTTGCTGGGTGGCCTTGGACAAGCCGCTTCTTTTCTGTGCCTCGCTTTCCATAACCAAAAAATAGGTGTGATTACTCCAGTGTGTTCAGCCTGGATAAGACGGGACTAAGGGGAGACCTTATCGTGGTCTGCAGGTCCTCACAAGGGGAGGAGGAGGGACAGGCGCTGATCTCTCTAGCGACCGGTGATGGGACCCAAGGGAATGGCAGGAAGATGGAATAATTTTGGTTCAAGAGACCCTCAAGATCAGAGTCCACCCGTTCCCCCACCCCTGTCCCTGAGAACCTCATCTCCGTCTGTTCAACCCCTCCAGGGATGGTGACTCCAGCACTGCCCTGGTGGCAACTGTGCCAGCACAGGTTCAGGTTGGTCATTAGGAGAAGGTTCTTCAGCCAGGGGTCTGTGGAGCACTGGAACAGGCTCCCCAGGGAGGTAGTTCCAGCCCTAACCCTGACAATATTCAAGAAGCAATTGGACAATTTGAATTTCGGGGTCGTCCTGTGCAGGAACAGGGGTTGTGGTGATCCTTGTGTGTCCCTTCCAGCGCAGGACGTTCTGTGATTCTCCAGTAGGAAAGCGGTGTGACCACACCACATGGCGCAGGTTTGAAGGAAGATAGGAGGGAGGAGAAGATGGAGAGAGGTTGATTTTGTGAGTGCCGGTTACGGAAACGCGCAGCCAGGAGCTGGTTTATACCCAGATGGCTTTTCTGGGCGTGCTGTTTGGAGCCCTCCCGGTTTGCAGCGGGGCCCCCGCAGCTCGGCAGCCAAGGCAGATGCACCAGCGCAAACAGGTGTGGGCTGGACCGGTCCAACATTGTCTGCTGGGAGTTCACTTCGTGAGGGGGCGGGAAGGAGCCCCAGCGAGTGCTTTGGCTGGTGAATTTGGGGCTTCCCGTGCTGCAGGTTTTCACCTGTGTGTCTGCGCACTCCGGTATCGCCTGATGTAAAAACACATCCCGCGTTCTCCAGCCCTTCCCAGTGCGTGCACAGGGAGGGCGGTGGGAAAGGCACCAGCAACCAGCGCTGCCAGGACTCCTTTCCAGGGTGAAAACTGCTCTTTCTGGGGACTTTGGTCATTGTCAGGGATCCGTGGTAAGTTTTTCCTCGTTAAGGATTCCCCTCCCCTCCCTTGCAGTGGGCGTTGTTTATATGGAGCATTTCAAGTCCCAGAGGAGCTGTGGGAGGACTTTCTTTTTCCGTTCTGCTACATGGCAGAGTCACAAATGAGCCTTGGCCAGATCCAGCAAGATCTGATTTCTCATTTAAAGGCATGAAATCATGAGTGTAAGGGAAGGTTTTGAATGTGGCGTGGTGAGGGACGGCTGAAGGAGAAGGAGGTCGATGCGACCAAGCGCTGAGATCTGTTTCCTTCACCTGGCAGCGCCCGTTCCCAAGAGGAGATGGTGATTTTTCAGCCCCCATATCCGACACGTATGGCCGTATATCAGCATCATTGTGTCCTCCCGAGCATCTCCCAAGCCTCTTATTTCTTCCACTGTACCTCTGTGCCTTGGGGGTTGATTATTCACTGCCTGCAAACCCTCCCTAGCAGACTGGACCTGGTGGCTCGAGTCTCCACCTTCTGCCAAAAAAAGACTCGGCTCAGAATGAGACCGATTCCTCCTGGAAAATGTTCCTGCAGGCTCGGAGGGCGGGGAGCAGGGCACAGGTTATTAGCAGCGCTCTGTGCTGTGTCTAAAGATCGCTAACGCCTTTCCCCCTCTCTTTTCAAACAAAATAGGATCTTAAGGAGCAGGGGGATGTTCTTTAATTGGAGACAAAAGCTGCTTCTTTGGTGCAGGTGACCTCCTCCATCCCTGTGCCTCGGTTTTGCTCTCTGGAGCGTGCCTGCCCGTTCTCCACCGCATTTATCATGATGTAAACCAGCAGTGACGCCATAAAGTCACCTCCTTTGATTGGACTCGCATCCCGCTTGTGTTTTGGAGTCTCGTCCCGTGTGTTTTGTGAGCAAAGTGCGGTACAGACCCCGTGAAGCCCACCCCGAGGGGCTGGCGATCCTCTCCTTCTCCTTTTCCTCTCCGAGGCAGCGTGTCCCGGGCTCTGCAAAGTGCCTCGGGAACCACGGAACCTGCCACGTTTTCCTTTTCAGAGCCGTACAGGTGAGGTCAGTGATGCAGGGGAAGTCCCTGGCTCAAAATCTTGCCAAATGTGCCTGAAAACCCCCGGTTTGTGGCCTCTGGACCTGACCCCGCCGCTCCCCTCGCTGCACAGCACTTCCAGCCCTCTCCTTGTGAAGGGAAACTCATTTCTCCTCCAGCTGAAGTTCTGCCGCCCTTAACTCCATCCCATTTTGGCACAAATCCTTCCTCAGATGTGGTCACACATATGGATTATATCCCATCTGTTTAAAGGTTTAAACGCCTAAACCCTTCATGTTTGGATAATAGACGGATACGGTAGCTTTGTTATTCCGTAGTTAGTGTCTCGTTCTGCCTTGAGCTTCCCAGCTATTCCGCTTCTGAGCTCTCTGTATAATTGTGTGTAACCTTTAAATCAGAATGTTTAACCCCTTGATTTATGATCTTAAGCCCCATTATTCGGATGACTTTAACTTTTAATATCTGAGGGAGTACAGTAGGAGTCTTTCCAAAGCTCTGCAGCGCGGCTCAAGCATCTGGCTTTCTGATCTTAAACTGGAATAACTTCCAGCAACAGTGCTGACGAAAATTCTTCTTCATTCCCATTTATATAGATTCTTGCCTTTTTATTCGTGGTTTTTTTTTTTTTCCATTCTGTACCTTAGCTATTTTCTTGCTCTTTTGTAGTGGTCCTGTCATGGGGATTTAATTTTCCTTTTGAAGACCAACTGTGGATAGGAAGCGAGATGTGTCTGATGGAAAACAAGCAAAAGTGCTCAGCGAGACGGGAGCTGGAGCATCTCAGAGCGTGTCCTGGTGTTCCTGGGGACAGTTTTGGGGTCTGCAGAGGCCTCTGTGTTTCCCCCTGAATTGTGGGGTCGCCCTCCATGGACAGAAGGTTTAGGTTCATTGGGGGAAGGTGCTTGTCCAACTGTGTCTGTGCTGCTTGTGAAGTGCCTGTTTTGAGGGTAAAAGAGAAACCTCATCTTCCAGTCCTGTCAGTCTGGTCCTTTCCAGCGCTAAACCCACTTCAAATCTATATTTCTGTAAAGCCATTTGAAAGGCTTAATGGACTGTGATTTTTCTCATTGTGGAAGAGCTGTAGTGAGACTGAGAGTGACGCTTAATAGTCTGTCGAGAAAAGGCATATGAAAAAAAACCCCATCTACATGTTTTTAAAGAGAACGGTGCTTTTGTTAGTCTGGGAATATTTCTGGCAACATCACAAGGCGCACACCGGAGTGGTCCAGACTTAGATAAAACCCAGTTCTCTGGGTGTTTATTTGGATGAATTGGTGGCTCTTCCTTCCATGTCTCTCAACCACAAGTGGATGTCTTCCTGAGAAATTGTGCTATAAACCACCTTTTGATGGCTGAAATCCCTGATTTTTGCCCACAGTTGCCTTGGCAGTGGGGGTTTGTGTATGTGGCCCACAGGCATCATCCTCTCTCCCTTTCCCTTCCCTTTCTCTTCCTTCCATGCTCCTACAGCCATGTCCAAGTCGGCCGTTAAGATCTCCTCGGACCTGCTGTCCAACCCGCTGTGCGAGCAGGAGCCCGGCTTTCTGGAGATGGTCACGGCCTTCGACACGGCCATGAAGAGGATGGACTCCTTCAACCAGGAGAAGGTGAATATCTCCAAGCTACGAGGTTCTCAGTAATCGTGCTCTTCTTCTGACTCTGGTTGTGCTGGAGATTTCAGCTCATAGAATCATTTGGGTTCGAAAAGCTCCTTAAGATCGAGTCCAACCATAACCCACCTGTGTCCCTGAGAACCTCATGTCCGTCTGTCCAACCCTCCAGGGATGGTGACTCCAGCACTGCCCTGGGCAGCCTGTTCCAATGCCCCACAGCCCTTTGGGGAAGCAACTATCCCAAATTTCTGACCTCAACCTCCCCTGGCGCAACTTGAGGCCGTTTCCTCTGCTCCTGGCGCTTGTTCCTGGGGAGCAGAGCCCGACCCCCCTGGCTCCAAGCTCCTTTCAGGCAGTTCAGAGATCAGAAGGTCTCCCCTCAGCTCCTGTTCTCCAGCTGAACCCCCCAGCTCCCTCAGCCGCTCCATGGGAGAAATCTGCTCATTTTCGGTTAAAGGGCACTGTGGTTGTTCTCAGAAGCCCACATCACCCTATGGCAAGCGCTGTGCAAACATGTACCCTTGTGCAAACAGGCTTTTTCAACAAGCCTGACATATAATCATCCCTTTCGCTTCCAACAGGTGAATCAGATCCAAAAGACAGTCATAGAGCCTTTGAAAAAGTAAGTACCAGCCTTGCCTTATGAGCCATATCGAGTGTTTGTCATAACCGTGCACTTTAGGGATGCGTATCATCCAACGAGGTTAGAAATCACCCCTTAGTAAAGAGGTAGTAATGCACATCCCTGTGACAAAATGGCATTGTCCTCACTTTACTGGGGCACAGAGGGTTTAGCTGAGTCCATATTCTTATTTTGTGCCCAAGTGAGGCCTTATTGTGCCTTCACCTGCCAGATGTTTTTACCTGTATGTTAAAGAACATTGAGTAATACTGAGTGCATGAAAGCATTCAACTTCTCTCCATTCATGTGTTGGTTGCTACTAACACTTTGCTCCAAGGAGAAAACTGGACTGGGGAAGCTCCAGCCCAGGTTGTGGAGACTTTCCTTGTTTAAACAGAAATTTCTTTCCTTCATAAGTTTTCTAAATAAAAAAGAGAAGCGCGTAGATATTATTAATTTACTCTTAGCGAAGGTTTTTTGGTGCAATCCCCCCCGTCTGCCCCATTTCCACCGCTGTTTGCAGCTCCCTCCGCATTTCAGCCGCTCCACCAAATGTCCTCTGAAATCCTGAGGTTTGCTACAGGAACAGAGCAAGCGAGCGGAAATAAAAACAAAACGCCTTTAATATGACAGTAAGTGTTGCAAATTGCTGAATAACAATTCGAGTTTAGGTTTGACACGGGGTGGGTTTTTTTCCTTAGTTTAAGTTGTTGTTTCTGCCCAAATCTGAAAGTAAAATCTCCTATACCACTTAGCGCATGAGGTTCCAGCGCGTTTCTATCCGGGGGATGTTTGATGACTCAAGTTTCACCTTGGTCGTCTATCCACGACCAGAAATTCTTGATTATCTAGAGAAGAAAAAAAAGGAAGAAAGAAGAAAACTTGGGCTTGTGCTGTGGAATTGTGTTGCTTATTATCTAGATTGTCCTCATGAAAGATACATTAACTTCTTCTTCCAGCATTCTGTTAAAATTGGAAGAAGGGTTTGCAGCTCTGAAATCTTCATGTTGTTTTGTGGGTTTTTTCCCGCAGCTTCTGTTAGTTGACGAAATGAAAGATTATAATACTTTTCCCTGCAAACCTCGCCTTGTGTTTCAGACCCCGAGCAGCGCATGTGGCCGTTAATTCCCGACTATAAGGCCCTTTCCACGTTGTTTTATTCTGCGTTTCGCAGCCGTTGGCTGGGGATGCTCTGGATGCTGCGTAGCACAAATGGTGCGGAAGGCGCAAAGACCCGTTTGCCTCTTATTTTGGGTTTGAAGCAGCTGTGCCAGATCACGTTATATTATTAATAGTCCTGCCGCAGGGAAATAGCGGAGTTTGCTCTTAGTTTGTTCCTCCTCGGTGCGGTTTAACTGAGAAGCTTCACCTCGCAGGGTGTAACGTTATCAGTTCAGTCCTTGCTTAAATCTCAGGGTGTTTACTTCAGCGTCCTGGCCGCTTTGCAGCCCTGGCAATTCTCTCAAACTTCCTACATTTCCACTGGAAATACGGTATTTTTCCCCCCTCTTCCTGCCCTTTGGCACCTGCGTCCACTTAAACAGCTTATGCCTCATGCTGCATCTCCACGCCGAACAAACAACATCCCTTTTTCTCCCATTTCTCTGCCTTTTTGTGAGTGTAGTTACACGCATGGCCAACGAGAGCAGCCAGGAACGTTTTCTCCGCAGCCCAAGGGTCCGTTTTGAGGCTGATGAGATGCAGGATTGAAACGCAGCGCTCACACCTCCCCTTGTCCTGCTGGCAGATAAACCCCAGCACCATTGCGAGGAGGAAAGTTCCAGATTAATGAAAGCTGCCTTGAGGAGCTCTTCTCCTTTCCACTTTAGGTATCGCTTCCCCTCGCAAAGTCCTCCCAGCCTCTCCCAAACTTGCTTTGACCTAGAAAAAGGCGCTTTTTTTTCGCTCCAACAGCTGCACTTTATTACATCTTCACTGGTGGTCTTTTGTAGTTTATTAGCCAAAGACAGAGATAAGTATAATCCAGGCAATTATCATTAGTGGTAATATATTGTAATCAGAGGCACATGTGCAGTAAAATCTCCATTCAGTTGTCCAGGGACAGGAGGTTTCAGACAAATATTGGAGGATTTGTTAAGCCATGCAGAAGAAGGCGGTGGTGGATTTAGAGGGGGTGGAGGCTCGTATTGTTTCTGCTGCTGGGGACGGAGGGACATTCAGGATGTGCTTTGCTTGAGCCCGTGGCTGGGAATGGCTGCTGGGAATGGCTGCTGGGAATGGCTGCTGTGACCGCGGGGAAGGAGCGGGGATGCGATGAGAATATCGCGTATTTCTGCACCGGGGTGGGCAGGGAGCTGCGGGCGCTGGGGAGGGTCCAGGGGGATCTGCTCTTCTCTTCGGGACACAGATTTTTCCTACTTCTCCTTCATCTTCTTCATCATCTTCATCATCTTCTCCTTATTCTTCTCCATCTTCTTAGTCTTCTCCTTCAAAATCTTCTCCTTCATTTTCTTCTTCTTAGTCTTCATTTTCTCCTCCTTCTCTTCCTTCTCCTTTGCTCCTTCTTTGCTCCTTCTTTGCTCCTTCTTTTCTCCTTCTTTTCTCCTTTTCTCCTCCTTTTCTCCTCCTTTTCTCCTCCTTTTCTCCTCCTTTTCTCCTCCTTTTCTCCTCCTTTTCTCCTCCTTTTCTCCTCCTTTTCTCCTCCTTTTCTCCTCCTTTTCTCCTCCTTTTCTCCTCCTTTTCTTCTCCTTTTCTCCTTTCTTATTTTCTTCTTTTCTCTTTCATTTTCTACTTTTCTCATTTCTCCTTTCTTCTTCTTTTCTCCTTCCTTTTCTCCTTCCTTTTCTCCTTCCTTTTCTCCTTCCTTTTCTCCTTCCTTTTCTCCTTCCTTTTCTCCTTCCTTTTCTCCTTCCTTTTCTCTTCTTTTCTCCTTTTTTGTCCTTTTCTCCTCCTGCTCCTTCTCCATCTTCTTACTCTTCTTCATCATCTCCTTCTCCTTTCTCCTTCATCTTTCTTCTTCTCCATATTCTTCTCCATCTTCTTCTTAGTCATCTTCTTCATCATCTCCTCCTCCTCCTCCCACACCCGTCATGGTGACCCCTCCAGCTGCCGTTCCTCCCCCAATAACCGTCCAGGAGCAGCCCCGGGGGTGCCGGGAACCGGAAACGGGAAAAGCCGCTTTCATGTCCTTAACGAGCCCCTAATGAGGATTTTAGCGCAAAGCCCCGGCCACATGGCCGCCGGGCCCCCTCCCGCCTAATCCCCAGCTCACTGCTCGGGCTCTTCCTCCCGCCATCCTCATTTCTGCTCCTTCTCGCGCTCCGCGGAAGGCCCGGGTTTAATTTCCCCCTTTCCTGGTGGGTGGACGTGTGGGCCGGGGCTGAGGAATGGCCGGCATCCCCCAGCATAGCCGGGATGCTTCGGCCTCACCGCCCTTGCGCCTTCCTCCTCCTCTCATCCCGCTTTTCCATCTCATCCTCCACAGCTCTGTTGGTCCCTTTTCCCAACCGTAGGGCTCGTCTGCTTCTTTTTGCTTTTGTTATCCCTACAATAACGCAAAGCGCACACGTGCACACCAACCTGGTCCAGCTCATGGGGCCACCAGCAAGAATGCTTGAGAAAAATGGGGAGAAATAAGGGTTTTACCATTATTTTTCCCTGTGCTAAAGCCCCACTTTGCATTGCTGACATTAAAACAGGGGCTGGAGGAAGCCATAGGGCGAGGGATGGAGCAAAGATGGGCTGGGAGGTCCTTTCCCAAGCATCCCCACAAATAGGAGCCGTCTGCCAGAAAAAGTAGAGAGGTGTTCAATACTCCAGCACCGGCCTCGTTAAGCGGACCGACTAACGAAGGAGCCGTGGGAATCCTGGTGGCGCTTTGCCGCCGTGTCACTCCAAGCCCCATCCTTTAATTACGTGGAGACGAAGCGGCAACATGGTTTATAATTCAGAGAATTGAGTGATTGATATTCTTTTTCCCAAGGCTAAACTGTCATGCTAAGAAGAGCTCACCGGTACATTCCCCCTCTCCTCTCCTTTAGTTATCCCTGCGTGTCTCCCCTCACCTGCTCCTCTTAAGCCGCCTGCCCTGTAATCCCGGCTCAGCAGCCTTGCCTAAAAAGTGACAGGGCCCAACGGCGGCTTATTCCACAAGCTGCTTTGGCGGCGGGGGCTCTAATGCCACCGTTTTACCTGTGCCCTGTGCTTTTAGCACCGTGCGCATCAGAGTCAGCTTCAGTTTTCTTGGCTTTGTGTTAAAAAGTAATTAAGTGATGGGTAAGAGAGGGATTGGGGGTGGCTGGAGCTTTTGCGGGGTTTGCAGGCAGCCGTTGTGCCTGGATTTCCATGAGGAACACTTGGCAATAACACACAGGAGATATTTGGGAAGATATTTGGGGGTGACGTGGGAAACGCAGTGATTTATTCAATCAGAATAACTTGGCGGTGGGGGGAGCCTCTATCTCCACGTTTTATGGGAGTTTATTGGACTTGAGGTTATATTTCTGTGCACTTGGGGTGGGGAAACATGAGCAGGGCTTTAACATGGGGAAATCAACCATTTCTTGCTGAAATCGGGGGGGATTTCAATGCTGCTGGGTTAATTATTGGGGAGTAATTACTTGAGGAGCTGGCGGCGGGAAAATTAAACCAAGCGATGCACGGTCAGCACAGGGAGAGTTGGTACTAGGAACAAAAAGGGAATAAAGTAAAGAAAATCAAGGCTTTTTCCTCTTTAAATCAAGGTTTAACTTCAAAGTAAATGGAAACTGTGTCGCTGCTCGTCTTGTGCGTTAAAGGGTTCGATTCGTTCTCCCCCGCGGTAACGGGTTTGTAAGATGTAAATTTTTGGGTGTCTCGTGGCTCTTTTAATGCACGAGCGCCCTGGAATTGCTGGAGTGTGCAAGGGAAAAGGCTCATCAGGAAAATAAAGCCATTTAAAAGCTGCTTTTGGGTACCAATGTAGTGGTTTTGAGGCATCTTCTTGCCGAGCGGTTTCCAAGCGCTGATGGTGGCGACGGCCACATCCAGGTGATTTTGGTGACCCCAGGGGGAGGATTTGGCTAACTCATTAATAATTTTAATTAATTATTTTAAATTTTATTACTTTAATTAATAATAAATTTCTGCAGAAGCCGTAACCTCAAGCTGCAAGGAATATCCGTGATTTGATACCATCCCATCCCAGCTTCCCCAACCCTCCCGCTGAACGTTTTTGATGCAATTTTGAGGGATTTTCGCAGCCTCGGAGGTGACAAATGATCAGGATTTTAAATATAATGGGGGGCCGAGTGCGGACGTGTCCATAAAAAGCAAAGTTGGGGCAGCAGCATCTGATCCACCCGGTCCCTGATGACTTTTGCAGGTTGTCCCTTGTGCCGTGACAATAATTAATTGTGATAATGCAGCGGGCAGAAGGCGAATATCACAGGGTGGGCACACAAGAGCTTTTGCTCCTCAGAATTGGGAGAACAAAGCCCTGGGTCACCGGCCCCGCTTGGACACGAATTCTTGGACACGAATTCATGAATAAAAATGCTTGAATATGAATATTTCCCCCCTTTTTCCTCCCTATTTACCCTTTTCTAACACTCAGACCTCAGGAGCGAAAGCTTTTGCACCCATTGATCTGGCACATCAGGTCCCTCCGAATCGAACACGGTGTTGGAAAAAATGAGATTTTAATGTATTTTTTTTTAATCTTGGATTTAATAGGATTTAATAGGGGCTGTGGAGACCCGCGGGTTTTGTTTGAACCCAAATTCTTCAGTTTTAACCCAGCATCTGGCTACTTCTAAAGCAAATTAACAGCTGTGAAGTGGGATTTGTGGTGATGGGGTTTTTTTTGCCAATGTGCCCTCCCAACCTTGATTGCATATATATATATCTATATATCTCTATCTGTCTGTCTGTCTATCTATCTATCTATCTATCTATCTATCTATCTATCTATCTATAATTTAAAGAGAGCAGGAAGCCATTTCCTCACCTCTCAGAAGTGAAAATATCATCATTAAACCTTTTAGACACATATTTTTTGCAACTGAATCCTGGCCTTGACGCCCCCAGAATGACCCTATAATTACTGTAGATTAATTTAATATATCCAGAGATAATGTATCCTGGTTCGTACAAACCAGCACCAACCCAGTCCCCACCAGTATAACTTGATTTATTGGAATTGGGAGCCAGTTTCTGGCTTTCCCTCTTCAAAACAATAATGTAATATATGTCTTGGGCATCAGATGTCCGTGTTTCCTCAATTTGTAACACATTTTAATGAGATGAACCGGCCCGTAGCGGATTTTTGGCTGCTCCTCATCCCTCTGTGTGGGCCCAGCAAAAGTTGCTGCGCTTCGTATTTATTATTTTCCACTTCATATTTATTTTCCGCTTCATATTTGGTTTCTTTCCCTGGGTTTGGAGCCAACTCCTCTCCCTGCTCGTTCCCTTTCCGAAGGTGATACCGGGGCAATCCCACCTGGGTTCACTGGAGATGTGCGGAGAGCTGTGCACTGATTGAGTTTTGATGAGTTTCTCTCTTTCTGGGGTGAAAACCATTATATATAAAGAACTACTGGGCAGGCAGGGGGGCTCAGCAGCAGCTTGGGACCGTCAGAGTATTTTCAGCAGCCTTTGCAAAATTGACTGCACTTTAATATTAATATAGTTAAAAATGCACCCTTTGACATGTGAATTGACCTTTGGAAAAAGAAGCAAGTGTTCTCCTCAAACTCAGAACCTGGTGAGGCTTTGCAAAGCTTTAGATAGTTTTGTGTATATATATATATGTATAAAAATACATATATAAATATATATTAATATATAAAAATACATATATTAATATAGATATTAATAAATACATATTATCACATAATAACATATATTGTTATATATTAATATATAAAATGTAAAAATACATTTATTATAATTACTTATTATTTAATATTTGTTTAATGCACTATTTTAGGGATAGTAATTTAATAATGAATTCTTATGATATATTTGTATTATATGTATTAAGATATGTTTTCATAAGTTTGTATACATTATCATATATTATTCCAGCATCAATTATGTATTATTATATCATATCACATATCACATATCATATATCATATATATCATATATCTTATATCATATAATATATCATATATATCATTGAAAGTATATACACATATGTATGTGTGTATGTGAATATATAATTTCAATTTAGATTTTTATTTAAATATATATGTGTATATTTTTATATTTTTTATATATTTTATATTTTGTATATTTTCCATTTATATTTTTATATTAATATATAAATATATGTGTGTGTGTTTTTATATTTTATATATATTTTTATTTTGTATATTTTCCTTTTATATTTTTATATTAATATATAAAAATATATGTGTATATTTTTATATTTTATGTATATATATTTTTTGTATATTTTCCTTTTATATTGCATATTCTATTTATTATTTTTATATATTTTTTATATATTTTATATATGTATTTATATATTTTATATATATATAAAACCCAATTTCTTCCAGTCCTGGCAGACCGCAATGAAACCTTGTATGTTTGGAGCAGCCTCTATTTAACCCCTGGGTTATTTTCAGCCCGAACCCCAGTTCTTTGTGCCCTTTCCCTGAGCTGTCCCCTGGTGCCCCGCAGGTTCAGCAGCGTGTTCCCCAGCCTGAACGTGGCCGTGAAGCGACGGGAGCAGACGCTGCAGGATTACAGGCGCCTGCAGGCCCGCCTGGAGAAATACGAGGACAAGGAGCGAACCGGGCCCGTCCTGGCCAAGCTGCACCAGGTACCCAAACACAAATCACCCCCAAATTTCAATAGATATATATATATTTTATTGCCATCCCCACCAAGCCGTGTGAAATATCCCCATTGTGGAGCGACATCATTCATCGATGTAAAGTCAGCCACCTGATAGCAGAAAAGTGAATTAGAGCGCTCAGCAAAGGGGAAGAAAAATAAACCCCACAACATCATTATTTTTGCAAAGTGAAATGGAATGAAAGCCACGGGAGCTGAGGATGCTCAGAGGAAGGGAGTAAAAGCCCCGGGGTGCTCAAAGGAGGGTTTGCCCCCCAAACGGCCGCATCTCAGCGAGCAGCTGCATGGGAAATGGATCAGAGGGATCCGAGGCTTTATGTTTGCCACCTGTTGCCAAAAATTTGCCTCGGAAAATCACAGTAATTGGTTACCAGGAAGCTTCGCCAGATTCTTTTCTCCCTCTCCTAAATTTTAGCAAAATATATATATATTAATTTAATCTTCACCAGCGTTTCTCCCCAAATCTGCCGCTCTCGCAGAACGGTGCTTGATCCTTGCAGAACAGTTGACTTTCTCGGCCTTAAAGAACGTGTATTTTCGGATGACTTTCCCCTCAAAAATTAAGTTTTATGTTAAAGAATAGCCAGATATCGGCCTTAACAAAAGAGCCCTCCGATTTACAAGTAAGCAGCTTATTTCGCTGAGCCTCACTGACTAAAGCTGTGGCTGGAAAAATGCAGAAATGCTTTTGTCCTCATGATTAAGAAGGGCTTAGTTATTTTTTTTAATGAACTCTTGTGTGATCTAATTCCCCCCCCACCAAAAAAAAAAGGAAAAAAAGAACATAATTTCATCCAGTTATTTTTATTGCAGTTTTTATTTCAGCGCTGTTTGCTCAAAGTCTTCTGCCCTCAGTGAACCCCACCCCGCGAGTTTAAACGCTCCTTGAATTTGCTCATTTGCCTCTCAGGCTTAATTAAGCCTGGTTTGATTTAAGGCTTTGCCAGGCCAGAGCTCTGTCCATGCCATCCCTCCGGAGTGACGTCCCGGGGACAGGGACCGGCGCCGTGTCCCCCTCCCGTCGGAATGGCACCGGGATTAAGTGGCAGAGTTGAGCCCGGTCTAATATTTCACAGCCCACCCCCTCCTGCCCTTTTCCGACACCATCTCGGAGACATTTCCCTTTCTCCCCACGCTTCTGTTTAAAGAAGCCAGTTGGACGCGCTGAGCTGAAGGTCACGGGCGAAAATGACGGTGGGGACAGGATCCTGTGGCGATGCTCTCGGGGATGGCAGGGCCAGGGGACACCGAGGTGGGTGGGATGTTCTGCAGCCTGGCTGAGCTTTGGGGCTGGTTTTTGTCCCCATTCTGCCCCCAGAAGAGCAATTGGCTCGTGGTTTTTGCAGCAGCCTCTCTGGGTGTCCCATGGGTTTCCCCGTGGTCCAGGGACAGAGCTTGGGTCTCACCAGGCTCCGTTAGATGGTCACTTGGGTCCCACCAGGTTGTGTTAGATGGTCATTTGGTCCCATGAAGCTCCGTTGGATGGTCATTTGGTCCCACCAGGCTCCATCAGATGGTCATTTGGCCCCACCAGGCTCCATTGGATGGTCATTTGGTCCCACCAGGTTCCATTGAATAGTCATTTGGTCCCACCAAACTCCATTGGATGGTCATTTGGTCCCACCAGGTTCCATTATCTTGTCATTTGGTCCCACCAGGCTCCATCGGATGGTCATTTGGTCCCACCAGGCTCCATCGGAAGGTCATTTGGTCCCACCACACTCCATTGGATGGTCATTTGGTCCCACCAGGCTCCATCCGATGGTCATTTGGTCCCACCAGGCTCTGTTATCCGGTCACTGGTTGTCCTTGGGTCACTTCGCTGGCCTGGGGTGGCCTCAGTGCAACTCTACCCAAGGGAAGGACATTTTCCCAGCTCTCTGACTCCCCATCTTCTTCCGCAGGCCCGTGAAGAGCTGAGGCCGGTGAAGGAGGACTTCGAAGCCAAAAACAAGCAGCTCCTGGAGGAAATGCCCAAATTTTACAGCAGCCGCATCGATTACTTCAAGCCCAGCTTCGAGTCGCTGGTGCGGGCGCAGGTGAGATGCTGTCCCCTCTCTGACAGGTGTCCCTTTGGTGGCATCCTCACGTCTGGGTCCCGCCTTGGGGGGAACTGCTCTTCAAGCTGAGCGTTACACACAGGTGAGATGCAGCAAAGCTCTGCCCAAATGCCATTACATACAGTAATTCAATTATTGAGTGGTAGGACATTGGGCAGGTGTTGGACTTTGTCTGGGAGAAGAGCAGGTTGGCATCTGCTGGTACCTGTGGTGATGGGGTGCAGGGTGGAAAGGAGGTGAGTTTTTTGCTGTTTTGTATGGATTTGCTGCATATCAGGGATACTCCTGGTACAATATGATGTCCTGTCCCCTGAAATTACCTGTAGCACAGCTCAAGCCCTGGTTTTACATCAGCTTCTGGAATTTGGTGGCTTTATCCATCTGGGCGCGTCATCTCTTTGCATTTGTGGTCCTGAGCTCAGGGTTGGATCTTCTTGGAGATGCTGAGATGCTCGGGGCTCATCCGAAGGCTCCTTTGTGGCAGAGAGAGGCGGCTGCTCCGTCAGCTCCACACCAAGCTTTGCAGGAAGGGCTGGCCTAAATAAACCCCCGCCCGCTTCGGTTTGCATCCTCCCGCTTCCTTCTGCTCCTCCTCCATCTTCCTTCTCCCCTCACCCTTTTCTTTAGGCTGGAGAGGAGCGTTTTGGGATGTGATCTACCTTTGAACTTGGGGTGGATCAGGGCGAAGCCGTGTGCTGCAAGGCAATTTTCCTGCGGTATTTTGATTTTGGGGCAGGTGCGGTGGCTGCAAGGAGCACGTGTTCCCATCTCACCTCTGATTTTTGGGGGGGTTTCTCTCTCTCCCCGCGGAGCTGCCAGCGAGTTGTCTGCAGCCTGATTCACCTACCAGATGGTGCTGAAGCGCCCGGCCGGGTGGGTGCTGGGGATGCTGTTCTCGCTGTTCCCTTCGCCATCGCCTGCCGCGGGGCTCCCTGTTCCAGCCGAAATAACCAGACACCCTGGAGCCACCACAAAAATCTCACTGGCCCTTCTCCCCAGCCCCACAAACTCTGTGGGTGGGTTGTTTGGACGAGACCTTGAAACCCGAATGCCACCGGCGGGTTCCGAAGAGAAGCGGCTTTGCTTTCTGTGTCCTTGGCCGCGATGTCCCTCGCTCGGCTCGTGCTGGGTCCCTGCTGCCAGCTGGCTCCTGCCTCGGCTTGTCGGGAGCCTGGGGTGGAGAACGACGTACTGGGAGCACTGGGAGACGCCAGCAGGGTGCTTTGAACTGGACCTGTTTGCAAGGATATCCATTCATACCTTCCGCTTCCTTGGGAATCCTCTATTTTGTTTCTTGGCCCTCTTCAGGTGGGGGTTTTTGTTAAGAAAGGCGAGCAAGAAAAATCTTGGGTTTATTGTCACCACAAAGCTGAGGCATCTCCCCTAGACCAGACTAAAGCTGGGCCCAGAGGGATTCTAAAGCCCTCCCCGCTGACCTAGATGGGAGCAGCATCCCTTTCCCCCAGCGCTGGCTGCTCCTTCATCCCTGGGGAGGGACCACAGCATCTCTGCTGCAGGGAGGAGAGCTCGGTGCTGAGCTTGAGTTCAGCATCCCCCCATTCAGGAGCTCTCGCTTGGGGGCTACGCAGCATTTTCCCTATCACAGGTGACCAGAATGAACACAAGAAAAGGGAAACAGCTTGCCCAAGGTAATGTAATGAATCAGTGGTGAGCCAGGAATAGCACCGGGGAGCCCTGAGTCACCGCAGCGGCTGCTCACCTGCAGGGAACCCGATGGGGACACAGCCAGGGGGGACACCGGAGCATCCCCATCCCAGGTGTGAGATGTTGATGGGGAACGGGCAGTGCTCATTCATCCTGCCACCACTTCCCGCGTTCTCCCTCTCCCTCCGCACCTTCTGGAGCTTATTGAGCATCTCGGGGGGTTCACGTTACTCGGTGGAATTTCTATTTCCAGCCTCTTTCTGCAGGTACCTGTAGGAGCGACGGTTGGTCCAGGGTGCTCGGGGAAAGGGGTAGGCAGGGCTCAGCTCTCTCTTGGTATCTGCAGTTGCTTGTCCCCAGGTCAAACCCCCCGTTTGAAGGTGCAAAACTGTAATTTTCCCTTTTGTTTTGCCCCTGGAGAAAAGCAAAGGGGTTAAAGTGAGACAGGCATCGCTGGCCAGCACAACAATGAGCTGTGAACACATCCATTCCCTCCAGGAACAACCCAGCCATGGCAAAGGGAAGGACCCCGCTTTAAACCATCTCCGGAGCAGCAGCTTTGTCTTTAACCTACCAAGACCCTCCCAGACGTGGGTTCCCATGGCACAGCTTGGCCGCCGTCCCCAGTGCCGGGTGTGACATGTCCCGAGCTCACTGGGGCTGTAACATTCAACACCAAATACTTGTGTCCACCCACATGCCCGGGGCCGAGCCAACCGAGGCAAATATTTCTCTGGCTGGGGACTTTGAAGCGGCCAGATGAAGATGAAAGGGGGAGATTTGGAGCCCCGTCGCTGGTGCGAGTGTAACAAAACTTCCTTCCCACCGTGCTCTTTGTTTTCCTGCTAGAAAACATGATACTTCTCTCTGTTTTTTTAATGAAATGGGGGGAAAAATGGGGCTTACACGGCAGGACTGTCCATGGGACTGTCCAGCCCTGGCAGCGACCCCGGGCTTTTGTTTTGTGTAGGGCTGACATAAACACTGCCCGGCTGTGGCACTGTAAACGCGATCTATAGAAAATGAGGAGAACAGGGTGTCCCGAAACAGAATTAGTTCAAGACAGGTGGACTCGGGGCCCTTGGCTCGGTCTCAAAGGCGAGCTGGGATTTGCTGGGATGGGGATGGAGCATATGGCATCCATAGCTGGAAAAGTACCGAGCTGCAGGCAAGGGGTGCTGCAGGGGCCCCCCCCACTGCTGGAACCATCAGCGCCCGTCGTCTGGGGTGCATCCCCCTCCCCAGCACCCACCACAATGTGGGGACCCCCCCACCCAGAGAGGCAGTGATGGTTTGCATGTATTTCAGCAGGAGAAGAGCATTGGGGATGGGTAAAGCACAGGAGATGCATACTGGTTTAGGCACTGGGTCCTACTGGGGGACAAGAGCGTCCCCAAGGAGACCCGCGGGGACCCGGCGTCCCCCATGGGAAGGGCTCCATGGCAGCGGCTCGTGGGTGGTGGGGAAGAGACCAAAATATTCGCTCTGCTTTGCCCATTTGATATGGAGAAGATGCTGCTGCGGATGCTGGTGTTGGGGGGCACCGGGGACAATTCTGGGGGGGGCAGCAGCTCCCCAATTCCCAGGGAGATTCATTTCAATGTGTCGGTGCCTTTTCTGTGCCGGAATTGGCAGCGCTGCTTGGCCATATGTGACTGAACCGAGCCCATCTGACACCGGGCTGGGGACAAGGGACATGGAGCTCCGGCATCCAGCTGTGCCACCCTCCAACGGGGAGGCTGGGTCCCCAGCATCTCAAAATAAGCATCATTTTGAGCAGGATTAGGGGAGCCGGTCTCCATGGAGACTGCGCGCAGCTCCACTCCCGAGATGCTGGTGCCCGCCCGTGCCCTTCTGCAAAATGGGGGCAACACATCGTCCCGCTGAGAGGCAGCATCTCCCCACCACACCTGGGGGGATGCCCAGGCCACGTAGCCCCCATCGCATCCTCCTGTGGGGCACAGCGGCCTCCCAAGCTGGGGGTCCCAGATCCTGCCCCTTGCCTGCAGGCAGGGCTCGCTGCCTGCTCTCCTCCAGCAAAGCACCCGCACTGGTGCCATCTGCCTGCGCCGACCCACCAGCTCCCGCTCCGCCGAAGCCCCGCTCGCTGCCAGAGTTAATTGGCGGTACTAATTAGCACATTATTAAAACACCCCCCCCCCGCTTCCCCGTTGCTTCGTGCCAGGCGCGATGCTCGCCACGCTCACTGCCCCTGCATGGTGATCGGGGACCTGTTGCAGAACCCGGTGACACTGGTGACACCCCGGCTGTGGCACGGGGACAGTGGCTGCAGAGAGGGGACAGCGACAGCCCCATGTATGCATCTCCCCAGATGGGAAGCAAGCAGAGAAGGGCAGCGCATTATTAAAATGTGTTGAGTTGTAATAATCTAAGGGGGTGGCACCAACACATGGGAGGGAGCTATTTTAGAACATGAAACACTGAGGCAAGGGGCTGGCTCCACTCACCCCCCCATCTTTCTCCTCCCCGCACCCCAGGTTGTTTACTACACCGAGATGCACAAGATTTTCGGGGACCTGACAGCGCAGATCGACCGGCCCGGGTTGACCGACGAGCAGCGGGAACGGGAGAACGACGCCAAGCTGGGCGAGCTGCGCGCTCTGTCCATCGTGGCCGATGACTGAGCATCGCAGGGGGATGTTGGTGATGGGGAAGGGGCTGGGGAGCCCCCCGTCCCACCTCCTCCTTCCGGGAGGCTTTACCCTTGTGGTATTGCCTGGGGGGCACAGCATGGCTCCCCCCTCCAGCCAACTGTTTGCAAAGGACATCTGGATTGTCTCTGCCTGCCCTAAGGCCAAGTTTTGCCTTAAGGAGGTGTTGGCAGCAGAGCCGAAGATGGGGAGCGGGCTGAGTGCTGCCAGTCCCTTTCTGGTAGGAGGACATGGCCACTCCTGCCGGGACATTATTTTGTGCCTTAGGACCCCAGTACCCCCCGAAAGGGGAGAGTAAAAGTGCTTAAATTCAATTTTTTGAGGCATCGGGACAGGGTGATGAAAGGGCCGAACTTCCCATACTGAGCATCAAGTGATGCTGCACTCCAAATCTGCCTTGTTTTAAGCAGGAATGGTGTAAAGTGCCTCTTGCCCCACAGCTGGAGGGGCACAGGGGGGGGTGCACATCTGCACAGCAATGGGTGCTCAAGGGGGGTCAATGGGACCCCAAGGCAGAGGAAGTGTGGGGATGCAAAAGGGAAATATAACCCAGGTGGGAGCAAAGCCAGGGAAAATTAGGGGGTGGGGGGGGTGCTCCACAGCCTGAATCAGTTGTAGCCACTTTTAGGGGGGCACAAAGGGTCCAATGAACATTTTTTGGGCAGATGGGGTCAGTATCACAGGGGTGCTGGTGCCCTCTGCTGCCACCTGCCTGTCACTGCGGGGGGACACAGGGAACGGCCCCCCAGGGGCTACCACATCCCCTGGCCATAGCAGGATGGTGTTGCTTTGGAGGTGTCATTTTAAGAGCGATATTAAGGGGCTCGAAAAGGGGAAAGAGGGACTGAGCAGCCCCCAAAGAGACGCAGAAAGGAAAGGGTTCAAAAAGCACAAGAAATACAGTTTTACAGTGAAATACAGTGAATGGTAAACGCAGCGAAGGAACGCGCTACGGCCACAGCAGCATCCAGAGACTCCCCCGAGCAGTACAACGAGTACCAGGCATCAGTTTGGGTCCCTCCATCCTAAAAAAGCTGGTTTGGCCCCCAATTTGTGCATCCAGCTTGTAGCACAGAGGAAGCCCTTGTCCTGTCTCCAACACACAATTTCCTACCCAAGAGGATTCCATTAAACGCAAAAAAAAGGGTCAGAGCAAACCACGAGCATCCCTACAGCTGCCCTGCCTGCACAGGGAGGGGACGGGGACAGAAAAGGCTCTTGGGGACCCTGCCACCATCCCCAGTGTGTGACACCCAGGCGAGCGGGGATGTCACCCTCTGCTGGTGGAGAGCAGCTGGATGCTGGTTCCTTCGTCTAGAAGAGAAGAGAAGAGGGGGTGACCGGTGGCTTGCGAAGAGGGGACCCCACATCCCAGCGCGACTCGGCTTACCCAGCCTGGATTTTGCTCTCCGGGCCGAGGCAGTTGCTCCATTTTCTCCAATGACTTCCCCAAGCTGAGCATCATGGTGTTGGAGGCAGGAGACAGCAGAGGGGGGTTCCTGGAACAAGAACAACTCGTCACCTACCCCAAAATCTCCACCAGACCCCCAGCATCCCTACACCTACCAAGGAGCTCCTCTTCTGTGCAGCCGTGACTACTCAGGGGACTATTTCTTGCTAAAAACTGCCCCGTTTAGGTGGGAGTGGGAGCAGAAGGTGCTGGGAGCTGTCACCCAGAGCAGGATCTTCTCCGTCTCTCCACAGTCCTTTCCAAGCTCCTGCAGAAATAAAACCGCCTTTTGGGACACCCAAGCTGGCGCGTCACCTGGTGTCACCACACAGGGCCCGCCGGCAAAGCCTCAGCATTGCAGCTTCTCCTCCGGGTCCCTTCTCTGCCTTGGGCTGCACGAGGATACCCAGATGTCCAGCAGGAAAATCGCCACATCCCACTGGTCCATTAGTTTGGCAAACCTGTGTCGCAGCAGGGGATGCCCAGGGAGTCCCAGCAGAACGCAGGGAGCTGGGCCCCCATAAAACCTTCCCCAGCAGGGAGGCTGCAAGGACAGGAGTGATGGGGATGGGACCAGAGCCCTGACACGGACTGGTGAGTGTCCCCAGGGACACGGAGCAAAGCCCCAGTTCAAGAGCATCCCCTGTCACCCAACCAAACCTCCTCCCCCAGCACCCCAAACTTCACCCCCCTCAGCAGTTCCTTCCCCACCACATCACATGCCGGGCCGGGTTTAAGCAAAATAAACCCAGTTGCCACGGTTACCCAGAGCAGGGATGCTATATTTATTCATATATATATGTATATACAACTGCCATGCATGGAGCTGAGCCCGTGCACCCCAGTGAGGGCCACGCTCTTCCACGGGTGACACGTGGGGACCTGAGCCCCGACAGACCCTGTGCCAGCTCCAGGGACCCCTTGGCCAGCTGCTCCATGGCCCAGAGGTGCTGCGGGTGGATTAAACCCTGCCTGGGCTCCCCTAAATCCACATCGCTGTGTCACCCCAATCCCCAGCAACCTTCCTCTCCTCCATCCAGCGCATCCCCCCGTCCTTAAACCCCCATCCCTGAAGCTGCTCAGCAAAACGCAGCTTGTGCTCTGGGCCAGCAGCTCCTCCTGCTGTTCTGCCCAAAACAGAGAGAGATTGCACCCATGGAAACTTAACACAGCGCTGCAAATGCTGCTGTGCCCTGGAAATCTGCTCCTGAACCAGCAGCTCTTTGCAGGGCCGGGGGGAGGAATCCATCTCACATAGTAAAAGTGGATAATTACGGGTTTCTTGCACCACCCCAGAGATCCCAACGTTAATGGGGAGAGCTGGCGGAAAGGGAGGATTGACCCGGTGCATTTCTGGAGTGAAGCACCGCGGTGCTCAGACCTCCGGAAAGCTGAGGGAAGGGATGAAGGGGTGGCCGATCGGGGGCACTCACCACTTTGTGTAACCGCTCAGGTCCAGCCCAGCCTGTCCCACTCAGGACCATGAGGTCAGCGTCAGGATGTGGCCATCCCGTGACCGGCACCATTCACACACCTTCATCCTCTTTCCTCCCCAGCTGGAGCTAAGAAGAGACACAGTGAGCCCAGCTGTCCCAAGTGTCCCCCTTCCTCCCCAAATCCCCTGGCCCCTTTGGGGACAAGACCAGGTTTTGCAGACACAAGCAGTCCAGCAGTAAACGCAGATGACAGCGTAGCACCAAACCAAAGGGCTTTCCCCCAAAACTGGGTGAATTAACCCTCACTGGGACTGCTGTGTCCAGCACATGCCTCAATTTGCCTTTCTGGGTGCTCAGGAGCTTTCCCTTGCTCCAGGGGGTTGGGGAGCATCAAGGCCATCACCTGGCAAGAGCACACCCTCCTCCTCCTCACCTCAGCATCACCCAGAGCATCCTCAGCATCTTCCTCGGGGTCAGGCAGTGGGATGCAGCCGGGGTACCATGGGCATGGGGGAAGGTGTCCAGCCAGCCCAGGTGGACGTTGTAGAAGCCGTGGGGCAGCTGGATGGTGCCACAGCATCACCCTGGCATCACAGGAGGGGATGAAGGCAGAGATCCATGTTTTGGCTCACCCAAACACAGTCCCCATGTGTGGGAGCAAACAACTTGCTGCCCCAGGACTGACAGAAACCAAAGAGATCCTCTCTGACCACAGATATCCCCCCCAAAAAGTCACTGTGTAGCCAGAGCACCCGGTAGGGATGGTGTCCTTGTCTTGGGGTCTGGCCTGGGTGGGTGTTGAGTGCTCCAAAAGGCACAGAAGGTACGGGGCAGCGGGGTGGGGGCTGCCCACATGTCCCCCCAACAGCAGGGACACATCCCCATCCTGATCATCCACCTGCATCCCTTCCCTATGGTCCCGGCCCAGAGCATCTCCCCAGCTGAGCAGATGGGGCGATGGGAGGAGATTCAGTGCTGAGGAGGGGGGAACAATGATCATAAAACCTCACAGCACCCCCAGGAGCTCCAGAAAACCCAAACACCCACAGCACCCCCTCATCCCGCTGTGCTCACAGCCAGGGACCCCCCCACCACCCGGATCCGGCCCCCACGGTAAGGACCAGCACTCACCGTTCCCGGGCAGGAGCACGGGATGCAGGAGCAGGCGCTGGGGATGCTCGGCTGCTGCCCAGGGAGGGGCACAGAGGGGACCGGGGGGCTCGGGAGAGGCTGCGGGAAGGGAAAAAACAAGTCACGGTAGGAAATCGTCAAGAAAAAGAGGGGATGGAGGGAATAATGGGGGTACCTGTTCGCCGAGCACCTGAAGGCAGCTTTGAGCAGCATCTTCTCAGCGGCGGTACCCGGCCCGGCCCCACGGTGAGGGGCTCCAGCAGCACCGAAACACCGCGGCGGAGCGTCCCCCCCGCACAAAACCACCTCGCCCACCGCCCCGACCCCTCCTGCAGGGTGGTGACCCCCCCCAGCAACACCCGCTGTTCCCCCTCACCCGCCATGCGATTGGGAGCAGCTCCCGTCCCGACGCCCCCTCCCCACCCACCTGCGGCAGAGAGGGGGGGAAAAGGCGTTGAGCCCCCCGCCCAAATCAATGGGTGCCCCGGGAAGGGGTTCGGGGGAGACCCGGGGAGGGTGGGGGGCGGCAGCCCCTCGGACCGGGCGGACAAAGCGGCTGGAAACGCGCTCGGAAGTTATGCGGCCGTGACGTCACGCCGGGTTGAGAGTGACGTCACCGCGCAACAACGCGTCGTCTCGCAAAGAGCCGCCTCTTTTCCAGTGAAAAGGTTTTATTGGGGGGGTGTGAGGGGGAAGGGGGGGTGCAGCGCCGGGCCGGGGGCCGGCCCCGGGTGGGCGTGACGTCACGGGGCGGGGTATGACGCAATAGGTGCAGCGCAGCTCCTCCATCCAGGGGTGGCAGCGGGACCGGGACCCCCCCGGTCCTACCTGCAGCGGCCCCCCCGCAGCGAGCGGCGGGTCAGGCGGGTGAGCAGAACCTTCACCCGGCCCCAGTGCGAGTGCCTGTCCTGGGGGAGACACGGCTGTCAGTGATGGGGGCAACATGCGGGACCCCCCCTCCGGTTCCCCCCATCACCCCCACCCCTACCTTGTCCGCTGCAGGGGCGCCCATCCCGCTCTCGGGGGGGTCCAGCAGACTGGGGGAGCTTGCAGAGTGTCCCCACATCCTCTGGCATGGGCCAGGGTCAGGCGCTGCATGGTGTGGGGGGGTTAAACTAGTGTTGGGGGGTTAAACTAGGCATGGCCCCCCCACCCCTGTATCCCACCCCGCTCACCTGGCGCTTGGCTGTCCGAGCAGGAGCGCGGGCGGAACCGCTCACCCCTCCACACAACGGGATCCTGTGCTGGGGGGTCCCGGGTGAGCTGTGGATGAGGAGATGCAAGGTGTGAGCTGGGACCCCCCTCCAGCACCCCCCCCCACCCCCCCCCCGAGCACCCCCGGCCCTCACCGTGGCGTCAGGGCGGGTGCTCCGGGCATCCCCCACCTGCTGCCGGAGGAGCCGGTTGTCCTGCTGCAGCCGGGCCAGGCGCTCCAGCATCTGACAGACGTGCTCCAGGTACCGCAGCCCCTGCCCAGGCACAGCCTGCGGCCGAGGGGGGACTCAGGGCCTGCCGGGTGGCCGAGCACCCCCCCCCAGCCACATGCACCCCCTCCCAGCACCCACCGCTGCCTCGGGGTCCGCCGTGCTGGGCTCCTCCTGCTCCCGGGGTTCCCACGCGTGTTCTCCCCGCAGCCGTGGGCAGCGCCCGGGCAGCCGCTGCCTCTTGCTGCGCTGTGCTGCCTGCACCAGCTTCTTGCTGCCCGAGCGGCTGCGGGGCGTCCGGGGGGGCTCGGGGCCCGGCTCCTCTCTGGGGGGGCTCTTCTTGTCCGGGGGGAAGCCGTCGAGGGAGAAGCTGCTCTCGGAGCCCAGGGGGGTGCAGGGGGAGTGCTCGTTGCTGGCCATCTCCACCCCGGAGTCCTCCGATTCGGACTTGAGGAGCCGCCCGCTTGCCAGGGGGCTACCGGGGGAGAGGGCTGGTGGTGGTGGGGGTCCCCAGGTGCTCAAGCCCCCCGGGGGCTGCCGCGGGCTCTCCTGCAGCCGCCGGTAGACGCTGGCGGAGGTGGGTACCACGCAGCTCTCCGCTGTCTCCCAGGGACCATCTGCAGGGTGAGTGGCATCAGATGGGGGGTCCCCTGGTACAGGCAGGGCACACTCGCCACCCCCCTGCGTGTCCTGGCCTGACACCCCTCCCAGCCCCCAAATCACCCTTCAGCAGCTCCAGTCGTGCCCATGACCTGTGCCACACAGTTACAGCCCCCTGCCCAGTCACCCTGCTCTGGAGAGTCCCCGCAGCCCTGCCCGGTGCCAGGGAGGCTCGTACACCAACATGTTGTTGTTGCGCCCCCAAAACACGTCCCTGTGCCCAGCCGCATCCTCCCTCCTTCCCCGTACTCCTAGGGAGCACCCGTGCTCCTCACCCCCACCCGGTGGGGGCTGCACGGGTGATGATTCTCACCACACCTCGCTCCAGCTCCGTGCCAGCCCACCCCAAACACGGCAGGGCCATGGAATCCATCCTTCCCACCGCAGGATGGCTCCAGGGACCCCCAGCATGGGGGGCATCACTGGGTTGCGCTGCCCACCACCCCAGGGTGGGATCGCAGCGTCGGTCTCAGCTCTCACCTCCCTTCCCATCCAGGCCACAGCCGAGGGCTCAGCGCGGTGGGGAGCGAAGCTTTGGCACCCTCCCGGCACTCAGCCCGGGGCGCAGAGCTGCCCACCCCCCCGGCAAACCCTTGCTTGGAGGGTCACCCCCCCCAGGCACTCACAGCAGCTGAACCTCCTCTTCCAGCCAGCGCGGGAGCCCCCCCACATCGCCGAGAGCCGGAGCCGACTGCGGGGTGCGCGTCCCGGCGCTGCCTTTTATACCGGCCCAGCCGGCGACGGGCCCTGTATCCAGAGGCACCTCATTACAGGACTGGTTCCCAACTGGTTCCTCGCAGGATTTGGGATTGGCGATACTGGCTGGGCCGGTGGTTAAGGGCTCCCTTCCCAACCCAACCGGGAAGGCGAGAGGGCGGTTTGGGCACCGGCAGACAGCCGAGCGCCAGATGAATCCCACCGCTTTTGCGAAACCCCGCTCAGGGTTCAATTCACGGCCAGGGGGTCCCAGTGCCCCCAAATTCCTACCCTGGTGGGTCTGGCGAGGCTGGTACCGGTGCGGGAGGCCACAAGCACCCAGGGGACAATCCCACCCTTCAGAGGCCACATGAATCCCAGCAATGCCGTGGGGGGGCCCCTCCGCCCCGGCACCGCCGGCTGCCCTGCGCCCACACACCAAATTTCCATGGGCTGCAAGGGCTGTACGGGACGGCCCCATGTGCTGGGGGGGCTGCTTTCCTCCCCATCTCTGGGATTTCAATGGGGCTTGGAGCCCCACCAGCATGGGGGCACTGGTAGCGTGAGAGGGGCACAGGGGGTTCCCCATCACCAAGAGAGCAAAAACATCATCTGTGGGAGCTGCTGGGAGGTCCCCCATGTCCACAGCTCCAGCTCAGAGCCCCAGTGTCCCCCAGGCTTTGCTGCTGGAGGGGGTCCCAGCACAGCCTGAGTTGGGGGGCACATAGTGATGGCCCATGGGTTTTTGGGCCCCCCACGCTGCATACAGGGACCCAGTGGCCGTGACCCTGGTGCATGCTCAGGCTCATCAGCCCAAACACTGAAAGGCAAAACCTGGTTTGAATTCCCAGCACAATCAGCACCCTGAGCCCCTCCCAGCAGTGAGAACACAAACTGGGGGTCTAGAAACCCGCAGGGCTCCCCTCCAGCACAGACCCCCAAACCAGGGATCCCTGAGGATCCCCTCCAGCAGGCTGAGGGCTGCAGGGACACCCCCAATCCAAACCCCCCCCCCCAGCTGCTCGGGAGTCTCTCCCAAAACCCCCCCGGGACCACCGACTCACCGCGGAGCGGCTCCACGCTGAAAGCTCCGCGGCGGCGCAACATCCCCGGGCGGGGGGGACACCGGGAGCCGGGGAGGGGACACCGGGAGCCGGCCAGGGCGGAGCAGCCCCGCGGCTCCTCCGCCGCTTTATGGGGCAGGGCGGAGGGGCGGGCTTGGGTGGGGCTGGCGGTGCTACCGGTGCTACCCTGTGGGGCGGGGGGGCGTCCCGACCCCCGGTACCTCCAGCAGAAGCGTTTATTCCTCTTTTTTTGTGAGCGCAGGAGGGGCGGGCGGGACCATCCGCGTCCCTCCCTCCCTGGGGATGCTTCATTAAAGCCACCGTGTCCTAATAGCGCGGCAGGCGGGGGACTGAGCCTACCTGCCCGAGAGACCCCCCCCAGACACACACAAGTGCGGCAGCAAAGGGTGATCACTCCTAGGGGGCTGTGGGAATTCGGTGTCTCCATGGGGAGACCATGGAGACCCAGGGAAATGCAGTGTCCCCCAGCAGAGAGCGGGCGGGGGACCCGGTTGGGGACGTGGGAAGGGGCCGGCGACCCCCCGAGGCTGGGCGGGGGGCGGCTGATAACAGCAAAGCCGCGATAACAGCAAAGCCCATCTCCGTGCAAACAGGCACGGGAGGGCGGAGAGCAGCGATAAGAGCCCACCTGGGCCCCCACAGGACAAAGGCCCCGGGTTAAACAACCCGCAATAAAGCCCTGACACCTCCCAGGGACACCCGGAGCAGGGAGGGGACAGTTCAGCCCTGACCTTCCCGGGAAGGGGGCGAGGCGGACGGCAACAAGCCCTGTGCATCACCGGACCCGTGGAGCCTGTGCCTGGATCCCCCCCAGGGTGGGGGGGTTGCTCCCAGCTCCACACCGCGGCTATGGGTGCAGGGAGGAAGGATGGGGAGTCTGGGGTCTCCGCCTGCACCCTGGCCCTGGGGGAAACACTGTCCCCCCACCCTGCACAAACCAGACACGGGAGTGGAGCAAATATATATTATATTTATATAGAGATCTGGTTTAATACCTCGGAGAAGCCCTTTGCAGTCCGTGCACAAAGCGGTGCCAGCCCCCTCTCCGGTACCTAAGTGCTCAAGCGTCCCTGTGCAACCCCCCACCACAGTGTCCCCTCTGTGTCCCTGGGCACATTCTGCTGCTCCAGCCCAGGCTGAGAAGCGATCCGGCTCATCACACACGCTGGGACAAAGGCGGGCAGCTGGGGGTCAACTGGGGATGCCCTCACCCCCCCACCGCAGACCCCCACCCTACCAAAGCAGCAGGGCTCGTGGGGCATCCTGGGGGGGGCACGGGGTATGTTGTGCTCCCCAGGACAGGGGGGATGCAGGCGGCGAGCTCCCCATCGCACCGTGCCTGTGTCTGGGGCTCAGGAGTGCTGGGACACAGCGGGGGCGCTGGGCCCCCCCTGGTAGCGCAGGCGGGCGTGTTTCTCGCAGTACAGCTCGTCACCCACCCAGAAGTGTCCCCGCATCTTCAGGTTAAGGCCGCAGTCGGCGCAGGCGTAGCAGGATGGGTGCCGGTACCGCCCGTCCTGGATCCGCACCGCCTGCGTCCTGGGGGAGGCGGGGACATCAGCGGGGCACCCCGTGTCCCCCACCGGGGTCCCCCTTTCATTTTGGCCCTGCTGGGAGTGATGGCAGGGACAGATCCTGCCCAGGGACCCCCCTAGTCCTCCAGTCCCACTTACGCAATGGTGCTGGTGCATTTCTCGCAGACGTGCAGCTTCTGGACACCGGCCACGGGCTTGCGGGCGCTGGGCGAGAGCCGGCTGGGGAAGGGGGCTGCGGGGCCAGCTGTGGGGACACAAAGCCATCACGGACCTGTCACCCACCCCCCCAGACCCTCCATTGTCCCCTGTCCCCCCCTCACCTCCGCTCTCGTCCTCCAGAGCCTCCTGCAGCAGGCGGAAGGTGCTGGACTGTCGCGGGGCCGCCCGCAGCTCCCGGTTCTCCTGCAGCATCTTGTAAACCTCCGAATCCTCCTCCAAGCGCCTCATGGCCGGTTCTGAGGCCAGGCTGTGGGACGGCACCCCCGGAGGAGGTAAAAGGGGGGGTTCCCGGCACCCGGACGCCTGGGTCCACCAGGCTGCACCCCGCCACCTGCTCCCTCCGCCCTGGGGAGCTGCCCCAGCCTGCCCGGCCCTCCCACGTCCCTACCTGCCTGGCAGGTGCGTTAACTCTTTGCACGGGTTCCCTCGGCTCGGTAGCACCCAGTGTGCACCCCAGGGATGGGTGCATGGGGCTGGGGGCTTCCCTGCCTCTGTGTGTCCCCCCCGCAGCCCCAAGCCCACTCCGTACCTGTTGCAGGGGCTGGGACAGGGTGACGAGCGGCGCCGCTCTCTGCACATCTCCCAGGGGTCTGGGGGGGCCCCGAACCCCGGCGAGGGTGGGCGGGGGGGTGGAGGCAGGACTGACCCCGGGGGGCTGTTCTGATGGATCGGGCTTCCTCGCTCCTGGTGGGGGCAGAGAGGTGCTGGGTGCCCTGGGGTGGCAAGGGGGCTGCAGCAGCCCCCCCCGGTGTGTCCCAAACCTGGGGGTGAGGGTGGCATCTCCTAGGAAGAGCACAGGGAAAGGCACCTGCAGACCCCCCGCCCCCATCCTCCTGAGCACCCCAGGGACACCCAGATCTTTTTCCAAGCCCTGTTTCCCCCGGGGGGTGGGTGCTCAGCTGAGGGATGCAGGGATGCTCCAGGGCGGCTGCTTCTCCTCCCCTCCAGTGCTGGGGCCAGTGGGACCCCACGGGGGACCGGGGGCAGCCCCCCTATGTTCCCCATGTCCATAACTCAGTGCCTGCGCCCGTCCCCTCCCCGACATCTGCTCCTGCTTAAGAGAGGCAGGAAAGACAAAACCCCAGCTAAGTGGAAGCCGATGTTCTCGGGAGCAGCCGCCACGCAGATGCAAACCCCGGTGGGAGCCTGGGGAGGGGGACGGGGACAAGAAGCCCCCACAGAGAGGGAGAAGGAGAAGGGCATTGCTGGGGCGCTGCGGGGTCACAAGCAGGCGAGGAATGAGCTAAAATTAGGTACGGGTGGAGCTGGGAGCCTTGGCCTTGTCCCCACAAACACCAACCCGCCCTGAGATGCGATAAAAAGCGCGGTCCAAGGGCAGCCCTTCCCCTCGCCCCCACTTTGGGCAAGGGTTTTGGGCACAGCACCCCACACAGCCCCACAGCGGGGGGGTCTGGGGCAGGGAGGGACCCTCCGGGGCCGGCACCAAAGCAAATAAAGGGCTTGAGGAGGAAGGGGGGAGCGGGCGGCCGGAGGAGCCAAGGGGTGGCCGGGGCCGCGGCCAAAGGCAGCTGGGAAGGGCGGCGTTCAGGGCCACCGCGCTTCCCGATTTGGGCTTGAAAAACAAGAAAAAAGAAAGATGGGAGGGAGGAGAGGAGGGAGACGCCAACCCCGGAGCCAGCGGCTGCCCCTTGGGGCGCAGCAGCCGCCCGAAACCGCGGCGGGGAGGGACGGGGGGGGCCACGGGCACCCCAGGACCGGTCCGGGCGGCGGGGGAAGCATCCCGGCCCCCGGGCATCCCGCTGCGGGCACTGCCGGGGGTGCGCCGGGTCTGTGGGTCCCTGCCCTGCCAACGCCCCAGTCCTCCGGGCTCCTGGGAGCTGGGCTGGGTCTCCCCAAACTGGTTTGGCCTCCCCAGGCTGGCGCCATTGCCAAGAGGTTCCGGGTAGGAGCCAGCGAAACATCCCCGGGCAGGTTTGCCAGTGCCCGGGGGTGCCGCCAGCACGGTGGGTGGTGGTGGTGGCACCGGTGGTGGCATCGGTGGCATCGGTGGTGGCATCAGTGGCACAACAGACACTGTCCCCAAGGCAGAACGGGACTAGGGGGTAATGTGGCATTTGGGCTGCAAAGGGGGATGCAATGGGGTTGCAAATGGTGATGGTTTGGGGCTGCAAATAGTGATGGTTTGGGGCTGCAAAGGGTGAGAGTTTGGGGCTGCACAGGATGAGAGTCTGGGGTTGTGAGGGGAGAGGTTTTGGTGCTGCAGAGTTGAGGGTGCACAGATGCCACCCCCAGCATCTCTGCCTGGCCCCACACAGCCCCCCCAGTTCCCAGCTCACCTGGGGAAGGCTGGGACCGGTGAGCTCCTCTTCTAGGGGCTGCGAGCTGGGGGGAGAGGATGGAGCCATCAGGAGGGTCCTTGGTCCTGCCCAGACCCCTGCCCACCCCCCCAAAGCCGGGTCCAGCCTTACCTGCGGGCTGGGGGGCTGAAGGATGTGGGGCTGGAGTAGGATGCTCTCAGGGTGCCCTGGGTCTCCTCCTGCATCCGCACCGTGTCCTGGGGAGGGAGGGGGAGACACCAGCAGCTGAAATCGGCCCTGGGTGGGGGGTCAGGGGGTGCAGGGGCTGCCCGGGGCTCACCTGGAAGCGTGTGGCCAGCCTGTCTGGTGAGGAGTCCCCGTTGGTGTGGCTGGGAGGTGGCATCAGGGACCTGGGGACCAAGGGAGATGGGGAGGTCTTGCATTTGCCCCAGGAGCGTGCGCTCCATGGCGCAGCAGCCATGGAGGGGGCGAGAGGCAGCAGCTCCAGGCCCCCAACTGGGACCAGTTGGCCAGGTAACGGATGCCAGGGCTGCCTGGCCTCATTACCGCCTGACTCTAATTACAGAGCCGGGACGGGCTCCCGCGGGGATGGCGCAGCCCCAAGAGTGGCCAGAGGGGAAAAACAACCCGTGGCTGGGGATTCCAGCCCACGCGAGGACTTTGTTTCCCTGGGGCTGGGGACCCCGGCGTCCGGGCTGCCGTCTCCCCCCCGTCACAGCACCCACCTCTCCACCTGCAGCTGGAGCTGCCCTGGGCTCTGCTTGATCTTGTTCTGCGCCTCCACGTTCAGCATCTCGGCCGTGCTCTCCCCATTGATGGCGATGATGATGTCCCCTGGACGCAGGTCACCCGTGGCTGCCTTCCCGTGCTCTGTCACCTCCACGAAGAAGAGGACATGGGGACAGCCCTGGTGTCATCTCAGAGGTGCTGAGGGCAGCAAGACCCCCACCAGCCGTCCCTCAGCACACCAGTGGGAAGCAGCTTTTAATTGCAGCATGGAGCTCTTGTCATAGCAATGTCCCTGCACATGGCTGGGGACCGCCAGCTCTGTGGTGGTCCCCAAATCGCACCCCACCGGGATGCTCCCACCCACCGGTGTCCCCATAGCACTGCCAAAACAATGGCAGCGAGGGGGGACTAAGGCCGTGTCAACCCAGCACAGCCCTGCCCAGCCCGGGGGTGACACGATCCCTGCACTGTCACCCGCCGTGGGGCCGATCCCGCGGAGCAGGATCAAGGCCACCAAACCGGATCCGCTCCCCGAAGCAGCGCGGCACGGCGCCCACCCCGGCAGCCCTCCCCGGGGCGAGGGAGCTCCTACCTTGGACACGGTGATGGGTTTCCCGAAGTCTCTTCCCCCGGTGATGCGGAAGCCCCAAGGGGCCGGGCCGGCCAAGGTCACTGTCACCGGCATGGCAGCGGGCGGCTCTGGGCAGGCAGGGAGTGGCGGTGTCGGGAAATCCCGGGGTGCCCTCTGCTCCTCCGGGAGGCACAGCCCAGCCGCACCCCCAGCCCCACACCCCGAGGGTCCCAAACACGGGGTGACAGAGAGCGGCAGCGCCTTCCTTCCGGGGAGGGGACCCGTGTCCCCGTGCTGTCACAGGGTGCCGGCAGCCACCACCGCTTCCTCTTGCCGCCCTGCTGTCCCCAGCTGGGGCTGGTGGCTTCCCCCCTCTGGGGGACAGGAGGGGACCCACTGCTGGCTGCGTTGGTGCAACCGGTGGGATGGGGCAGGCGAGGTCACCCCGCTGTCCCCAAGGCCTTGCGCAAGGCGGGAAATCTGTGCCAGCTCGGCAGTTTGTGGCACGGCAGGGCCAAGCCAGCGGGGTTTGGAGGGGATGATGCGGCTGCGAGGGCAGCCAGCAGCCAGCGAGGGACGGATCCTGCTGCTCAGCGCAGCGGGGGGGCTGCAAGCGCCAGCACCCCGAGTCCTTCGCCCCACAGCAAACCCGCACAAAGGATGCTGAGGGTCCCCCAGGGTGGCACCGGGTCCCCAAGGTGCCCCAGCGAGCGCCGTAACCATTGATGGGATCCATGGGAATGGGCAGCCCCTCTAAACGTCAGCTCAGGCTCCCTGCTCCCCCCCAGCCCCGTCCCACCGGCACAGCCCTGGGGTGGCCACGGGAGCCCGGCACCCCGTCCGCAACCGCTGGGGAAGGCATTTTAAACATCCCAAACGCACAAAGAGGGGCTTGAGAGGCTGCCCGGAAGAATTTCCTGGGCTGGGCTTCCCAGCGGCGGGAGGAAACCCCAAACCCCCTCCCCATGCCCGGCCCCACTCAGCATCCCCGGGCAGCGAGGTCTGTCACCCAGGGGACCCCAACATCCGCTGGGCAAAGTCACCAGACCCCCTAAAAGTTCTGCGTCCCTCCTCCAGTTCCCACAGCCCTCCTCTGTTCCTGCACCCCCTCTGTCTCCCGTACCCCTCCTCTGTTTCCTGCTCTTCTCCTTCATCCCCTGCACCCCTAATCTGTCCCCTGCACTCTCCCTCCATCCCCCGCGCCCCATCCATCCCCTGCACCCCACCTCGGTCCCCGCTCGCTCCAGGCTCCATGTCCCGACGCACAGCGATGCTGTTGTAGCCGCGGCGGCTGGCAGTGCCGCCTGGCCCCCCCGAGCCGTGACAGCGGTGACAGGCGATGCCGGGAGGCGCAGGGGACGCGGGGACACACCTGCGGGACACCCCGCCCGCACCCTCCCCTTCCCGGCAGAGCGACACCCCCCGAGAGCTGCACCCCCGACGGACGGACACCCCCGCAGCACCCCGGGGCCAGCGCCCCCCGTTCTGTGTCCCGTCCCCCCGCGGCCGCACTCACCGGCGGGCGGCCGAGCCGGGCGGCCCCGTGGGGCTGCGGAGCCGAGCGCGGCCCCGCGTCCCGGGTCCCGCCTCCTCGGAAGGGGCCGGCGGAGCCCGACGGGGCCGGGCCGGGCGGGAGGCAGCTCGGCAGCGCCGTCTGCGGGCACGGCCGCCCCGACGGGGCGCACGGAGCGGGGCTGAAGGGGAGAACAGGGCACGGGGAGCGGGAGGTGCCCTGGGGGGCTGCCCGGGGGCTGGGGGGAATGCGACACGGCCCCCTCGGAACATCACACCCCGCACGGTGTCACGCCACATCCCGCGCAGCATCAGCCCCATGCACCACCATAGCACCGTGCAGCCCTGCATGCATCACTGCAACCCCCCACGGGCACCGTTGCAGCCCCACATGCTCCCCTGCAAAATTAAATGCACCGCTGCAGATCCCTACATGCATTATTCCAGCCCCACACACTCCCCTGCCTCCCCATATGCACCAGTGCAACCCCCCACAGGCACCGTTGCAGTGCCACCTGCGCCATTGCAACCCCCCCAGGGCACCATTCCAGGTCTGCATGCCCCCTTGCAACCTCACATGCACCCCTGCAAACCCCCGTGTGCAACATCACAGCTCCACATGCCCCCCTGCAAGCCCACAAGCACCGCTGCAGCTCCATGTGCCCCCTTGCAGCCCCATGCAGCGCTGCAACCCTGCGCAGCGCTGGGGCCCCACATCACGCAGCACCACAACCCCACGGGGACCACCACAGCCCCACACACTGTCCCACAGGGCCATGCCCCATGTCTCCATGGGCATCATCCTGCCAGCTCTGCCCACCCCATCCCAGCACCCCTAGGCTGGGCCTTGGCGCGGGCTGAGCTGAGCTTTAATGACGGACAAGCAGCAAACGCGACTCGCGGGCACATGGTGCGGTCCCAGGCCAGCATCTCGGGTCACAGCCGTCACAGATTCCCCCAGCATCAGCCAGAGAGGTACAGCCACTGGGACAGGGGTGATAAGGCACTGGGGAGCAGTGAGGAGGGGTCAGATTAAGGCACTGGGGTGGGGGACACCCCCGCGTAGGGGGTTTGGTCCCTGTTAGAGGCAGCCCCATAGGGGCAGGAGGGAGCTGGAGTCACTTTGTCCCCATGGGGAGACATGGAGAGGACGCAGCGGGGATGCAGGGTGACCGAGGTGGGACATCGGGGAGCCCCCGGCCCTGAGCTTCCCACCAGGCTCCTCTTCTTGGTCACACCGGTGCCACATAATTGCCAGGGAAAGTGCCGAATTTCTGTGTCCTCCTGGACACGCCTTGGGGGGCAAAGGAAAAGAGAGATGGTGAGGGGTCACGGTGCCATCCTGTCCCTGTCCCTGTCACCATCCTGGTGGCTACACACCTACAAACCAGCCGTCGTCACACTGCTGCATGACATCCACCCGGTCCCCCTCCAGCAGCTCCAGCTCGTCGGCGTTTTGGGGCCGGTACTGGTAGAGCGCCCGGTACCTGCGAGACACGGCACGGCCAGAGCTGCCACAGGTCCCACGCGGGGACACCGAGCCACCGTGTCACTCCCGGCCCTACTTACGGGGTCCACTGGATTTCGGAGCCATTGTAGGATGGGGCGGGCTCGGGACGGGCGCTGGTGGGTGCCCCGGGGGCTGCGCACTGCAGTGGGGAGAGGATGCAGTGTTGGGGACAGCATCCACATCCCCAGCAGTGCTGGGACACAATGGGGGGCTAAGGGGGGGTCTCTCACCTGCTCTGGGCGCCAGGACTCCTGGGGATGGGTGGCCACAGGGTGTTGGGGGGCTGGCGAGGGGTTTGGGGTGCCAGCATTGGGCAGCTTTGGGGATGCGGGGAAGGCGAAGCCGAGCTGGCGGGGTGAGGATGGGATGGCATCACCGGGACCCCGCTCCGCTGCCCGCGGGGAGCTGGTGGAAAGCGGGGAGCCCCGGGGAGCCGCTGAGCGCTGCAGGGACGGGGACCCAGCTGGGAAGCGGGGGCTGGAGGAGGCGGGTGACGGGGGGAAGTCCTCGGCGGTGGCTTTGACCCGCGGCTCCTTCAGCACCTGCACGTAGGTGGCGGGGAAGATGCCCTGCCGGCTGGTGCCGGAGATGCGCCCCTCGTACCAGTTCTCATCCACGCGCCGCACCAGGCAGACCCGCTCACCCTGGCGATGGGACGAGAAGGGGTTAGCACGGCACGGCATGAGATGGCACGGCACGGCACAGCGTGGCACGGCACGGCGGTACCTTGCGGAAGGAGAGCTCGACGGGCAGCTCCCCACGAAAGTTGTAGAGCGCCAGGGCCTCCCCGTACTCCAACACCTGGATGGTGGGCGCCTTGATGGGCTTGGGCACCTCCGTGGGGGGCAGGATCTGGGTTGGGGACACAGGTGACAGTCAGCGCCGGGGTCTCCACGCCTGGCCACCTCCTCTCCATCCTCCGGGCTCACCTCCACGTAGTTGGAGGGGAAGATGCCCACGCGGCCATGGTGCTCGCCCTCCAGCCAGTTCCTGTCCACCTCCTTGTGGATGTAGACGATGTCCCCCTTCTGCAGTGTCAGCTCCCTGGGGGGACACCGACATGTCCCCAGCCCCACCGCACATCCTGGGTCCCCATCCACCACCCAAGGGACCATAGGGACACAGTGGGGATCCCCAAAATCACCGTCACTTACTTGGGTGACTCAGCTTGGAAGTCAAACTTGAGGCGGGCGGCTTTCATCTGGGGAGGGAGAGGAGCGGTTATGGGGGGAACCCCCCACATCCCAGACCCCCCATCCCGGCCTCACCTTCTTCTCCTCCCTCCTGACGACCTCCGCAGGGTCCCCTATGTCGGACAGGCTGGGGAGGGTCCCTGGCCTGAGGGTGTCTGCAAAGAGGGGGCGTCACTGGGTGGCAGGAGGGGGTTCAGGGGGTGGCACGGTTTGGGGGGGGTCTCACCTCTGCCAGGGGCCACCCGGCTCCGGTCGCTGGCCAGCCCCAGCGCCCCCCGCTCCATGCCGGGGTTGGCGGGTGGGCGGTGGGTGCCGGGGGGGCTCTGCAGCCGGCGGGGTGACGGGGGCGTCCTGTGGGGTGACAGTGGCTCAGCCCAGCCCCGCTGCCACGCTCCCCCTGGCCTCCCCGCTCCCAACCCCGCTGCCCCACGCGTCCCTGGGACCGGGACCCCCGTGTATCCCGGCTGTGTCCCCCCGGGTCTGTCCCGGGCTCAGCCGGGCGGGACGGGGCCAAAGTTTCCCGGCGCGTCCCGGCTGCCGCGGAGCAGGAAGCGAGAGCAGGCGAGCACCGAGGGGGGGCCTGGCTAATGGATAACCCCGCTCCCCGGGGGGCTTAAAGAGCCCAAATTGTCCCCCAGCCCGGACAGGGGGTGGGCAGAGGGGCAGCCAACCCCACACGCCCGCTTGGGTGCGTTAGGGTAGGTCCAGAAGAAGCAAAACCCTTGTTTGTTTGTTTTCCTCCCGCTGCCGGGGGAGGGCACGGGGATCTGGGGACGCCCCAAGGCGCTCGCCGGCACAGGTGCCGCCTCGCTGTGCTGGTGGCAGCAGGGACATGGGGACACAGCGCTGGGAATCCAGCCGCTGTCACCTCCCCCGGGACCGAGCCAAGCCCGGGACACCGTGTCCCCGCACGGGGGACAGGACCAGCCCCGTCCCACCCATCGGGCAGCCCGCCCGGCGCCGGGTCCCCCCCCGTCACAGGGCGTGGTGGGGACGAGGTGGCCCGCGGGGGGTCCGTGGGGGTCCGCAGGGGGGATGCATGGGGACCCCCACCCCAGCGCGGCAGCCGGGACGTTGGAGGGACGATCCCGTCTGCCCGTCCCTGCAGCGGGGGCCCCATCCCGCCGCTGCCCCCCACACACGGAGCGGGGCCCGGGGCGGTGGATGTGGGGCTGGGGGCGCGGGGGGAGCGGCCGCCGTACTCACCGAGCCGCCGGGGAGGCCGGAGCAGGGGAGCGAGCGGTGGGAGCAGCCGCCGAGCTCTGCCGAGGGGAGCGGGAGGGGGTGGGAGAGAAAAATTAATCATCCGAGAGGCTGAGTCTCCGCGGGAAGCCAAGGAGTCCAGCGCCAATAACCGCCGGACGGACGGACGGACGGCGCGGGGAGGCAGGGTCCTAGCGCCCCACGGTCGCGGTCAAGGCCACGGCCACGGCTGCATGCCACTGGCAGGCTGTGCGGGCACCCAGCTGTGCGGGCATCCAGCTGTGCGGGCATCCAGCCGTGCATAGAATCACAGAATCGTTTTGGTTGGAAAAGACCTTTAAAGATCGAATCCAAGCATTACCCCACCCCAGCACTGCCCCACATCCTCATGTCCGTCTGTCCAGCCCTCCAGGGATGGTGACTCCAGCACTGCCCTGGGCAGCCTGTTCCAGTGCCCCACAGCCCTTTGGGGAAGAAACTGTTCCCGAGATCCAACGCATGTAGCCAACCATGCCTGCATCCAGCTGTGTGTGCATCCAGCTGTGCACACATCCTGCCACACGCACACATTCCAGCCTTGCACACGCTAGGCCGAGCACACAGCCGGATGCACACACAGAGCTGGATGCTCACACCCTCAGCCCTGCACGTCCCTTTGGTGCCACCCAGCCCCGGGCAGGACGAGGGGCAGCAGGACTGGGGTACCTTGCAGGGATGCCGGCGCGTCTCCATGGCCTTCATGTCCTTGTCCAGCTCCTCGCTGAGCTGCTCCAGCTCCCACTCCAGCAGCACCTGCACGGGCAGGATGGGGTTGTGAGGGGCAAGGCTGGCACTGCCTGCACCCCATGGTGTGGTGGCACCAGCACTGGGACCCCCGCTGCCACCCCCATTTTACCTCGATGGGCTGAGCCCGCGCCGGCGGCACAACTGCCAGGGGCTGGAAAGACAAGGGGCTGGTCAGGTGTGCGCCCACCGCAGCGCCCACATCATCCCTCCATTCCTCAGCTGCCCACCTGCCGTGGCTGCTCCTGCGCCGAGGATTTCCCCGGTTCGTAGTCAAAAATGCTGCCGGGCTCCTTGGTGGCACCAGTGTCACCCCAGCTGGTCCTGTGGGGATCCAGGAGGAGCTCAGCCCCGCTCTGTGGGCACCCAACATGGGGATGGGTCGCCCTTTAAATGCCACCCTGTGCCACACTCACCAGTCCAGCCCATTGGGCATGCTGGGGGGCTTGGTGAGCGCCCCTTTTCTCTGTGGCTTTGAGGGGGATGGAGGCACCGTGGTGGGCGAGGGGACAAGTTTCCCCGTGGGGCAGTAATGGGTGTCCCAGTCCGGCTCTGCAGGGACGGAGAAGGAGGTGAGCGGGCGCCGTACCACACCGTGCTGTGCCACAGCGCCGCGACTCACCCGGCAGCTTGCGGTGGATCTGCCGGAACATGCTGCGGTACCAGTCACGGGGACGGTCAACGCTCTGCGGGGACACATTGGGATGGTGAGGGGGTGACGTGGGGGGGCAACCCCAGCCCCGTGTCCCCAGCTCACCGAGCGCGAGGCGATGGGCATCCCAGTCTCGTCCACCGGCCCGATGCCATCGTACTTCACCCAGCGCCTCTCCCGCCGCTTGCTGTCCTTGGTCCAGGTGGCCGACCAGCCCGGTGGCCGGGGACAAGCAGGGGTGGCCCCAGGGCCGGGCATGGGGCTGAGGGACACCGGGGTGCTTGGTGTCTTTGTCTCCTTGGCCGGCCAGGTCTGGTACCACTCGTTTGCTGGGGACAAGGTGGGCCAGAGTGAGTCCTTGTCCTCTGTTGAGCATCACTCAGGGGATCCCGCGGGGGTGTCCCTGGGGATGCTCGGAGCAGGTACCTGAGCTCCTGGGGGCCGCCCGGCCACTCTCAGCTGTTCCACAGGTCTCTGTGTCATGGAAGTCGAAATTCAGCGTGTTGGAGCCGCGGTGGCGGATGACGGGCACCTGCGGCACAAGGAGGGGGCTGGCGTGGGGGCAACGCGGCGGTGCCGGAGAGATGAAGGTGACAGGGGTCCCCAAACCCCCGGGAACGCAGCAGCCCCCAGTCCTACTCACCCGCGTCGCCGTGTGCTGCAGGGGCACCCAGGATGATGGGTGGAAAGGGGGGACATCCTGGCCGGTGTCGGGGGGCAGGAACTGTCCCGCCATGGCTGTGGGGTGCTGGGACACTGCCCTGGGGCTGCCCGTGCCCTGTGGGGAAAGTGGCTGCTTACAGTGGGTCTCACGGCTTTGCTAGAGACCTGGGGGCTCGCAGAACCCCATCCCCATTGTCGGGTTATCCCCTGTTATTCAGAGCACAGGGGACACTGCCATGGGGTGACAACCATTGTGTCACCCTCCCCGGCTTGGGGAGCCTGGTGGTGCCGGGGAAAGCGGCCGTTCCCAGCCAGAAACAGCCCTGGCACGGCTTCTCCTGGCAGATCCGGACTCCCAGCTCCAATCCCCGCCCTGTCTCTGCAGCACGAATGGGTCCAGCCCCCCCGGGTGCTCTTTGGGGAGACAACAGCGCAGGACGGGACATGGCGGTGGCCCCGCCGCCTTGCCCATCGCTCCGGCATCCCGGCGGGACGCAGCCGGCGCCGGTGCCCTCCCGCCCGGGCATGTGGCGGCAGCGGCGGCGGCTCCGGGAGAGCTGCCAGGGCCCAGAAACACGAAAAGGCAGAAGAATTTCCCCCGCCCTGCAGCGCAAACAGGGAAGGGAGAGGGGAAGGAGGGGAGAGGAGGCGTCGGGAACGCGCGGCCGAGCCCGGCACCACCCGCACCCTGAGTCAGCGGGTGCCAGGGTGGGGGGCACCGGGGAACGGGACCCCCGGAACGGCTCCTGACACCATTGCAGGGTGACATGGGGTTGGGACGGCCGCAGGGGGCAAGCGCAGCCCCTGGGGACCACCGGGGGACACCCGTGTCCGTGCTCATCCCCCGGCATCGCCATCCCCACCGGGGCAGCGCCCATGGGACTCGGGGGGGCACAGGGGACGTTTCCCAGCCCTGCACGGCACAGACCCCTCCTCAAACAGGGTAGCCGGTGCTCCTGGGGGGCTGCTGGCTCAGGACGGTGTCCTGGTGTCACACAGGGCTGGGGACCCCTCAGCTGCTTGTCCCCAACCCCACCAGGGGTCCGCAGCCCGCAGGGCTGTAATTAACTATTATCACCACCGCGGGGAAACTGAGGCCTCGGGAACGACTTGCCCAGGGCACAGAAAGCGGGGTGCAGCCTCCCACCCCCCAGAGCACCCCAAACACTCCATTCCCAACACAGCCCCATGGGGCTCAGCCCCATCCTGCTCCCACAAACCGTCCCCCAACGCCTGGCTTTGGGAGTGGGTCCCCACGGGTCAGCCCCTCCTCACCGCCCCCCATCCAGCTCTTACCTCCTGGGCGGTGACAACCGGGGGTCCCCGGGCAGCACCGGGGGCTCGGGGAGCCCCACAGGGAGCGGGACGGAGGAAAAATACACGGCGCAAACTTCACGGGGGGACGGAGAACGGGGGACTCAGCACCTCAAGGGTGAAACCCCCCCAGCAGCATCACCCGCCGCCCTCCCCGGCGGTGGGGACCAGCATGTCCCCCCAGCGCTCCCCGCTCTGGAGCGGGGCCGGCCCATTCAGAGTTTCCAGTGACATTTCCAGGAACGGGATCCAGGGAACAGAGCCAAGGGGCTGAACTCATCCCACGCCCCGCGCACGCGTTCCCGGCCCCCCCGGCCCGCTTACGAAACGGGGTGAGCCCGGTGCCGCCAAACCCCGCCGGGATGGAGCCGGGGGGTTTTTGGGGAAGCACCCGGTGGAGGCTGGAGCTCCGTGCTCCTGCAGCCCCCCAAACCCTGGAATAGGGGGGCACAGTGAATGCAGAGTCCCTGTCCCCACTGCCACCTGCTTTCCAATGCACAACCCTTCATCTTCTCCAACCCCCGCATCGCATCCACCCCACAGGGGTCTGGGCATTGGGGACCCCATGTTAACACCCCAAAATCCCACCTCACCCCCTCAGCAGTGCCCGTGTCCCGGCTGCCACTGCTTCCTTCTTGCCGCTCCCCGAAACTGCTGACAGCCCCAAAATGGCCCTTCCTCTGTCCCACGCGCTCCCACGTGAGCCCGGGGCTCTGTCCCCGTGGCAGGACGGTGGCTTCAGTGCCAGCGGCCACCAGCCATCACCCCTCGGTCCCCCACCAAGCCACTCGTTCCCTGCCAGGGCGGCTGCTGGGGACCAGGGGGACGATGGCACCAGTCCTGCCCGGCCGTGATGCTGCACCCAGGGGATAAAGGGGACAGGAGTGGGTGTGCTACTCACTGTCACAGCCCTGGGGACACAGCGCCCATGCAACAGCCACTGGTGCAAGCTGGGGACACCGTGGGGAGGAAGCAGGTTGGGGACAGGGGCTGAGACTGGGGACAGGAGCTGGGTTGGGGACAGGAGCTGGGATTGGGGTCAGGAGCTGGGATTGGGGACAGGAGCTGGGATTGGGGTCAGGAGCCAGGTTGGGGACAGGAGCTGCGATCGAGGACATGAGCCAGGCTGGGGACAAGAGCTGGGATTGAGGACATGAGCCACGCTGGGGACAGGAGCTGGAACTAGGGACAAGAGCTGGGATTGGCGACAGGAGCTGGGTTGAGGACGGGAGACGGAGTTGGGGACAGGAGATAGAGCTGGGGACAGGAGTTGTAGATGGGGACAAGAGCTGGGTTGGGGACAGGAACTGGAATTAGGAACTGGAATTCGGGACAGGAACCGCAATTGGGGACCCCAGCCCCTGCATCCCGCCCCTGGTGTGAGCTCCCCCCACTCCAGGACCGGCCTCACCTCCGTGTCCCCATGCGCTGTCCCCTTGCCGGGCCAGCAGCCCCCTTGCCGGCCCTGCCTCCCAGCACCGGCCTCCTCCGCTCGCAGATAAACATTTAACGCACGGCCTGGGCCGGGACTAACAAAGGGCGAGTGTTTCCTGTTTGCTCAGCGCGGCGATGCCAGCCGGGAGCGCGGCACAGCCCCGCGATGCTCCATGGCTGGGGATGACGATGCCAGAGCCCCCCGGTGCCAACACCGGTGCCCATGGCGAGGGTTGGGGACCCCCGGGTTGGGCGGCGATGCGGGAAACCCCGTTGTTTGGTGGGAACACCCAGGAAAAGGGTGGGAGAGCTGGATCCCGTCCCCGGTCGCTTCTGGCAGCTGGGGACAGTTGTGACACCACGGCCACGCCTGGCGAGGAGCAGGAGATGGCAAATGGCAAAGGAGCGGGTTTAAGGGACATCACCTGGTTCAGCCTGTGTTGGCAAAAGCCCGGCCTAGATGAGCTGGCCAAGCTTAACCTTAAAACTGCGCAGTGCTGGGGACTCCATCACTTCCCCGGGGAGATGACTCCAGGGGCTTTTCCCATCTGAGAAGTTTCCTTGTGTGCAGTCGGAATCTCCCCAGGACCTCATCCTTCCATTGGGATTCCTTGTGAAAGGGGGAGTGATCAGTTCTGTTTGCAGCCACCTTCGAAACACAACAACGCGGTGATTCCTTCTCTCTCAGCCTTTCCCAGCCCCTGGATCATCCCCCCCAGCCCATCCGCATCCTTTTTGTACCGCGGGGACCCAAACCCACCCCAACCCTCTGCCTCCTTCACCTCCCCGTTGTTTGCTCGCCTTGAGCTCCTTGTCCTCATGCTGAACTCCATGCTGATGTGAGAATCCAGATGTAGCAGCCACAGCTGGCAGGTGCCCCCATAGGGACCAAGGACGGAGCCTTGGGGACCCCCGGGCAGGATGTGGGGGACACAGCAGGGTCATGGCCAAAGCCAAACGCCCTCCTCATCCTCCTGCTTATTCACCCATAGAGCTCTCCAAGAAAAGCGCCCGGGAGCGACTCCGCAAGCACCGACATGTCGGGACGGCACAAGACGCCATCAGGGCTGTAAAACCAAGCCTAAGAACCTGATTTATTCCCTTCCCAGAACAAACCACAGCGAGTGCGTCAAGTTTTACACTTTTTTTTCCTTTTTTTTTTTCTCTTTTTTTTTTTGCTTCTCCTTAAAGTTGATTTCCGATTTACATTGAGACGGTTCTAACAAATTCATTCCTTGTTCACAAAAAAAAATTATATTAAATAATTTCTGCCAATAAATAACATTTTCACCATTTGTTTTTTCTCCTTTAAACATAACTAAATACAAAAAAAAAGCAAGGAAATTAAAAATAAAAAAAAAAAGAACAAAAAAAGGAGGCGGTCTCACTCCAGGCAATGGGCGCTTGATCCTGCAGCAGCGAGAACCCTAAATCACCGTGATTGCACCCAGAATGGGGTCCTTGTGTGTCCCGGTCATCGCACCCACCGGGTCGGTGACAAAGCCCCCGCGCTGGTCACAGCCAGCAAGAGGTTCTCCCAACGCCAAAATGAAATAATATATAATATATATATATATATATATAAAATACTTGGAACTCAACCCACCACCCGCCCCACTGCTGACTCCCCTCCTGGTTACATGCACCTTGCTATAACATGCAAAGAAAGGAAAAGAAACCCAGGCTGCGAGGCCGGTTGCGGAGGGTCCTGTGTCCCCCACGTCCTGTTGGCCAAAGCGGGGGGACAGGGACGGGGACAGGGACGGGGACAGGGACGGGGACAGGGACGGGGACAGGGACGGGGACAGGGACAGCTCTGGGGCGCTGGCGCGGTGAAATGGGGGAAGAAGGGGAAAAAGAGGGGGGAACATCTGAATTCCTGGCATTATTCTGCCAGGTGAGCAAGGGACTCACCGGCCGCTGCCCAAGGGTTTTATCGCCTTTTTTCCCCCCCAAAAATGGTGAAAAGGTGATGGGGAGGGTGACATTGATGAGTGTTAATTAATCGAGGGGGTCATTAACACCCACAGGCTCCAGCGCTGCTCCTCACCCCCTTGCAAAGCCACAGCAAGGGGATTAGGGGGGAACCAGCACCAGTGTCGCGATGGCTTCACCTGGCAGTATGGAATCCATACATCCCAGCAGCGAAACCACGGAGAACAAGGACCAAAGAGGTTTTGGGGGGAGACGGAGCACAAGATTGGGGTGGGGGGACAAACCGCCAGCAAAACAAACCCCCTTTGCAAAGGGACGGTCCCCGAGCCCCCCGCACGGGCTGTGCCCCCCAAAAAGCTCCTGATTAAACACATTTGGGCGAGATCCCAGCCTGGGTCAGAACAACGTGCCCCAACATGCACGGGCAGCACCTTTGCACGGGGTTTTTTGCGCTCTCAGAGGAAGATAAACCACACACGGGCTCACCGCGTTCCGGAAAGGACGCCGTTCAACGGGAAAACCGAAATAAGAGCGAAGAAATACTCACGGACAAAAGGCAATCGGCCCCCACGCCTCGGTGGGGTTACGAGAAGCTCGCTCAACAACATCTCGTGCTTTCTTTTGCAAAGCAGCAGGCGTGTAAAAAGGGAACAAATAAAGATAAAGTGGAGGCATGCGGCTGTTGTGAAACCCGAGTGGTCTGCTCACTGATACGGTTTCCTGGCGTGAAATCAAGTGACGTATGATTAAAAGATGATTTGAAAGCTTCCTGCTAAGTTGCTGTTTTCCTCCGGAATGGCAGCGCAAAGGGAAGACAGCAAGATCCAGGTGAATATCCCTTAGTGGAGGCTCAAGCTCACCTGCTGCTTGGAGAAAGAACAGTTTGGTTGGAAAAGAAGCGAGAGCCGGTAAGGGATTCGCTTCCCAAAGCTGCTGCTTCAGTGCGGAAAGAACGCGGCTCAAAGGACACGCGGGGAAGGGACGCGAGCGAACGGGAGCATCGCAAAAATCCTCCTTCAACGCTTCGGGTCAAGGTTTAAGGGAAAGAACAAGGCTTTGCTTAAGAGATCTGAGCTTGGAGAGCCTCAACACCCAAGGGGGCATCCTCGAGGAGCCCTCGGTGCTGTCAAAGCTTCCAGTACCTCCGCTTGGCTCCTCCACCCGGGTGTGCTGCCCAAAACAGGGTCTTTGACAGCAAAACCGCCTCGCCAGCAAAGCGCATCTCTATGGGAACATCCCCAAATCTTTGTCACGACCCCCGGGGCTCCCACTGCTCGCATCCCAGCGCCGGGCATGGGACGTGGTGGTGGTTGCAGGGGGGTTTTGCATCCACAGCCCCTTTTTCCTTTACAATTTTGGCTGTGCAGATTTCCCAAAGTCCTGTGGATGGTCAGAGACTGGAGATGATTCCTCTGCTCTGAATCACAGCGATTCCCACAGGGACTTTTCTGCACGGGCACAAATTCCGGACTCCGAACAGCCAAATTTTTGGGAAAAGCTGCAACAAGAGGCATCGCTTCTCCCTCCTGCCTCCTCATTGTTATTTTTGGGGGTGGGGTGCTTCACTAGAATAAAACTGAATTAGCAAAGGACAAAGTGCTGCGATTTGGTATAATGCACCGGAGTGTTTTTGAGCTTAATCCTGAATATTTAGGTGCCACTTTGGAATGGGGATGGATCCCAGCCCGTTGCAACGCGCCTTCCATGATCGGTCGCTAAAGCAGCAGATGCAGGTAGGCAAGAAACTGAACAAAAACCCACACTCTGGGAAGAAGACGGGTGTGGAGAGATAAACCAAACCAACGCTTGTTTGCAAGGGAAGGACCTGCATTTGAAAGCACAGGCTAACTGAGAATTGCACCAAAGTCAACGACCCAAGTTGCCTGGAACTGGTTTTGTGTATTGTTTGTTGCTTTTAATCCCCCCACAGAGGTGGAGAGGTCAGCTGTACAGCACAACACTTCATATATGCGCTAGCAGTTAGATTGGTTTCTAAATTAAAAAAAGATGGACTTGTTTTCTTTTATATATATCGAACATAAATAAAAAAATTACAAAATGGTCACCTTTCTTACAGAATGGATGCAAACTGGATTATGAACGTGCCTCCAGGTGAAGTTGGTTTCTCCCCCGCCCCCACCCCCATAATAAATAAATAAAATTCGTTAAGTTTTGGATCCTTTTAGCGCTGCAGATCGGGCGGCCGGAGCGTTACTGGGTTTTCTTCCCCGTGCCGTTCTTGTCCGCAGAGTTTGTTGAGGTTACCAAGTTCACGGGCCCGTCCGAGTGCATTGAATCCTTGCGGGGCGGCATCCGCTCGTTGATGCGGTCCAGCCCGCGCGCCTCCTCGAAGCTGCGGATCTTGTGCTGCGGAGAAAACCCGCGGATGGCTGCGGAGAGAGAAACACGAGACGTGAGAACCAGGCCGAGCCGCGGATCCCCGGACAGGAGCCCTTTAGCACACGCCAGACACGCACAGGACACGATGTGGGGGGGGGACAGAAAGCACAAGTCGGGCTATAAAAATGGGTCTGGAGGTGATTTTTTGGCATCGCCGGCTTGGGAAGTTGAACCGCGCTAAGTCGCGGCAGCAAAGCCCAGGATTAAGACGGCAGCGACTTGGCTCTGCTCCCCCTTTAAACACGGTTTAGTTGTAGGAACGTGAAGAACCAGACAAGTGCTCTATGTCCCCAAACAGTGAAATCTTAAGGAAACTTTCAAAGCTGGAAAAAATAAACCAAAACCAAACCCACGCTACTAAATAAAAGGCAAATAAATCAAACCAACACAAGAAGGACAACACCACAAGGCTCGAGCTCCGACACAAACCACACACGGCAGCACCAGGAGAGGGAACCAGCTCGTCCTGGGGTCGCAAACGCTTCTTGCATGACCAGGAGACACACGGGCAGGCTGGGGGTGACAAAATGGCACAAGTCACCTCTCCTCCATCACCCCGGTGATGATACGGACCAGATGTTCCGCTTCTCTGTGTGTACAGATTGAGGAAAAAGGGGCTTGGGTCAAATCTTTTGAAGGGGACTTGGCAAATAAACTCCCTCGGTAATCAGAGAGTTCTCTATACAGAGGTGCAGTGGATGAATGGAGCTATCGAGAAGAAAACCTCACAAATATCGCATTTCTACACAAACTAAAGGGCAAAAGCTGCTTGTCCACAGTGGGACCACCCCAGCCCACCTGTGGGCGAGGCGGGGATTACATCAGGGCAGCAAAATCCGCTATTTCCTAGGTGATTTTAATGAAATCTGCTGGCAGATGGAGCTACCCAGGGGATGAACTCAGCCACGAGGCACCCGAGATCAGATTGCAGGACCTCAAACACCACAGGCTTGAGAAACCAGAGCACAAACTGCTCCGTAGAGGGAACGCTCTCGGAATAAAGGTATCGCATCAAGCAATAGCCTTATTAAAGTTAAAAACAGAGACTTGAAGCAGCCCGCTGTGTATTTTTTGCTGCCCAGCAGGGGCCCGTCCTCCCCCACTTCTGGTGATGCAAGAGTCAAAAAGCATCCACGAGGCTGATAAAGCTCTTTAAAATTAGCGCAGGCACACACAGAGATGATTTTGAGTCTCTCGGCGGATTCTAGCCATACCTTCCCGTGCCTCTACCGCTTCTACTGTGGCTGCAATACAGAAGAACAGTGGCATGCAAAAATGAAGACAGAAAACAAACAAAAAAATAATAATAATAATAATAAACAAGAGTGACAGTGAGTGATCTAAACTGCGAACGCAGAGCCCACAGCCTCCCAGCCCCAGGAATCAAAACCGAGCGGCAAGAAGGGGGAAATAAAAGGTGAGAGGAAGGTTGGAAAGGGGAATCCCGCGGGTTTGGCGACTGCTGAGCACACACACCGGGGAATCTCCTTTCCTCACCGATAAATCCGATGGGAAAGGACAGAAAAGCAGAGAGATGGGGCGCTGCTGTGTGCACGGGAGGGTTTGGGCACAAAGGTGGTAAGGACAGGGACACCCCATGGGCTCCACCTGCGCATAGAGCCCACTCACTCCCAGCTCGGTGGCTTTAGGACACCCTGGCCACCCTCAGAAGGTAAATTATGGGGAATTCAGCCCCAGAGTCACATAAGGGAAGTGACCCTGGGGGATGCAATGACATTCAGCAGTGGGCACCAGGCTGCTCTGCTCCCAAAGCTTTGATTTGTAACAAAAGAAAGTAGGGTGATGCTTCAAATCCAGTTTGGCTTCAGCTCCACCTCCTAGAAATGTTACCAAGCAACCATCAGGCTGAGCAAGGTTCCCCCTTCCTAAACGCGCTGCAGCAGCTGGCCGAGATTTTACAGCCTCTGCCTCCACATCTGGGACCAGGCCCTTCCCTCCAACAGATCCCCCACTTTTTAGCCTCAAAACGCCACTTTTTTTTTGCTTTGGACACAACACAAAGGCCACGTGGTCCTTGAGAGGCCATGGGGGAATGAGGGAGTTGTGGCTGAACATCTTTGCTCCAGATTCGGTGGTTTTATTCAGCTGGTTTTGCTAAGCTGCGCTGCAGAAGGTGGGCAGGAGGCTCGGGGAAGGAAAGCATCACATCCCCGCAGCCCCGTCCTTCCAATTTTGGGGTGCACATCCCAAAATGGGGGCGGCCCCCTCTTCTACCAAGCAGAGGGAGCCCCGTGTGTTCACCAGGACGAAGGGATGTGTGGGACGGGGTGAGAAAAGGGATGCACGATGGGGAAAGGAGCGTGAGATGGGTATAAACAAGCAGGGTGGCACGGGGGGTGGGAAGGCAGCAGCAAAGGTGCAGCTTGTTTGTCCTGTCTTGGGGAGATGCACAAATCTCAGGTTCATTTTTAGGGGGTGCTGGGTGGTACCCCCCAAAGGGACCCCCCACCCCGAGGGGAAGGTGCAGCACGACCCGCTGTGTCACTTTTGGGGACAAAGCTGCGAAGTGGCTGCTCCAATGGAGCTGAAAGAGCCGCCTTCCCACTCAGGCGCTGTTCCCATGCAGAACTGGGGCGACAAGCTATGGTGGTTGCTATAAAAAAACAAACCGTACTCCTCTGTGGGCAGAGAAACCCAGGAGTTTGGGAGCGATGCCGCATCCTGCCCACGGGCAGCGATGTATTTATGCATTTCTCACTCGTGAATTATTGAATCGAGGCGAGGTAATCCCAGAACGAGCCCTTTTGGAGCCCGCAGGAAATTGCCCAGCGCTGATAGCGAGGGGAAAGCAGGCTGGGGAGGCGCCAGCATTCAAAGGCTGGCGGCAGGAAAGGATTAAAACACTAGATTTACAGGATTCCCTCTGGGGACACATGTTACTACGATAACTCGCTCCCTGACCATCAGCCAAGCTCCCTGCCCTGCGAGTTTAACACACACGGGTCGCTAACTCGGTCCTGTTGGCTGATGAGAGAGGGAGAAAAGTATTCACCAGCAAGCACAGAAACCTCTGAAACTGGATCAAAACCAGGGGGCTGGGAGAAGGTTTAATAAGAAATATTAATATGAAACCCACAGGCCTGGAAGAATCACCTTTCAACTAAATCTAAGCTTCCTCTGTTTGGGATTGTCAATTTCATAGTGTTAAAACTGGAGGGGTTTTGTTTAATGAAGAACAAACAAGCAGGCGGGTTTACATTCGTATATATGCTATTGCACAACAGCAGCGGAGAGGTGAAACAGAGGATGTTTACCATGCAGTGTTAGAAGGGAAATGAATACAAAAGTTGTTGCAGAAAGGTACAATAAAGCCATACGTGCTCTAGGCAGGGTGCTGGTGTCTCTTTATGTTTCGGAGGGTATGTGGGGACACCACGGAAGGCTCTCCACACCCCACCTCCACTTTTCCTGTCTCCTATTCCTGAATCCTCCCTCCCCCTGTGCCTGAAGCTCCTCTCAGGTCTCCTGGCGTCCTACGGGAGCTGAGTGAACGGGTTTCGGGGCAGCTGAGGGATGGGTAGAGAAGCGCAGAGGGGCTGCGGGGGGAGGACGGTGGGTACTCACCGGTCTGCAGGGTCTGCCGCCCCCCCGAGAGCACTCCCAGGGGCAGGGTACCCGTGGGAGTCAGGCCTTTGAGGGTCAGCACGCTCTCGCTCTCCTCCCTGCAGAAAAAGGCAAAGCAGTTATTGAGAGATTAACCCAAGGTGCAGATTTCTCCCCAGCAGGACTCAAGCCTGACCACATCCCCCAGACCCCAAATGGTGAGCGCCTCCCTTACCGAAGGACCGAGAAGACACGCGCCATCTTCCCAATGGCTCTGATCTTATTCCTGATGATCTCTTTACGGACTGTCGTCCCACCTTAGGGAAAGAATAAAACAAACCAAACAAACAGCGGCATGTTTAAGGTTTCCTGCTTCTCCAGGCACAGGTAATGTCAATATGAAGCACCTGCCTGACTCCGGGAAAAGAAATCATGGTTTACAGAGTCACAGCTACACTCTCGAGAGAACAGTGCCGAGAGGATGGCGCTCAGGATGGCAGCGAGAAGGGCAACACCAACGAGATGACACACGGACTTAAAAGGTCTAAAGAGAGGAGAACCACCAAAAAGAAAACCCAAACCAAACAAACAAAAAAAAAGAAACGGATCGGATAGGTCTTGTTCGAAGCTCACCGGGTTTGATCACACTACACAGGATGTAACACAAATGACTCAGCCACGTGGACACAGTTTTGCAAGGCAGAACACGGACGGATCTGACTGCTGATGGAGGCTGCGAACGCCGGGCTGTGCTCGGGGGTGTCACGCAAGCATCAGCTTTGGCATCCAAACGCGCACAGCGGAGGGCTCGGCCGGAGCCTTTGCAGCTTCAACCCCACACAAACACAAAAGTGAGATACGTGAGCTCCCCTTTCCGCTACACACACCCAACGGGAGGGGAAAGAGAAAGCATGGAGGGTAACTGGAAACAAACAAACAAATTCAAAGTGAAAGAGGTAACAAATCCATCTCCTCTCAGCTGAGATTCCTCACATGGCCCAACTACACAGTAGGACAGTACAAGCCAAACCGGAGGGTTCAACATGCACCGATGGCTCAGCCATGCACTAAGTGGCTGCATTCAGAAGTCAGATAGAAACGTGATCCCGCTTCTCAGGTTCCTGGAGGAACGCAGAAGGGTTAAAAAACACACGGCGCTTATGTTAAAACTGAAAGGGGATGAAGAGGCTGCCCAACTAGTCAGCTATTCAAATCCACTCCAAGGAATCTGGTGGCACAGGCAGTGAAAATTAAGCTTGTAGCAAATTCTAGCTGGGTACCTTTCTGATAGCTTGAAATGTAGTGATCTTCAGGGAGAGGAGACACCAAGAAACAAGTAGATGAAGACAGAGATAGAAGAAACAAATTTAATTTTCATGGGAGGGAGAAAGAAAATAAAACAAATCAACACAAAAATAAACAAAAACGAAATGCAATGGGAGAAGCGGGTTAAAGTCTCAACCTCGGACCGCAACGCTGGCCTGCGTTTGGATCACCAGCGCTCCCCGGCCCCCCACGCACGCTGACACCCCACGTCTGCACCTCCACTGCTCAGCCATCGTTATCACGGCTTAAAACCAGGGCCACAACTACATCCTGCTTTTTTTTGGGGTTTTTTGTGGGGGTGACACAAGAAGCCACTTTAGAGAGTTCACCGCAACAGATGAGAAGCTTGGGGAGATATTTTGGTGCAGGAAATTTTGAATTGGGGGGGAAAAATAAATACCCATTTGCTGTAAGGAGCAGGAAAGCATCTCCAGAGGGGCTGCCAAGAAGCACCTGGCGCATTGAATATAATTTAATATCTCTGTGACTGAATAGCAACGGGAAAGAAAAGTGTTTTCTACCCAGAACCGCACAAGAATTGGCCAAAAAGCACCTGGAGACCCTGGTTGGGCATCCAGCTCTAAATCAAATGCTGATCACTAACATCACACACCTTCCCGCCCTCCACGGGTATCAACTCGGTCCTAACAGCATTTTGGTTTGTTTTTTACCTTCCAATGTCTCATCACCATCTGAAATCAACTCGTCGTCGGAGCATATGTTGAGGATGTTAACGAGCATCTCTGTGACTGCAAGAAGCACAGACAGGAGGGTTAGAGCAGCCTTGGCAGGCGGAGGCGTCGGGAGGACGAGCTGGACAACGGAACCGTTTCAAGGTCATTTCTACTCTGCAAGTGGAAGCCCGGAGACGCTTTTAGGCGCACAGTTCTGGTTCCTCGCAGCAGACGATGTGCTTTCCACCTTCTGCCAAGGAGGTGGATGCCGGCCAAGCACATCACAGATGAAACAGCCACAGGGAGCAGGTGCCAATGTTCATACAGAACAGCCTGGGCTTGTGGAAGGTCCCAACTCCCCACCATGGGCCACCTGGCTCCAAAAACATCAAATCTTGGAGGGGGGGAATTCAACCTCTGGTTCCTCAAAGTCAAACCCCCCGCCTTTGGCACTTCAAACCTGTATCCCAAACATAGCGAGCTAGGCTGGAATTTAAATTCACCAGGAGATCTAAAAACCCTTTTGCTAAGAAATTGAGTCTCAGTCATTGTGAGGGAAGTTCTGTTCCCTAACAGTCATATTTTAAGCAGTCTCACCTTCTTCAGAATGAAATAAGGCTTTAAATTGAAGCGAATGCTGCTTTTTTGGTGGGCCACAAGCCAACAAGAGATGTTAATAACTCTGCTGCAAACCAGGCGTAAGAGAAGCGTCTCCAGCTTCTGAGGTGGGGCCGCACCACCCAAGATCAGCTCCATCAGTAATGCAGAAATAGCAAGAAGGGGCCGGTTTATTGGTAAAAACCTTCTAAAATAGGTATCAACTATTATTTTCACATGGACTTTACCCAGTAATAAGCGGATCTCCTCGAACCTGAATTATTTTCCAGTGCTGACATTATTGAGCTGTAACTCATTGGGACAGGTTTCTGACACTGGGGGTGCTCTGACAAACCATGGGGCGACTCATAGCAAAAATCCAAATATCTCTTACCCTTTTCCCCTACAAAAGGCAAAGACCATGTGAAGACATCCATGAAGTTCGGAAGCCAGTAGGGATGAGGGGAACAGTTGAACTGCCTGATGTTCATGACGTTGTTTTCGTATTTCAGTACAGCAGCTGGAAGAGAAAAAGAAGCGACAAGAAGTGTCGTAGGCGCTGATGAGCTCTGGGATTTGTACCTGTGCTAATGAAATGTCATTAGCAACAAGACAGAAGGCTTAAGTAACACTTTCAGTTCACCCATTATGTTGTTTCACTAAAGCTCATCACACCAAAGGTCAATGTAACGAAGCTGTTTAAATTCACGCAGATCAGATGTGATGAACACAGGGTTAAAATCCAAAGTGAGGGGTAAAATCACCCCAGAGCTGCGGGAAGTTCCCTGTAACACTCATTTTAGGGGCACAGGGCAGTTAAAAGCTTGCTGAAACTAGCAGCTTCTCTTTTACGGCAGCATTCACCAGTAGTGCTCAGCTGTCACATGGCTGGAAATAAAAGCGTTATTCTAGGCTTTATAAATTGACAGCTAATTGCCTCAGTAATATATTAAGTCAGAGAATCGAGCCACTTCCAGCTCCCCAGCTGCTGTGGGTTTAACATATAAAGCTCTTTTTTCCCTTCCATGCATAAGGAGGAGACGGAAGAGCGGTCAAGGGACGATGGAGGGGGATTGAGTGGCATCCAAAGAGGCGCAGAGCCCTGTCCTTGCTGGCCTTACCCTTGTTGTTATAGACATCTAGGTAATTAGGTGCAGAGAAGATGGTGATTAATGACGGAAAGCCTGTTGTCTGGCTCTTCCTGTACATTCGGTACCTGGAAAACAGGTCAAGTGTTAAACAGACCGGTCTCGCTAAGGGTAATATGAATGTGGATGGAGTTTGCAGCACTCACCCGGCATCCTGGGCTTCGTGGGCTCGGATTACGGATAACAAACTATTGTTCTGCAAAAATTCGCAAACTGCGGGATAACTGGAAGACAAAAAGCAAGTAAACATCAGCGCGTAGAACAGCAGAAGCGACAGCACCCACGGTCCTGGTTTCAAGAACCAGCCGCTTGCGGCACCTGTTTGGTTTGTGTCCCCAAACAAGGGTGGTGTGTGGTACACCGTTCAAAATCAATTGCAAATAACTCCGTTAAGCAGACCCCTGGTGCCAAATCGCGGCTACGAATGGGCTGTCAGCACAAACGCTTCTCTTTTAGACAGGAAAAGATTGTATTCTAGAGCTCCTGCTACTGCCCAATGCCTGAATACAGTTCCAAAGGCACCCTGCCAGCTAAAAGCAGCATCTCCGCTGGCCGATACCATTTCCTACAGCAACAAACCCAAAGAGGGCTCAATATTACAACAAAACAAACAGGATTTTGCGCATTAGAGCCAATTTCAGAGCCAGTTATGCTGTGAAGTCCCAGAGAGTGATCCGAACGGCAATTTAGTTCCCCAAACACCGCTCACCTGTAGAAATAGGAGCAGCCTCGAACCGTGTTGTGGGAGAAATGCTCCAGCGTTTTCTCGTTGCCGTAATCCTCTGACGGGTCGGACCAGAGCAGGTCACACATCGGACCAAAGGCTGGAGGCTCCTTAAACCTGTCTAACTAAAAAACGCACAGAAAACATCAGTATAACACTGGTGAAAACCGCAGCGGCGCACACATGTACAGCGTGGATGCGCAGGGATCGAGCGAGCCACGCTATCAATGGTAAGTTACGCAAATATGGAGATTACTTACTTTTCTAATGTCATCTAGACACGTGATTTCTGGGGACAGTCCCCCGTGAACACACAGAAACTGCTGGTTTAGGAGTGCGGCGAGAGGAAGACAGTCAAACGTATCCATACACGCATCATACACTCGCTCCGAATACTTGATTCGACCTGGAAAGATGAGGTGCAGGGGGGAAGAATTGAATTAATTTACTCATTTACACAACAAAGACTGCTCAGGCTGAAAGAAGAGCTTCAGTTTAACTTTTAACATTTTTTAAGAGGGGCTCATTCATGCATCCAAACCTACACGATATAAGCAGCATTAAGCAAAGCTTTGATCAGCCAAGGTGTTGATGAATAAGTTCAATGGCCTTAATGCCTGTGGTGATACCGAAACTCTGTGTCTACAGCCCACCAAGTGGAACTTTGCACCCGTGTATCAGTGAAAACACATGTTGGACACAAAGATAAAAAGGTTTCACAGTAATCTGGACATGGTCAAAATATTAATCTCCCTTCAAGCTGTTTTCTAGAACACCTGCACTGAGATTAACGTAGAAAAGAGGCTATTACAGAGGTGCTTGCTGTTTTAATAGAAAACTCGGGATGCTAATAAAGCCATCGCATCCCTTTCCTACATCCATCCCTCTAAACTCAGGCTCAGCAGCCTCAGCTGCAAGACAGATTATACACTGGGAAATGCAGCAGCTGTTGCATTTGGCACAGCGATATTACACAAATTGCTTAAGATAAAACTGCCCTTTCGGCCGGACATGGGTGCTTTGAGTGAGAATCTCACCAAGATTCCTGCAGTTAAATGAATCTTCACACCCCAATCTTCCAGGGCTGTAAGAGATCCCAACCTGCACTGGACGCCTCATCTTAATGGAGGCGAAGAGGTTTTGATACGTTAAACAGAAACATTACGGCATTTCTAACGCAGCTTGGCTATTATAGCGAGACTGAATGCGTTCAGAGATCTCTCCCGACGTTTTTTGCTAGGATGGGGATGAGAAGCAGCGATCACCGCACGCCAAGCGCGTCCCTCCTGGCATCTGCAGCCCCTTCGCAAGGCGTTAACAGAGCCAGATCTTTGAGAAAACCTCGTTACTGCTGCAAAACACAACTCTGTCTAAAGCAAAAAGGTGCATGAATGGCAAGTTTACCTTTCCTCCAGCTTTATTTGGGAGATACCAACAGGTTTTCTCACCTGCGTGCCCCGATACAGGCAGCACAAAGGCACGATTGTTTTCCACAGGGGAAATAAACCCCATCACCTCTGTTTGGTTCAAACTGAGCCCAAGCTCAAGAGGAGCTCATCTGCCACCACCCGATGGCTCCAGCATCCAGCAGAGAGCTGGCTGGTGCTCTCCAACTCATTTCTGAGCAAACAGACGTCATTATTTCGGTTCCTTACCCTGTCCGGCAGCGTCCAGAGCCAAAGGGCTAAAAATCAGAGTTATGCCTTGGGCATCGTTATATTTTTGAGCAATTACTACCTAACATTGCTACACACTGCTGGTGTACACACCTTTTTTACTGCTCGGAGGAACGACCATCACCCTCAGAGGGGAGGTCACTCCCCAACCTTTCATCATCATTGCTCTAAAAACACGGCAGTGCTGCACAAAACTATCTTTAACTCAAATAAAGCGATCTTAAAGGTAACGATTCTCCTCAGCGCAAACACCGAGGAGCAAATCCTTTATTTGCTTCCAGTTGTAATCAGCGATCCCAGCTGCACGATCTGGAGCTGAAAGTCATTTGGCAGTAATTATACGTTGCTGGGCCTGAAAGTCAGGGGGATGAGGGGTGTGTGCAACTGGCTCATCAGAGATTTGTTCAGATTCCTTCCATCCACGCTCACTCTTTGTAACCAAACGGCCACAGCAACACACACTCAACACTCTACAGGACTTTCGTGTATATATTTCTAATTATTTTTTAAAGCAGGAGCTGAAACAGAAGAGCAATGTGCACAGGGAAAAGCAGATGATAGGTATTTACAGCTCTGGAGCAGCTGATACAACCCAGAAAAATTAAGACCCGCACCTGGTCACAACACATTAATGTATTTAAACCCTTCCACTGCTGATACTTACATTCCTGCTTAAAGGTGAAGTATTCTGTGAGGTGCCTGCACTCGTGGTTCCCTCGAAGGAGGAACAACGTTTTGGGATGATTTATCTTTAAACTCCATAAATACAGCACGCACTGCAAGAAAGGGAAGGAGGAGATGGCACGTCATAAAACCCTTTTATAGGGCACTAATCATGCGGAGACTTCACTAAGTGTTTCTGGGAAGACACCCAACAAGCCGAATTCAAAGTGGAACCCTGATAGAAACCCAGCTCCATAATCGGCAGTAGATCTTATCTTGGCGGCGGGGGGAAGCCACACGGCGCGTTTCTCTATATTAGGCTCGAGTTGGAGAAGTGACAGATGAGATCGCGTTCAACTGAAACCAACTCTGGGCTGGGTGGGGGCAGCTTTTCCTTCCAGCAGAAACCGAAGCAAAAAAAGAAGCGAAAAACAACCCGTTTTCGAGCAGCAAAGCAAAAGCAGCTGCGCGGCGAGACGTGCGCTCCAGATGTGCCGCTGCAATCCAAACCAGAGAGGGACGCGCGGCCAGCGCAGACATTTTATACGCTGCATTAAATATGAGAAAAATTAAAGCCTGATCTTCCCCCGCCTCTGTTTTTCTGCTTACGCTACAGTCACGTGAAGTTCGAGCTCAAAACAGGAAAAGCCTCGCCAAAAAATGAGCTTAGTAAAGCCTCTGGGCGTTCCACATCCCCTATCTGAGCAGCAACACCTGTAAAAATGGTCTTTGATGAGGCACAAACCTGAAACAATCCTTTTCCTATTTCCCAGAAATATTAGATGGTGGTTTTTCTACGTGAAGCAGCTGGAAATCAAACGCACTTACCCTTCTGTGCTATACGTTGTCAAGCTGACAGCTAAATCAGCCGGTATCTCATACGGGGAAATGTTATCACATTTCCCTTGTTGATTTTGAGTGCTGGAAGGACAACCCATAATGACAGCGAGCTTGAAGATCTGGATTAAAGTCTCTAATAAGAGCTTACCCTTTCGGCTGACATGCTACAGAAACGGCACACGCCTCGAGAACGCGAACCGTGAAGTCTGTCAACACTTTGACACCTAAAAACGCTGCTGATCTGGTGCGCAGATCTCCGGGAAGCACAGAAACCACCTCCAGAACCAAAATAAACCAGTTCCAAGTTAGTTTCCAGTATAGACACCTTAGATACCACGGTATTTAAGCACCAAACCTCCGTGGTGAGCTCTACAGGGATCCCTAAAATCCCAAGGATCTGTAAAGCACCTGCCTGTGTTGAACTCAGAACTCAACCCCACAGACGTCTCAGCTTTTGTGCTTCCTTCTTTTCTTTAAAAAGAGAAACCAAACCACGCTTCATGGCCTCATTACACTCACTGGGAACAAACGTCTTTAAATGAGAATTTCCCAGAGCCAGAGGCCCAGAAATAATCGGCTGAAGACACCCAGCTGAGCTGATGAACAGAGGCCTTTGGGGTTTTTAAGCGTTTTGTCTGAGCCACAAACTGCTCCTTTCACCTTGACAACCAAATACAGCAAAGGGGAAAGCTTGCGTGGGTTATCTGGGCTTTGTCTCAACACCTCCCTGGCCCTCAGTTTTGCATCTTGTCTCCTGGCTGCCCGCATCACGATGCAATTATACCATGACCTCCTATTTCACTCAGTGATTATCGGGGCAGACACTCGATCACATCCCTGCCCAGCACACGGATGCACAAGTTCGGGTTGTGGCTTCACAAACACCTGATGATGCCGCATCTTCCCACCTTCCCAGGGACATCTGGGTCCTCGTCCATCATCTGATCTTCTGGGATCCAGCGATCAAAACTCCAAACCCCAAACGATCACAGATCAGCCATCTCTGCACCTCAGAGTCCAGCTGCTGCAGCCCTGCATCTTATAGGAGCCTTTAACAATGCCAAATGGGTTTATCTGCATTATATATGTATTTTTAACTCTTTGCTTGTAGCGGCAAACCTGTTTTCTTTCACTATAGCAAGCAGTTTCTGCACAGCCAGGTGGGAATCTCTTAAAAGCAGTAGGTGGAAAGCAGAGGCACACACATCAATAGGAACGAGGGAATCGAGATCCTGCTTTATCAGTGACATTTGGATCAGCCCCCGCATGTGCTCATCAAAGCCCACCCTTGATTCGTGAGATCAATGCTGGCTTTGGGGGTGAGGGAGCACTCGGGGGCTTTGCCCCCGCAGATATGAGGGGAAAAGAGAAGGAAGAAGGTCAAGAGCAGCATAAAATATAAACTTTCTGCTCAGAGCTGGGAAAAGGTCGATTGCCCCAAGGCTTTTGAGCCCAAACCCATCACGTTGCCTCACACAGGTCGGAGAGTCAGGGCACAAAGACCTGATGAGGTTTAGCCGTAATTTTCAGGCCCTCCTCCTCAAAAATAAAAGCAAAACGTCTCCTCCCACCAACTCTGTTCTGCAAGGTGGACTCGTCATCCATCCCCTGGAATTTTCCATATTATCCCAGCAGACAGATGAGGGCACCAATCCCCAAACTCAGGCACCGATCCCCAAACTCGGGCACTCACTCCTGCAGATCTGGGAGTAAAATCCCCACGTGAGATCAACCGCAGGGTAGGAGCAAAGAGCAGGAGAAGCGCTGTAAAACTCATTTGTAGACACAGGGTACGACTACTCTTGTTTGAAGGTTTCCTGGTTAATCCACAAAAGCAAAAAATCCATGTCTTATCTCAAAAAAAAGTTGCTGTGCTATAATATAATCTCTTTTCCAGGTAAATACACTTCAACTGCGAACCCAATTCACGCAAGCCAAGCCATTTAAAGAAGCAGTCGGATCCCTGTTCTTCCTCTTCCTCCCCAGGGGTTATTTGGGCTCCTCCTGCCAGAAACCCCAGCAGCGCCAGCCCCAGCTGGAGCATCTGTCCCTGCTCTGTCGCTCCCAACCAGTGCCAACCATGGGGACCCATTGATTATTCTGCCCTTTAAGACCAAAAACTCGCGGTGTTACCCAACACTTGGCCAGATTTATTGCTCCTTCCTCCTGACCCCTTTGCAAGGTTGATGCTTTCAGGGGATGGTAGCGAAGCTGTGACTCAGTAACATGGCGCTTTCTTTTTCCCCTGCTAAGCTGAATCCTGTGAGTTTTTCAACGTTTGCTTCCCACTGCCTGGTAGGATCCTGTTGCCTGCAACATACAATCAACTCTCCCTCTTGTTCCCCTGACTGACAGCTACAAGTGATATTAAAACTCGAGTTCTGAAGGCAGGGTTTAGTGGTTAACCCCAGCGCTGCTGTTCGGCTCTGCCACTGGCTGAGGATCCAAGTCAAAATCATGATTTTTCTGCCAAAAAGCAGACTGTATGGTACCTACATGTTCTTCCTTGCATGCAAAACCCAGTCACCATCCCTGGAGGTGCCTAAAAAACAGGTAGATGAGGGCCTTAGGGACATGGTTTAGAGGTGGATTTGACCGTGTTGGGTTAACACTTGGACTCAATGATCTTAAAGGTCTTTTCCAACCAAAACGATTCTATAAAATCCAAGACAGGTCTGTATTTGTTAGTGTGGTTAGTTTAGTGCTAGCAGCCCCACTTTATTTGTCACCTCTATACTGAAGTAGCCTCTGTCCACGTAGTCTCCCAGGAAGAGGTAGCGGGTGTTATTGGGTGATCCTCCGACTTCAAACAACTTCATCAGGTCAAAGAACTGCCCGTGAATGTCACCGCACACTAGGGGAGCAAGAACAGCACAAAAGAGGGACAGAATTACACACTAAGAAAAGAAAGGTCACGGCGGCAACAAGGAGCCCAGCGTGGCTGTGCCCTGACCCACACTTTACATCCAGCTCCCGCAAAGATGCGCTCGATCTACAGAAGCGAAATCCTCTCTTCTGAGAGCTCATGCAACCTAAAAACCTCGCTGATGGAAGGAACGTGGGAAAACGTCTGCTTTGAGCTGCTTGTTTTTCCTAGATGGTCCTTATTTGGTACTCCAGCTGACCTGTGATCGGAGCCTCCACTTCGATCATGGTCTTCTCGTGCCTAAGGATGGCGGCCCCATCGTTGATGATCTTGAGCGCCGCGTCCTCTTCCAGGCGTCCCTCCTTCACCAAGTGGCTCTTCAGGACGTCGAGCCTCGGCTTCCCATCCTCAAACACCTCCTTCAGAGTGAGCCGCTGCGTGGGAGGGAACGGGACAGCTGGAAATGGAAGCGGAGAAGTTAGCGACACGTCTCTTTTCAGGGGCAAAAATAAGCACTGCAGTCTTTGCAGCAGGAGGCTTTTCGTTCCAAGCCTCGAGACGAGCAGACACTCAGAAACACACTTCCACCGAAATTATGCTCTGGTACTGAAAGGAGAAAAGCTGTGCTGCCAGAGCGACTCAATACACCCCTCGGTGTGTTTAAAAAGCCACCGTATGCAGACTAAATGCCATATGCATCCGCAGAAAACGCCAGCGCCCAAACCGTCTCCTAATCTGGCGAGGACGTTCGTCGCCGTAACGTTGCGCTAAAACGGGATTGCACGCAAATAGAGGCAAAAGCAGGAGAGAAAACAACACACCGGTTCCCAGGAACTGGCAGCTAACATAGGAGGACCAATATGTACAATTCTCGCTTATCAGGAAACCGCACGTAGCCCTAAAGCAGAAGCTGCGTTTACCAGCGACAACCTCGCGCCGTGGCCCGCTCCAAAAGCTTCACAACAAGCTTAGGAATTGGTAAATACTGATGGAGTCCAATATTTAAGGCCAGTTTTAAATCTATACAGGAAAACACCTCAACAGCCACTCTAATTATTTTCAAGAAGTAAACTAGAAGTAAAACCTGCCCGCGGCTCCTTTGCACCATGGAGAGATTTGCATCTTATCACAGAGATCGCCTGAGGTCTGGGGGTCCAGCTCCTTCGCAAAACACCTCGAATAACCAACATTATTGCGACCCAGCCCCATTGAGGAAGGGAAATGGGGCTTTTACAGCCATTTTAATGATTTCAACACTCAGCCATACCTCCGACACACAAGGAAACCCACTCACGGGATAATTCACCATCTTCTGATGCTGTTATGTCAGGTGGTGAAAGATTTGCGCTTAGCTGTGATGCGGCTAGAGAGGAAAAATATCTGCCATGCAAATGAAGGCGATGTCCTTACCCATCACCCAGTACAACAGCCCGTGTGCCAAAGCCTGTTGGATTTAACAGGCAAAATAACACTGGTCAAACAAGAGCAACCCATCCCTTTCAAATGCAAATAGAGCAGCTATTTAGCTCCGAAATCCAAGGGGAAGAGAAGGGGGAAAAAATCTAAAGCAGAGAGGCAGCACAAGGGATTCTTTGCAGCTGAACATCAATTTTCAGATGATGTGAAATGTAGGGCAGAGAACAAGAGCGGCTCTAATGAAAGGGGAGCCGGTGTTTGCAATAAGGTGGAAGTTTTGCTCTGTTGGGGACCCACTAAGTGCCCCGTGAGTCTCGGACGCTTAGGGCACACGCAGAGTTTTCCCCATGGAGACGCCAATTAAAAGGCTTTAAGCAAGACCCCTGCTTGCACCAATACAGGCTGGACGATGTTTTTTTGCAGTATATATAGTTCATCTCTATAGGGAAAAGAAAAGAAAAGAAATAAGCGACCTCTTTGGTTACCGGCGGAAAACTGGATGTTTTGTAGAATTTCAGGTATTTTTTCCCCCTGTTTCTGGATCTGTGGGGTGTTTGCACGGCCAAAGGAGGAAGGGGGAGCTGCAGGTCTGATAGAAATAGGTTTAGTTGGGGTAAGAGAGGCTGAAAGGAGCAACCGTGGGGCTGGGAGCAAGGGAGGTTTTGGGATGTGCGGCCATTAAGTTGTTGGATAAATTATCTCTAAGTGCTTCTAGAAACCGGGCAGTTGTCCTAACATCTGCCACCGGACTCCGAAGGAAGCCAGAGAGCGCCTGAAGGTCAAATGGTTTATAATGAACAGAAACAGAGACATAGGAACAGTACAGATCCGTATTCCCCACCGTCCCAGCCCTTCGGGCACGGTCGCCAACTCCAGAGCCATCCGGATAAAGCGAAAAGCCCACAGAAGTGGGGCCAGAAAGGTGAACGACCATGAGGGTCACACAATCCACAAAAAGCTCCTGGAATGGGCCGCTTTGCCTTTTCTTGGTAGCCCCAGCAAGCGGAGTTATGCAAGATAAAATATGAGGCTACGCCGATGCGAGCAGCCAAGAAGTTTTATGTAAGTTCCCTTGCTGGCTTCGCACGGCTCCTCTCCCACGATAAGGAATCGGCTTCTCCTTGGCTCTGCTTGTATCAGGATGGAAAACAGGGAGAAAAACCCGCTCCGGAGACACCTAGAGCCTCGAAAGCTGCAAGAAAATGAAATCAAATCGTTCCATGCACCAGAATCACGAGAATCCTGCACAAAACCCAAACGCGGCGATGCCCGTTCCCCCACGCAGCAGGGGATGAGGACGAGTGCTTAAGTAATTAGTGTTGTCAAAGCAAGTAATCTCGTTAGCCGGCATAACTTGTGTAAGGGCTTTAGTCAACTCGGTGCAAGCGGTTATCTGATGCACAAATATCCACTTATTTATAAAAGAACTGAATTTTATCCTTATTAACGCTCAGTTCTGGCGGACTTGCACTCACAGATGGCGGGAGCGGCGCTGGCTTGGCCATCAGAGCCAAAACCGACCTGAAATCTTGCACTGAGAAAGGTGGAAGAGTCTCGTCTGCTTCCTGATCCTACCTGCAAAATGGGGAAATAACTCCTTATCTCACCAAAAAACACCGTGGCTTGTTATGGAGAGCCCGAGTGTGTTAAAGCCACCCCCAGAGCCAGCAGATAGTCATTAAGAATAGACAAAACGCACAAAATTGTGGGTTGCACGTGCTGCCGTCTTTGTGCCATCTTCCCCTTCTGTGTGTTGCACCCAGTCTGGTTTAAATAGATAAATAAATAAGGAGATAAATAAATCCTGAAGGTCCGGGACCTTACAAGGGCATCAAGACACACGGTGCAGGTTGCTCCTGAGACCACAATTCCCCCACTCACCAAACCACAATGAAGGGCCACAAAAGCAAGGGCGATTTTGAAGGCGTAAAATGGATTAAAAGGTCAGTTGTGCTCAAGAGACTCCAGTGAAAGCCAGAGGACCGCGGTACCTTCGCAAGACTCCATTTGCTGCAGAATTAACACAGGTTTTATTTGCCAAGCTGGGATCAAGTATTCACAGCCATCCAGGAGGATACGGATAGGTAAGGATGGGAAATTTTGATAAAAAGCTGCTTTTCTACCATCAACTCTACAAAACCAGAGTGCTCACAGCACAGGAACAGACACCACCATGGAGAGAACACAGTAATCCCCAAATTATTCTGTATATATTTGAGAGTCCCTCGGATGAGCAACAGAGCAACAAATTCATCACTGAAAACAGAACAAGGGTGATTTTGCCTGAAGTGGCAGCTCCAACCAACCCTCAGTTTGTTCCCCGAGTTGGGTTTATAATAAAAAGCTGGTATTCTCTCCCCCTGGGGCCAAAATTCATCCAGGATTAAATGCGCTTGGTGATAAACAGGAGAGAGATTTCACTGCAGCTCCTGGCACCCACCTGGGAGCGAATCTGAAGGGCACTGGATGCAAGAGCCCCTTCCCTGCTTGCTCCTCATCACATGAATGATGGTACAGACAGAGAGAGCTGAACAGATGGTTACAGATGCATTTTGGGGAGGAAAAAGAAGTACATTTTGAGCATTCTGCAGCAGCTCAGGCAAAGCAAAGCGCAAGTAAAGGCTCTTTTTTTATGCTCAGACACGACGGAAGGTACCGACAGCTTCCCATCCCTGCGCCCTCTCCACCTGTGCTGGAATATCTGAAACATCCGAGGGTTTGAGGCCGGGAATGGCATTTGTCCGTCTGCCACAGCGCAGATCTGCCTGCCGAGGACACCGGACCTGCTGTCAAAGGCAAAAGAAACGTTCACAAGGAAAAATCTACATAGGAACCATTTGTACCCCTTTGAAAAGCAGAGAAAAAGCTGCATAGCGGGAGCAGCAGGTCAAGTTTTGTGTGCTTTTTTCCTCCCCAATTTCCAAATAGCCCAACGTTATTTTTACCAGACGTTTCCATCCACATTCACGTCTAACCTACATCCACCTGCTGTTACATACAGCGTCCAACCTGCTGCAGCGCTTCGCTCTAAGGGCTCCGGATCAAAAGCAACAACGCGCTGAACCTCAGCAGCTCAAGTCAAATTCAAACCTGCTCTTAGTCCTGCTATTTTACCCCATTTTCCGGGGAATAATTCTTATTTTCTTGAAATTATAAACCACGCAAATTTCCGGTTGTACAATGCCAAGATGTCTTTGCTTTGCGAATCCCCGCGCTGGTTTGCATGAAGTTTTTTGTCCCTTGGGGGTACAAGTTTATATGGAAATCTGCAAAAAGAATGGATGCATGTGTGATACCAACTTCTCAAAGCCCGGCTGTGCAAACATACATAAGTTTAATATCTCAGGAGAGTCGCTAAGCAAAGCAATCACCTTCCCTGCTTAAATGCAAGAGCCAGAAGCAATGACTATCACCAGTTCCACCTGCCCTCTGCAAGCTTTGCATGTTCTTTCTGCTCTCTGAGGGCAGCGATTTCCCTTTTTCGTTATGAATAAGAGACCTCGTGCTTCAGAGGCTCCGAGCGCTTGTAAAACGGAGCAAAATGAGCTTTGGTTTTCACCCCTGGAAGAGCTGCAGGAGAACCCAGAACCAAAACCATCAGGCGCACCGTCCCCATTAACAGAGCATCTGGCAAACAAGGCTTTGCGGGTCTTTCTCATCCATTTTCCAAGCGTAAATTCCTACTGAACGGCAGCTCCAATAGAGAGAAGCATTAAGTGCCATTAACAACGGCACAGTTTCATGGGGAAGCGGTCAGAATGGTGCCAACGCCACTCTCCCGGTGCGTAACCGGTTCAGAGCGCTCGCTCTGCTCCTCACCTTTGTGTAGCACCAGAATATCTCCTCACAATAACCCTAAAAACAGCTGTATTGTGCGTCAAATTCTACCAAACCGAGTGATTTCTTCGAAGGGGGAGAGACACAGTCATCACGATACCAGAGCGGAGCGAAACCGAGACAGACGCACCAACTGAACCCTTCCCATCAGCAAATTGTCTTTACCTTATCAACCAACTTGTGGTTATTCAAGGAGTTGCACCCGAATTTTGAGGTCGCGTTGACTGTTGGTTACCAGAACCTGGCACACGCGGTCTGTGCAGAAGCCAGATGTATTTAATGCCAAAAACAAAAAGCAAGTAACATCTCCATGCAACGAAATACAAACGCAACGTGTGCCAAACCAGCGCGACCCAGACCACGCTTCAAATACTAAATGTGATGCCAAGAGGCTAGAAAACCATAAAAGCGACCTAAAAATCAAAGCCCATCGGTGCATTTTAGAAGCCACACAGCCTCTTATAGCTGCTTGAACCGTGCTCATGCCCTCCTAAAAACTTCAAGGGGGATAGAAGGTAATTATCCTTAAACTGTTCTTCTGCTGGCAAAACATCCAGCACGGATAGTAAACAGTGTTATCAGACTAAGAAAAAAGATAGAGGTGCCCTTGGCAAACTAAAGCGGGGCTATTCAAGGAGGATTCGGTGCCAGAGCTGTGTGCCAAGGGTGGCCACGGTGGCCCCGGTTGGAGCTGGCGCCCTGCTCGTGATCCTCCAGCAGAGATTAAAATCAGGAGTATTTAATTAGAACAGAGGCGACTTAAGACTCTCGGCTGGGGGAGCCGGCTGCAAAGCTTTCCCCGGCATCAACCGGCTCTTCGCACCGGGGTTCCTGCCCCAGCACCGAAAAGGAAGCCGGACCAGATCCGTGCTGTGGTGTTCGTCTTCCTCGTGTCAAAGACCATCTCAAAAACATACCTGTAGGGCGGTGAGTTTCCTCGGGAGACACGTGGATGTTAAAACCATACCTGCCTGCAAGGCTCATTGAGTTTCCAGCACCTCTTAATGACCGGCACTGATGCGGATTTGCCTGGATTGTCATTGAGACAATCTGTCCGGAGCCAAGTCCTCTGTCAGGGACACGGGCTCCTCATATCGCCGACTCACCAGCTAATATCGAGGAGAGACGTAAGCCCTCAGCCTGGAAAAAGAACCTCTTCTGAGATCCTAAAGCTTTATAAACTTCCCAGTGGTTAAAAGGATAAATATTCCTACAAAAGGATCGCTCAACAGCAAACCTGGTGCCTTCCTCCCATCGGTGGGACGGTCTCTCAATCGACTTGACGGGTTCACCGCTAAGTTTGAGCAAAACCAAGAGAAAATGAAGGAAAATAAAAAGGTCGAGGTCTACAGCAAACAGCTGCGGATACTCCAAAAAAAAAGAGCTCACCAAAGGAGCCAGGAGGGGATTCCGAGATGTCAGCAGGCAGGGAAATTCGGCACCTGTTTCCCAAGGTCCACGAGCTGCCAGAGCGGCCACTAATAGATCATTAATACAAGAACAGCGGGGTCTTTGTGTCAAAGGCAAATCCCCCACCTGCTGATGAGCGTAAATCTGACCCCACCGCCGGCAGCCAAGGGGGTGCTGGCTCCAAGAGTTAAAGCCACTTTAAGCAGATATGATTCCACACGTTGCGTACGACCGAGATCTTGCTCAGGATGGTGTTGTAGCCATGAAACTGCTGCTTTGCATGGAAAACCTAGATAAAATAAGACCCAGAAAGAGTCAAGCGCTGTGCTGGAAGCTCAGCCTGCAGGTCGTTGGAGAAGTGGCTGTTTCACTGCACCACACTGTCAATAAGTGAGGATTTGAGCTCTGCAGCACAAAAAGACCAATTCATACATAATAAGGGTCTCGGTTTCTCTTCCCATCTCATGCCTTAATGCTTCAACACCAGCGATGTCCTCACGGGATCAAAACAGCCCCGGTTAAAGCATTTCTTGCAATGCGCGTACTCCAATGTTTGACATTTATACCCACGTGTCGCCCTATAACCACACAGAGGTGCAGACGGGCTGAAGGGAGCTGCAAACTAATTAAAACCCTTCCAGCATCCGCGCTGGAGAGCAGCCAGAGCAGGTTTCTTGCAAACCAAGGAGTAAGGAGCCCAAAAAATGGACTGAATTAGTTCTAGCGATGTTTTCAGAGCAGCTTCACGTGCCAGGGATGGAGCTCAAGGATGGAAAACCCCGGTTACCACTCAACCGCTCCTTCTTCATGGTGTTCTTCTGGAAAACCTTCGCAATACACATCCAAGACATCACCTTTGGGGTAATATTCTCCCTGCTGTTTAAGAAGCCATTTTACCATGTTCACTCCCCTTCAGTAACTGATAAAAAGGGTTATTTTCCAGAGCAGGCTGGGGAAACAAAGACTCTTACTGGGATCTCTGCTGACACCGCTTCTCCCCATTTTTCTGCAATACACAAGGGAGATCCTTGCACTCTCACCAGATCCAGCTTGGAGCCTTAAACTCGCGTCTTACAGCCACCACCATTGCAAAAGTATTTCCTAAAGGAGGGCAAGCGCTCAGGAGACTGATGGGAACCCAGCGAGATCCTATTGAGGCTGGAGATGGTGGAGATGGCAGCGAGGTTTTCCTGGAGCTCTGAAGTCAGGATAACACGACACTTCTCCTCCCTGCCAACAAAAATCCTTAAAAGCCGCACTGAGATTTCCTTTTCCTATCGCTTTTGAGCGCCAACCCCCCATCCTCCACCTCACCTGTGGTCCACGCCACCCACCAGTTGCTCCACATCCATCCTGCTGCCCCTACACCAAGTTCCCCCCGTATTTCCGCACTTGACCCAGCTCTCAAGCCTCTTCGGCACCGTGACCCTGGCAAACCGGCCTCCAGGAGCCGTTGGGAGCCAAGTCTCGCATTATAGGATAACGCTGATGCCTTTACGTAGCCCGTTTCCTCGCTCCCGCTGCTTAACGATGTCTAATTCCATTAATGTCCGAGTCATTAAGGTCTAGTAAACACGCCCGCCATCCCAACGCGATCTGCAGAGGGATCGGACAGGGAATACCTGGCGAAGCGGCCAAGGATCCTGGACAAATATAGGTCTGCGAGGAGTATCTTTAGATTAGCAGGCGGCTCTGCCCCCACCAAGACCCCAGGATTTACCTAAATAGCTCCTTCATCACAAGCAGCCCGGCGTTTACTGCTATTTTAAGGCAGCACCCTGCCCTACTTCCCAAGGAACGGCCTGCCCGCGCAACCAAAGGGCACCAAAAACCACATTACAGCTACACGAGACGAATTCCTCTCAATTCTGCCGTCTTTTATTAAATGAAAAATACTATTTTGGCACACTACCTAGCTAATCGGGGCTCATTTGTTCTAATTGCTACAGAATTGGCTGTCCGAGCAGCCAGCACAGGCTTTGATGGGGGAATGGGATTAACCTTTCACGGGCTGATATCCAGAGAGCAGGGAAACAGAAAAATCATGGCAAATACGGGGCGATCCACAGGAACACGACCTTCCCTCCTCTCCATCCCATCTCCAGTGCCGATCTGAAGCATCTGCTGTTATTCTTGGAGGAAATAAAAACAAAAAGACAGCCCAATCTGCTTCCCACAACGCCTTATCGCAGTTTTCTGAATGGTTTTTGGTACCCAAGTACTGGGGTGTAGGTTTTGTCACCCCCAAAACGTTTGCAGAAGTGATGCTCAGCACTGCCTTTGCCTTCTGATTCTTTTTTTGGGTGAAGATTCCACACGATCTGGCAAAATCAGCCCCGATTCTGCAACATCCATCTCAGCGCAGGCAGAAACCTGCTCCTTTTCCCAGCGCATCCAATCTACAAATAACAAAACACCTTTCCTGCAAGAAAAACCCCCAAAATACCAGTCTCCCAAGTCGTCTGGAGAGGTTCTAGAGGGTTCCTGCTTTCAGGGCTATCTACACTCAGGACCTTCTTGAGTTCTGTCCAGACAAGTTGCTGCACGATGACACAAGTTGCTTTTTAGAGATCCTACGGCCGCATCTTGACTCAGATGGTATTTGCACTTCTCCTCCGGCCCCGAGCATGCACCTTGGCCTTTATCTCCATTTTTAGCCATTTTTGCAGCCCGTTATCCCCCCCACCAAGCATTCTTCATTAGCTACAAAACGACAACGCTCAACAAAGCAAAACAACTGAAGCATTATAGAAGACAAACACGAAATGAAGAGCAGTCACAGCGATGGGGCTACGCATTTCTTCTCTTCAACAACCACAATTTCTCTTGTACCTAGGATTTGCCTGAGCCTTCCTTTGCTTTGCATGCAATAACAAAGCCACTTCGACTTCCACATCAGCGTTATCTGTTATAAAAACTGCACAGCTCCCAACCTACTGCAAATGGAGAAAGCTCAATGCTCAACCACCCGCCTGCACTTCAGGAATAGCAGTTTATATTAAAAACCAGGTAGAAAGCTACCAATTTTTCATAAACTGAAAGCGGCTTCAGCCAGCAAGATGAACTAGCAAAGCCTATTCCCTTGGCAGCAGCACAGGGGAAGCTCTCCAAAGCCTCTGAAGACAGAATCTATTGATCTGACGCGGGTTTTTGGCTCCCCAGAGGCACGGCTTGTGTTGGAGGCACCGGGAGCTTCGCTGAACAAATCCCACGGGGTTCCTCTCGGTGCCTCTGGCAGCGTCTCTGCCACGCTACAAAGGCTGTGCGGAGAGAAAGGGAAAAGCTCGTCGGGTGTTTGGTGCTCGAGCGCGGCTTCACCCGAGCTGAACGCGCACGTGGTGGGAGATGCTGCAGGCTCGGGTTCTCCCCATCACTCCTCCCAATACCTCAATTAGGTGTTATTAGATGATCTACATCATCGCTGCGAGGCTCGTGTCACAAAACAGAGAGCTGATGTGCAAGAGAGCGTCACATCAGGGGTCTTACATCCCACACGCACACACTTCAAATGTCTTCCAGCCAGGGAAATACAAACTGGATACACAGAAAGGCGCCTGAAAGAGCCCAAGCGCTTAGGAACGACAGCAAAGTGCAAACCGGACCCTACCTGCTGCTCCTTCACCAGCCTTGCGATGGTGCAACGCTTTACTAACTCGCTCTGGATTATTGCTCTGGTCCAGCCGGGTGTCTAAACACCAACACTCTGGGGTTTCAGGGCATCGCAACCCACCCGCCTGCAAAACGCGTATTTCCCAGGCGGTGGATCCAGCGCTTAATTCAAGCCTATCTTTGGGCTAACGCAGATAACCAGACCTAGTTAATCACACAGATTTCCAGCTTAACCGCCCAAGTGCTCTCAGGAGAGCACCAAGTTGGGCGTTAACGACCTCGGTTAACATCAGCCATCGGTTTGATGTAAGAACTGGGCTAATAGAAGCAATTCCTGACATACTCCAAAATTAGAGATTTTAATTATGAACATGAAGCTTCCTGAGTGCAAGTTTAAGCACAAAACTGAGGCAAACGGGAACACCGTATTTCTCCTGACTAAACATAATTACAGTTAACACTTCTGCAGGGCTCCAGAGATGTAAATATATAGGTTAAACATAGTTAAAATTCTGCACCCTACTTAACTGTAGGCATTTCCATTGAGCAAAATCAGCTTTTATCTTCAGTTTTAAATTATTAATAACCACGAAGAACAATGTCACTGCCTTCAAACAATAACCAAAGCCACAGAAGAAGCTATTCCTCCCCAGATTTCCTAGAGGCACCCAAATCAGGGTTCCAAGCGTACCCTGGGGAAATCAAACGCTCTCCTTGGCAAATTCCCTCTGATCCCGGAGCATCAGTGCACGGAATGAGGAGGCTCCAGCTGATGGCACAAGCCCCTACCACACCTGGTTATGGATTAATTACCAAAATCAGCAGCTGTCTGGATGCAGCAGGGTCGGCGGGATCGCCAAGAGGGTTTCCCGGGATCCAGAAGCCCAAGCAGCGGAGCCAGCACGTGGGGACGGACGACTCAGCTGAATCATAATGGCTGCGTTGACATTACCTTCCCCGAACAAGGCCGAGCTCAATGCAGGCAGCTGCCTGGGATTTAGCAGATTTACGGTTCCCACCGGCTGCCTGCAGACCTACAAACCGCCCAGCTCCGGGGCAACACCCCAAAAATCTATGAGCCCTCCAGCCTTATTGCGAGCGGCACCCACACAAAACACCCACGGGCAGCGCAGAGCCCGAGGGGCCCCAAAGGCCAGGCTGCCACCTTAGTCCACTCTCATTTGAGGCCACGGTTATTAACATCTAAACATGTGATCAGCCACATGACAGGCTAAAAAAAAAAATAATAAATAAACCACTTGGACCCATCCAGAGGAGAAGGTAGAAACGGCAGCGTGCATCTCCCCGGTGGGCACAGCTCCATCGCCGAATATTATAACTATTCCTGGGAAACGGTTCCTTTTATCAGCCGGCTCGGGGGCAGCCTGCAATGATTCGAGTCGGCCGGGCGAGGAGGTTTAATAACCGGGCGATTGTGTAACTTTGACAGCTGGGTGCCTCTCGGCCACGGCGGTGGGTGCTGAGCAAAAGTTGCAGCAAGCGAAGGCGCGCAGGGGACGTTCCCCGGTGCGTGGGGACGATAATGGCACTCGATCAATTAGGGCAGCGAAATGTGCATCACGCGAGCCTCCTCCTAATCCAGGGGTTTCTCGGTTAAATGTATTTCTCTCCTCATTAACCGCTTCGGTGTCTCCTGCTCTTTCAAAAATAGGACCTGCTATAACGGGTGGTGGAGAGGGGGCCAGCTGGCACCCGCCTCGGGGCATCCAAAGATCGGATGAGGTTTTGGTGGGGGGGACACACAAGACAGGGGGATGCAGGTTGCTGGAATGAGGGCATGGGGGGCTCTCACCCCCCCAAAATCCTCAGGGGGGATGCAAAGCAGGGACAGGTCCCCCCCCAAGCCAAAGCACCCCAGGTTGGTGGGGGGTGTAAAGGCACCTTGGTTGCCCCCCCTAGGCTGGCATTGCTCCATCCTCAGGGCACTGGGGATCCCCCAGAATAGGGGATTCCCCCCAAGCAGAGCAGAGGTGTCACCCCCCACCCCCCTGCCAGGCAATAGCTGGACCTATGTGCCCAGAGCCCCATGGGGGGTCCCCAACCCATCACCCCCCCATCCTGGCATTGCACCAGGGCAAGGACCAGCACCAGGATGGGGAGAAGGGGGGGCAGGATTGCTCATTCTCTTTAAACAGAGGAGCCCCCCCAGGCCAAAAATACCGCCCCCCCAAGCTCCCCTTAGAACAGAGATATTGCCCCCGAGATTAAAGCTGCCCCCCCCAGACTCCTCCGCAGACAAACGGGCCCCCCCGCGGGCTGCCCCCCTCAGGGCTCTCCCTTAGGAGAGAAGCCCCAACGAACAGCCCCCCCCGCCACTCCAGGGGTTCCCCCACACACAACCAGGGCTCCCCCATCCTGGGGATACCCCCCCAAAACCATCCTTCCCCCCTTTCCTCCTTCCACCCCGGGGGTGCCCCCCGGCCTGTGCGCGCCCCCCACGCAGGCAGGGGGCGCCCTCGCCGCCCCCCGGCCCCTCACCCTTGACGATGCGCTCGGTGGTCGGCAGCTTGTTGTGGCCGCGCCCGGACATGGTGGTGGCTGCGCCGCCGGCCCCTCCCGGCCTCCAAAGGGAGGGGGTTGCTCCCGGCGGGCTGAGCGGGCCCCGGCGGGCGGGTTGGGGATCCGCTGGGTGCCCCGGCGGCTCCGCTCCCCTGCGCTGCGATCCGCTCCGCTTCCCCCCCCGCCGCCACACCGCCCTCCTCCCGCTCCCCCCTCCCCGTTCCGCACGGCCACTGCGCCTGCGCCAATCAGCGCCCGCCCCGCCTCGCCTCCGCCAATCAGCGCCCGCCCCGCTTCACCTCCGCCAATCAGCGCCCGCCCCGCCTCGCCTGCGCCTCAGCCCAATGGGCCCGGCGTCACGTGAGGGCTGTGCTTCCGCCCCTTCCTGCCGCCATCTTGGAGGGGAAGGGGGTGTTGCTAGGCGACGGGGGGGGCAACATGGCGGGCGGCCTGTGGGGAGGAGGCGCGATGCCCATTCCCTCCATGAGCCCCATGGGCACCTCACCTCGCACCATCCCCCTGCCATGGCCTCCCTTCTGTCCCCCCGACCTGCTTCAGAGCCAGTGGAGGAGGGGGGAAGCCACAGCGAGTAAAAATAAGCCACCATAGCCCACTTCCAACAGCACACGTGGAAGCACAGACAAGCGTTAACACTCCCACTGCAAACAGCAAAAAACCAGTTTGAGTTTGTCCAAGTCCACCCAGCATGGTTTGCTGGGTTTAACCTCCCTGCCGAGGTGCGTAACTCAGATTGCAGCTATTCACCAAAACATGAGGATTTTGCAGCAAAAACCGACCCACGTGGAGCCTGGGGGCACAGCCAGGACGTGTAGTGTGAGGCAAAAAAAGGGAAGTAGAAAAGCAAAGTGTGCTCTTTTAATTTTATTGTATATTTTTTCCCTTCCCCTTATGCAGGGTGGGGAAGCAAGGACAGAAATAACGCTGATCTGCACCAGGCTCCCTCATGTGATACGGAGAGGAATAAAACATCCCAAAACCTCCATCGCCCTTCAGCCGAATGTTGATGCTTGGAAATACGTTTAAAAAAGGAAAAAAATTTTAAAAAATCGAATTAAAAAGGGCTTTTCGACTCTTCAAGAGGACTCATTGAGCGCTATGGCAGGCGGGGGGAGCTGTCAGTGCCATCTTCTGTCACCAGGCTGCACTGCACAGCCCTGGAAATTGGGGCTGGAAAAGCACGATTGCATCACCCAGCCCGCCTCAAAAATGCCTTTAAAAATCCCTTTTCCCTCAGAAAAATCCTTCCCCTTGGAAAAGCCCCGACCTGGTGGAGCTCCCTTTCCACCCCAACCAGCTCTGGCCCCGCTAGAGCGGCTCGGAACCCTCTTGTCATTATGGAATAGACTTTTATTTGTGGAATCCTACAAATGACTTTACACTTCACGTGACATAAGTTATGGTCTTTGTTTCGGCGCGTTATCTCTTACAAACACCTGAGTTATCGGAATACTGAGATGGAACTTGAGCTTCGAACCGGACACGGGAAGGGAAACGTGGATGACGAAGAATAAATCCGTAACAAGCTCGGTTCGGGTCGTTTTATTCCTCCCGCTGGCCCTTTGGTGGGTCCCTCTTTGTAAGAAGCCTCGTTTCTCTGAGGGGTTTCACCCCCCGTCACCCCAAATCTCCACTTTGTAGGTTTCTCAAGAAATGGGGTTAAACTCCAAACAAGACGACGACAACCTTGGCGTCCCCACCGCGCGATGAGGAGCCCGCACCAGCCCCGAGGAAGCCGAGCGTCGGTTCTTGCCGCATTCCCAGCGGTCCAGGACCCTCCAGCCATAGCCTTTGAGTGCCCCGCGGTCCCGGGGGGGCAGACGGTGAGATTTCACCCCCCAGCAGAGGTTTTTCCACCCGAACCGCTCCTGCCAGCCGTGACGGAGCCCTGGCCGCGCTCTGCCCCGTGGAACGCCGCCAGCGACGGGAGCGCTTTCCAAATGCTTCCTTGAGAGAGGAGAGAGGGCACTTGTGCCGGCCGGAGGACTCAGATTTTCCACAGCGAGCCGGTCAGCCGTGGCTCTCGGGCACTTTCCAACACCGCTTTCCTCCAGACTACCCAAAAAATAGCAGCCAAAGCATGAAACGACCGTGACGTGCTGCAGAGGGGGCCAAACCGGGACAAATCACGCTGATTCGAGGGGATTTTGTCCCGCAAAGTGACTTATGGCGACCGTCCGCATGAAAAAAAGACACTGCGTGGAAAAAGCAGAGCCTGTCTCACCTAGAAGGCATCACCAGCCCCAGGGTGCTCCTGAGGAGGCTCCCAGCTCCTCGACACGCTGATAATTTAACCTCCTGGGTGCCAAGGGGACAAAGTCAACGCCTGGACTTGCCAAAGCCACCCAGAGCGGACCCACAGGGACACTGGCAGTGCCACATCTCAACGGGGGACTCGGCGACAACCGTTTGGAGCCCAAGAGGAGCATCATCCCACTGGTACCCGAGGCAAATTACTACAGCGAGGTACACACACACACTGAATTGCTTCTCAAAGCCGTCGCTCCTTCATCCCACGTACCCACGAGGGTAACCTGCCAAAATCACCTCCCGCTGATCCGCGTGGCCACAAACTCATCGCTCCTGGGTGCGGGATAAAGGGTTTTTTGCAGGGGGGAAAGGGGTGCAAGGGAACTTCAAGCAACATGGGTGGGGTGGGCAACGTTATCAATATGATAATAAGTCAATTCACGTAGTGAATCTGGGGAAAGCCAGCCCAGCAGCAGAGCCGCCAAGTGCCTGCAACACCCTCCTCTGGCTGCTCCCTGAGGCTGGAAACAACCTAAAGAGGTTCACAGTCTATTTTTGTTTTAAAAAAACAACAAACCACCTTCCCCCACCCCACCTCAGCAGCATCAGTGTTTAAAAAGCCGGCGTCCGTTCCCAGGTGTTGGCGGGAGCTTGGTCACAGTGTAAGGACCGATGGATCTGTCTGGGGAGCCCATGGCCGGGCAGGGGCTTGTGGTCCCGTGCTGCTCTCATGCCGTTCTTACCCCTATCTTCCCCCATGGAAGGAAAAGGGGTTTTTTCCACCCCCATAGAGCAGCAGGGACCTAAGGGAGGTCAGGGCATCCCGTTGGCCTCCTGGCCACCAGCCCACTTGTCAGTCCGGCCCGCGCAAGGTGCGGTTTGGTGTCCTCTGCTCCTGACACCCAGAATGTGCTTCCAAATAATAATTAAAAACAAAATAAATCCTCTTCACCCTGCTCTTCCCAGGGCATCGTTTGGGCTGCCAGGGCGGAACGGGAGCAAAAACCAAGACGTGGCTCCAGAGACGCGCTCTTCTGAAGACAGCAAAGGTGTTGCTCAAATCACGAGCTGTGCTCTTCAACCTCCTCTTCCTCGGCAGCCCCCTGTGCTCGAAGAGCCCAGCTCCGAGCTCTGGCTGCTGGGAAGCTCTGAGAAGGGTCTGTCCCCATCTGTCCCCATCGCACGCCCCCTGCCAAGGGGTCAGGAGAGCGTCACGGCCCGTCCGAGCACAAGGAGGGGAGCAAAACGGCAGGAGGAGCTCCTGTCTCCCAGTTCCATCCTTCCCAGGAGACGGGAGGAGAGAAGGGATATGACACTGGAAAAAGAGCCTCCGGTCAGTTCGGTCCTACGGCAAAGGGGAATAAGCTCCCCTCAACCTTCAACCAAAATAAAGTCTGTGGAATAGCTTTACAAGCAATGCCTCTTCTTCTGTAGTGTGCTCAGTGCCCGCACAGGTACCGTCGTATGCTTGCAGCAGGAAAATTAAAAAAAATAAAGAAATACCCCATTTCCCCCCGAAAAGAAAAACAAAAAAAAGGAAAAACTGGAACAGGGCTGCGCATCGGGCTGGTCCTACCCGATCTGGATCTGGCCCGAGTACATGGTGAGCAGCACCATGATGGTGAAGCCCGTCAGCAGCCCCGCGTTCTGGATGGCGAAGGTGATGAGCGCGCTGCCGTTCTGCTCGTCCTCGCGGCTCACCTCGTTCATCTCGGGGAACTGGCCAAGGGACAGAGAGCGACAGCGGGAATCAGCGCCAGGAGCTTCCCCGCTGCTTCCACCGTCCCGGCAAACACAGTCACGAAGAGACCCTCAAGATCAGCGAGTCCAACCATTCCCTGGCACTGCCCCATGTCCTGAGAACCTCATCTCCATCTGTCCAACCCTCCAGGGATGGTGACTCCAGCACTGCCCTGGGCAGCCTGTTCCAATGCCCCACAGCCCTCTGGGGAAGAAATTATCCCAAATTTCCAACCTCAACCTCCCCGGTACATCTTGGGGCTGTTTCCTCTTGTCCTGGCGCTTGTCACCCTGGCCAGGTCCCACCACACACCCCGAGCTCATCACTCATCACTCACCATGTCAGCCAGCGCGATGTACAGGAACATCCCCCCGGCCAGAGCGAAGATCCAGTTGGCGGAGAAGTGGCTGCCGGCCACGATACCGAAGGCCAAACCCACGTAGCAGCAGCAGGCGGAGATGAAGTTGAAGAACAGCGCTTGCCGGATGGTCATCCCGGCGTTCAGCAGGATGACAAAGTCCCCTGTGGGAGGGGAGGATGAGGATGAGGAGGGAGCAGCAGCATCGGGACAGCACCCAGGTGCTCGTATTCAATTGGCTTTTGTCCCAGGCCAAGCGTGGGCTCCCCACACCCACCGGCGCCGAGCGCTGACCACACCAACCACCTCCCAGCGCGTAAACTCGGACATTCCAACCCAAACCCAAACCGCCTCCGCCCTCCCAAACCAACAAGGTGTTTGTTTTTTTTCCTTCTTCAAATGTCTCCATCTAAATTTAAACCTCAGACATCATATTACCTCGATATTTTTAGAGCTGTGATTACTCAGTGTCGCTTACAGCCTTGCCTTCAATCCCCACCACCACCCTGTTTATTCCACCCCACATTTTTCTTTGGAGAAAAGGAAAAAACAGGTAGGACTGGGAAAGATCTCGCAGCGCCTTTCCCTGAGGATGCGCGTACCCAGCTCGTGCGGGAACTCCTCGCAGAGAATGGCCACGGACGTGCTGATCCCTTGGAAGACGGACACGGTGAAGGACGCCCCGATGGCCAAGCCGTCAATGAAGTTGTGGAGGCCGTCGCTGAGGGTGATCATCCACGCCAGCGTGCCGATGTCCGAGTACCGCACCTCCTTCAGCCAGTAGCACGCGCTCTGGGAGGCTTGGAGGTCCTGCCATGGCACCCCCAAAGTGTGGGGTCAGCACACAGGTGTTCTATGGGGGTCACTGCTCCCTCCACCAGCTGGAGAACCCACCTCTCCATGCATTAAATCCTCGCAAGGCTTTAAGCAAGCCGTTTGCTTTCCACCACCCACGGAGGATTTAGAATCACAGAATCATTTTGGTTGGAAAAGCCCCTTGAGATCATGGAGTCCAACCATAACCCACCCCTGGCACTGCCCCATGTCCTGGGAACCTCATGTCCGTCTGTCCAACCCTCCAGGGATGGTGACTCCAGCACTGCCCTGGGCAGCCTGTTCCAATGCCCCACAGCCCTTTTGGGAAGAAATGATCCCAAATTTCCCACCCCAACCTCCCCTGATGCAACTTGAGGCTGTTTCCTCTGCTCCTGGTGCTTGTTCCTGGGGAGCAGAGCCCGACCCCCCTGGCTCCAAGCTCCTTTCAAGCAGTTCAGAGATCAGAAGGTGTCCCCTCAGCTCCTGTTCTCCAGCTGAACCCCCAGGTCCCTCAGCCGCTCCCATCACACTTGTTCTCTAGAACATTTTGTGCAATGGGCTTCAAAACTGCTGCTTTTTTGCCACTGATGTTTTTCTTTCCACGCGAGAAGGCTCTAACCTGGACAGACAGGGAGCCCACCACGACCTTCTCATCCCCGGACGGGTTCTTGCACTCCAGTTCGCTGGTTATGTGAGGGATCATATGGTCCAGGTCCCCGTTCTGCAGCTTTTCGGTCACCCCTTCGTCCTGGTCCTTCTTGGACGGCAGAGCCTCGGGGCCGTAGTGGCTGTGCCCGTGGTGATGCTGCGGGACACGAGGGGTTCGGAGCTGTCACCAACTCCTGACATCTCTGCCCCTTCCCACCCCGCAGCCCCTGCTCGGCCTCACCTGGTCCTTCTGCTTCAGGAGCATCTTCAGCACCTTCTCGGTGAAGAAGAAGAGGTAGAAGCCCCCAAACACCACAGCAGATTTGGAAACGTAATAATCTTCTTGAGGGTTAAATCCGAACGCCTGCAGGCAAAAGGGGACAAGTGACAGGGCTGAGGAACAGCCTCTTTTGTCCCTGGCACCGCGGGGGCAACGCTGCCGCGTCCTGACCTCCCTAAGCAGCAGCTGCTTTGGGGCCAAACTCAAAAATAACACATTTCTGCACCTTGAATCTCCCTCAATCCCCCTCCAAACCGGCTGCACCGCAAGGCGTTGGATCCACCACCCTGCACCGGGGCAGGGATGCTAAAAACAGGCTCCAAAAGCCTCCGCTGTCTCAGCACAAAGGCCTGCGGGGCTGGAAAGGGCAGTAAAATAGTGTTTATCTGCATGGGAGGTCTCTCTGGAGCGATTCGCTTCCAAAAAGGGGGATCCCGAGCGGCTTCCAGCTCTTGGCTCCCCTCTGATGCCGCCTTCCCATTCTCCAGCCAGCGAGACACAGCCCCAAAGAGAAAAATTAATAGTAAAAATAATAAAAGAAAAGGACAAACCCGCCGGTGCTCACCCTACCTCGGGAATGAGCTGGAAGAGGGCGTTGGAGTAGAGAGTTCCAATCGCCAGAGCTATGAAGTAGAGGAGCAGCCGCTTGTAAAAGGTCTTCTTCATGAAGGGCACCACGCTGGCTCCCACCAGCGAGCAGAGGGAGATGACGGTGACGCAGAGGAAACCGTAACCCCAGACTGCGGCCAAACCCACCCCGGGGGGCAATTCGGACGAAGGGGGAGGTTGGTGGAGGGGGGAAAAAGGAGATCAATGTGGGGAAAAAGGGAGGGAGGGGATGGAATCCACGCCGAAAGGAAAGAGAGAGGAGGGAGGGAAGGGGGGAGAGAAGAGGACATTAATTAGTGATTGCTTGTTCATCTGGCATTGGTTCAATGGGGTGAACCTGGTGCTGAGCGGCTCTGGAAACGGGGAAGTTTTTTTGGGATGCCCCCACCAAACAAGCAGGAGAGGAGCCCTCAAGGGAGCAAGCGGCTCTCTTGTAGCCAGGGCTGGGTTTTGGCAGCCAAAAATCCTCAAAACCAGCCCAACCCTGCTCCCCAAGCCCCTGTGGGACATTTGGTGGCCGTTCCGGTGTCACCGAGCACCGAGGTCCCCCCGAGCATCCCGTACGCTCCACCCTCGCATCCCGCAGGACCGGGATGCTCCGACTGCTGGTGAGGATGGAGCGTACGGACATCATTTCGCTTCCTGGCAGAGCAGGAAACAGGCGCTTGGTTTTTACGTTCGGCGAATAACAATAATAAATCACAGTTCTGGAGTTGAAAAGGAGCCTTGAAAGAAACATCCCCTCGCCAACACAGATGAGGGGTTCGCTGCCCGAAAAGCCACGCTGAAAACCCAGCGGCAGCAAAGGGTGTTCTGCTCAGATTGCACTTTAAATTCGGAGTTTTAAGGCTGGATGTGCAGGAGCTTGGATCCAACTGATCATCCACGAGGGCTCCGCGAAGCCGCCGAGGAAGCAACGCGTGTTTTGCGGGTGTCCAACCCCGTAGCGCGTGGGCGCGTTTATTCAACTCCAGAACTGTGCAATTACAACACAATTAAATTTGCGATGTATCTGTCGGTCCCATCAGAGCACCAGGAAACCTCACGGAAGCGTAAAACCTCGCGGGAACATCGGGCTCGGAAATCAAAGGGGAGAGATAAAAACAAAATCAAAAGGCAATTGAAATATCTGTATAAACTGGTTGTTTCTCCGGGGTGTTCTCTGTGCTTTGACGCCCTGATGTTCCCAACGCCTCGCAGGTTTTGTTCTCCGCTAACACCGCATCTTGGTGGTTTTGGAGATGGGCAGCATGTGCATCCAGGAGAAAAAACACCCTTGAGAAGCCAAGAGCCCATGGGCAGGAGCAACCGGCTTCTCCCACCACCTTCCCGGACATCAGGAGGATGCGGCAGGACTGGAGGACATCCGGGAGTGTTTCCTGGTGCTCGGAGGGGTGCGAAAAGCCCTGAGACAAGCCCTGAGGCTCAGGTGACGGAGGGATCGGTTGGATTCGGCGGGGTGGAGGCGGAGGGTGCCTGGAGAGCCGCCCTCGGAGATGGGACGGAGGGGACTTTCAACCGCACCTCTGGGACGAGCTGGAAGAGCGCGTTAGAGAGCAGCGTGCCGATGGACAGCGCGATGAAAAACGTGAGGACCCGGCTGAAAAAGGCCTTCTCGGTACACGGTACGATGAAGACTCCGAGCAGGGAGGCCACGTTAATCATCGACACACTGAGAAAACCAAAGCCCCACACTGCGGAACGAGAAGAAACCAGGGCCAGACATTACCGAGGCTCTCGGTGTGGGGAGATACGGGGGGGGACGCCCCCAAAATCCTGGATCCGGGCAGGAGGAAAAGGTTCTCTCCAAGTCTACACCCTCGCATCTCTCCCTTTGCTCTGGGTGCTTCCACTGCGACACAAACGGTCACTTTCGTTGTGGGGCAGGTGGAAATTAAACCACTGGTTTGATCGGAAGAGGTTTCCCGAGCCGGCGCTGCGCTCAGGGCAGCTGGTCCAACACCTTGAGCATCGGCAGGACCGGGATGTCTGCAATTGTATTCACCATCCGCCAACGGGTCCCTAAATGTGCCACATCACCCCTTCCCACCCTCAGGGGCTCGCGGCTCGGTGTCCCCATCATCCCGCTGCCCCAAACCGCAGGGGCCCCTCTGACCATGTGCCATCGGGGGAAAACCCAGCTGCCTCTGCCAAACTGCGCCTGGGACGGGGAACGGGCTGTCCTGCGGGTTTTGGGGTGCCCCGTGCCCCCCAGTTCTCCGCTCACCTTCGGCCGAGCTGGGTCTGCTCTCCTCCGTCTGCTCGTTCTCCTCGTTTTCCAGCTTCTCGGAGGCGCAGGCCCCCGACTCCAGCTGCTGCAGGATGGTGGGGCAGAACTCCCTGAACTCGCTGTGCCCCACGGCCGAGCCCTCGCTCAGGTTGTGGATGGCGAAAAGCTCCGCGGAGCTGAAGCACTGGGGGAAAGGGAAAACACAGATGTGCCCTGAGACTCCCACAGCTCCCCAAAGGGTTTTACTGGGGGGTTCTGCGAGCCCCTGCCTTACCCGGGAGAGGTTCAGGCGCTGCTGTGGCTCTTGGGACGCATTTCCATGTCCCACCCCCACGTCCAGGCGGTTCAGCAGCGCCTTGAGCTGCTTGAGGCTGAGGGTTTGGCTCTCGCCGTAGCGCTGGAGGAGATCCTGGAGGAAGGAGGCTGCGGAGAGCCCGGGCACCGTGGCATCCCCGCCGGCCCGGACCCGCGGGCAGGGGAGCAGGCAGAGCAGCAGCAGCAGGCAGCAGCCCCGGGGGGTCATGGTGTTTGGGGGGTGCTGGAAGAGAAGCCACATGCTGCTGTTAGCTTGAGCATCCCCAGGCACCGATCTGCCACCCCACAGCGGATTTATGCACTGAGGGGGATACAGAGCACACGGGTCCCAAGAGGGAACTTGAAATCGCTGAGAGAAGGGAACGGAGCTGGGGAAGCAGTTGGAACGTGGATGGGGAGCGGCTGAGGGAGCTGGGGGGTTCAGCTGGGGAACAGGAGCTGAGGGGACACCTTCTGATCTCTGAACTGCCTGAAAGGAGCTTGGAGCCAGGGGGGGTCGGGCTCTGCTCCCCAGGAACAAGCGCCAGGAGCAGAGGAAACGGCCTCAAGTTGCACCACGGGAGGTTGGGGTGGGAAATTTGGGATAATTTCTTCCCCAAAGGGCTGTGGGGCATTGGAACAGGCTGCCCAGGGCAGTGCTGGAGTCACCATCCCTGGAGGGGTTAAACAGACAGGGATGAGGTTCTCAGGACACGGGTCAGTGCCAGGGGTTGGTTATGGGTGGACTCACTCTTGAGTGGCTTTTCCAACCAAAACAATTCTGTGATCTATGATCCCAGTTTTTCACACGCAACACAAGACCAACCACTTCTCCTCCCCCCAGTGCCAAACCCCCAGCACCCCCCCGATCCCCGCTCACCGCAGCCGTGCCGAGGGCTGGGGGGCTGGGACACAGCTCCGGGGGTCTCTCCAGCTCCGCACAACCTCGAGGTCCCTGGGGAAGAGCAGGCGGGGGGTCAGAACACACCGGGGTCCTGCAGCCAGCGACCCCGCACGCTCAGCACCAACACCGCTGCACAATTTGGCTCACACACCACGTCGGGTCCCCCCTGTGTCACCGCGGCAGGACACGCACCCCTCGGGGACCTCTGCACCCCCACGCCGGCATTTAGAGACGGGAACCCTGGGGTCAGAGGTGGCGTTTTCATCTGGTTATATTTTAACTATGATAATTACAATGAACTGGGTCCTTCCCAGCCACAACTGTAGACACCTTTATAGTGTTTGCCTAGAATCACTCCTTGCCCTCTGCGCTCCTTTCATATAAACCGGGGATCGATAAAAGCAGGGGTTCGCCCTCCGGTAGGCACAGGGTGTTAAGGAAGGGGCTTGGGGGTCCAGGCACGACCCACACGTCCCCCCCCGGCAGTGCCAGGGCGGCTGGAGCGGTGCCCGGGCAGCTTTCCTGGAAAAGCTCCGCCGAAAGGTGGACGGCCAATTCGGAATCCACCAGGACGCCGAGACAAATAACTCGCAATCCAGCAGCCCCATGCACCCCCCAGCCGTCCCGCTGCCAGCCCGGGGATCGGGGTACACCCTGCCTTGTGGTTCCCCCTTTTTGGGGGCTGCGATTTGCAGCCCCGGGATGGTTCGTGCACCCCGTCCTGCGCCCCGGCCCCCGCCACGCTCGCCCCGCGCTGACAGCTCGCAGATATCGAAAAAACAAGCCCGAAGCATTTTTGAAGCCCGGCCAAACAATTGTTCTGAAAATAACCCGGGGCTGGTTTTCGAAGCACGGTGCTGCCCGGGATGGTGAGGACAAACCCGGCGGGACCCCGTGTCCCCCGGGTCCCCTCCACAGGCACCCACATTCCCACAGGTTTTTACAAGCTTTACCGTGCTTTGTTCTCCAGGAGAACTCCAGCCTTGGAGGTTTTAGCCTCCTCCTGCCAGGGCTTAGCTCGGATGCTTTGGCTTAACCCCTTCTCCTCCCAAAACCAGAGAGCGAGCTCATCTGGTTTAGTGCTGCTGGCACCCTGCTCGGTGAGGACACTCGAGGGACCTTCAGCATCACCCACCTTCCTCTGCACCCCCCCTACCCAAATCCAGAGGGTCCCCTCTGGGCAACACACCCTTGGGAGCAGCAACCAGCCCGGGTGGCCACGTGGGACATGTGGGTGGCCCACAGTGACTCCCACAAGGTACACAGGGGCTGGCACGCAGCCCACGGTGGCAAAGGCCTGTGCACATCCCGCCTGCTTTTCCCTGTCCCCACCAGGAGCCACCATGCCCAGCACACACCGGTAACCACCAGCGCCAAAATCCTGGGGTTTCTCCCCCCCAAAAAACACCCGGGCGCACGCAGGGTGGAAAACCAGACCTCAACTTTCACCCAGCTGCCCGACAAAAGGCAGGAAGCGGTTTGCAGGTAGAGCCGGGCAGGGCTTGGGATCTGCACGGGCTCGCTGCCGATTTTAGGGCAGGAACGAGGTGGAAAAGCTGCCCCTTGGGATGAAAGGGACCAACCTGGGGGGGGTGGGGGGCTCAGACCCCCAGACACCACGGGGAGCCCAGCACAAAGCAGGAGGGTGCAAAACGCATCCAACCCCCTCCATCCCGGGGGGTAAAGGGGAGCTGCAGCAAACCCCCCGGGGATACAAACCATCATCACCGGCCGAGCGGGACCCCCTCCCCAAAACCCCCCGGCCTCCCACCCGTTGCCTTCAAGGGCGTCCTCTCACCGGCCGCGGTGCCGCGGTGCCTGACCTACTTTATCACCGCCGGGACGGGGCAGAGCGAACAAACCGCCGCGGAGGGGGGGACACGGAGGGACGTGCCCGGGAGCGATGCCCAGCGGCACCGAGAACGCGACGGAGCTGCCAGGGCCCCTCTTTTCCTTTCCCGCGTCCCCTGGGTTCATTTCCCAGAGCTCATCGATCCCGGTCGCAAACCAACCCCCCCCCCCGCGACCGGGAAGGTGACGCCAGGGACAAGAAACGCTGGCAAAGCCAAGCGTGACCCCGGCGACGTCAACCCCGTGCCAGATGCTTCCCGAAATCCCGCACGGGGACGGCTCGCTGTCGCAAATTCACATTGAGGGGAGCCCCCAAACCCCATCTCCTGGCAGGGCGGTTTGCGGGCAGCGGTCCCGACCTCCTTCCGGAGCAAAAGCTGCTCCACGTGTCTGGCAGCGAGGGCAGGACCTGCCCGCAGGATGGGGGGGTTCCATGCCCAGCCTGCCACGCTGACACCGAGCCCGCCCCGGCCTCTCCAGACAGCTTCTTGTCCCTTAATGTCCCCTAAACCCGGCCCGCAGGCCTTGCTGCAGGCAGCAAAACCCAGACTATCGCACCCCACGCGGACCCCCCGGTCCTGCCCCAGTGTCCCCCGATGTCCCCTGCCCCATCGCAATGCTCGGTGTGTCCCCTCAAAACACTGCTCCCTGGCCCCTTTGCACCCTGCTTGGCCCCAGAGCTTGCACCGTTGCTGCCAGACCCCATAGACGGGTCCTGCGCCCCATAGGCAGGTCCTTCTCCCCCGTTCTCCCCATAGATGGGTCCTCTGCTCCACATATGGATCTTCTACACCATACCCACTGCTTCCCGCACCCCAACTCGGCCCCAAACCCCACGAGCAGCCCCAAGGCGAGCCCCAGAGATGCTCCCCAGGCCCTAAGCGCGGTTCTAAGCGCCGTCCTAGACCCTAAAGCCGGTCCCGCACGCCAAAGCCGGTCCCAGACCCACCGCCGCTCGCCGCATCCTTCCCCGCATCCTTCCCCCATCACCCTTCCCGGCGCTCGGGGCTCGGTCCCCCCGCCGCCCTCCCCGCGGGGCCGCATCCCCGGGGCCGGTCCCCCGTTGGTCCCCCGGCCCGTTCCCCGTTCGTCCCCGTCCATCCCCCGGTACCTCCCGCCGCTCCCGGTGCCCCCGCTCGCTCCGGCCTCGCAGGGCGCACGCTCGGGCGGCGGCACGGGGAGCGCTGCCATTGGCTGGCGTCACCCGGAGCCCCGCCCCCCCGCGGCCACGCCCCGCCCATCCCGGAGCATCGCGGGGCGGCACACGGGACCCCCCCCCGGGGACACGGGGCATCGCACGGGGGTCTGTGGCACCCACGGAGCCCTAAACCAGGCCTCGGGGTACCGGGCATCCCACGGATCCCCCCAAACACCCTTTGGGAGTAACGGGCACCCACAGACCGCCCCCCGCCCCGGGGACACCGGGATATCCCACGAACCCCCCCAAACACCCTTTGGGAGTAACGGGCACCCACAGACCCTCCCTGGGACACCGGGACATCCCACGGACCACCCCAAACACCGTTTGGGAGTGACGGGCACCCACAGACCCAAACTGGGGACGTCCCACAACCCCCCCCCCAAACACCCCTCGGGAACATCGGGCACCCCACAGGTTCCCCCTGGGGGACAGAGCGTCCCATAGAGACCCCCCTTCGGGGTATATGGCACTGAACAGCCCCCCCAGGCATCCCTGGGGGGCACAGGGCACCCCATAACCCACCACCCTGAGCACCTTTTGGGGACACCCACAGACCCCTCCCGTGCAAACAGGGCACCCCATAGACCCCCTCCTTGAGTAAATGACACCGCAGACCCCACACAGTGTCCCTTAGGGGCACAGGACACCCCACAGACCCCTCCCCAAATGGAGAAGGCACCCCAGGGACCCCCATAGTGGTACAGGGCACCCCAGGGGAGACAGGGCACCCCAGGGACTGCATAGGGCTACGGGGCACCCCAGGGACCCCCTGGCCACCCCTCAGGGACACAGAGCACTACACCCCCACTTTGCACCCCCCCCAAACTTCACCCCACACCCGGGTTGAGCAAAAGTCCACAGGGGTCAGCAAATAAATGGGGATAAAAGCTGCAATCACCACGGTGGGGGGGGCGGTGAATGATTAACTCGGGGACACGGTGACACCGCTGTGTGTGTCCCCCCCATCCCAGGACCCCCCGGGAAAGAGGAGTGACAAGAGGGACCAGCTGTCAGCAACACTTTTATTGAAGTCAACTGAAAACTATAGGTACAGCAAAAAAAATACAATAAATGCGAATATTTTCAACCTTTTCCCATTAAAAGGAGGGGAGAGGTGGGCGGGGGGGCTCCCACTGTACCCCAAATCCTACCCCTGCTCACACAGGTGAAATCGGGGTGATTTTGGGGGTGCTTTTGCTCTGCAGCCCCCAAATGGCTTCAGGCTCCATAGGCTCAAATATGGCAAAATAACACCCGGAATACCCGAGAACTCAAACAGGAGCTTTTGGCCTCGGGATCTCGAGCGGCCCCCCCACCGCCATGAAATAATAAGTAATAATAATAATGATGATGATAAAGGTTCTTGAGAAGCCAGTGAATTCTGAAGGAGGCGCCGAGCAGCCAAACCGGAGCCGGTATTGAGAAACCGGAGCTCGAAAAGCAAAGGAAGGAGTTTAAACTGGCAGCAAGAGATTGGGGGAAGGAACATCAGAAATCTTTGGGTTTGGGGGAAAAAATACCCGAAATATTCGGATTTTGGGGGGAAATAATACCAGAAATCTTTGGATTTGGGGGGGGAAATAATACCCAAAATATTTAGATTTTGGAGGGGAAAAACAGCATAAATTTTTGGATTTTGGGGGGAAATAATAGCATAAATCTTTGGATTTTGGGGGAAAATAATACCCAAAATATTTGGATTTTGGGGGAAAAAAATAGCATAAATCTTTGGATTTTGGGGGGAAATAATACCCAAAATATTTGGATTTTGGGGGTAAATAATATGAGAAATCTTTTTATTTGTGGGGAAATAGAAGAAACCTTGAATTTGGGGGAAAACCCAACAGAAATGTTTGGATTTGCAGGGATGAGCTGCGTCACTTTTAGGGCTTATTTGCTCCGATCCCTTTGCTGGGAGGACTGGAAACCAGCGCGGGGTTCTGCTCCGGGTTCATTCCCATTGAGCTCAACCCCGGTGGCTCCGGGTACCACCCGAGCATCCTCCTAAACCCAACGGTGAACCCAAGCGCGGTGATAAATTAAACACATAAAAACCCCCCATGTGTAAGGGAATCCAACCCTGAGCTCCTGGGGGTGCGGAACCCCAATGGTGCGGCTATAGGAAGAAGAGCCTGTCGCGGAGCTGAGCGCCGGGCTCGTGGTGCAGGACCTGGCCGGCCAGGAACGCCAGCTTGTGCGCGTACTTGCAGGGCGCTGGGACGCGCACGGTGCCCGGCCAGTTCCAGTACAGGTGACACAGCTTGAAAGTCAACCTGGGGACATCGAGAAGGGACATTAGTGCTCTGTGACACCCCCGCGTCGCGGGTTTGGGGAGGATCCTGCTCCCTACAGCAGCGCCCAACCCCAAACCTCCTCCCATGGGTGCTTTTTCCCCCCCTCGATTTCACCATTTCACCATTTTCATTCCCCCAATTTCATCATTTTCTCCCCCCCAATTCCCCCATTTCCCCATTTTCTTCCCCCCAATTCCCCCATTTCCCCATTTTCTTCCCCCCAATTCCCCCATTTCCCCATTTTCTTCCCCCCAATTCCCCCATTTCCCCATTTTCTTCCCCCCAATTCCCCCATTTCCCCATTTTCTTCCCCCCAATTCCCCCATTTCCCCATTTTCTTCCCCCCAATTCCCCCATTTCCCCATTTTCTTCCCCCCAATTCCCCCATTTCCCCATTTTCTTCCCCCCAATTCCCCCATTTCCCCATTTTCTTCCCCCAATTCCCCCATTTCACCATTTTCTTCCCCCCAATTCCCCCATTTCCCCATTTTCTTCCCCCCAATTCCCCCATTTCCCCATTTTCTTCCCCCCAATTCCCCCATTTCCCCATTTTCTTCCCTCAATTCCCCCAATTCCCCATTTTCTTCCCCCCAATTCCCCCATTTCACCATTTTCTTCCCCCCAATCCCCCATTTTCTTCCCCCCAATTCCCCCAATTCCCCATTTTCTTCCTCCCAATTCCCCCATTTCACCATTTTCTTCCTCCCAATTCCCCATTTTCTTCCTCCCAATTCCCCCAATTCCCCATTTTCTTCCCCCCAATTCCCCCATTTCACCATTTTCTTACCCCCCAATTTCACCATTTTCTTCCCCCCTGATTTCACCATTTTCTTTCCCTCCAATTTCCCCATTTCCCCATTTTCTTCCCCCCAATCTCCCCATTTCCTTCCCCCCGTTTCCCCCCAGCTCTGGGTGCCGATACCAGCCCATCACCCTCATCACCCAGGTACCAACCAAGCCGCGTTTGCACCCGCAGCACCTCCGCGAGGTCACCGAGGCCAGCGCCGGGTGACCCAGATTTTCCTCCGCCACCCTTGCAATCAATTCCCTTTACCACCCTTTAAATTACCCCCTTATCACCCTCCCAACTCATTATTCCCCATAGAAACGATGCAAAACGGGTGCAACCCACGGAACCCTCCCGGTCAACCCAGCGCAAAGAGCATCCTCAACGAGCACCTCCCTCCCTCCCTATGAAGGCGGGGGGGTGTTTTAGGGCCCCCCCCGGTTTTCGGGGTGCTGTGCTCACCTCTGCAGGTGCTCGGCGCTGAGCTGGGCCGTGTTGAGCACGCAGACGTAGCGCGTGGGGACGCTGCAGCCCTGGCGCGACCGGTGGGCGAGCAGAAAGAAATCCTGCCTGGGACCCAGCACAAGGCGCTCCATTGCACACCAGCACCGCTCACACACGAGGGGGCGTTTTGCACACCAGGGCTTCTTTTTGCACACCAGGATCTTTTCGCACACCAGGGCTGCTTTTTGCACACCAGGATGTTTTTGCACACCAGGGCTGCTTTTTGCACACCAGGATCTTTTTGCACACCAGGTCATTACTTTCTTCCCCACAAAGCTTGTTGAGCACACAAGGGGCTTTTTGCACACAAGGGGTTTCATTGCACATAAAGGGCTTTTTTTTGCACATAAAGGGGGTTTTTGTCCACAAGGGGTTTTATTGCACACAAGGGGTTTTTTTGCACACAAGGGGGTTTTTTGCACACAAGGGGGTTTTTGCACTTCAAGGGGGTTTATTGCCCACAAGGGGTTTTTGCACATAAAAGGGTTTTTTTTTGCACACAAGGGGTTTTATTGCCCACAATGGGGTTTTTTGCACACAAGGGGGTTTTATTGCACACAAGGGGGTTTATTGCACACAAGGGGGTTTATTGCACTTAAAGGGGGTTTTTGCACTTAAAGGGGGTTTTTGCACTTAAAGGGGGTTTATTGCCCACAAGGGGTTTTTTTGCACACAAGGGGGTTTATTGCACACAAGGGGGTTTTTGCACACAAGGGATTTTTTGCAATTAAAGGGGGTTTTATTGCACACAAGGGGGTTTTATTGCACAAAAGGGGTTTTTCTGCACTTAAAGGGGGTTTTTGCACTTAAAGGGGGTTTTATTGCACACAAGGGGGTTTTTGCACATAAAGGGGTTTTTTTTTGCACACAAGGGGTTTTATTGCCCACAATGGGGTTTTTTGCACACAAGGGGGTTTTTGCACATAAAGGGGGTTTTATTGCACTTAAAGGGGGTTTTATTGCACTTAAAGGGGGGTTTTGCACATAAAGGGGTTTTTTTGCACATAAAGGGGGTTTTATTGCACATAAAGGGTTGTTTTTGCACACAAGGGGGTTTTTGCACATACAGGGGGTTTTTGCACATACAGGGGTTTTTTTTGTTTTGCATACATGGGGATTTTTTTGCCCACAAGGGGTTTTATTGCACATAAAGGGGGTTTATTGCCCACAAGGGCTTTTATTGCACACCAGGGTTTTGGGGGTTTTGCACACCAGTTTTCTGGTGTTTCTTGCACACCAGTTTTCTGGGGGTTTTTTGCACACCAGTTTTGGGGGGGGGTTTGCACAGTAGGGCTTTTCTTGCATTTTTGCACACCAATTTTTGGGGGCTTTTTGCCCACCAGATTTTTGGGGTTGGTTTTGCCCACCAGATTTTTGGGTGTTTTTTTGCGCACCAATTTTGGGGTTCTTCGCACACCAATTTCTGGTGGTTTTTAGCACACCAGTTTTGCACACCAATTTTCAGGGACTTTTTGCACACCATTTTTTGGGGCTTATTTTGCACACCCATTGTCTTTCCCTATGCACCCCACTCACCATTCCCCCTCTCCCCCCGAATCCGCGTGGCCGCCCCCACTCACCACTGTGAGCTGGTGACCGTGTGGTCGATGACGGTGCCGGGCGGGGGGGCCGTGAAGGGCTCGGTGGCGCCGGTGTAGAAGTTGGTGCTGATCTGCTTCTGCACCACCAGCACCGCCATGCGCGGTTGGTAGCTCTCGAAGGTCTCGAAGCATCGCTGCATCTGCGGGATCTCGTACTTGAGCACGGTGTCGAGCTGGCTGTCGGACACGCCGTCCCGGTACACCACCAGCTTCTTGGGCAAGCAGTGGTTCATCTGGGCGAGGAAAATGGGAAACACTCAGTGGTTTTTACCCCCTCCGTGCTTCGGAGCGGTTGGTATCACGGTATCACAGTATGTCTGGGATTGGAAGGGACCTGGAAAGCTCATCCAGTGCAATCCCCCCATGGAGCAGGAACACCCAGCTGAGGTTCCACAGGAAGGTGTCCAGGCGGGTTTGAATGTCTGCAGAGAAGGAGACTCCACAACCTCCCTGGGCAGCCTGGGCCAGGCTCTGCCACCCTCACCAGGGAGAAGTTTCTTCTCATATTTAAGTGGAACCTCCTGTGTTCCAGTTTGAACCCATTGCCCCTTGTCCTGTCATTGGTTGTCACCCAGAAGAGCCTGGCTCCATCCTCCTGACACTCCCCCTTTCCATATTGATCCCCATGAATGAGTCCCCCCTCAGTCTCCTCTTCTCCAGCTCCAGAGCCCCAGCTCCCTCAGCCTTTCCTTACACGGGAGATGCTCCACTCCCTTCAGCATCTTGGTGGCTGCGCTGGACTCTCTGCAGCAGTTCCCTGTCCTTCTGGAGCTGAGGGGCCACAACTGGACACAATATTCCAGATGTGGTCTCCCCAGGGCAGAGCAGAGGGGCAGGAGAACCTCTCTGACCTACTGACCACCCCCTTCTAACCCACCCCAGGTACCATTGGCCTTCCTGGCCACAAGGGCCCAGTGCTGGCTCATGGTCACCCTGCTGTCCCCAGGACCCCCAGGTCCCTTTCCCCTACACTGCTCCCTAATAGCTCAATCCCCAGCCTATACTGGAACCTGGTGGATGGAGACGCGTGTCCTGGTGCGCACCAAGTCCCCAACTCAAGGAGATTTAAGGTTGCGAATTCAAACCCTCAGCAAAACACGTTTTAAAACAAGTTTTAAAGCATTTGGTGGGGCACAAAAATTCACCTTTCCCACCCGCAAAGGGATGGGAAAACACCCACGAGTGGGTCGTGGCCACTGTCCCGGCACACGCGGCTTTTCTCACGCTGGGGACAAGAGGCCAGGGTTTGGTAATTCGGCGCTGATAGGGGCAGGGGTGTAACGCGGCTTTTCCAGCACAAACTAATCCCCCGGGCCGGTTTGCACGTTCAACAGATAAGGGTGAAACGTCCCCGGTGTGCGTGGCCACGGGTGCCACATCCAGTCCAAAGGCTGCCGAGGGCGTTTGCTCAGCCGCACGTACCCCGGGTGGTGAATTTGGGGTGTTTTCCCCTCGCTTTGGGGTGTTAAAGGGCAGCGGGGGGGTTTGGATAAGGCTGGGGGTCACCTCGTAGAAGTGCTGGAGGGCATCGGCCAGGCAGAGGCGCAGGCTGTCGGCGATCTCCTGGTGCGGCATCTGGAACACCACCCGCGAATACCACTTGGTGAGGACGCTGGGGATGGAAAAGGGGGGACAAAATCCAGGTGAAAACCTCCCCATCTCGCCAAAGGCCACCCAGACGCCGCGCAAACGCAAAACCGACCCCGGCAACACGCGAAATAAACACGGGGTGGCACCAGCATCACCAGTTTCCAAGTAAACGGGTGGAAAACCGTCCCCCAATTTTGGGGGAGTACATACGGGTTCATGCTGGCCACGAAGCCGATGACGGAGCGCATCCCTTTGTTGTGGCCGTGGTAGACGTCCATGCCGATGACCATCAGCTGTTTCTGAGCAGGGGGGAGAAAATAAGAGGCAGGTGGGAGTTTGGGATAAATCAGACCCAGCTCTCTCCCGCTGCGAGGGATGTGGAGCACAAAAAAAGAGAAGATGCCAGCCCAAATCCTCCAGATTGCTCATTTACAACCTCAGTGGGAAGGCTGTGATTGCAAGAGTTTACACCCCAGAGCGTGCAAACTCATTGCACGCGTGTGCCAAGTGGTTGGTGTTCATTTTTCCCTCCTTACCAGGGGGATATCGACCCCCCAGAGCTCGCCGCCCAGCTTGCAGTTGATCTGCAGCAGCACCTTCTGCACCACGCTCCTCATCTTCACCGCCGGCCCCATGAGGGTCTGGGCATTGATGACCTATAGAAGTGGGGAAAAATAGAGGCAAAAACAACGCTGGAGATGCTCACGGCGTCCCCGTGCTGGTGGTCTCTTCCCATCGAGCCCACCTGGGAGGGCACCGGGGACTGGACGCTGCAAAGCTTCTTGATGGCTGCGTACAGATCGTCGCGGTTGCCGGAGATGATGCACAGGAGCAGCTGCACCTTGTCCTGCGGAGAAACGCGGCACGGCGAGGGCGACGCACCAGAGCACCCAAAAACCCTCCCTCCCCCTCGGACAAGTGGTGCAGGTTCGACTGAAAATGGGTTCATTTTCTTTAGAAACTTTTCTTTTCCATGCTCATTATTTGGAGCAAGAGATACCAGCACAGCACAGAGTTAATGGGTTTAATTGCTCTGGTTTGAGAGCCACGGACACGCTGAGCTCTGCCCACAGGTGTGAGGCAGCGAGGAAGGGGATGGATGGACGGACAGACACCAGCCTGAGCAATAAGTGTTCCATCCCATTAGCATCATGCTAATTATTTAAGGAGTTGGGGCCTTCCAGTTTCAGGCCCTCTGGGGTGTTCTCCCTCCCTCTTTCAGGTGTTTTCGCTCTTTTTATTGCCAGAGTTTTGGTGTGGGACGTTTCATTCGGCTTTTTGCCGTTTGGCAGAGGCCTCTGAGCCTTTCTGCCCTTTTCCTCTCTTTTCTCTCTCCAGGATTGGCTTTGGGACACTGGCTGCTCAGCGTGTTTGTGAGGAATTGCCTTGAGTATCTTTCATTTCTATTTTATATGTGTATTTACTAGTAGTGTATTAGTGTTTTATTTCATTAAACTGTGTTTATCTCAACCCTTCCCTTTTGATTCTCTCCCCTATCTGGGGAAGGAGTGAGCGAGTGGCTGCGTGGCTGCACTGCCCACCCGGGATAAACCATGATGCACGCAAACCGAGCCCCAAACCCCCTGCTCCTCACCTCGCTCCCCAAAATGCCCCGGATGGTCTTGGTGTAGGTCTCGATGCGGTCGTCCTTCAGCTCCAGAATGGCGGGCGGGCCCACGTGCATGCCCATGGAGCCACAGGAGCGCTCCATGGTGGCCGTCAGCTCCCTGGACACGTCCTGCAGCCGCTTGGGGTAAACCAGCACCCAGTAGTTCATGGAGATCTGGGAGGGGATGACGGAGGAGAGGGGATGACGGAGGAGAGGGGATGACGGAGGAGAGGGGATGACGGAGGAGAGGGGATGACGGAGGAGAGGGGATGACGGAGGAGAGGGGATGACGGAGGAGAGGGGATGACGGAGGAGAGGGGATGACGGAGGAGAGGGGATGACGGAGGAGAGGGGATGACGGAGGAGAGGGGATGACGGAGGAGAGGGGATGACGGAGGAGAGGGGATGACGGAGGAGAGGGGATCGAGGGGATGATGGAGGGGGAGAGGGGATCGAGAGGAAGATGGAGAGGGGATCGAGGGGATGATGGAGGGGGAGAGGGGATCGAGAGGAAGATGGAGAGGGGATTGAGAGGAAGATGGAGAGGGGATCGAGAGGAAGATGGAGAGGGGATCGAGAGGAAGATGGAGAGGGAGAGGGGACGATGGAGGAGAGGGGATTGAGGGGACGATGGAGGGCGGGAGTAGAACAGCCCTGGACTCAGGGCCCAACCACACGGTTCCCAGCTGGGGGAAATTCGGGAGAGGCAAAGCAGCCCGAGAGAAAAGTAAAAAGCGCATGAAAATACCCGACTGCTGTGCTCTGAGAGCCTTGAGCCTCTCCAAGAGGAGGACACAGCCACGTACCTCTAACGCCCTTCGGAAAAACAGCGTGGAGCCAACATAAACAAGGGAAGGGTTTTAGCTCCAGTAAGCGTAGCCGGGATGCCAGCACTAAGAAAACCCAGCCCGGTTTTCAAACAAGGGGATATTGTTGCGAGGGCCGAGCTGGGGGGGCTCACCGCCGAGATCGGGGCTTCTTGCGTGAGCTCCTTGTTCCAGCTCAGCTCCTCGTTGGGGATGAACGAGCTGTACCGCAGGTTGATCCTCTCCATGGGTAGGACACGGCCCTGCGTCTAAACGGAGCACAAACCACTGGTGCAGCCAGTGCCTCTGCTTTTGGGGGGACATATGAGAGTCTGCCCCCCTGCAGCCCTTACCCAGTGGATGTTGGGGTCCAGACGGAGCCCCCAGCGCATCAGCTCCCCCGAGGCGTCCGCGTTGTCCTTGATCCTGCGCAGGAGGTTGGTGAGACTGGCGTAGTGCTGGCTGGGGCTCTGCAGCATCTCCCGCGTCACATCCTGCAGCGGGCGGGCAGTTGGGGAACCCCCCCAAGGTGTGATTTGGGGGCTCTGAGCTCCCCCAAGCCGCAGCTCAGCTCTCAGGTAAGCAGGGTCCATCAAACATGCTCTGACCTTCAACATTCGGCTGTTCTTCTTCACCTCGGGGATGCCGGTCATGAAGGTGAGCTCCGGCACCAGCAGGACCATGTCCAGCTGACGCTGCGGGGAGGGGAACAGGCACCGTCAGCCCCCCCAGGGGGGCTGTAAGCCCCGAACCCCCAAACTATGGGCAGAACAGGGGCTGGAGGAGCTGAGAAAAGACCCTGGGTCTCAACCTCCCCTCCCCAGGTCCCCGTGTCTTGCTCACTCTCCCATCCGGCATCTGCTTTTCCCTGGGCCTGTGGATGAGCAGCGGCTGGTCCAGCTCCTTGATGGTGATGCCGTAGGCTTTGCTGGAAAACCAAAACATCCCGGAGATGGCATCAGGTGAGATATTCCCACCCCTCGGGCATCAAAGACACTCATCCCAAAGGATGCACCGGCAGGTCCCTACCTGTAGTAGTCCACAAACGCGACCTCCTCGCCGCTTGCCAGGGTGAACCTGTCCCTTGGGGTCTTGTTCCAGTCGATGTCGTCCACGCGGTAGGTGCGGTTGTTGTAGCGGGTGATGACCACGCTGCCCACCAGCTGCTTGGTGCACTCATCCTGGAAGCTGTTGGGGTCTTGCTTGTAGATGTTGTTCCTGCAACAAGGAGGAGACGCTTGTGGTGATGCTCCCAGCCCGTGCTGCCCCAAAACCAAACCATCTTTTGGCAAACGGCACCGGCGACCGCGGCTGCCGATTCTCCCCCTTCTCTCTTACATGAAACTCAGGACGGAATCGCTGCGGACGACTTTGTGGATGGAGTTGACCAAGAGGAAGAGGCCGCCGTCTTTCTTGCGGATGCTGACGGAGTATCCCGGCCAAATCTGCAGCCTGTGCCCGGACGAGAAGGTGCCCAACGGCGCCGGGGTTGGAACTGGAGCTGCCAGAGGAGCCGCCAGCCACCCCTCTCGCCAAGGAGCGCTCAGAACCCACGGGGATTTATTTCCCAGCTGGCTGCCAGATTCCAGCTAATAACCCCTGAATCGCGCCGCAGAAAACAGGCGCCCGGAGGTCAGGCTAACCGGAGGCGGCCAAGAGAGCCGACCTGGCAAAGACTCCTGAATTTCCAGCCTCGTGCTGCTGCCAGGGGTGACCAGGACATCCCCGTCTCCCTCTCATGCACTTGGGAAGCGCCAGGAGGAAAAGGTGTTGGTACCCACCTGTAATGTTGAACTATGGTGGCCTGGGTGGGTTCAAAGAAATTTCTCCCGACAAGCTTCAGATCTAAGATTCTCATCACCCTAGAAAAAGAGAAATAAAAGCAGGATGGGCTCAGGCTCAGAGGAAGGAGGAGGAGGAGGAGGAGGAGCAGGGTGTTTTCCTTGGAGTTTGGGGAGGGTCTCTGCTGCTCCTCACCTCCGGAAAACCACGTTGTAAAAGGGGATGCAGAGATCCGAGCTGGGTTCAAGGACCTTGGTCATCTGGATGGTGATGGTCACCTCCTCGCTGTCACTCCTCCTCTGCGTCTTCAGTCTGACGGTCTGCAGGGCGAGACGGGGCGATAGGGGTGCTCTCACATCCAGGGGGGGCTCCCCCACGCCCCCAAATTGGCTAAAACAACCTCACCCTGGGGTGGGTCACGTTGTCCCTCACCTGGGGGAGCAGGATGGGCAGGAAGAGGATGGAGCCATCAAACGCGGTGACGTCCCCGGTCACCTCCCGGTGCTCCTTCAGCATAGCGAAGCGCATGCTCCTGCACTCCACCTCGGGGCTGCCGGAGATGGGGACACATCATCTGTCACCACTGGCAAACCCTCAGTCCTCCAACCCACCTCTGTCCCCTGCTTGCGACCCCAAAAACCCCCCGAAGGGGAAAAGCCGGAGCTGATTTGCTTTGCTGCCCTGCAGCAGCTCTGTCCACAGTGCCATGGCTGCGACGGCCGCTCCATCTAGTGGCTACCGGGACAGAGGGAGGGATGTGGAAGGAGGGGAGATGGAGTAGGGGACACCCACCCTCTGAGGGGGCTGCGGGGGACCCCAGCCCCCCATCCCCAGGCCAGTACCTGAAGGTGACGTGGTACTGGTAGACGGCTTCATTCTGGCAGTGGATTTTAACTGAGTTCAGCCCCACGGATACAGTGGTTCCCTTCGCCACCGGCTTTGCCCCCAGTGTGCTAAGAGAGACAGGGTGGCCAGTTGTGACCCCAGCCAGCGTTCAGACCCCAAAATGCCAGGTGGGGGCTCACAAACACTTCACTCACGGTTTGCTGGCAGGCTGGGGGCGCGCTGGCGTGGACGTGGGCGGCCAGGAGGGCCGGGATCCCGGCGGGCGCAGGGCGGGTGTGGTGGTGATGCTGGGCTTCCCGCGGGACGGAATGGCCACGTCTCTGCCGGGCGGCACGGGCAGCGCGTCCCCTCTGCCCCGCCACAGGATCCTGTGTCCCCAGGGTGGGTAGAGGTGAGTTCCAGCACTCTGGGGACACGCTGGCAGCATCCTGGCTGCAGACCCCCGGTGACAGCCCTCCCCACCACCCCTGGTGCAGACGCCTCGCTGGCCCACGCCCCACATGCAGTGGGTGTTCCCAAATTTCCAGCCTCAGCCTCCCCTGGCGCAACTTGAGGCCGTTTCCTCTGCTCCTGGCGCTTGTTCCTGGGGAGCAGAGCCCGACCCCCCCTGGCTCCAAGCTCCTTTCAGGCAGTTCAGAGATCAGAAGGTCTCCCCTCAGCTCCTGTTCTCCAGCTGAATCCCCCAGGTCCCTCAGCCGCTCCCATCACACTTGTGCTCCAGCCCCTCACCAGCTCCGTTCCCTTCTCTCAACTCGCTCCAGCACCTCAAGGCCTTTCTTGTCCTGAGGGGCCCAGAACTGCCCCCAGGATTCGAGGCTTGGCCTCCCCAGTGCCCAGCACAGGGACGGTCACTGCCCTGGGCCTGCTGGCCACACCAGCGGCAAGTAAACCAACAGAAGGACTCAGGAGTGGAGATACGGGGTCATGGGGACACAGGGATATGGGGACTCACCGCCCACGAGTGGGAAGCGCCACCAACCCCTCATTCTCCACAGCCAGGCTGGGCCGTGCCAGAGCCTCCTCCACACCTGTGGCACAGAGAAAGGGGACAACGAGCAGTGAAGGGGAACTGGCCGGGCCTCCCCGACCCCCCCACCGGGGCACAAGCACCCACCCACGGGCCAGTCCCCCGCCTCCAGCGGCGGGCAGGGCCGCTCGCCCAGCCCCAGCTCGCACAGCATGGTGGAGAGCGGCAGCTCGGGGTGGGCCAGGCGCTGAGCGCGGCCCGGGAGCCCCCGCAGCCGGGCCGGGGGAGCGGGGCCCACGGCGGGGCCGGGCAGGCGGAAGGGCCGCGGGGGATCCATGGGCGCCGCGTCGAGAAACCGGCGGGAGCCCCGGGCACGCCGCCCCACGCCGAACTGCGCAGGCGCGGACACGCCCACACACCCCAGACCACGCCCCTTTGGTGGGCGGGAGAGCCGGGCACGCCCCCGCACGCTGCACTGCGCAGGCTCAGACACGCCCTCACACAAGAGACCACGCCCCGTAGGTTGGCGGGAGAGCCGGGCCCGCCACCGCACACTGCACTGCGCAGGCGCAGACACGCTCACACACCTCGGACCACGCCCCTTAAGTGGGCGGGGAAATGACCACGCCCCTCGACGAGGGGCTTCAGCACCGCGGACAGCGGCGGAGGGGAATGGGGAGGGGGCGTGAGGAGGGGAATGGGGGGAAAATGGGGAGAAAATAGGGGGAATGGGGGAAAATGGGGTGGAACATGGGATAAAAATGCGGGGAATGGGGAGAAAATGGGGGAAAATGGGATGAGGGGGCAAGACGGGATGGAGCAGGAGTGGTGGTAGGATGGGATGAAATAATGGGATAAAATGGGATGGGGCGGGGGGGTTAAGACTGGGCAGGAGGGGCATAAGATGTGATGGAATGTGGGATAAAATGGGGTGAAGGGTAAAATGGGATGGGGCAGAGGGAGCAATAGCAGGTGAGGTTCAGCCCCAGCCCCATTCTACACAGGCAATTGGTGCTTCCCTACCTGGGGGGGGGATACATGGGGAGGATTTGGTTCCACAATGGTGGGTGGCCAGGTGATCCTGACCCCCCCAGCAAGACACGCAGACTCTGGCCCCCGTGGTGGGGATGTGGCGGTGGCCACTCACTCGCCTCTAACACTGCAGTGGTGCCCAGGGCCAGCACTGGTCCCTGGGGGGGTCCCACCCCCCTGCCAGCTGGTAAGTGGCCAAGGACATGGCCCCACGCGCCAGCACGGAGTTGGTGGCAACTGGCCAGGCAAGTGGAATGGGGTGGAGGCTGATGGTGGCACCGCAGAGGAGAGCGGGGACACATAACGAGACAGCACAGCCCCCATAGGGGGAAAAACAGCTTTTATTCTCCATTTCTCCCCCCAAGCACCTGTCTTGCTCCCCAGCGTGTGTGTGGCTGCTGGAGAGCCAGAGGGGACACCACGTTCTCCCAAACCTGTGAGATGAAGGCAGCAATGGCCTCCATCTGTTTTGCACAGGGTGGGTAGCAGGACAGAGTTGGAGCCCCCAGCCCTGCTGCTGCTCCACCGGAGCCCCCTGGCATCCGCAGAAAACACCTCTGTGTGCCCAAGGCAATGTTGGGGGGCTGAGGACAGAGCCAGGGGACTGCAGTGTCCCCAAGCTGTGCAGGGATTGTCCCCACGGGCTGTGGGGCTCACTCCCCCCAGGGCTATCGGTGCCGGTGCTCCAGCAGAGCCTCGAAGTCCGGGGAACACACCAGCTTGTGCTTCACGTGGCCCAGGACGATCATCTCGCCTGTCCGGTTGTCACCGATGCCGACGGACACCAGCTCCTGTGCCGGAGCGGGGGACACCCATGAGCACCCCATTCCCATGGGAAATCATAGAATGGTTTATCCTTTAACCACGGGGGCAGAAAGGCTGAGGTCCCTGCCTGCTTTGGGGGGACACGTCCTGGAGGAGATGCCCCCAGGGTGTGGGTAGCAGGGGGACACAAGAGCAGGATCCTTCCCCCGCTGCCACCCCCATCCCCTAAGTGATAGCACTGCCCTGCTCCCCGCACTGGTCCCAGGGACCCCCCCAGGGGCTATCTCAGGGATCAGGTCCCTGGCACCCCCCCGTACCTGCAGGAAGGAGCAGGGGGTCCCCATGGTCACGTCCAGGGTCACTTTTCCCAGCACCAGCTGCACTTTTCCTGACTTGCGGACAAGCAGTTTCCCCACCTGCCCCTCAGGGAGGTCGGCCAGGGTGCAGGTGTTCTCCGCCTGCCTCGCCTCCTGCAAGGGACACGGTGGGACATGAGGGGGACATCGCCGTGGGACATCACCCCACTGTCCCACATCCACCCCCCTGAGCGCCTACCTGGCTTTTCTCCTGTTTCACCACCACCACCTGCCCTTCCTCGTTCTGCAGCTCCGTCTTGATGGGTTTGGTGTCGTGGGTGGGGGGCTGGCCGGGCAGCGTGTCAGGCAGCTGCAGGAACAGCAGCTCCTCCTCGGGCGACAGGCTCAGCCGCTCCAGCAGCTCGGCCACCGAGACATCCCGGGGAAAACCGGGGGGGCCCTTAATTTGCACTGGCTCGGGCTGGGGGTCCTCGTCACACGGCTCTTCTTTCACTGGGGAGAGGTGTCCGGTGGGCACGGGGAAGGGGAACCCCCCCAGCCCCATTTTGCTGAGTTTACCCCCCACCCCATGGCACCTTTCACCGCTGGGGGGTCCAGCTCCATCTTCTCCTCCTTGGGCAGCCAGGGCTTGGTGTCATCCTGCTCTGTCACCTCCTCCTTGAAGAGCCATCCCGAGTGGGCCAGCGGCAGCTGCACCGGCTTGTTGCGGATGTCATTCTTCAGCCCTGGGTCATCGAGGAACTGCAGGGACAGGAGAGGGGACACTCAGCACCATCCCAGTGCCACCAAAGCCCCCTCGTCCCGGTCCCACTCACATCGTCCTTCTGCAGCATCCGCAGGATCTGCTTCGTCTCCTCATCCGTCTCCCTCTTCTCCTTCTTGATGTTGATGATGTGGGAAGGGCCGAAGTCTGCCATGTCCACTGTCTTGTCCCAGGAGCCTGCTGGGAGCGGGGAGCAGCCCTGGGGTGAGCGGGACACCCCTGAAACCCCCCAGGGAAGGGGGATGACCGCCCGTTACCTTTTTTCTTCATCATTTCAGCAGGACCCTGCTCGAAGATGGAGTGGGACTGGATAACCTCAGGCCGGCCCCGGCCCCGGCCGTGCCCATCACGCTGCCGGTCCCTGTCCCGTTCCTTCTTCTCCTTCTTGACCGACACATCCTCTTTGGGCCTGGGGAGCGGGGAGGTGGTTTGTCACCCCCTCCCCTGTCCCCTGCAGCAGCAGGTTCCCCCTCTCAGGGCATTTTTTTGCCCACCAAGACCCCGCTGTGCAGGCACCCGCTGGCAAAACCGCCTCCGCACCACAGGGAGACGCTTACGAGGCCACTTACTCTTCCTTGATCTTCCTGCTAATTATGTTGGGGGTGAAGGTTTTCTGCAAACGAGAGCGGAGGGACAAGTCGCTACACGAGCGGAGATAAAACAACAGAAACCAAACCGGCCGCAGGGGTGGAGGAGGCAGACAGGGAGCACCCCAAAATCCCCCCCGGCTGCTGCTCCTCACACCCCACCTGTGCCAGGGGGCCCCAAGCAATGGGGTAGGGCGCTGGGTCACCCCCAAAGGGTTGGTTTGGGGGATCCCACCCCCATGTACTCACCTTCTTCACGCCCCCCAGGGTGAGGTCCCGGGACCGGATGGAGGGCAGGCGCCCCGGGGTGAGGGGGGGGCCGGCCGGGCGTCTCCCCAGCACCCCCCGTGCCCCGGGGAGCGCCGGGCGCAGGCTGCCCGGGGAGCCGCTGTCCCCCGAGCCCCCCGAGCCCCCCTCCGCCATCCTCGGGCTGGCCCTGCGCGGGGGGGGACACAGTCAGGGACACCCGGTGCAGCCGCCCCCCTGCACCCCCAAACAGAACCCACCCGCATCCGCCTCCCCAAGGGGCTCCCTCCATCCCCAAGGGGCGCCCCCCATGCACTCCCGTCCCCAAGGGGCTCCCTCCGTGCATCCCCACGGACCCACCCGCATCCCCCTTCCCCGGGTGCTCGCCCCTCCATAGACCCCTAAACAAGGCCTTGTCGCATCGCCGTCCCCAGAGGGCTCAGTCCCCCCAAAACCCCGCACCCCGTCCCCTCCGGCTCCCCCCGTGACCGCCACGCCGCCCCTTACCCTGCCCGGGCAATCACCGGCTCGCCGACCCAATGCGCATGCGTGCTGTGGGACACGCCCTTCCCGGAAAGACGCCGTTGTCGCCATCTTGATTAAGGGCGCGTCCTGGCCCGCCAATGAGCCGCCATCTTTGTGCTTGGCACTGCGCGGAGCCATGTGGAAGGTGGAGGCGCCATCTTTGTGGTGGGCAGTGCCCGGTTCTTGTGACTGCGTGGGGGGACACTGTGGGCGAGGGGGTCGCTCACCGCTTCGTTTGAGCCCCCCCGGCTGCCTGGGTTACAGCCACCCCCCCAGAGTCCCCTGCAGCCCGGAGGGACCCAACCAGGCCACAGCCCCACGGTGGGAGCACGCGTGGGCACTCAACACACTCTGCGATCTGGAGGACAGTTAGGTTTTTTTTGGGTGCTCGCCTCCCACCCCCGAAAACCCTTGCTCTCCAAAAGTGTGTCACCAGAAGCAAAACTACATTGGCTTTGCCCCCACGTTTCCCACGGGGGTCCCGCGTGGGCGGCCAGCATCCCGCCCCCAGCAACCAGTGCACCCCGATCTGGGGACCCGAGCACCCACGAGCTGCACCCCCAGCCGCCCACCCGCCTCGCAGGCAGGAGCCGCGCTGCCTGCATCACCTGACGCCGCACAGAACCCATCACCCGATTGGCAGAAAAAGGCTTTCCCCCCCCCCTCCGCTCGCTGCTCATATATATATATTTTTCCCTTTTTTTTTCCCCTTTTCCTCATTTTTTCCCCTCCTCTGGAGGGTGTTTTCGCTGTTCCCGAGCTGGCTGGGAGGATCCCGGTCGCAGCAGCCGCAGGCACCGGCATCACCGGGTACCGCGATCCCACCGGCATCCTCTGCCCGCTCCGGGGCCGCCTGCCCTGCCGGTCCCTGCCCTGCCGCCCCCCTCCCGCCACGGCCAGGTAAGAACTCCACGGACATCGTGTTACCTTCGTGGGGGGAGCACCGGCTCAGCGCGGCTTGGGGACGCGGTGACACGGGGTGTCACGATGCGCCTGCAAAGCCCCCGATGCAGGATGAACCCCCCCCAAAAAAAACCGCCTCCGCCGGGCGCGCGGACGCTGTCCCCAAATTGGTGACCTTCTGCACTGCCTGAGGGTGACAGGGGGATGACACCGAGCTGGGGGGGAGGATTGGTTTTGAGGGGGCTGCGCGGCTCGCCACAGGGCTGCGGGGGCAAGCGCCGCGCTGCGCCTGCACCCCCCTCTCTGCACACACGGGGGGTGCGCGCCCGCGGGTGGGTGCCCCCGTGGGTGCCGAGCAGTGTCCCCCGCGCCCCCCACGCAAAGCCCCCACCCCGCAGAGCGGCTCCCCAGGGCGCAAGGGGGCGAGCGCAGCCCCGGCCGCGGGGGGAAACTGAGGCACGGAGCGGCGGCGGGCCAGGGCGAAGGCGGATCCAGCTTTTCGGGTGCCAACCGCCCGTGTGCAACCCTCCCCTCTCCCAGCACTCCCTCCGCTCCCCTTGTTTTTCTTTCCCCACCCGGTATTGAGCAAACCCCGAAACACCCGCTGGCAACCGGCCGGGGCCCCGCGGCACCCCGGGGGCCCCCGCGCAGCAGCTTTTCCCCGGCCGGGCTTGTTCGCTGCCGGCTCCCCGCTGCCTGCTCCTGCCCGTCTTTGCCTATTCCTGGCTACCGGCTGCTTTTTTCCACCCCGGTGCCATCTGCTCCTGCCGCGGGGGCTCGGGCGTGGGCGGCCGCCCGCTTGGCAGCTGCCTCCGTGGGCAGCGGGCACCCCCGCCACGCTCAGCACCCCAAAACACCCACTCGGCACCCCTAAAACCAAGCTCAGCATCCCCGAAAACCACCCTCAAGACCCCCCGGTCCTGCCACCCTTTGCCCGCAGGAGATCAGCCCCTCCGGCCATGGAGCTGCTTTCGACCCCGAAAAATATCGAGATCAACAACATCACCTGCGATTCGTTCCGCATCTCTTGGGCCATGGAGAAAGGGGACCTGGAGAGGGTCACCCACTACTTCATCGACCTCAACAAGAAGGAGAACAAGAACTCCAACAAGTTCAAGCACCGGGTGAGCCGGGGAGGGGGGAGATGCGGGACCCCCCTTCCCAGGGAGAGGAGAAGGGGTTTGGGGGGGAAAACGGGATTACAGCCCATTCCGATGCCGATTTGAGGCCAAATTCCCCCATGGGACGTGGCTGTGGAGGGGACCGGGATGGGATCCGGGGTGTCACCGACCCCCCAAGCCCCCGCGGGGAAGTGAAGCCGCGAACCGCTCACGCTCCCCCTCCCTTTGGATGCGAGTCACTAATTCAAGACGTTTTTAGCAGCGCGGTTGCCAGGGTGATGCTATTTAATGTTTAACGTGTTTTTTTTTTTTCGTTCCTCCTCCCCAATAATAAGGGGGGGGGTGGGATTTTTTTATGCTTTTTCCCGTGTATCTCCCGACTTCAGCATCTGCCGTTGCCACAGAAACGGTTCTGCACTGCGGTGCTGCTCGGTGGCCTATTGACACCGCGAGATGCCACCGGGAGCGGGGGGTCCCTGAGACCCCCTGGGAGGGGACCCTGTGCCCCCCATCCCAGTAACAGCTTTGCTGGGAGCTATTTGGGGGTGGGAGTGATGGGGCAGTGTGGGGGGTCAGCACGTGGCTTTGGGGGTGTTTTGGTGCCAGGCAAACGCCGGTAGAAGCACCAACGCAGATCGTGGTACACAGCAGCATCCCCTGGGGAGGGATGCAGGGGTTGGCGGGGGGGATGCCACCCTGCCTGACCCTCACCGCTTGTCACACAGGATGTCCCCACCAAACTGGTGGCCAAAGCGGTGCCGCTGCCCATGACGGTGCGGGGCCACTGGTTCCTGAGCCCCCGCACCGAGTACAGCGTGGCGGTGCAAACGGCCGTCAAGCAAAGTGACGGCGAGTACCTGGTGTCCGGCTGGAGCGAGACGGTGGAGTTTTGTACCGGGGGTGAGTGCGGCAGCGGGGAGGGGGCGGCCGAACTGGTGCTACCGGGACGGGGAACCGGGAGAACCGGGGGCGATGGCGGGAGCTTGCACAAGCCGGGCGGGTTGGAGCGGCAGCTGATGAGTGGGAGGTGGGAGGTGTGGGGAGGGATGGGCCGACGGGGGGTGGCGAGGAGGGATGGAGACGCCCTGATGTCCTTGTCCTTGTCCCCAGATTATGCCAAGGAGCACCTGGCCCAGCTGCAGGAGAAAGCCGAGCTCATCGCCGGCCGCATGTTGCGTTTCTCCGTCTTCTACCGCAACCAGCACAAGGAATATTTCCAGCACGTCAGGTACCCCCGTCCCCAATCTCCCCCCCGCTCAATCCTCACCAGAACCGCACCCCCTGACCCTGTGTGTGTGTGTGTGTGTCCTTCCTCCTCCTCCCGGCCCCCGCACACGCAGGATGCACTGCGGGAACGTGATGAAGCCGTCGCTGAAGGACAACAGCGGCAGCCACGGCTCACCCACCAGCGGGATGCTCCACGGCATCTTCTTCAGCTGCAACACCGAGTTCAACACCGGGCAGCCCCCCCAGGACTCGCCCTACGGCCGCTACCGGTTCCAAATCCCGGCTCAGCGCCTCTTCAACCCCAACACCAACCTCTACTTCGCGGACTTCTACTGCATGTACACCGCTTACCACTACGTGGTCCTGGTCCTGGCGCCCAAGGGTTCCTCGGGGGATCTATTCTGCCGGGAGCGTTTGCCCCAGCTGGACATTTCCTCCAACAAGTTCCTGACGTGCTGCGTGGAGGAGGGCGAGCTGGTGTATCGCCATGCCCAGGACAGCATCCTGGAGGTCATATACACCGAGCCGGTGGACCTCAGCCTGGGGGTGCTGGGGGAGATCAGCGGGCACCAGCTGATGAGCCTCTCCACCGCCAACGCCAAAAAGGACCCCAGCTGCAAGACGTGCAACATCAGCGTGGGGCGCTAAGGGGAGCGGGGGGAGCGGGCAGGGCCGGGCAGGGGGACGGGTTTCTCCCGTGGACGATGCTGGGTTGAGGACCTGGATGGGTGCGGGGGGACCCGGCCGGTGTAAATAGCGGCGTTGCGGAGCCGGCGGGATGCTCGCCCGGCGCGGAGGCAGAGCCGGTACCGCTCTGCGCCTGAAGGGAGGAAGCCTTCATCTCCTGGACTGGTTGACCAGCATCATCCTCGCTGGCCTGAGCCCCTGCAGGACCCTCTTCCTCCCCGATGTCCCCTGCATCCCCCCAGCCCCCTGCACCAGGGTTTGCATCCCCTCCCCACGGCACAGCTCCCGGGGAGCCCCGGCCCTGCCAAGCTCCCCAAACACCTCCAGGGGTTCACGGGGAGGCTGGAGCCTCCCCGGTTTGGAACTACTCCCTTGGATGCTCACGCAGGGCCCCTCCCCGCTTTGGGGCTGCAGCCGTGGTGCCCGTGTCCGCAGTGGTGCGGGGGACAGCGCGGTGTCCCCCCCGTGTCGTGCAGCGCTGTGCCGTGTTCGCTCTGCTCTCGCCATCGCTGTGCCGCCCGAACCCCCGGCCCCGCAGCCCGGGGGCGGCCGGAGGAGCCGGGGTTTGGGGGGGCTCCCCCTCCGCCACCCCCCAAGCATGAGCCGTCGGCAGCATGGGCCCCCCCGGCTCCCCGTCTCTGTGTACCCCATGCACGCTGTAACGGTAGAACAACCCCGAGCATCCCTGTGCTGTGCTGCCGGTGTTATCAATAAACTGTGTGCGGTCGCCGCTGGCCGTGTCACCATCCTCTGTCCCCCGTTGGGACCCGGGGAAGTGGCTCCAGACCCCAATCTGGCTCAGGGAAAGGGGGGGACAGGGCTTGGTGGGCGAATTAGGGGGTCACGGAGGGATGCTGTGGCACCAAGGGCACAGCCACGGGCACGTTCCCACCATCACCATGCTGCAAAACAAAGGTGAGGGTGAGCACCTACCTGCCCAAATCAGCATCCTGGGGGGGCTGCGGGGTCCCCACAGCACCCAGGAGGGACCCACCGTGGCTCCTGCTTTTGGGAGACGCTCGTCAGCAAAACGCAATTAGCTGATTGCTCCTTGGGGAGCCCCGGGGCCGGGGGTGTGCGCAGGGTGCTGGGGGGCTCCCCACACATCCAGCCCCATTTTTGGGTGCTGTTTCCCTCGCGGGGGGGTGGGAGGAAAGAACTGTGGCTGCCCCTCTCCAAGTACAAGGGTATTTTATTAATTTCATCGGTACAAGACAGAGACAGCACCTTGTGTGTGTTGGGCTCTTCCCGGTTACTGGTTTGTACATTCAGAGAGCTGCGGTCGGCTCAGCCGGGGGGGACCCTGCTCGGCGCCCCCCCAAGCTCCGGGGGGGGCGGAGGGTATCCCCCCTCTGCCCTTGTGCCCCCGTGCGAACGTGTCTTGAGTGCTGAGGTTTGTCTGTGTGCTCCTCTGTGCAGTCTGTGCGGGGCAGAGCTCCCCCCGCCTTCCTCCCTGCCCTCCTCCTCCTCCTCCTCCCCTGCCCATGCAGGGGGACTGGGACCCCTCCCAGGGCCCTTATTTCTTCGTGTGCAGCGTGTCCTGGAACTTGGTGCTGGTGTAGCGAAGGTGGAAACCCTTCTTGTTGATGGTGTCGTCCGAGTGGAAGCGGATCATCACCGAATCTCCGGCGGAGTAAATCTCCTCTGGGGGCTGCCGGGGATTGGGGGAGAGGGATGCTGAGGACCACGAGCATCCCTGGGATGCTGAGCATTTTTCGGGGTGGGGGGGATTGTGATGGGGAGGGTGCAAAATCATCACACCCCCACGTACAACCCCAAAATGCTGGGGATTTCTCAGCACCGCTCTTGGCTCAGCATCACCCATCACCCCTTATTTTTTGACCCATCATCCCACCCCCAGACTCCCCGCTCACCCCGGAGCCGCAGAAGCGCCCGAGCCGCGGGGCCGTCCCGTCGTAGCCATCGAACAGCTCCATGTAGTCGTAGCCGCAGTCGGCTTCCTCCTCGATCTCGAAGGTCTGGAAGATGAGCTCCACACCATAACCCTCCTCCGCCATGATCACCCACTCGCAGTCCGACCCCCCCGGGTAGTTGTTGTCCCCAAATTGGGCGTGGGAGTATAAATCCTTGGTCTTCACCTCGGCGTGGACCTGGCCCCCGCATACTGGGGGGAGAAAAGCAAGAGGGATAGGGTTTAGGAGGGTCTATGGTCACCCCGCATCACAGTTGCCCCCAGTCCCACGGTGGTACCTGTGGTGTGGGTGGCCTCAAAGCCCTTTTTTTGGACGGAGTTATCGGAGACAAACTTGAGGAACATCTTGTTGCTGGAGGAGATGAGGGGCTCGGGCTCTTTGGCCCCGCAGAAGCGGCCGAGCGCGGGGGCTTTGGCGTCTTTGCCGTCGTAGATCTCCAGGTGGTCATAGGCGCATTCCTGCTGCGCCTCCACGTCCAGCTCCGAGAAGGTCTATGGAGGTGATGGCCGAACCGCCGGCGCTCAGAGGGGACCCCGGTGCCATCCCCCCAGCTCCTCGGTCACCTCCCCATCCCTACCAGCTTGATGCGGTGTCCCGGCGTGGTGCTGATGGCCCAGGTGCACTCCTTCTTGCTGGGGTATTTATCGGGCCAGTTGGGGCTGGTGATGGTCCCCGAGATGGATGTCACCTTATGGTCACAGCCGGCTGTGGGGAGAGCGGGGGGTGATGGATGTGGGGGGGTCCTGTTGGGGTCAGGGGGGGATTCGGGGCACGGACCCACCTTCCTTGCAGTCGTGCTTGTTGTCGTGCAGCACGAAGCCGCTGCGGCACTGGCACTCGTAGCTGCCGAAGGAGTTGAGGCACTCGTGCTGGCAGCCCCCGTTGTTCTTGGAGCACTCGTCCTTGTCTGCGAGAGAGCAGAGGCACCGCGGCTGAGCCAGGGGGACAGAGCACGGTGTCCGGCACCCCGGCACAGCATCCTGGCATGGGATCCCGGCACGGCATCCTGGCGTGGGATCCCAACACAGCATCCTGGCATGGGATCCCGGCACAGCATCCCGGCAGGGTATCCGGCACAGCATCCCGGCATGGAATCCCAGCACAGCATCCCGACATAGAATCCCAGCACAGAATTCTGGCACAGCATCCTGTCATGGAATTCCAGCACAGCATCCTGGCACAGTATCCGGCACAGAATCCCGGCACAGCATCCCGGCATGGAATCCCAGCACAGAATCCTGGCATAGAATTCTGGCATAGAATCGCAGCGTGGTATTCTGGTACAGAATCTGGCACAGAATTCCAGCACAGCATCCCAGCACAGAATCCCATCATAGAACTCTAGCACAGCAACCTGGCATGGAATCCCAGGACAGAATTTTGGCATGGAATCCAGCACAGCATCCTGGCATAGAATCCAGCACAGAAACCAGCACAGCATCCCAGCACAGCATCCTGACATAGAATCCAGCACAGAAACCAGCACAGCATCCCAGCACAGCATCCTGACACGGCATCCGGCACGGCACAGCCCTGCTGGTCCCCAGCCCCACGCAAGCGCCTCCAGCCATCACCAAGCAGCTCCGCTGTCCCTTGCCCAAACCAGCGCAGCCCCCACGGGTGGGCGGGTGGGTGGGACGGGTCCTCCTCTCCCGGGGACACCCATGGGGACAAGCGTTACCTGCTGGCGGTACGGACGGGGAAGGCAGAAGAACACACAGTGACAACCAAAAGGTGCACAAGAAAGAGCAGGACGCGGGAGTCCCTCTTTACTCATCGACAGGGAAATGTCACAGACACGGTAAAAATCGGGGGGAAAAACAAAAACAAACCCAAAAGCACCGAGGTCAGCTGGTCAATGACAAAAACAACGGGGACAGGGCTTAAAACCAATTAAAAAAATATTTAAAAAAATTAAAAATAAGGCCAACAACCAGTTCTGTCAAGCAAGGGGCTGCCGGGGCCGGCGCCACGGCTCGGCTGGGCTCGGCTTGGCTGGGCTCGGCTTGGCTGGGCTCGGCTTGGCCCCGACGCAGTCCCGCGCGGCACCGGGACCGCGGCGTTCCTGAGAGAGATGGGGGGAGCGGGTGGGGGGCTCAGGAGGGGCCCCGCGGCCGCTTCTGCAGGCGGAACTTCAGGCCGGGGGGGCGAGATTTCGGGGGCTGCAGCTGCTGCTTCTTCTCTGCAAAGAGAGAGAAAGGAGAAAAGGGGGGGAGCGATGGGGGGAGCGGGGGGTGGTGGGGGCGGCGGGGGGACATGCAGAGCGGCAGCGGGGGAAGCAGGCGGGGACCCCCCGAACCCCTCGTGCAGCCGGGCTCCATGGGGAGGAAGAGGAGGAGGAGGCGGCATGGCTGGCTCCGGGAGGATGAGGATGCGCGTTGGGTGGGTTCCAGAGGGGTTTTTGGGATGGGAATGGCAGCAGAAGGGTTTGGGGTCACCCAGAGCAAGCTGTGTCCCCCCTGGGCTGGCTGTATTTACCTCCCAGCACCCACCACCTGCCCCAGGTCCCTATTGCTGGTGTCTCAGGGCTTGCCAACCCCCCCCAGAGCCCCTGTTTAGGGGTCAGGGCAGGATGCTCCACAGCCCATCACCCCTCCTTGCTCCCCCTCCCCATGGTGTGATGGTTTTCTGGGGGGGAAGCCAGCAGCAAGCGGGTACCACCCACCCCAGCATCCCTATCCATGCCAAGCTTGTCCCCAGCATGGGGACGGGGTGACGCTGGAGAGGAGCATCCCTTAGCAGCAGCGAGGGGGGGTCCTGCCCATTTCCCCCCCCAGCCCCCTCGGAGCAGCCCCAAGCCCCACGGCCACCTCTCAACCTGCCGTCTCCTAGATCTGAGAGAGAAAGCGAGGCGGAAAAAGCTCGTTTTGGGGATGGGAAGGGGCTTCGGATGGGCCGGGGGGGGCTCAGAGCAGCTCCAGCACCAGGGGGACGGAGGGAGCCTGGGGGGGCGAGACAAGAGCGGAGAGAGTTGGCAGAGGAAAGAAGCCCAACCGGGTCGGTGTCTTTAGCAAATCCTTTATTCTAACCAGCGTGCCGTGCGCTCACCGTTACCCCGCCGTGCACCCCGGACGGCTCCGGGCTGGCTCACCCCCCCACAGCCCCCGTCACCCCGCTACAGACCCCCCTGTGCACCGGGGGCTTGGCAAAGAGCCAGGGGACACACACACACGTACCTGGGTGCCAACACTGTGGCGGAATCCGTGTCAACGCATCCTTACGCACGAGGAGGAGGAGGAGGAAGGGGCCACATCTTCAGTGTGTGTGGGGGAAATGGGTGCCCGGGGGGCCAGGCTGCCCATGTGGGGATGGAGCTCAGAGACCCCCCGCGGCTAAAAAATGAGCAGCACTGAGATGCTTTGCTCAGGGTTGGCTGGGGAGTGACCCCGGTGGGGGGACCCTGGTGTGGCCAAGTCCTCCAGCGCGGTCCTGCTGCCGGGAAAGCCCGAGACCTGCGTGGGGGGAGACGGTTTGGTGGTTTGGGGTAACAGCAGCCCCCACGGGACCCCCGTGCAGGAGGAAGAGGAGAGGGAAGGAGCCCGGAGTGGGGCGACTCACCCGGCTGCCCCGTGGTCCCGCTGGGCTTTCCCCGGGTTTGGCTTTGCTGGAGGGCACCGGCTCCCCATGGCTGGGCCACCTTACTTGCCTTGGTTTTAATTCGAAATAAAATAAAGCAAAGACACTCTCCCCCAAGCCTGTGGGTCTCTACCGCCACGGGAAGCTCGAGGGCTCCTGGGGACGGTGGCTCCGGCCACGTTGCCCCTTAAAAACATCCTGATGTGGCCAAAAAGCAGTGGGATGGATGAAGTGCTGGCAATGCGGTCCAGCCCAGCCTGGCCAGGACGTGCTGTTGGCCACTTGCTGATGTCCAGGGTGTCACAGCAGCCCAGGGACCAGCCCCGGGTGACGTTTGGCCGCGGCCAATTGCGCGTTTTGCTCCGTGTCCCCATCCCCATCCGAAAGTGCCACCGTCTCCTGGCGGGGTGGCCCAGGAGAGGAGAGAGGACCAGGGATAAGTAGGATTTTGGGAGGAGGGACCAGTCCGGAGACCTGAGGTGCGGTGGGGGCTGGATGCCGGTGTCCCCCTTGCCCGGGATGCGGGGAAGCCGGTGCCGTGCAGCGCAGCGGGATGGAGCGGGGGCAGCAGCAGCAGAGCGGGGGCATCGCCATCCCCCGCGGCAGCGCCCAACGCGGGGGTGCAGTGCCCAGACCCCCCCAGGGCTGAGCACATCCCTGTCCCCAGCGCCTTGTCCCCCCGCTTCTGCGGGTGCAGCCGGAGCCCAGCACCCAACCATTGTTTGGGGACCCCCCAGTGTATGAGGTAGGACCAAATTGCCCCTCAAAATAGGGGAAAAGCCTCGAGAAGCAGCAAAATGTGCTGCTAAGGGGGCTGCTGGAGGCTGGGGGGGTCAGACCTCAATGATGCCCCTGCCGCTGGGTGGGATGGGGGGCTGCACCCCCGGTGCGAGCAAGGGCAGGCATTAGCGGTGGTTTGGGGGGGTTGGCAGGGGGTGCCCATGCCGGGGTTGGGCAGCTCTACCTGAGAAGAAATGGGCTTTAAAACCCTTTTTGGAGACGGTGTTGTCGGATTTGAACTCGATCCTCATGTTGTTGTACTGGGAGGTGATGACGTCCGGCTTCTCGGCGCCGCAGAACTTGCCGTGCAGCTTGGAGTCGGCCGTCAGCCCGCTGCGCACCTCCACAAAGTCGTATTTGCAGACCTGGGGGGTGTGGGGGGGAGCAAAGAGATTAGGGGGGGACACAGGGCTGTGTCACCCCCGCAACACCCCAGCGGCATCGTGGGGGGATGCGGGATGGAGAGGGACCGCTCGGGATGGACTCACATCATTGCCCTCGGTCTCGAAGAAGTCGAACTGCAGGGAGATGCGGTACTGGGTGGGGGCCACCAGCTGCCAGATGCAGTTTTTGTTGGGGGGGTACTCCTTGGGCCACCCCGGGCTGGTGATGGAGCCGTTGAGCTTGGTGAGGAACCCTCCGCAGGCGGCTGCAGGGCGGCAGGTACCCAGTGCCCATCACGTCCCCGGGATGCTGCGTGGGGTGTGTGGGGGGCTGGCAAAACGGGGGGGGCTCACCCTCGCAGCGGCGTTTGTCGGACGCCAGCTCGTAGCCGGGGTCGCAGGCACATTTGTAGCTGCCCAGGGTGTTGATGCAACGCTGCTCGCAGCCGCCGTTATTGGGACGGGAACACTCGTCCACCTCTGGGAAGGGACAATAGGATGAGTGGGGCTGCCAGTCCCCCCGTACCCCCCCATGGAACACCTCCTACCTTTGAAGAAGTTGACAGCGAAACCCGCCTTGTTGATGGAGCCGTCCGAGACGAATTTCATCCAGAGCTTGTTGGAGGTGCTCTTGATGTCGTCGGGTTTGTCGTAGCCGCAGTAGCGCCCGATGAGGCTGCTGGACTCGCTGCTGCCGTCCCGGATCTCCAGGTAATCGTAGGCGCAGCTGTCGTGCCGCTCGATCTAAGGGGGTGTAAATCAGCGGGGGGACACGCTGTTTCGTCCCCAGCATCCCCAAACCATGCCTGTCCCTTTCCTTATGTCCTTATGTCACCCATCAGTGAACAGCGCCAGCCTGCTGCGTGGGGAAACTGAGGCACAGAGGCAGTGCAGGCAGCAACAACCCCAAGCACATCCCGTGTGATGTATTGGGTCACAGAATCACAGGAGGGGGTTGGAAGGGACCTTTGTCCAGCCCAGGGTCGGGGAGATGCTGTGGGGAGATTTCCCAGGGAAATTGGGGGGCACTGCACGGTGGGGGGGGGGAGCTCACCCACCTCGAAGGACTGGAAGGTCAAGCCCACGTGGAAGCCCTCGGAGACGGTGATTTTCCAGACACACACCTTGCTGGGCCGGTAGTCGTCGGGGTAATTGGGGGACTGGATGTGCCCGTTGTCCTTCTTCACGTCCCCCCCGCAGATGGCTGGGAGGGAAGAGAAGCCGCCTGAGCCACCCCCGGCCCCACTGCCGGCCCCGTGTCCCCCCCCAGCCCTCCCCTACCTTCATAGACGGCGAAGAAGCCCTTGCCCACCCAGTTGCTGCTGCTGCGAAATTCAACCCAGAGGCGGCTGTCGGTGGAGATGATGGGCTCGGGCAGCTTGTTCCCGCAGAACCTGCCTGGGGATGAAGGTTTGCTGGGCTGCCGCCGGCCAGGCACCCTCCTCTTCCTCACCGCCACCTCCCAGCGCCCCCCCAGCACACCCCGTCCCCACCGGCATTCTAAAGGGAAAGCGATTTTCCATCTGTTTTATAGAAAACGGTTATTTCAGAGCGCGGGGGTCAACTGGGATTTGGAGAACACCCAGTTCATGGCGATGGGACCAAGATACTGGCACATCCCCAGGATCAGTTTCACTGGTGTGTCCCAGCAAACTGGGAGCCCCATACATCCCAATAACCCCTCTGGGGGTGGTTCCTCCCCTCCCCAAGGCTTTGGCACATCACAGGCAGGGATACAGGCAGAGGGGAGCCCCTGCCCCGCTGCCTGCACCCCGAGCATCCCCGCGTTGGGCAGGAGGTGCGGGCAGCGCCGCCGGGCAGGCTGAGAGCTCCCGGTTTGGTTACCTCGCAGCGTGGCCTTTCTCCAGAACCCGTCTCTCACCTCCACGTAGTCGTACCAGCACAGCCGGCTTCGGTAGAGGTCCAGGGTGGTGAAGTTCAGGATGATCTAAAACCGGGGAGAGGGGGAGAAAAGCATGGGGTGAGCCCCCCATGGCACCCTGCGGGGTTTCTTTGTCGGGTGGTACCCGGACCCATGGTGATGTCTGGCAGCATCCCCAACCCGGGGGAAGCTGGGGTTAGAGGAACCCCAAAAAAAGGGTATTAGAAGATGGGGTGAGGAGGAAGAGGAGGTTGGGAGGAGGTGGGGGCGCTGTGCGCAGCGTGGGCGGGCGGTACCTTCTCTCCGGGGGTGACGGAGATCCTCCAGACGCAGTGCATGTGGGCAGAGTAGCCATTGGGGAATTCAGGGGACGAGAAGTTGCCCTGGCTGTCCTGGAGCGTCTCCCCACAGGCTGCCGAGGGGGAAAAAGCGGGGGTCAGACCCCCAGGAAGCCCCCGCTATGGGTGGCATTGGGTTCGGAGCAGTCGCTGCTCCCACCCCTCCTTGCATCCTTCTACCACCCCAAGGACAACCCTGCAAAAAAACCCCCAAAAAGCCCCAAACTCGACCTGGGGATGCTCCCCAGCACCCCCTCACAAGCACCAAACCCCGGGGGGAGGACCCCCCGAGATCATAGCCCGGGTATGAGCAGGTTTCCGCGGCTGGATCCGACCCAGCGTCACCATCTGGAAGCCACATGATACCACGGCCACGGCGCACGGCGCTCGGCTCCGGCTGTCGCGGGGCCAAGGCGGCCGCCCCCCCACCTCCCGCCCGGGGAGGGGGCGCGAGATGAAAGGTGAAACGTTCAAAAAAGGCGGCTTGAAACCTGGGCTCGTTGCCTTTTTTCCCCTCTTTACAGTGGAAACAAAGTGAAGGGAAAGCCAGGCTGCAGAATGACTTTCTTTGGGTGGGGGGGGGATTTCTTTTTGGGCTTTTTTTCCCCCTCCTCTAACTAATGACATTTCCTGCTCGCTCTGGCAGCCCCTGAAAGCGGCACGGCTGGCTGCCGGGGCCCCTCACAAAGGCGTCCCTCTTCCAGGCTGCTAATTAGTTGCTGGAATTAAGCAGGAGCGTGTGGGAGCCAAACTCCTTGCAGATGTTGCCAGCGCGGTCCCGGAGCACGTGTCTGCAGCTGTGGGGGGACCCGTGCCAGCGTCCCCAGCACCCAGAGCGATGTCACTGCTCATGGGCCGTGCTCCTTGGAGCCATTTGAGGTGCTGATCCATGTACTGGTTGTGCTGAGCAGCCCTGGCTCTGCACCGACTCCGTGCCTCATCCAAAACCCTCTTGCTGTTGGGGTGGGTTGGAGGATGCTCTTGGAGGATGCTCTGCCCTTTGAGGATGCTCTTGGAGGCTGCTCTTTTGGGGATGCTCTTTGGAGGATGCTCTTTGGGGGATGCTCCTTTGGGGGATGCTCTTTGGAAGATGCTCTTTGGAAGATGCTCTTTGGAGGATGCTCTTTTGGGGGATGCTCTTTGGGGGATGCTCTTTGGGGGATGCTCCTTTGGGGGATGCTCTTTTGGGGGATGCTCTTTGGAAGATGCTCTTTGGAAGATGCTCTTTGGAGGATGCTCTTTTGGGGGATGCTCTTTGGGGGATGCTCCTTTGGGGGATTCCCTTTGGAGGATGTTCTTTGGAAGATACTCTTCAGAGGATGCTCCTTTGGGGGATGTTCTTTGGGGGATGCTCTTTGGGGGATGCTCCTTTGGGGGATGCTCCTTTCGGGGATGCTCCTTTTGGGGATGCTCTTTAGAGGATGCTCTTTGGGGGATGCCCTTTGGGGGATGCTCTTTCCTTGGATGACTGGGAGGAGAGGGTGGCTGAGGATGCTTTTGCTCCCATGGGCATTGCCTGTGGTTCACCGATGCCTTGTATTCCACTTCTGCTCACAAACACCCCAGAAAAGCTCCGTGGATGGAGAAAGGCAGCATGCGTGGTCCTTGTGGGGAGGTCCAATGGCAAGGAGTACCCCAAAGAGCATTCTTGCGCTGGAAACAGGGTTATCCTTCCTTTGCCAGGTTTTGGGGTGAAAGCAGAGCCATTTCATGGCAGACACATCCCCATCCACGCTCACCCCATCCGACCAGCCCCCCAGCAGTGACACTCACCCGGGCAGCGGTAGAGCTTGCGGGCCTGGGCGATGTCCCCTTTGCTCAGCCGTGTCCTCTGGCCGATGGCGGGACGGACGCCGTTCACGTCGTACTTGGGCAGGATGGTGTCGAGGAAGATGCCCCTGGGGCGAGAGCGGGCAGAGGCTGGAGAGCGCCGGGGCTGCTCCCGCCAGCGGGAGGAGGATGCTAAAAACAGCCCGGCTAATTAAAGCCTGTGGGCTGGTGAGTCAGCGGGGATGTGTCCCCGACAGAGGTGACAGCGGGGACAGCCGCATCCCTGCCCTGGCAAGCGATGCCGTGGGGCTTCATCCTGCTCTGCTGCAGATAGGAGCCTTGCTCCAAGTGCATGAACCCAATGTTAAAGTGCCACCATCCCCTGGTGCTGGGGGCCTCGTGTCACTGTCCCCAGTGCTGCGGGGGCGACGGGGACATGGGGGGAGCCATCCTGTACCTGGAGAAGGTGTTCCTGGCGTAGTGCATGATGCTGTCGAAATCGTACGTCTCACCCAGCGACTCCACCTCCTCCGGCTCCATCTTCAAGAAGTTGTACTCCTGCCCTGCGGAGGGACGGGGACATCACCGGGGGAACCCCATGGCAGGGAGGATGAGGAGGAGGAGGGAGGCCGGTCCCTACCTGGCTGGATGTTCTCCCGGATGATGGAGACGTGGTCGTCGCGGTCGGGGCGCGTGTGCTCGTGCCAAAACCCGATGACGTGGCCCAGCTCGTGCACCACGATGCCGAATTTGTCGCAGTTTTTGCCGATGGAGATGGCCTGGGGTCCCCCGCCTCGGCGGCCCACATAGGAACAGCACCTGGGGGGGAAGGTGGGTGGCACCGGGTGAGCTCCGGCTCTCTGGGGGACACAGTCACTCCCTTGCCACCGCGCGCAGCCCATTCCAGGGGAAAACCTCCTCCTCCCCAGCATCTGCTTGGCCGGGGCCGTCTCCCGGCGCGTGAAGACGCCGAGCTCTTCCAAACCCGTTTCCTTTGGCGTTGGTCCCACCATAAGCCCAGGCTGGTGCCGCGCCACCGACCTCAGCAACAACACCTCCCGTGTCCAACCGCCCGTGGGGACCCGACCCCGGGATGTGTCCCTGTCACCTCCCAGCCCTCCGTGACACCGAGCAACCCGAGCCAGGCGGTTCGTCCCCGCCGTGGTGCCAAAACACATCAGCGGAGCATCCTAATGAACAAACCCCATTTGCAGCGCAAAACCCAAGGGGTGGGGTGGTCCTGGGTGTCAGCACGTACCCGCAGGGTCGGTAGGTGAAGACGATGTAGCTGTCCTCGTCATTGCGCTCCAGGAAGGTGACACAGGTGTGCTTCTCCCAGTGCCGCATCGCCTGCCGGAAGATGGCTCGCTGGCTGCCTGCAGGAGGGGCGCCGGGGACCGTCAGCCCGGCGCCGGGGAAACTGAGGCACACCGGGGACGGAGCGGCACCCCCCCGGCACTCACCGCTGAAGTTGCCGCTGATCACGTAGGGGATGACACCATCCGGCCACACTCTCTCCGGCCGGGACGTGGCGGCGCGGCGGCTCCGTCCCCGTTGCCGCCCGCGGCCGCGCGGTTGGTGGCCATGGCGCGGGTTGGGGTGGGTGGCGTTGCTGCCTGCGGGGAGGTGGGGGGGTGATTTTGGGCAGCCCCCTCCTTCCAAAATGGAGGTGGCGGGGAGGGGTTGGGATGGCGGCGGTACCTGAGGAGTTGGTGGGCAGGTGGGTGATGGTGTGGTGGGCCAGGTCCACCACCCGCTCCACCTGGAAGAGCCGCAGGTCCTCCTCATCCAAGGCGATGTCCCCCAGGAAGGCAGCTGTGGGGGGGGGGAAGGAGTTTTGAGCCCCTCCCACTCTGCCAGGGGACCCCAAAGCCCATTGGGGCTGGGGTCTCCATCACCAGCCTCTCCCCAGCCCCTCCAGACCCCGCGTAGCCATGAAGACAAAGTCAAGCCCTTTCTCCTCCTCCTTTCCTGCATCTGGGGGCCGGGAAGAAAAGCGAGCGCAGTCCCCCCCTGCTCCCCAGCCCATCGTGCCGGTTCTCCCGGCAGCTGGAGCCAGCCCTGCGCCAACATCTGGTTCGCATAAAGCCCGCTCCATCAGCTTTTACTGTTATTATTTGTGTTGCAAAACTGCCTTCCTTTTTTTTCCCCCCCTTCTTTTCACTTTGCAAAAACCCCCACACTGAGCTCGGGACCCCCTTCCCGCCCCCCGAGCCCCGTGCGAGCTCCAAGAGCCCCGGGATGCTCTGATGACCTCCGAGTCATCTGCCACCGTCGCACGCTGCCATATGTCCTGGGAAGCTCCCGCTGCGCCCACGGGAACCGAGCTGGCCGAGGGGCGTCCGTCTGTCCATCCGTCTGCCAGGGCCGGGAGCCCCCCCAACAGCTCCCACGGCGTTTGGGGGTGCAGAGATGCTTCAGCATCACTGAGCCGGAGGACATAACCCTGCACGGCCCTTCCTCCTCCTATAGCGCTGCGAGACGCGGCTCCCGGCTTCGGCGCTTGGCCGTCGCTGAGCCCCCGGGGACCCATTTCTTGCGGAAACGCGGCGGTTCGGGCGCGAGGGCCGAGTTGAGGTCACACCGGCCACCGTGCCAGCGCCTCTGGATGTGGCTGGTGTGGGGCGAAATGGGGTCTGTCCCCAAGTTTGGGGGTACCTGGGGTGAAAGGGGGACCCCCAGCACCCCCAAAGTTCACCTGCCCCAGTGGTGGAGAGCGAGGTGTCCGGAGCAGCTCGGGGGAGCGGCGCCAAGTCTGTGCTTTGAGCAATTAGCAAGTGGGTCCCAAAAGAGACACTAATTACGAAAGCAAGGCGGGACAACGAGGATAACCCTGGCAGGTCCAAAACAACCGGCGTGGGGCGAGACGAACACCAACTCAACCAGACCCCGTGGCACCGAGCCCAAACCCCGCTCCGCTGGTGCAAGAGCCACATTTTGGGGTGAAAGAGCCACATTTTGTGCCTGCCCCCAGCACCCCAGCAAAGGAAGCCCCAGGGTGGGGAGCAAACCTCGCGGTAAAGCCAAAGGAAGAGCAAACAAGCCGGGGCCGGCACCTCCCCTGGCAATGCCGCGCCGCTGGCACGGCCAGGCTGCAATTTGAGGGCAGAGCGGAGGCAGGAGCCGTCCCCGGCGTCCCCACACCCTCCCGGGGCCGGGAGAGACGTGTCCAAACGGGCAGCGCGGGGGAGGACCAGGGAGAGAGGACGAGCATCCCGTGCCAAGAGCTGCATGGAAAGACAAGGGAAAGTTAAGCTCGCTTACAGCCCAGCAAGCGCCGGCGGAGCCAAGTGATATAGAAACCATATGTGAGGGATTTGGGATACGTGAGAGAGCCGGGCAGGCCAGCGTGGGGACGTGGGGCTGCTGGCACGGGTGGTGCGAGGCAGCGAGGTTCCCCCAAAAATCCCCATCCTGGGTGGGGAAGGTGGTTTTGCTGCTCCCCGAGGGGACGGGAAGCCATGGGGTGGCGGTGAGGGGGTGTCCCGGCAGCCAAGCCTGTAAGGACACGTTGGGGACGAGCCTGAAGAGCTGGGTTGAGAAAGTTCCACGTTGTTTTAGGCTCTGGTTGTGTTCACCTCCTGCTCCCTCCCCGTGCAAGCTGGTGACGCATGGAGGGGTTTTTGGGGGGGTCTCTGCTCACCAAAAACACTGTGAACATCCCAAAGGGGCTTTGCGGGAGCCACTGCCACACCGCTGTCACTTGTCCCTCCCGTTTGTGCCACAACAAGCCAGCATCCTCCCTCCAAGGTGGAGGGGACACCCTGCAAGCAGAGGGCCACTGGCCGTGGTGGCAATGGGGACAAAGTCCGAGCTACGGTGGTGCCAGTGGGGAGGACGCGGTGCCAGCAGGACACCGGTTTCAAGGGCAGGCACTGGCCACGGGGACATGATGACCCCATCGTCATCCCCATCGGGCGGAGAGGAACGGGGACGGGACAACCCCTCCCAGCACCCAAAAAACAACGGGCTGTTCGGGACCTGCGCACCGAGCTCTTCCTCAACCCGCAGCCAGGAGATAACTCAGCCCTCCGCTGTTGTTTGACGTTTTGTGCGCTGTGTTTTCTTTCGGGTTCTTGGAACGGTGACGTAACCCCCGGGGCTGAAGCTTTAGACAAACAAGGTTTTACATTGAGACCCGAGCCAACCCCTGAGGAATCCTGTCCTGATGCTACAGGCGTGTCACAGTTTGGTCATTGTCTCTGTGGGGTCCCTCTGTCCCCCTCGCCAGGGATGCAGGAGCTGCTCAGCATCCTTTACACCAGCAACCAGGGGAGGGGGGTACCCGTGGGTCTGACCTCTCCTGCATCACCAGGATTTTGGGATGAACCCGGCCTTGGACTCCATCAAGGTTGTGAACCATGTGGAAGAACAAAATAGCAAAGATAACCCGTGGGAAGAGGCCGGGGCGCGAACACCATGTTCTGGTGAGCAGGCAAAAGCAAACAGAGCGGCGGGGAAGCCTTGGCAGGGGAGGGCGACAGATAAACAGGGCGAGATCGTGTTCCAGGTCAGTCTGGGGCAACTGAGCCACCGTGTGCGGTGCCGGATGGGAAGGACCCTCGTCCCCGCGTGGTTCCCGCTGGTTGTTGAAGCGGCACCGGGCAGGACGGGCTCCGGTGGCTCCAGCAGGACCAGCAGCATCCCCTGCCCCGGAGCAAAGGCTCAGCTCAGCCTTTCCTCGCCAGCTTAGCAGCTCTGGCCCAGCTGCTGCGAGTCCACGTGTGATGTGGAGCCATGAGCATCACTCCCGGTGCAAGGGGAGGGTTTGGAGCATGCGAGGGAGCTGGGAGCAAACTGCTCTGCCCCAACCAGGGACACAGGATGGAGGAGAGCGGTTTAATAGGTGCATCCCGGCCTCAGGGCCGAGCTGCCGGGTCGTAAAGCCACAAAGTCACCGGGGCAGCATCCCAGAGGCTCGGCAGAAGCCGGTAAATATGTGAGGAATGCTCCTCGCGCCGCCCCTCGCCCCCGCACGCCAGCCCAGCTGCGCCCGCGGCGAAGCAAAACACACCGGGGCTGCAGTGAGAGGAGCGGGGACCCCGCTCGGATGGGGCTGGGGGGTCCCCGTGGCCTCGGGGGTCTGTTCTGCAACCGTGGAAGGATGCAGAGCATCCCAGGGCTGTTGGGATGGGGGGCAGCCCCCCACTGCCACCTCCAGCTGAGGTCCCCGCGGAGACCCCAGGGACAGGACGCAGGACACAGAGGAGTTGAGCTGGACCCCGTCCTCCCCCCGGCAGCGGCGCAGCCCCTCTCCCGGTGCCCCTCGGCGTGCGAGGGAGCAGCCAGGCTGTAAACGCCGGGGCGAGGAATATTTGCTTTCCCAGAGCACCTTCCGAGCGGTGCAGCAGGCACAAAGCAGGAATTCAAACCTCGGCAGCCAGGCTGGGAGCCAGGTCAGATCACAGCCCCACTGCAGCCAGGGGGGAAACTGAGGCACGGGGGGACAGAGACGGTCAGCACCAAGGGAAAAGCCCCTGAAGAGCCACTCGTGGCACAGAGACGCTGTCCCTCCTTGTCCCAGCCGGTGCTTTTGCAAGATCTGAGGCCGCACCAGCACCGCGCACCCTCTTGCCCACATCCCTGCCCAGGGTGCAGGCAGAAAGCACAATACAGGCAGCCGGGGAAGGTAGAGATGCTGAAGTATGATGTCTAAGGCACAGTGATGATCCCTGTCCCCAGTTCCCCTCCTGTCCCCCCTGTGCACCCCTCCGTGACATCCCACTCAGAAGCATCACCCATCTCCACTTCCCTGGGCATCCAATTCCCCTCCCCAGCCCTGGGAACCGGGGTACGAGCCCTTTGCCGGGCGATGCTGCAGCGTAGCGTGAAATAATCCCCGTGGAGCCCGGCCTCTAATAAACACAGCCCCTGGCAGCAAACGGCTTCCAGCTAATTAACGTCCGGGAGCAGATCGAGGGATGAGGAGGGATGGTTTGATCACTCCAGGGGAGGATTTTGCCTTCTGCTCCTCTTCCGTGACAGCAAATGGAGGAGAAAGCCTCCTCCAGGGCTCGGTGCAGAGGATGCCAGAGCTCAGGCATGTCAGAGCCCCCAGGATGGAGCGGGGGCAGAGCTGGGGGGCTGTGTGGGGGTAACGGGGCTCTCCCTGCCTCCCCAATGCAGGAAAACACAGCCCGGGCCAGCGGCACCGGTCGCTGCTGAAAGGGAGAGCAGATGGAAAGGAAAATATTTGCAAACGGCTCTGCCAAGGGGACCGGGGGGTTTGTTGTTAAAGTCCCCTGCGAGGAGGGGAGCCCAGAGGGGGCCGGACCCATTGGGGATGGGGACACTGCCCGACACCCGGCTCAGCACACGTGGGGTGTCACAGCAGGACAGGACCCTGGCAGCGTCCCTGTGTTCATCCCTGGCACTCGGTGCCGGCTCTGCCAAGGATCACCCGCTCCCAAGGGCTCCCAGACCTTTGTGTATCTGCCCCAGAGCTCTGGCTGCAAACATTTCCCCCCCCGCCATGCTTTTATTGCTCAATCCTCTCCCCACCAGCCCTCCCCAGGCATGGATTAACTCCTTCCAAAGTTTACTTGCAGTTCCCTGGCTGGGCTGCATAAACCCTCCTGCAGCTTGAGGGATGGGGGGGATTTTTCTCACTGCCTTTTGCATACGTTCAAAGCGGGCTTTGCCATGCAAAGTGCCCCCGGACAGATGGGACAACATGGGACACTTGGTCTCCACAGCTCAGGAGGATGCAGGGAAATCCAGGGAGATGCAGGGACATCCAGAAGGATAGAGTGGGATGCAAGGGGTGCAGTAGGATGCAGGGGGTGCAGCAGGGTGCAATAGGATGCAGTGGGATGCAATAGGATGTAGTGGGATGCAGCAGGATGCAGGGAGTGCAGTGGGATGCAGGGAGTGCAATAGGATGCAGCAGGATGCAGGGGGTGCAGCGGGATGCAATAGGATGAAATGAGATGCAGTGGGATGAAGTGGGATGCAGTGGGATGCAGTGGGTGCAGCAAAATGCAGTGGGATGCAATAGGATGCAGTGAGATGCAGCAGGATACAACTTTCCCTCCCTGCCACGATGCCAGAGACCTCCAGCAAGCCTGCGGGTGACCAGAAGAGCATGTTCTCGCCCAGAAAACACTCTCCACAGCACAGCCAAGACAAAAAGTTTGGGGAAAATCACCCGTGGGCCATCCTCTTTCCTTTCCCCATATCCCCCCCAGCTGCTTTGTTCTCTCCGGGTCCAGCCGCAGCTCCCCAAGGCCGCCCCATCCCATGTGTTTCCCAGCCCCGGATAAAGCCTCAGGAAACGCCGTCACCCCCCTGGCTGCGACCCGCCGGCGTGAATCAGCCGCTGAAGGGTTTCCCAGGAGCCGGGAGGGGAGGGCAGCGACGGCGGGCGGGCGAGCGAGCCCCCCGACCCCGCCATGGCACCCCCGGCCCCGCCGGAGCACGCTGCCGCGCCGAACGGGTGATTACACAAAGATAAAGCAGATCCCGGGATCGGGCTGGGATTTCCAAGGTTCCTGCGCCGTCCCGAGCCCTGAACCGCAGGCCTCCCGCCGGCCCCGGCTCGGCGGGTGCATTTTTTTTTGCCCTGCATGAATAAGTGACATATAACGGCTGGAAAATATTTTTGGGCAGCCTGACAAGTGTGACTGCAACCAGTAGCCTCCGCTTGACTACGCCTGGAAAGTGTAATCTAGGTGAAACCCAGGCAGCCGGAGCCAGAGCTCCAGCACGGCTGGGAAGCTCATACACCCGGGGAAGGGGGATCAGGCCCCCCAGCCCCATCCATGCATGCGATGCGCCCCACGGCTCTGCCATCACCCCATGGATAGATGCTGAGCTCCCACAGATAGCAGAGCAGCGCACCCCCATATCCCCCTTCCTACGAGTGTGTGCAGCAGGGTGACAGCAAACCCAGGGGTGACAGAAGCACGTCCGCCCCACGCTTAAGCCAGGCACCCCCAAAAGCGGCCGTGGAGCCGCACGCGGGGAGCAAAGTTTGCTGCACCCAGGGGTCCCAGCTCCCGCAGCCGAATTGCTCAGCAACCCCCCAGCTCCAAGAGCAAACGCTGAGGCTGGAGTTGTTTGCTTAGAAGCACTAAGTAAGTTCTGCAAACACCACGAGCCCCATCCGAGCTGCTCCCAAGCACGGATGCCCTTTTGCGGATGGAAACACAACCGGGATCCGCGCCGGCGGTGCCCTGCTCACCGCCGGGCACCGGGACATCCTGCTGACCGGGTAAAGGGAAACCGGGGCCACGGCGAATTCCTCCCTCGGGAGGCTGGTCCAAGGGCCGGATCTCCCAGAGATCCCGTTTTTTGGCATCCTTGGAAGAGACGCGGCGGCACGGGCGGCTCTGCCGAGACGGGGATGGCCCGTTGGCACCGACGGGTGGTGGCATCACCGGGGTGGCCGCGGGCAACCGTCCTGAGCGGGCAGGCGGCCTCAGGATACCTCTGGCATGAGTTGTGCGGAAGAACCCAAATTCCCGGCGTTTTCCCTCCCCGTGGCCGCGCTGGCGGCGAGGCCTCAGCACTCAGCTGTTTCCGGGGCAAGGCGGGGGGGGACTTGCCACCCCAAAACAAAAGCAAGCCACCGTGTGGCTCAGGGGGATGGCATGGGGGGGTGCGGCCACTGAGCAGCCCCCACTGCTGGATCTCAGCATCCTGGTCCTATAGATCCCAAGTGGGGTGCGTGGCAGGGCCTGATCCCCCCCCACCCCCAGTTCTGGGGAAAAGCTGCCGTAATTGCATTAGTCACATAAGGATCTTGTAAAGACAGGCGGGGAATGGGGGGGAAACAACCGCCTTGCCAGCCCTGGGACCCGCCGGGGGTCTCGGGATGTGTGGGAGCAGGGTGAAGAGGGGGGATGGTTGGCAAAGCCTCCCCTAATTAGTTGGGTTCGTCTCTCCCATGTGGCTGGATGGAGCAGGAGCGGAGCGGAGGCTCCAGCCGGCTCTGCCCGGACAGTTTTGCAAGCCTAGCTGTTTCAGCCCGGGAGGGCAGGAAGGGAAGGATTTTTGGCCAGAAAAAAGCCCTCATGTAGACAGAGTTATATCAACAGACGCCTTCCAGTGCAGACAATGCCATTAAAGAGAAACGTGATCCTCCAGCCAGCACCCACCAGACCCAAGCCCTCCGTGCTCAGCCATGGGTGTCCCTCCCGTGCCTCAGTTTCCCCCCTCCCCCCAAATTCTGCTGTCCCCTTTGTTTCGCTTTGGGACACGGAGACACCCCCCCCGCAGCGCCCAGCTGGCTCCCAGCTCTTCCAAAATCGGCAGAATTGCTCAGCAACCCCCTGACCCAGCACAGAGAGACCCCAGCCCATGGCAAAGCCTGGCCCGGCTGTCCCGGGACGCTGCAGCCCCGGGGAGGGGGGCAAAGAGCTTTCGCTGTCTGAGGTTTGGGAGAGAAGGAGAAAGCCGGGGGGGGCACAGAGCGTGGGTCCGGCTGGGGGGTGGGCTGGGGTGGGGGCTGCCCACCGCCTTTGACAGCTGCTAGTGCGGGCAAAGCTGGGGACAGAAAGCGGGGCGCTGGGCCAGCCCCCCCCGAGCCGCTCTCCACCCTAAGTACAACCAGATGCATCCCCGAGCGGGGCCGGACGCTGTGTGTGTGTGTGTGTATGTGTATGTGTCCCCCCTTTCCCCCCCAAAATAAACCCGGCAGCGGGGAGCGCCGGGACCGGCGCGGGAGCCAAGTTTCCCCTTTGCAAAAGCTCCGAAGTGTGGAGTTGTGCGGGGCAAACTCACCCTCGCTAAGCACAATTTGCTCACACTCACTTACTCACACTCACTCACTTACTCACACTCACTCACACCCCCCCACCGCTCTCCCCTTTGTTCGCCCGCCCGGCCCGGCCGTTCCCCCCGCTCCCCGGGGCTCCGCATCCCCCCGGCTCCTACCGGCTTTGCAGGGGTCCTTGTAGTCCAGGGGCTCCGCGTCCTCCTCCTCCTCCTCCTCCAGCACGTCGGAGTAGTCGGGGAGGCGCAGGGCCCGGGGCAGGAGCAGGCAGGGCAGCAGGCAGGGCAGCAGGCAGAGCAGCCCGCAGCTCCGCAGCCCGGCCATGGCTCCGCGGGCAGCGGGCGGGCAGGGGAGGGCCGGCGGCTCTTTTTTTTTTTTCCCTTCTTTCCTTCCCTTCTTCGCTCCCCCTTTTTTTTTTTTTCCCTCACTCTCTCTTTTTTTTTTCCTTTTTTCCTTTTTTTTTTTTTTTTTTTTTTTTTTTAGGGAAATGAGATCTGGCGGGGGCGGGTTCAGGCGCGGAGCTCGGCCCCTGCAGCCCCGGGCTCAGGGCTGGGAGCGGGGCCAGCGCCGGGGGGGGGCGGCGGCGTGGCTGAGTTGTTACGGAGGACCCTGCCCCCCCCCGGGCCCGCTCCTGCTCCCGGCCGTACCCTCCTCCTCGTCCCGGGCTGCACCCTCTGGTCTTGTCCCGTATCCTCCAGTATCAATCCTGGCCCCCTTATGCCTGTCCAGTATCCGCCAGGGCCAATTCTGCCCCCATCATCCCCATCAGGTACCCCACAGTACCAATCCTGCCCCATTATCCCCGTCCATTACCCCTCAGTACCAATCTGGCCACATTATCCCCGTTCAGAATCCCCCAGTACCACTCCTGCCCCCCATCTCTGTCCATTACCCCCCAGTACCAGTCCTGCCCCTCATACCCATCCATTACCCCCCCAGTACCAATCCTGCCCCCCCAACCCCATCCATTACACCCCAGTACCAATCCTGCCCCCACATCCCCGTCTGGTATCCCCCAGCATTAATCCTACCCATCCCGTACCCCTCAACCTCAGTCCTGCACCCCCTCCTGAGCACCCCAGCCCTGCACCCCACAACCTCCACTCCTGCACCCCGTGGTCCCAGCCCTGCACCCCACAGCCCACATCCCCCAGTCCTACACACCCTCCCGCACCCCATTGTCCCGCTCTTGCACCCCACATCCCCGTCCCGCATCCCCCAGTGCTGTGCCACATATCTCCTGGTCCTGCAATGGGATGAGCACCCCAGGATCAGGATGAGCACCCCAGCGTGCCCAGGCAGCCAGGTAGGGAAGAGGCAGCTGCCAGCCCTGGCTGGGCCACGTGGCTGCGTGTGCAAGTGTGTGTGTGCACACATGTGCAAGAGTGTGTTCACACATGCGTGTGCCCGAGATCTCCAAGTGACGCCTGCTGTCACAGCTCCAAGGACGTCACCCCACTCACTGCCATCTGCCACCTCCCAGATGCCCACCCTGGGGGGCTGGTGCAGGGGGTCGGGGTGCCTGCGTCCCCCCGTGAGCCCCGGGAGAGAAATGGGGTCCAACCACCCTCTCGCCACTAGATAGAGCTCCAAGTTCAGCCTGGCTTTGCCCTTCTCCCTTGCACCCTTGTCTGTCCCTTGTCCCCTTGGCATGTCCCTTGTCCCCTTGGCATGTCCCTCCCGCACATCCCAGCCCCAGCAGGAGTGACGGGGGGCTGAGCGGGGTCCCCCTGCCTGCTCTTGCTGCTTCCAAACACACCCCCATTGTCTTATAATATTCTCACAACTTACATTAACATTATTATATTCATTTTTTAAGTGCTCGGTGTTATTGCACACAACTGCTGCCTTGGGGACTCACTGGATGCACACAGGCATCCGGGCTTCGCTCCCTCCCCTGCCCACTGACCCCCCCCAAAAAAAAACCCTTTGCCTTTTGCTTTCAGGGACCTCCTGCGTTCAGGGCCTGGCTCGTTCCAGGCACAGCAGATTGTGGGGAAACCGCCTTTGTGCCTTATCTCGGGCCGTTATTTTCCTCCCCCAGCAGCAGATCATCTCGGGATGTGTTTTGCCATTTAGCCCAGCGTTGCAAAACCTCCATCCAGTAAACCTTTCCCCTTCAAGCAAACAAATAAACTCCTGAAAACGACTCTCGCTTGGCTTCCGCACGCCATCCCCAACCTACACGCTGCAGCCTGGGGATGGGAACGTGGGGAGCGACCGCCCAAACTCATCTCCAACCTCTAGCTGGTCTCCCGAGAAAACAAACAGATCCCTCGTGAAAAACAAGCCAGGCTTTGAAATACTTTCTGTTTCCATCCCTCTGCTGGGAAGGATGTTTGAGGGCTGAGTCCCCGGGTGATGTCAATCCATTATGTCAGGGTCTGGCTGCTGGTTTCCAGCCCTGATATCACCCCTTTCCCAGGGAGCACCCTGGGGACACGCAGGTTTTTCCCCACTTCCCTCCCCACATCAGCCTGGCTTTCCCAGGACCAGCTCCTTTGCAGATGTGGCTTTTCCAAGCTGCACAATCTCCCTCCACCATCCATGGGCTCCTGCGCCATGAGCTCCTCGCACCGTTCCGGGATGCCATGGGCAACCGTGGCTTGTGGCCCATGGCAAGCAGCTGCCTGCTCCTGCACAGCCAGCCCCACGGAGCCAGGGAGCCTCTTCCCCGGCTGTCGTGTTGGAGATCTGGTTGTTTTTTTGAGCCCTGGAATAAATAAACCCCCGAACTCGCATCCTCCCATGCAGGTGACCGGCTCGCTCAGCTGCTCTGTGTGCCACGGACTCCGCACCGGCGACGGCACAGGATCACCAAATCCTCTTTACCGACACCTCCAATGCTTCTTCTCCTGCCCCTGGGGGCGACCCCCCTCACCCGGCACAGTGAGTGAGCATCATCAGGACTGTCCCTTGTGTCCCCATCCTTCTGTGACACGAGCTGGGGGTTGCACGTCCTCTTCCTAGCAAGGGGTTTTGTTCCTCCACCATGCACTGTGGGGGGGTTGCTCTGATTTCTCCTCCCAAGACCCCCCCGACCCTGCACCCTGGTCATGGACCCAGCAGCGCCTGCACCCCCTTTTCTGCGATGTGGCACCGCTGGTGGGACACAGCCCAGGCCAACACTTCTGATAGGGGGGCAATGCCCACCACTTGAGAGCTGGGAGCAGCGTGAAGTCACCTGCATGTCCCCCCCTGTCCCCAGCACTGCCAATGCCTCTGCCTGCACCCCATCCGCGCGCCCCTGCTCCCCCCAGGATGCAGCGCCCACCCCCTGCAAACCTGCGCGGGCTGCGGAAACCAGGCCACTTGAATTATTGCACAAGGACCTGGGGGTCCTGCCAAGTTTCTGGCAGCTCGTCGTCAGCTGCTTCATCGCGGGGGGGGGTTACGTTGAGCCGATTGCGGGGGCGCTGAGCCCTTGCAAAACCCTGCGCACCGCCTGCCGCCCGCTGCTGCGGGAGGATGTTGGTCCATAAAAACCACCTTTCCCATAAAAAACACCCCGCGTTGTGTGTTCACCGGTGCAACTGGGCTGGGGAAAGGCGAGGATTTTTGGGGGGGGTGCTCCGGAGCTGCAGGAGGCCCTGGATGGACGCCCTGAACCTGCAGCTGTGCTGTCCCCATGGGGAGCAGCTTCCCCGGCTGCCAGGAGCGGGGGCTGGATCGGGGGGGGTGGTGGGATGCTCGTGGTCCCCACCCCGGGATGGTGGGAGGCAGCTGTGCTGCTGGTGGGGCCTGTCCTGGGGGGGCTGCGCTGCTCCACGCTCCCCCTCTCTGCCCTGGGTGCTCGGCCCTGGGCCAACATCGCAGTCCTAATAACGTCTGATCCTAGTAACACCAGCATCCCCGTCCTGTTTATCCTGGTCCTAATGACACCAGCATCCCAATCCTAATTATCCTGGTCCTAATGATGCCAGCATCCCAGTCCTAATGATCTCGATCCTAATGATACCAGCATCCCAGTCCTAATTATCCCAGTCCTAATGATCCTGATCCGAATAACACCAGCATCCACGTCCTAGTTATCCTGGTCCTAATAACACCAGCATCCCAATCCTAATTATCCTGGTCCTAATGATGCCAGCATCCCAGCCCTAATGATCTCGATCCTAATAATACCAGCATCCCAGTCCTAATTATTCCAGCCCTAATAACACCAGCATCCCAGTCTTAATGATCCTGATCCTAATGATACCAGCATCCTGGTCCTATTAATGTCAGTCCTAATAACGCTAGCATCCCAGTCTTCATAATCCCGGTCCTGGTAACACCGGCATCCGAGTTCTAAGAATCTCAGTCCTAATAAAGCCTGATCCCAATAACACCAGCATCCCAGTCCTAATAATCCTGGTCCCAGTAACACCAGCATCCTGGTCATAACAATGCCTGATGTAATAACACCTGATCCTAATAAACCAGCATCCCAGTCCTAGTAATCCCAGTCCTTGGGCAGCAGCCGGTGGCCGTGGCTGCCTCTGACATGGGTTGTCACCAGGAATAGCTCCAAGACCTGGTTCTTCCCCTTCTCCTTTATTCAGTTGTGCAGGGCACAGATCCATTTTCCAGGATAGATCCATTTTCCAGAACAGCCGTGGCTCTGGCAGGAGGAAAGGGGCAGTTTGGGTCAGTCCTATGCCTTGGTGCCAAGAGATGCTCAGGGGGTTCCTCCCGCATGTCCCCAAGCTGTGGCTGCGGCACAAATTCACCTAAAAGCTGCTCAGAGCCCCTAAAATCATTTCCAAGGCAAAGGAAGCCGAGAGCGAGGAACGAAGAACTGGAACGGAGAATTTTGTTTCTTTAAATGTCATGTGTTTTTTTTTTTTTAAGCTCATTTTTGCACTTCAGTTTGGCGAAGCTGAGAAGACTTAAGTGACAAACCAGCTGTCCCCCCGGCGCAGCGCGGCGCTCGCCCAAGCAGCCACCCACCCACCGCCTCCAGCGCCCCGGCACCGGCTCGCAGCAGGGACGATGCAAAACAGAGCCCCCCAGTGCCAAATCCCCACCCTGCAACCCCCAACTCAGCCCCGCGACCCCAAAATTGGGGTGGGTTGGGGGCTGCTGGCCAGGGCGGCTGTGGAGATATCGGTGATGCTGCTGGAGGGGACGCGGCAATGCTGTGGATTTTGGGGGTGCTGCGAGGCAAGCTTGGCACTTTGAGGGTGCTGATGGGTGGGTGGGGGTCCCTGCTGCCCCTCTGTTCGCCCCCTATGTGCGGCAGGACCCTTTGTACCCCCCCAGCAAGGCTAAGCCCAGTAGATGGGGACGATGCTGCAGAGGATGCTGGCGGTGGTACCCAGGAGGGAGCGATCGGCCAGGGGCAAAGCGAGTTTCTCTTCAACCTGGGAAGGGGAGAAAAGGGAAAATGAGGCAGAAGCATGATGCTGCACCCCAGTTCTTCATTGTGGGGGGTGCACAAGGTGCTGTGTGCCCCCCATGCCCCATTCTGCCCCAGCCGGTGCCCACCTGCCGGCGCTGGAAGGTCTCAGCAATGGTATCCAGCCCCGGGATGTTGTCTTTGTCCATGCGGGTGATGTAGCAGGCGCGGTGGAGCTGGGATCTGTAGCTCACCAGCAGCTGTTTGCAGACAGACACACACCAGCTCAGCCCCATCCACCCCCTCCCCGTCCCCCCGGCTTTTGCAGGGCTCCCCGCTTACATTCTTGTAGTCATAGATGACCGTGGCCGGGTTTCCATCCCCGCTATCCAGGTAGAAAGTGGCCGCATTCTCTTCCCACGCTGGTCCCCTCATCATCCCCATCCACAGGACCTGGAGGGGACACACAGGGGGAGCTCAGCGCCTGCAGCACCCCCTCCCCGGGGACAACGGGGGGTCCCTACTTACGGCATCGGCGTGTCGCTGGTCGGCGCGCAGCCACATCAGCAGGGCGCCGGCGATGATGACCACCAGCAGGACCACCACCACCACCGTGATGAGGAGGCACTTGAGGTGGTGGGTGCAGCCCAGGAGCTTGCGGGGCAGGTAGCAGAGCAGGCGGGGGACGAAGCAGAGCGACCGCTTGACGCAGCTGCCACAGCCGCCGCAGCCGTGGCAACCGCAGCAACTGGGGCATTTGCAGCAGCGGGGCAAGCAGCATTTGGAGCAGCAAAGGGCGCAGGGCCAGCAGCAGCATCCTGGCTTGCAGCAGCCTTTATCTGGGTCCTACGGGCATGCAAAAAGCAGAGAGACAGGGTGAGGGTGGGAGTTTGGGGATGCAGAGCGGCTGGGGATGGGTTTGCCCCTGGTACCCCGGAGCTCTGGGGATGCAGCATCCCGCTCCATCACACCTGTACCGGTGCCTCGCTGGGGTAAACTGGGCGAAACCTTGTGCTGAGCATCTCTGCTTGGCACGGGGACATCCCCAGTGTGACCGTGTCACCCTACTGCATGTCACAGGGACTCACCAGCGGCTCTTCAACCACCACCTGCTTCACGCTGCTCTCCATGGCTTCCTCCTCCTCCTCCTCGCAGCCCAGGTTGCCCTGCAGCACCCGGAGCAAGAGGGTTTTATACCAGGGTGCTGGGGCGGGGAGTGGGGTGTCACCTGTGAAGGGGTTGGTGGCCTCAGGGTGCGATGCGGCTCTGGCGATCAATCCACTTCACTTCTGTTTGCCAACCGCTGCGCTCCCCTGAGAACCCGCTGGCCAAGAGGCTCTGAGGACACTTGTCCCCAAGCACGGGGACCTCTTCGCTGGCCCGGAGCATGGTGTTGGGGCCAAAGCAAACCCTCGAGCTGCTCTCCAGGCTTGAGCATCCGGCGATGGCCACAGGCAAGGCGAGACCTGGCTTGGTGCCCGTGTCCCTTCGCAGGCTCGAGCACCTGGATTTGCTCAAAGTGGGCGAAGAGCAAACAGGACATCAAAGCTTTCCCACAAACCGCAAAACTGGGGTGGCAGCGGGGTGACCATGGGGTGGGGACACGTCCCGGTGGCTCTGTCACCACGTCCTGAGGATGCTCGGGCGCTGCCGGGGTTCGTGTTGCTGGTGGGGGGTTTTTTGGGGTTGGCAGCAGTGCACACAGTGCAAATTTGCTCAAGGTGCGGGGGGTCCCAGCTCCGGCGTGTCACCTGGTGGGGACAATCAGCAGGACAGGGTGACACCGCCTCGGTCTTACCTGGACAAGTAACCACTTGTTCACTGGGGTGACACAGGGACAGGCTGGAGATTTGGGGGCACAGAGCTGCTGGCCTCATGGTGACAAGTGACAACTTGTGCTTTCCCTCCTGTTCCCAGCAAAGTGTCACCTCCAAGAGCTGTGACCCTGCTTGCTGCCTGTGGCGGTGGCTTTGGGGACAACCCCAAGTTAGCGCCTGTTGGAAGGTTAATTCACGCTGCTGCTGTGCTCCTGGGGGCTGGATTTGGTCCCCCCGAGGTCTGTTTTCTCCCACCCAGCCCTGTCGAGCCCCCATTCTTGGGTGCAGCATTTGGAGGACCCCCCTGGCTGCTTTGGAGCGGAGGAGATGGAGCTGCTGGGAGTGAGGGACATATGGGGGATAGAGGGGAGAAGGGAGAGGACAAGGATGGGGACGTGTCCTAGAGGGGTGGCCCAGGCCCTGACTGGGTGCACTGGGGTGCAGGGGGTCCCCTTGACATCTCATTCTCCCTCTGAATGCAGGAAGGGACATGGGGGTGACACTGGCCGTGCAGCCCCACAGCCTGGTGTGCACTGTGTGCTGCTGTGGGTGCTCCTCAGCCGGGGCTTGTCCTGAGCCCACCAACACAAGGGACACCTCTGTCCCCGGGGGACATCCCTGGGGCACCGTGTCACCTCGCCCTGGCACCCCATTTGGCCAGCATGGGGGGAAGGACAAAAGCAGCACTCGGAGGGAAGGACAAGAGCAGCACTCGGAGGTGGGGGCACAAGTTTTATTCTGCAGACAGAGGTGCGAATCCCAAAGCAAATCCCAGGTTTTTATTGCAAGTGCCGTGGGAAAACTGCGGTGCTGAGCGGCTGTGGATGGTGAGCCATGGAGGAGGAGAGATGCCCGGCAACACCAGGAGCATGGGGACAGTGACATCCCCACTTCCATGTCCCGTGGGGACAGTGCCATCCCCGCCCCGCTGTCCCGTCCCCCCAGCTGGTGCTATGCCCAGAACACTGGCACGGTGCTGCAGAGGATGTTGACGGTGGTGCCCAGCAGGGAGCGGTCGGCCAGCGGGATGTCATTGTCCCCAACCTCCTCCACCTCAGCCTGTGGGAGAGAGAACGGGGGGGGTGCCGCCCTTGGCCATGGCAGCGTCCCCTCCAGCTTGCCACCAGCCCCCTCTGCCCATGACACAGGGACACTCAGATGTCCAGCACCCACCTGCCGACGCTGGAAGGTCTCGGTGACAGCGTCCAACCCCGGGATGTTGTCCTTGTCCATGCGGGTGACGTAGCAGACACGGTGACGCCAGGACCTGTAGCCGACCAGCAGCTGCTTGCAAGCAGACCCGGGTCAGCTCATCCTTGTCCCCTCTGCCACCACCCCCACGCTGTGCCCTGTCCCCGCACACCTTTCCATAGTCGTACACCACCATGGCGGAGGTGTTGAGCCCGTCCCGCACGACGAATGTCCCTGTCCTCTCCTTCTTGCTCATGGAGAGCTGCTGGGGGGTCCCATCGCCATCCCCACCGTGGATGGTCATCCGCAAGACCTGCCATGCAGTGGGGGGGTCAGGCAGCTTTGTGGGGTCTAAACCCCATCCCCGCAAAGCACCAGTGGCCGGTGTTATTCCCAAATGTGTCACCAGAGCCGGCGACACCGCCACTCCGTTCCCACCTCACCGTTTCGGCGTGCGTCTCGGTGATGTGCAGCCCCAGGAGGAGGAAGGCGACGATGACCACCACCAGGACCACCACCACCACCACCACGATCAGGAGGCACTTGAGCTGGTGGGGGATGCAGGGCAGGCGGTGGGAGGCCGTGTAGCTCTGGGGGGGACACAAGGGAGCACGCACCTGAGCCGCCGGCGTGGGGTCACGGATGGCACCGGGTGCTCAGCCCCATGGGCTGGGTGGTGGGTGCTCCTTACCGGAGGCGCCTCCTCCAGCAGCGGCTCCTTGGAGCTGCCGTCCATCGCTCCCTCGCTCTGGGGCTCCTGTCCCTTTGCCAGATGGAGTCGGGGGGATTTATAGGTCTCCGGGGGCGGTAGGGTGGAGGCCACCCCAGCTGCCAAAGTGCCACTTGTGCTGTTTGCTGAGCAGGGAGAGGAGCTGAGGAAGGGGCGTGAAGCCTCCGAGAGCCTTTTCCCGGCATTTGGGCGGCGGTGTGGGGGGGTCAAGGCAAACAGAGCGTGCCCCCCTCCGCACTCAACCCCTGAGCACTGGGGTGCTGCACCCCTGGTTCCTGCAGCCTTGTGCGTGGGCAGCTGCGTGTGTGCCCCCCCCGGCGTGGGGAAGGAGCTGGCTGGGCTCATTGTTGGCGGGGAGCACCGTGCCTGGGACGGGATGGAGGGGACAGACGGGTGGCCGGTGCCAGGGCAGCTGGTGCAGGCGGCACTGCAGCAACAACGGGGCGGCAGAACCGCGGTGGCATCACCCCAGCGGGTACCCTCCTGCCCCCCATCCCTGAGCACCCCCCAGCAGCCAGCTCCCCCCCAAGTGCATCCCCCCGTTTTCACACCTGCAGAGCGGGCCAGGACCCGCGTCCCCTGGGATGCTGGTGCTGTCACTCAGCCGCATCCCTCCCTCCTTCGCTCCCTCCTCCCCGCAGCACAGGAGCATGGTGCGCCGCAGAGCAGCGCCTCGCGTTCCGCCAGCCTCCGGCACCGCTTCCCCGCCGCGCTGAAACCGCAGCGGGAGGAAGAAAAGAGAAGGAAGAAGGAAAAATAGAATAAAAGTCTTTGCCGCAGCTCCTGGGCACAGAGAGACCAGCTGCGGGGGACAGAGCAGGGCTAGGCCAGGGATGGAGCTGCAGCGCGGGAGGAGGATGCCGAGGGACCAGCTCTCCGCTCTCCTCCTCCTCCTTGCCTTGGCCTGGTTCTGGCTGCCAGCGGGGGGTCGCAGGCCCCCCCGGCCACCTCCTTGCCCCCCGAGCTGCTCCTGCACCCGGGACACAGCTTTCTGCGTGGATTCCAAGGCTGTGCCCAAGAATCTGCCCCCCGAGATCATCTCGCTGTGAGTACCCCGGCAGCGGGATGGCTGTGGGGACAAGGACCAGGTTGCATCCCCGGGGTTCTGGATGCTGGTTGCTCTGGGGTGACAGAGCATCCCCTTTCTTTGTGCTACAAATGTGTGGGGAGGGTTTGGGCAGTGTGGGGGTCTCCTGGGGGACGGAGCGAGCTGGGGACACTCTGGACCGGTCCCCGTGTCCTGCAGCAGTGGCACCTGCAGCCATCCATCAGCCAGGGATGGAGCAGGGATGGAGCGGGGCTGCAGCCGCGCTGCCCGTCTGCCGTGACCTTGGGGACCAGAGCCCCAAGGGGACACAGCTGGCGGGTCCTGGTGCATGGCCCAGGGGACGCCTGAGCCTTGTATGGACGTGCGTGTGGTGGATGCATGTGGGTGCATGTGTGTGCATGCATGTGCATGTGTGTCCATGTATGTGCATGCATGTGCATGTGTATGCATGTGTGTGGATGTGTGTGCATTGCATGCATATGCATGTGTGTGCGTGCATGTGCATCTGTGTACATGTATGTGTGTGCATTTGCACCTCATCTGGGGGGGTCAGGGGACCTGGGTATCCCCCAGATGCCGCAGCAGGGTTGAGGACCTCGTCCCCTCCCTGTCACCCCCAGCGTGGGGCATTGCTGCTGGGGACGCTCCCCCATGCGCTGCCCCCCACCCAGCACCCCTCCCTGGTGAGGATGCTCTGGGTGACAGCAGGGACATTGCTGAAGGGCAGGGGGTGGTGGAGCCCCCCCGCTGCCGTCCCCTCTCCCGCACAGCCCTGAAGCCTCGTGTCGCCGGCAGGACGATGGTGAACGCAGCCTTCACGGAGCTCCGCGAGGCGGCTTTCGCCCACATCCCCTCGCTGCAGTTCCTGTACGTCCCCCACGCCGCTGGCCGAGCATCCTGGTGTCCCCCAGTGTCCCTTGTCCCCAGGGTGCTGACGCCACCCCTCTCTCTTTGCAGCCTGCTCAACTCCAACAAGTTCACGCTGATCGGGGATGACGCCTTCACCGGCCTCTCACATCTCCAGTACCTGTGCGTGGGATGGGGACACGGGGACGTGGGGGTGACATGGGGAGGGCAGGGGTATCAGCAGCTGTGCCACCATCCAGGTTCATCGAGAACAACGACATCCAGGCGCTTTCGAAAGCCACTTTCCGTGGGCTCAAGTCTCTGACCCACCTGTGAGTACCAGGGAGGTCCTGCGTTCCCTGGGGACACGGGATGGCTTTTGTCCCTTGGCTGTGGCTAGAGCTGTGTCGCCCCCAGGTCCTTGGCCAACAACAACCTGCAGACGCTGCCCCGGGATCTCTTCAAGCCACTGGACATCCTGAGCGACTTGTAAGGCTGTCAGAGCACCCGGGACACCGGGCTGGGGACAGGGTGTTGTTCTGGTGTTCCAGGTTTGGGGAGGGGGTGACTTGGTGACATCCTCGGCAGGGACCTCCGTGGCAACACACTGGCCTGCGACTGCAAAATCAAGTGGCTGGTGGAGTGGCTGGAGAGCACCAACACCACGGTCCCCGCCACCTTCTGCAGCAGCCCCGGGCAGTTCGAGGGCCAGCGCATCCGCGACCTGGCGCTGGGTGACTTTCAGTGCATCACCACGGGTGAGGGACCACAGACACCACCCAACCCATTCTGGGGTGTCCAGACCCTCATCACTACCTCTTCCCCCAGATTTCGTGGTGCACCAGGTGCTGCCCTTCCAGGCGGTGTCGGCTGAGCCCTTCACCTACGCCAGTGACCTGTACATCGCGCTGGCACAGCCCAGCGCCAGCTCCTGTGCCATCCTCAAGTGGGACTACGTGGAGCGCAAGCTGCGTGACTTTGACCGCATCCCCGGTAAGGCGTCCCCTCCCGGGTTGGGACCCCCATTTTGGGTGATTGGGAGCAATTCGGTGAGGGCACAGCCCCGGTGTGACGTGGTCCTGCCCGGCAGCTCACTCGGCCGTGCACTGCAAGCCCATCGTGGCGCAGGACCAGCTCTACGTGGTGGTGGCCCAGCTCTTCGGCGGTTCCTACATCTACCGCTGGGACACGGCCGTGGACAAGTTCATCAAGATCCAAGACATCGACAGCCAGAAGACCCGCAAGCCCAACGACATCGAGGCCTTCCAGATCGACGGCGACTGGTACTTCGTCATCGCCGACAGCTCCAAGGCAGGTTCCACCAGCCTCTACCGCCTCAACCAGAATGGCTTCTACTCCCACCAAGCCCTCCACGCTTGGCACCGCGACACCGACGTGGAATACGTGGAGAACGACGGCAAACCCCGCCTGATCATCTCCAGCAGCTCCCAAGCCCCCATCATCTACCAGTGGAACCGGGCGCAGAAGCAATTTGCGCCCCAGGGGGAGGTGGGGGAGATGTTGGATGTGCAGATGGTGAAGCACTTCAAGGTGAAGCGGGACCAGTTCCTCTGCCTCAGCCGCTACATCGGGGACTCCAAGGTGGTGCGGTGGGAAGGGCAGCGCTTCGTGGAGCTGCAGACGCTGCCGTCGCGCGGCTCCATGGTGATGCAGCCCTTCTCGGTGGACAGCCGGCGGTACCTGGCGCTGGGCAGCGACTTCTCCTTCACCCACGTCTACCTGTGGGAAGAGGAGAAGCAGAAGTTCGTCAAGTTCCAGGAGCTGTCGGTGCAGGCGCCACGGGCTTTCCGATACGTGCCGGCCGCCGACGTGCAGCTCCTCCTGGCTCCCAGCTTCAAGGCCAACACGCTGGTGTACCGGCACGTGGTGGTGGACCTCAGCCTTTAGCGGGGACGCAGAACCCGGGGCGCTCGCGGGTCCCCGAGGTGGCTCTCGGTTCCCCTGCCCGAGGACACGCATGCGCCCGCCAGCCCCTTCCTCCTGCCTGCAGCCCCCTCCTGGCCCCCCAAAATTCACCCACGCAGCTGCTGGGGGAAGTCACGGGCCTCAGTTTCCCCCTAGGACTTGTGGTTTCCCCATGAGCAGCACCCACAGCCACCCCTCCAGCAGCCCCGGGGATGTGGGCAGGGGGGTGGGACACCCCCAGCCCCACAGATCTGTGCCTTTGGGTGTCTGCTTTGTGGTGCTGGCAGGACTGGGGGGGCTGGGGGATTGTGGCAGGGGGGCTGGGGACATGGGAGCGGGGTGGCAGGCAGGGATGTGCACAGGCAGGGATAGGCTGCCAGGGATGGGTGGGGTGTTCCTGGCATACTGGGGTGCTCCCAGATTGATGGGGTGCTCCAAAGTGGATGGGTTGCCTGAGATGGATAGGATGCTCTGGGACAGTGGGATTTTCCAAGGTGGATATAGATGGGATGCCCTGGGGAGGGTGGGATGCTCCAGGCCAGTGGGATTCTCCAAGGAGGATGTGGACGCGATGCCCCAAAGCAGATGGGATACTCAAGGCTTGCAGGATGCTCCGAGGAGGATGCAGATGGGATGCCCTGAGGTGGATGGGATGCTTGAGGCCAGCAGAATACTCCAATGTGAATGTGGATGGGATGCCTGAGGTGGATGGGATGCTCTGAGGAGGATACAGATGGGATGCCCTGAGGAACGAGATGCTCCAGGCCAGCGGGATGCTCCAAAGAGGATGCAGATGGGATGCTCCAGGATGGCGGGTTGCTCCAAGGGGGTGCCATCACCCTCAGAAGCAGGGCTGACGTGTTCCAGTCCCCTCTGTGCACATCCAGCAGGTCCCTCTGCCCACGTCCCCTCGCTGCCGGGCAGGACCCAGCGTACCCAAGGTGTGTACCCCCCCCCGAAACGCCCCCCACAATAAACACACCGTGACACCCAGCCCTGCCTGTGTCTGCCCACGGTTGTTCTGTGTCACATCGCAGCTGGGGGTCCCACGGCCCCCCTTTCCTTGTACAAGGCCCAGCAAGCCCAGGAGGGGGAACACCCTTGTTTTAGGGTCCTCCATGCCCTATATGTGGCTTATCTTGTTCTTTTTTGCTGTAGTTGCCCACAGTGCGGGGGCGGGGAAGCAGGAGGTGTTTCCCCAGGGCGGGGAGTCCCAGCTGGATCCTATTGCACCCCAAACTGCACCAGCACCCGCGCAGCCGCCCGGCTGGTTTTCCAGGGGAGCATTTCCCTGTCCCCCAGCTATATTATTAGCACGTACGTGAAAAACCACCAATTAAACTCACAAATAAAGATCCTCTCATAGGTAACAGGTGCCCTGGGGGCACTGCCGGTTTTTTGGGAGCCGGGTTTGACCTGAAACTGCAGGACCTGAAGCTCCCGGCTGGGAAATGGCAGATTTTAAGGAGCAGCACAGAGGGGTGCTGGCACCCCAAAAGTGCTTGTGACTCGGGTGGGGGTGCCCTGGAGCACTGCTGGGGGTGCATGGCCAAGGGGGCTCTGAGCCTTGCACTGGTTCTGGGAAGAGAAAACAGCTTCTGTTTTCTCCCGAGCATCTTGCAGGGATCCACGCCCGCCGCAGAGCGCTGGCCCCGGTTCAGCAGCGCTCCTGAGCGGGCGCCTGAGGTTAATCGCACATGTAAACCCAAGCAAGGCGTGTCGGGGAGGGGATTTCGCAGAGGCTGAGGCTGAACCCCACTGAATCAACACGCCGGGGTGGTGTCAGCACGTCTGACTCCCTTGGCATGACCCGGCAGCACTCCCACCTCCGCCCAATGCCCCGTTTATCCGCAGCCTCCCTGTTCGCCCTCCCTGACCTCTCGCACCCCCGGTGTTGCTTTGGGGTGCTCAGTGCCTTGTGCTGCATGTGCACCCCAACCTGAGCATTAAAAAAAAAAACACCCAACAAAAAACCCAGCTAAACAAAAACCAACCAAACAATAAAACTAACAAACCAACCTCCAAATCAAACAAACAAAAAGAAGACCCTAACATCACACAAAAGGGTTCTCCCTCTAAAAAAAATCATTTAAAAACACGACTATTTTTGTAGGACCCCTTCGCTATGCTTGCGGGCCGCCGTTGCCCTTTTAAAGGCCGCCGTTGCCCTTTTAAGGCCCGCCGTTGCCGTTTGAAGAACGGGCGGTGGGGACCGTTGCGGCGCACGCGCGGGGCGCGCGGCTGCAACATTTAATTTGTTGCCTTAATTTCCGGCGAGGGGGGGTTTTTTGGGGGGGCACCTGAGGGGGGTACAAGGCGGATTTGCAAGCCCAGGGCTCCCCGGCACGGCCCGGGGGTGCGGGCCCGCCCGCATCATGGTGACTTGGATACTCAGCCGGGTGATTGTGTGAGTGCGGGACGGGGCGGTCCCGGTGCGGGGGGGTTGCGTGGGAAAAGGGGGGGTTCCGGGGTGGTGGCCATTGTGCGGGGGTCAGCTGCACGGTTGGGGTGCTCTGGGGGGGGTGGCAAGGTGAGGGTTCCTCTGGGGGTCTCTGTTTAATGGGGGTCTGTGTCCCCATCCCGCTGTGGGGTGCTCAGCAGAGCCGCCCCACGCAGGAATTGTTGGGGGATGCGCTTGTATGGGGGCAGCCAGACCCCCCGACCCGGACATGTGTGTCGTGGTCCCGAAGCGGCTGTCACCCCCCCGCCCGTCCCGGCGACAGTGAGCGTGTCCTGGGGTCACCCGCTTGCACCCCTGGGCTGGGTGGCTGGTGGCCAAATGCCCCCAGGGGTCCCTCGTGGGGTCCCCGCGGGGTGGTCGCGGTGACCCGGTCGCGTTGCGTGGCTGGGAGGGGGGCGATTCCCCCGCTGGTGCCCCGGGCTGAGTCACCGCAGCACGAGGTGCGTGTTTGGGGAGGGGATGGCACGGCGCCCGCGCTGCGGGGGGGTCGGGGATGCTGGCAGGGGACACCGCCGGGACACCGCTCCGTTCCAGGCTGCTCTTCGGGATGCTCTACCCTGCCTACGCTTCCTACAAGGCTGTGAGGACCAAAAACATCCGGGAATACGTGAGTAGGGAGGCCGGGGGGGTCGGGCCCGTCCCGGGGTCCAGCCTGACGGGCTCGCCCCCTCCCCGCAGGTCCGCTGGATGATGTACTGGATCGTCTTTGCGCTCTTCTCGGCCACCGAGACCTTCACCGACCTGCTCATCTCCTGGTGAGGCTGGTGCGGGGGTGAGGGTCTGTCAGGCTCCCCATGCCCGGGGGGGAGGAAGGAAGGGGCTGTCTCCCCCCTCTGCCTGCTAGAAGAGGTCTCTAGGTGGCTATTGCATGGGGAAGAGGCACTGACCCTCCTGCAAGGGACAAGGATGTGCCTTTGGGCCACCCCCAGCATCTTCTCACCTCCCCTGTCTGGCAGGTTTCCCTTCTACTACGAGATGAAGATGGCTTTTGTCATCTGGCTGCTTTCCCCCTACACGCGGGGCTCCAGCCTGATCTACCGCAAATTCGTGCACCCCACGCTGTCCCGCAAGGAGAAGGTAAGAGCTGCCTGGCTCTGGGGGTCCTGTGTGCCCTGGGGGGTGCTCAGGACCCTGGGATGCCCCAGGACACGATGCACTTAGCACCGCCGCGGTTGTCTCGGCAGGAGATCGACACGTACATCGTCCAGGCCAGGGAGCGCAGCTATGAGATGATGGTGCGATTCGGCAAGAGGGGCCTCAACCTGGCGGCCACGGCCGCGGTCCAGGCGGCCACCAAGGTACCGGGCACAGGGACGGGATGCTTGGTGTCCCCGAGGATGCTCTGACCTCGGGGATCCAGGAGGAAACTCCCACCCCAGCGTGGGTGCTCTTGGTGGTGTCACAGCCCTGCCTGATGCAATGGCATCACCCTGGGTGTCCCCAGCGCTTTGTTTTTTGCCCTGAGGGGCTCATTTCCATCCTCTCCGTCCCCTCCCAGAGCCAGGGCGCGCTGGCCGGGCGGCTCCGCAGCTTCAGCATGCAGGACCTGCGCTCCATCCCCGACGAGACCCCCCTGCACTACCGGGACCCCCTGTACCTGGAGGAGCAGGAGAACCGCCGGACATTGCTGGGTGAGCCAGGGGGGTGATCACAGCGCTTTGGGGCTCCAGTGATGCTCATGGGGGGGCTGTGATGTGAGCTGGTGCGTCCCCCCGTCTCCCAGCGCACAGCACGCCCTCGGCTGCCCGGCGGTACGACAGCGAGACGGAGGACGAGGAGTTCTGGTCGGACTCGCAGATCTTTCCGGAGCCTTCACCCCGCCAGAGCCTGCGCGCAGCAAGGAGGACGGCGCCGAGCAAAGAGGTACTGTGGGGGTTTGGGGGAGGGGATGAATTTGGGGGTGTAACGCTGGGGCAAAGGGGCCCTGAACCATCCATCCCCCTGCCCAGGGTTCTTCCCGAATCCTGCGCAGCCGGATCAGGAGGAAAGCGGCTCCGCCGGAGCAGGACAGCTAACGGCCCTGGGGAAACCCGCCACCAGAGTCTTAATGCCAATTTGCTGCTGCAGCACCAGGAGGGAGCCACGGTTTGTGCCCCCCCACAACCAGTCCTGGGGAGGGGGCTTCTCCCCCCGAATCACACTGTAAATCCCTTTTCTGACCTCTCCATCTGCACTGTGCACCTCTGACTGCCCCGCGGAGGGGAGGGCAGCTCGGTCCCCTTCCCAGGTACCGCTGCTGCGGGTCAGCGCCGGCGCCTCTCCCGTGGGGTCTGAGCCCCCCCATTCCTCCCACCCCATGAACACTACGGGCTCTGCTGGCCCCCCTCCTGCTGCCACGATGCCTTAGTCCACACACCCCCACCCTCCCAGCAAGGGGATGTGCCTTGTCCCATCTGTCCCCTGAAACCAAAGACACAGTCCCTTGGCCAGCACCCCCCAAACTGCAGACTGACCCCCGCCCCATACTTGAAACCGGGGTACCAGTGCCTGACCGTGCCCTGCCCGGCACCACGCGGCTTTTAATGTTCTCCCAGACAAGGGGGTTTTGTACGTGGAAAAATAAATGTTATTTCAGACTTTCAGAACTGGGAGTTTTGTCCCTTTTGCTGTCCCCTTCCCCAGGCTGCGTGGGTCCCCCTGGGGTGCTGGGGGCTGCGGGAGGGTGCGGGTTGGTCTCTGTGGGTGCTGGGGCTATCTGAGCCCCTCCTTGCAGTAGCCATGTCCCCCACGGTGTGGCAGCAGCAGCTGGGACACACAACCAGGGCTGCAGACAGATGTCCCCATCCTGGTCACCATCCTGACTTGTCCGGGTGGCCGTGGGCAGCTGCCCTGTCCCTGCCAGGGCTCCCCAGTCCCACCCAGGGGTCTCAGCTCCCTTTGTCCTTCCCCTGGGGACTTGTCCCCTGCACAAAACCTCTGTGGGGCAGGCAGGGTGGCACAAGGTGACAATGCTCGTGTTGCCTCTCCTGTCCCCCGGTGCCCTGCTCTTTGGCATCAATCCCCTCGCTCCCAATCCTTCCTGCCCTCACCCCTCAGGCCACCTTTATTTTTAGCCCCTGGCTGATGTTCTTTTTTTGCTTTTGGGGGGGTCTTCCCAGGGCAGGGAGAGTGTCTGTCCCCCCCAGGGAGCCTGCTGGGGTCAGGCAGGGGTGTTGGAGCAGATTAGGTGGAGGTGGCTGGATTAAACCAAGTAAAACTGTCTCAGAGACGATTATTTAAAGCAGCGGAGAAGGAAGGCTGGGTGGGGACAGCACAAGGGCCAAGGGGGCTGCCCGTAATCCCCCTAAAGCTGCTTAGGGAACGCGGTTCCTCCAAGGATACAGCCTGGGGTACCGCAGCTGGGTTCTGGGGTTCCCCAAAGATACGGGACAGCAGCACAGTGTCCCCAGGGCTGGTTGGGGACACATGGTGAGTGAGACAGCAGCTGGAGCATCGTCCGTCCCCAGGACGGGAGGTCAGCGCCGACCGCTGTCCCTTGGGGAAACTGAGGCACAACGCAAGCGACTTCAAGCTGGGAAGGGAACCACGAGTTCCGATACCTGGCCCCTTTTGGCAAGTATATTCCCCAGGGAAAGGCACCCAAGGAGGGGACCGAAGCTGCCCGGGGTGGTGCAGCGTGTCCCCCGGTGCCAGCGCTGATCCCAGCTGTGTCAGCGCGGGGGCCGGTGCCAGGCTGCAGTCAGCAAAGCCGTAATCTCCCTAACTTGGCAGCTCCCCAGCCCGGCAATTGCCTGACCTGAGCTCGCCCGCCTGCCGCGATGTCCCCTGCGGGGAGGGGGTGACAGGCTGTGCTGGCACTGGGGGGCTGCGACCACCGTGGGGTCTCCATCTCGCCCCGGTGGGGTTTGTCCCCAGCAGAGCAGGGTGAAGCGAACCCCTGGGGTGGCGGGAGGTCACGTTAAGCCGGGTGGCTCATGTCCCCGTAAGCAGCTTCCCTGCTGGGAAGGCATTAGTGGGAGCGAGGGTCAGGTCACTGCCCTGCTGTGCCCCCCGGGCCCCCCCACCCTCCCGGGGCTTCCCTGCTCTCCTGCCTGCATCTCTGAGAGCCGCTGGCTGGTTTGGGTCTGCACCCACCCCTCAGCATCCTGCTGGGTACCCCCAAGCCCCCATCCTCCCCCTTACCCATCTCAAACTGAGTGCTGGGAGGGGGGTGGGATGCTGGTGCCATGCTTGGGCTGCCTCACCCGCCTAAACCATCCAGTTTGGGGGTCCCTGGTGGAGCAGCCCCCTCTGTGGCAGGGTGTCCCCTCTGAGCCCCCCCATCCCCGGCCCCCTCCGTCCCCGCCGTTGAGTCAGCTGTTGGAGGCGGGCGCCATGTGAGGCCACGCACACATGGCTCCCGCGGCACAGCGCTTGTATTTTTAGCAGACGGTATCAAAAGCATAATTATGTCTGTTGTTTAAATGCAGCCTCTCTCTCTTTTTTTTTTGTCCCCCCTGTTTTTTATTTTTCTGGCAGCCCCTGGGGAGGTTTCAGCTGCCTCCCAACCCACAGGGCAAAGAGGGGGATGGGGGGTGCTGGGTGGGGGGCTCAGCTGGGTAGGGGATGAGACCCCCACCTTGTCACCACCAGGCAGGTAAGACCTTCCTCCCCTACGCTGGGGGGACAAACACCACCTGTCTTGCGTCCCCCCCCAGCATCATGTCCCCAAATGCCCACCTACCCCAAGATGATGGCAAGTGGGAGGTTGGTGGCAGGAGGGGACGTTCGAGGTGACGGGGGTGTGGGAGGACACGGCTGAGGGAATGTTGCCCCCCCGCAGCTGTCTGTCCCCTCGGGGACGTGTCTGTCCCCAGCCAGCCTGGCCCTGGCATCCAGGGTGATTCCGGCTCTGTGTCACTGAGCTGTGACACCAGCAGCCGGGGATTTTGGGGACCACGCTCTGGGGGTGCTGGGGATCACATAGGAGCTGCCCATCCTCTGGGACTCTTTTCGCCGTGTCACCCCATCAGTGCCACCCATCACCACGGCTGGCCGGTGGTGGAGACACCAAAGGGGACCGAGCTGAGGACAGGAGCCCCCAGCTGCCCCCAGGTAGGTGACATCGTGCCCAGGGTGAGCCTGTCCTGGTGCAGGTGGCACAGAGCTGCCCGTGTCCCTGGCTGTCGTCCTAAGCCTTTGGCCCTGGGGCCGAGCTTTTAATTACATCAAGGTATTTGGAACCGGTTGCTTGGCTGGGTAAACAGGAGTCCCGGACGATGGGGGGAGCTGAGGGGGTGGCACAGGACAGGGGGGAGCTGAGGGGGTGGCACAGCGCTGTGTCCCCGAGCTGCGGCTCACTGGGGTGGCTCGTCCTCCCCTGGGATGGGCACAGGGATGTGGGGAATGGAGCGTCCATCACCCAGCCCTGCATCCCCCCACCGTGCGTGGGGCTGGCACGGGGGGGGACACCAGTGAAGGTGGGTTGGCTGCCGTGTCCCCTGGTCCCTGCTGATGGGGACAAGCTGCCTCCATCTCAGCCTTTGCCTTGAGGGCGTGCAGCACCCAAAAGGTGCCCAGAGAAGGGGTGCCCCTCACTCTCCCCACCTGGGGGGGCAGGAAGGGTAGGGGGTGTCGGGTTGCACCCACCAGGCTGCAGGAAGCGCCTGTCTCTCCGCAGCAGCCAAGCCAGCGGGATTAGCGATGCTTACTCACCTCCCCGGGGGGAAAAGCAGGAGATTAGGACCAGGACCAGCGGCTGCCCCTGCGGCAGCGGGGCCGGGGTGGCGGTGGCACGGTTTTTCGGGTCCCCCCCGTCCCGGCAGCCGGGCTGGAGGGGAGCGCAGGCTGCCAGAGCAGCGCTTGGGTTGCGGCCCTAATTCCCAGAAAGCTGCTCGTGTGGGAGTGAGTGTCCTCCCGTGCCCTCCGCTCCGCCGCAGCCTCCAGACTCCTCAAGGTTTGACGTCTTGTGGGTTTTTTCCTTTTTTCTTTTTTTTTTTTTTTTATTTCTTTTTTATTTACTTTTAAGCACTGGGTGCGGATTAGCGAAAGCTCTCGCGGCCATTGCGCCCGGTGCTGGGCAGAGCGGGGGTGGACAGGGCTGCCTTCCTCTGCCTGCATCTTCATCTTCCTCACCTGCACCGCAGTGGAGGCAGGTACGTGTGTGCCGGGCTGGGGCTGGGAGGAGGAGGAGTAGGAGGAAGGGCTGGGGCTCTGTGATGCATAAGGAGCTGGAGGGGCCTCTGGGCAAGATGGAGAGGGGGCATGCGGAGTCTGTTTTGCATGTGGAGTCTGTTTTGCACGTTGGATTTCAGGCTTCCGGAGGTGGTTTGTGGGTCTGGGGGCTGTGGAGCCCTTTCCTGGAGCAACCCTGGGCAGGGGACAGGTGACAGGGACACAGGGGCAAGGCTGCCAGGCTGCCCACGCTGCCAGAGCATCAGCGCAGAGAGGGGTGTTGTGGGACCAGTGACCCTTCTGCACTGGGACCCCCATCCCTCCCCAGTGCTGGAGCATCCTGGACCCCCCTGCCCCGCATGGCCACGCATCCCCCTGTGGTCCCAGGGGACACTGTGGGGACAACGTCCCTCCACCCCACGTCCCCGCAGCATCCCGCCCCGTCCCCCGGCGCTGAGCGGGGCAGGGATGCCAAGGATTCTAATTCGGGCTCTTCCGGCCTCCCGCGGTGACTTTCTGGCCAGGGCTCGGCTCGCGGGTGTTCGCCGTCCCTCTGATTTAAGGGAAAAACCAGGCAGATTGGAGCTCTGGGACCATCTGTGCCAAACCGCCGAGCACTGCCACCCCCGCCGAGTTTCTCTCCCAGCAAAGCCTGACCTGGCAAAACTCAAGCCCAGCCCGGACCCCCCTGCATTGCCCTGGGGGACTCTTGGCGGGTCATGCAGGGACAAGGCAGGGAGCGGGGGACCCAGGGTGGGATGGTGGCCAAACCCCAGAAGAACTTGCCTGCGAGGGCTGTTTTGACCCCGGGGGGCTTGGCGAGGAGCCGCGGGAGCGTGGGGAGGGCGCACCATCCAGGGATGCTGCCCCAGTGCAGGGTGGGAAATTCCCTCCTGTCCCTTCAGCATCCCGCCCCCCTGTCCCAGAAATGGCTGCTCACAGCTTGCCAGCATCAGGGTGGCATGTCCATCGTAGTCCCTGCTTGTCCCCTCCTCTGTTGGTCCCTTGTCGCGATGGCCACGGGCACCCACTGACCCCTGCACCCCTTCCTGGGCTCCGTCCCACCTGCAGGCTCAATCCCAGCCCCGCCGGAGCCACCATCCCCAGGGAGGGAACGGGAGGAGAGTTTCTCTTTCAGCACCTTCTCATCGCAGGAAGGCGCGGGCTCGCCCACGCCCCGAGCCCTGTCTGGGTCCCCTCCCTGTTCCCTGGCACCCATGGGTGCTGCAAGTCCCAGCCGGGCTCCTCAGCCCTCCCATCCTCAAGGAGAGGGGATCCTGGAGGTGGGACAGATGCAAAGGGACCCTGGTGACAGCCGGCACTGTGGCAAGGGTTAAGCGCAGCTCCCGGCTCCTGGCGGGGCCAGACCACACGGCAGCTGCTGAGCTGTAACGAAGCCCGTAGGTCTGATGTTAATCACGCTGCTCGGCTCACGCGGGCCCTGGCCTCCCGTCACCCCATTGCCCCCGGCCCCCCATGTCGTGCTGGGGGAGGCTGTGCAGAGCCGCTGTGGTTTATGTAAGTGTGTGAGCTGCAAGTGGGGTGTCCCTGGGACACACACACCTTATAGAAACCCCCCCCGGCACCGCTTGTCCCCCATGTCCCTCGCTGAGACCCCAGAAATAGGGTCCCCACCTCAGTGTGACCTGCTGCCCTGTGTACCTGGCTGGAGCATCCGTCGCTCCCAGGGGAGTTGCTGCGTTTGGGGTCCTTGTTTTGTTATCGGGGTGCAGCGTGGGGGATGCTGCGTGGGCACCCGCGTGGTGATGGGTCCCGGTGGCTGCAGGACAGGGGTTAAATGGCCCCGGGTACCCCTGGGTGGGCAGTGGGATGCGGTTGTAGCATCCTTGTCCTGTGTGCCCCTGTGCAGCCGGGAGGGGAGGCAGAGGAGCTGTGCCTTCATCCCAGGCAGCGGAAGGGACGGTGACAGGGGACAGGGCTCAGCTGCGAGACGGGGTGACTCGGCACCATCGCACGGGCAGCACAGCTTGAGGTCAGATCCTTGCTGCTTGGGCAAACCCGGCGGGGTCACGAGCCCCAGGGTGGCCATGTGCTCCACGCCAGGCATGTCCCCACCACCCCCCCGGCACCGGGGCTGGCGCGTTTGGCGCATCCCGGTGTTTCTCCCAATTCCAGTTTGGCCCGGAGCGGGCGGCCGGTGTCTTTCATCGGCGACGGGGCGTCTCGGCCGTGTTTTTGCCGAACAAAAGGTGCTTTCTTTGCGCGGGGCAGAGCGCAGCACACCTGCCCGCCCTTGGCACGGCCGCCGGTGCCTCCGGGGCTGGGTGGCACCGCCGGCACCGCGCCGGTTCCCCGGCGTCAGCAACCCCGGCAGCTCAGCCGCCCTCCCAGTCGCTGCCGGAGCCGGCGGAGGCTGCACGCTCGCCACCTCCTCCTGCCGTCACTTGCCGCAAGATGCTCAAGGCTGCCTAGAGCCGCGGGAAGGTCCTGCTTGCCACCGCACCCTTGGGTGCCCCTCGCCCTGATCCCCCAACCCAGCACGCCCGGAGCTCGTAGGACGATCGGCAGGAGGAGCACGGAGCCCCCGATGCCAATGGATCAAAAACTCCAGCTCCGGCATTCGGAGAAGAACGTCCCCAGGGCCACCCGGGCGGCTTTCTGCCTCCTCCAGATCCCGGAGCCAGACCCCTTCAGCCTGTGGGTCTAGGTGCTCTTCACCTTTTTGGGATCTGGTGCCACCGGTAGAGACCCCCCGCTCGTCCTTGTCACCGTGGGGAAGGCAGTGGGGCCCCCTCATGGACCCTCCAGGTAGCTGTGGGATGGTGGGGATGCTCGCTGAGCTGTGGGATCGGCTGCTTGTGCTCTGGATGGGATGACGGGCAGGGGACAACGCGGCGAGCCCGGGGGGACCCTGAGGACGGTGTGTGGTGGGATGGGCTTGGGACACAGGAGGGGGCTGTGCCCTGTCCCAGAGGGACGGGGTGTGTGTGCTGGGTGCTTCCTGAGCAGGGATTTAGGCAATAGTGTGGGAATGGGGACTTTGACCTCCCCTGATAAGGGACAGGTGGCTCTGGGGACACACGGTCCTCCTGTCCCCATCCCAGCTGCCTGCCAGCCATCGAGGCGGTTCTGTGCCACCCCGGAGCTGAGCTGCAGGTTTGCAGGGACACTCGCCTGTCCCCTCAGCTTCTCCAGCTGCTGAGCAGGGTGCTCTGGGGGACACCGGGTGGCTTTTGCTCCACCGGGACAGGCTGTGACCCCCCAGGTCCCGCAAGGACCGACTCCGAACTCTTAGTCTGCGTGTGGCCCGGGACGCGGAGCAGTGTTAATCCAGCAAATCTCCCCAGGCATTTCTACCGGGGGGGCCCTGCTGGGAGCTCCCCCCTTACTGCAAACCCTCCTGGGAAGCGCAGCCCAGCCCTGGCCGGAGGCGAATGCCTGTGCGGGGCAAGGCCTCCCCGCGCTGGGTGCCAGCGGGCGGGCGCGGGGCCAGGCTGGGCGCGGAGGGGACGGGACGAGGGTGGGGGACCCACGGCTCCCCCCACGTGCCCTTCCCGGAACCGTGCATCCATCCCAGGTGGGACCCTGCGGCGCACGGGAGCCTGCGACCCCCTCCTTGTACCACGGAGCCTCGCATCTTAGCACAGGATGATGGAGCTGGGGGGGTGACAGCATCCCTGTGCCTCAGTTTCCCCCATTGCAACCCCAGCAGGGTTTGATGCGGTGTGACATGTCCCGTTCCCTGTCCGCAGGGTCTGGGATGGTGCTGAGCGCTAGATGAGCGGTGAAGCATCATGGCCAGCGACACGAGGATGGTGGAGACGCCACTGCGATGGCGGAGAGCCCAGGACGCGGTGCAGGATGCCAGCGGGATGGAGAGTGGTGGGATGATTCTGCCCCGAAGCGCTGCTGCCGAACTGGGACTCTCGGGCTACCTGGAGCCCGGCAAGCTGAGCTACGGAACGGAGAAAGGGTGTCCCTGGAGGGGCTCCCAGGGCTGCCTGGGGACAAGCCGGGAGCTGGCCGGTGGCCGGCTGGGCTGTCCCTACCCGGTGGCCTCCCCGTGTCTGCGGGACACCCTGTGCCGCCCCAAGGATGGAGCTGAGTTCCTGCCCAGGAACGGGCAGCCCAAGGTGGGCTGGGCTGAGCCCTGCAAGGAGCACCCCAAACCGCGCTGGGCCGAGGCCGTGCTGGCCCCCCTGGCCCTCTACAGCCACCACCGCTACCCTTTGCCCTTCCCGGGGCTGGACGGACAGCGCCCCAAGCCCCACGCAGCTGCAGGGGATGAGGACGGTGAGCCCCCAACTTTCCGCCACTGCCCTTTCCTCCTGGACGCCAAGCACAGCCCCTTCCTCCTGTCCTCGCTGCTGCCCGCCGGACCCCCAGGGGACCCTCAATTTGGCAGCGGGGGACCAGAGGGAGCAGGGGCGATGGGTGACGGGCGCTTCACTGGGGTGGACTGGCACCTGGGCTCCTACGTGCCCGCCTGGGGCCACCCCGTCTACCTGGGGATCCCGTCAAGGTGCAAGATGGCTCCGACTGCCTTCGATGAGTGCTCCAGCTCAGGGAACAAGGTAGGCAGCTCTGGGTGGCCATGGTGGCACGTGGCTCTGATGGTGGCACGTGGCTCTGATGGTGGCACAGCTCTGGCTCCAGATCAGGGATGCTCAGCTCCCCAGTGCACCCCAGCTCTCTTGGGTGACAACGGGCTCACCCCAGCTCCCCTGGGTGACAACAGGCTCCAGCCTTGGCTGAACCCAGCTGGGAGTGGCGGGTTGCGAAAGGCGATGCTGGCACCAAGGCTGTACCCGGTGTTGGTGACCCCCGCGCGAGACACAGCCCCCCGCTCACTCCTGTAGCTCAGGAGGGTGACAGCGTGGCGGCAGAGGGGTCCAGGGCTCCCCGAGGATGGGGCGATGTGCCCAGGTGGATGATGCTCTCCTCCCCCGGGCTGAGTCACCGCGGCAGGAGCTGCGGCACGGGGGCGGTGGGAGGCAGCGCTGCCAGCCCGTGGGTGCGCCCGTCACGCCCCGCGCCGCCGCGGCTCCCCATTCCTTTCCCACGCCGGCAGAGGGGACACGGGCACCCCACGGGCTGGGGAGCACCGGCCAACTGCCCAGCTCGGGAGGGCGGCGGGGGAAACTGAGGCAGGGCTTGGTGGTGCTCCCCATCACCACCTCCCAATGATGTGGGTGATGGAGGTGCGGCAGGGACCCAATTTGGGGTGACAGCAGCCTTGACACCCCCTCTGCTCCCCTCCAGGAGTTTTACCCGAAGAAAGAGCCTGGCTTCCCCTCCCCGGCCGAGGACCAAGCGCCATCCCAGCTGCTGGGCAAGGGCCAGGATGCAGCTGGGGAGCGGGAGCCGGAGCTGCCGGGAGCCCCGTGGAGGGACGGCCGAGTGGGGGGCAGCTCGGCGGTGCCTGCTCCCCACGTCCGCACGCCCCCCCCCAGCTCCAGCCACCCCCTTTTCCTCCTGCAGCCTGGCAGGTTGGGGGGCTGCGGGGGGCCCTGGGTGGGCGCACAGCCCCCCGGCGCTGATTTCCACCTGGAGCTGGGGCAACGCCGACCCTCCCAGCCCAAAGACGAGTGTCTGGCTTACCAAAGCTCCCCCCCGGGAGACCCCGACCCATCGCCTCCGCTCACGGATGGGCACGACCCGCTGTCCCTCGCCAAGTCGGACCCCCCCCCAGCTTGTGTCTGTACCACGCCGGGCTGCAACGGGTGCCCAGGGGTGGGCTGCGGGGTGCTCAACCTATTCGAGTCCCCCCCGGGCATTGCCGGGGGCCGTTTTCCGTGCCCCCCCAGCAACCACACCAAACTGAAGAAGACGTGGCTGACGCGGCACTCGGAGCAGTCGCTGCCGCGCTGCAAGGGCCCCCGCCGGGATGGCGGCCCCGAGCTGGCTGGGGAGGGCAAGCGCTCGGCCAAGCGCCCGCACGGCACCGGCGATGGACCCGCGGTGGCCAAGAGGGGCACAAAGGCCACCGAGCACGTGGGCACGGCAGGTGATGATGTAGAGAACGGAGGGGACCCCGAGGAGAGGAGGATGGAGCTGGGAGAGGGAGGTAAAAGGGGGTGCATGGTGGGGATGGGGAGAGGGTGGTGGCAGCACCAGGTTCCCAGGGGAGGTTTTGCATCCTGGTTGTTGGTGCCCAAAATACGAGCTCTGGATATGCAAGAGCTGGGAAACCTGGGGTGCTTGGGTTTCTTTTCCAGCACTGGGTCTGGCACTCGCTCCCAGGGTGGGGATTTATAGAAATGTCCCTTTGGGGTAGGACAGCACCCTTGGCTGTGACACCCAGGGGGGTGACAAGTGCCATGGCTGGGTCAGAGCCCTCCTTGGGGACACGCTGCCATCTCAGCCCTGACCTCTGCAATCCAGCCCTACTTTCCAGCCCTACTTTCTGGCCCAGTTTCCAGCCCTCAGGGTGGCGCGCCAGTCCCTGCTGCTGGGTCCCCACGCACCGTGTCCCCAAGCACCTCCTGTCCCCCCCAGCCACATCGGGCCGTGCTGGCCGGGAGTCGTGGTGTCTGCAGAGCGTTCCCTGCACCTCGCTGCCCGAGAACATCCCACGGTGCTGCACCTGCGCCACCCGCGCCCCCAGGGACCCCCAGGGTGAGGAGGAGGAGGAGGAAGATCCCCCCGAGAGCACCTGCAGGCTGCTGCACTTCCGCAGGTGAGCCCGGGGCTACCAGAGTGTGTGAGCATGGATGGAGCATCCCCTCTCATCACCCCACTTTGGAGCATCCCTCCTGTCACCCAAATTCAGAGCATCACTCATGTCACCTCCACTTTGGAGCATCCTCTCCCATCACCCCGCTTTGGAGCATCTCTTGTGTCCCCAATTCAGAGCACCCCTCCTGTCACCCCACTTCAAAGCATCCTCTCCTATCACCGCATTTTGGAGCATCTCCTCTTGTCACCCTGCTTTGGAGCATCTCTTGTCACCCCGCTTTGGAGCATCCTCTCCTATCACCCCAATTCAGAGCATCCTTCGTGTCATCCCACTTTAGAGCATCCCTCGTCACCCCATTTCAAAGCATCCCCTCCCGTCCCCTCTCTCCTGCAGGTTCACCCTTGGGGACAGCGGGGACCTGACCGTTGATGGCATCTGCACCCTGGGAGAGGCAGAGGAGGGGACGCTGCAGCCGGAGGTGGCCGACCCTGATTGCGGGGGCAGCAGCCTCTGCCTGGCCAAATACCTGCTGGGGGTCCTGGGGGACAACTTCTGCCAGGCCATCCGCAGGGACAGGGACACGTGGCCGGGAGACCCTGAGGGTAAGTGGGGACCAGGGCGGAGGGTGACACTGGGGACACCGGGGAGGCTGAGGGCTGTGTTTCCCGCAGGGGGGACGGGCTGGAGGCGGGGGGCAGGAGCCCCCCAGCTCTGCGATGCCTGCCAGCGCTGCTTCTTCAACTCCCACTGGAGCTGCGCCAGATGTGGCTTCCAGCTGTGCCCCAGCTGCCACCGCAGCAGGCGGGAGGCTGACGGCCACGGTACGGGGACGAGGGGGCTTGCAAAGGGGGTGTCACCCCCCGCGTGGGGGCTTGGTGGGGACGAACGCGCCCTCTCTCTGACGCAGAGGGTCCGGCGCGGCCACCCCAGTGCATCCCTGGGCAGGAGCACCATGTCGCGTCCCTTGTCCCCACGCAGTTTGTCCCCACCCGTGGTAAGTGTGTCCCCGCCCACGGTAAGTGTGTCCCCGCCCACTCCAAACCCTCGAACCCCACACCCAAGCACCATCCAGGGCTGACCTGCTTGTCCCCATCTGTCCCCAGTCCTGAGCCGGCTCTGGAAGCTGCTGCACGAGGTCAGGGTCAAGTTCAACATCGAGTCACATTGTCCGTGCGGGGAGGGGGCTGCTGAGTGGAGCCCAGCAGAGCCCCTGGGGAGCAGCCAGGTATGGGGGGGGCTGTGGGTTGGGGGGGAAGGGAGGGCAGGTGCACCCCAACCCTTTCAAAGGGGTGTCTAGGGGTGGGGACCAGCCCTGGGGACAGGGGACGTGTGTCCCCTCCAGATGTGTGCGGTGTTTCAGGAGCTGCCGGGGGCCGCGGTGCCCACCTTCCCCAACAGCAGCGATGGCCAAAACGACACCTCCCGCCCCATCAAGGAAGGTAGGGCTGGTTGTGCCCCCCCCACTGTGGGCACAGCCCAACTCCGGGGGGTGTTGGGGATGCTGCGGAGCATCCCTCTGGGGAGTGAGATTTGGAGGAGGACACGGGCAGCCCTGACCCCCTTTCTCCCCCAAGCAGAGAGCCCTGAGCGGGGGTCACCACCGGGGCAGCCCCCGCCGCGGGTGGCCGTGCAGCCTGGCACCCTCTGCGACCTCCTGGCCTCCACCGCCGTCAAGCTGTGCCTGGGGCAGGATGGGGTGCGCATGGCTTTCGCCCCCGTCTCGCCCGCCTTGCCCAACGTGAGTCCTGGGGCGGGCAGGGAACCCCGCCCTGAAACTCTTCAGCAATCCTGGGGGGCAAGGTGGGCTGATGGTGTTTGCATCACTCCCCCCAGGACAACCTGACCAGCATCCTAGACAGCATCATCGCCCGCGTGGTGGAGAGGAAGATCCAGGAGAGGCAGGAGGGGGGCGAACTGAGCCCCCCCAGCCCCAAAAGCTCCCCCTGCACCCTGGCGCCCAGCGGGCTGCTCTGGCTGCACGACCCCGGCCACACCAGCAACTACCAACTGTTCCAGGAGCACTGGCGGCGGGGCCAGGTGAACCCCCACCCCGGGGACCCCCAGCCCCCTGGTGACACTGCGGACCCCCCCAGCCCTGCTGAGCCCCGGCTGCCCCGGCAGCCCGTCCTTGTTTCAGGGCTGCAGAAGAGGCTGGAGGGGGGGCTGTGGGGGCCGGAGTCCTTTCGCCCGGTGCGGGGGGAGCAGGCGGTGGACGTGGTGAACCTGCGGGCACCGGGCAGCCGCCTCCGCATGAGCAGCCGGCAGTTTTGGGATGGCTTTGCCACCAGCGCAGGTACGCGGGCCATGAATCTGTGGCATCTCAAGTGTGATTTTGGGGTGTAGGGTGGGGGTGAGCCAGCCTGTGCATCCCCCCCCCCTCCCCGGGAGGTGCTGGTGGCACGACACCCATGTGCGATGATGCTCCCCCCTGCAGCATCCCCAGAGCTGGGCGGTGGGGACCTGCTGAAGCTGGAGAGTGACTCTGGGGACATGGAGCTGTGCCGGTAGGTGACAGCAGAGGCTTTGATGCAGGACGCATCCTGCTGCGGGATGCAGGGCTGGGGACAGCGGGGGCGGCTCTGCTGTCTCGGTGTCACACACATTTGTGTCCCAGCGCTGCCAACCTGCGTGCCATCCTCCCGCTGCCCGAGTACTGTGGGGCCACCGGCCGCCTCAACCTGGCCACCTACCTGCGGGGCCAGCGGGGCCGGCGCTGGCTGCGCCCGCGGGTCTGCGCAGCTTACGGTGAGTGTCACAAGTGGTCCCCAGGGTGTGTGTTGGGGGGTGAGCTGGGTATCCCCCAGCCTTGACGATGCTCGCCCACCGCCCAGGTGTGCATCCCCGGGACCGAAATATTGGGACCAAAAACCTGACGGTGGAGCCGACCGACACCATCAGCATCCTGGTGCACGCCACAGCGGGGCCGCCTGAGGGTAAGGTGGGAGCACAGTGGGGGTCCCCCCACCCCAACCCGCCCTGAGCACCCCTCTGCCCCCCAGCCCTGCTCCGGGAAGGCGACGCGGACGGTGTGGACGCGCAGCTGCAGGAGCGGCTCTGGGATGCCGGCAGCCGCCCCGGCGCCCTGTGGCATATCTTTCGTGCCGAGGATGCCACCCGCATCCGCGATTTCTTGCAGAAGGTGGGTGCCATCACCCCCCGGAGCAGCCCTGGCCACCCTCACCCCGGCTCTGCTCACCCCCACTTCCCCACAGGACCAAGGGCAGGAGGGGGCAGGCACGGCGGAGCCCCCCGGCCGCTACCTGGACCTCTCGCTGCGGAGGCGGCTGCGTGAGGAGTGCGGGGTGAGCGGCTGGACCCTCCTGCAGTTCGTGGGGGACGCGGTGCTGGTCCCCGCCGGGGCTCCCCACCAGGTAAGCAGCTCTACTTGGGGTGCAGTTGTGGCAAAGCCCCCTGGGGAAACTGAGCCGCAGCTGATGCCACCATGTACGAACAGGCGCAAACCCTCACCAGCACCATCAGCGTGGAGCAGCGGTTCCTCTCACCAGAGAACGCCGTCCGCCTCCGGGACCACAGCATCCAACCCCTTGGGGCCGCACACCAGCTCCATGCCCAGGTGGGTGGGTGGTCTGGGGGTTGCGCGGGGGGTCGCGATGCGGGGTGCGCGGTGCTGACCCCCCCTTTGCACCCTTGCAGCTGGACAACATGATCTTCTGCGCTGTGCAGGAGGCGGTGGGAGTCCTGCGGGGCTGCAAGTGAGACATGCGGGGAGGATGTTCGAGCCAAGCTTGGCCATGGCCAAGTTCACAGCCAAGACACCGCAGGGAGCTGGGGCCGGGTGCCTCTCGCTTGGTGCTTTGCTCCTTGAGCACCCGGGCAATAAAGTGTCTGCAGCGAGCCGGGGCCACCGGCAGCACCAGGATCTGCCTCGGGGTCTCCGTCCTCCACGGCGTCCGTCCCTTCATCCCCATCTGTGGTCAGGGATGTCCTGCGGTTGGGGGGTGAGATGGGAAACATCGTGACATCGCAGCTCATCGCTGCCTGGAGCTTTGGGGTCCGAGGGTGCAGCTCCGTCCTGCTCTGTTGGGGGACAGCGACCGGCACAACGGACCGTCCTAAGGACTGGTGCGGCACGGGGAATTGCTCTGCCCTAAGGATAATGGGGGGAAAATGGGCTGTTTCACCTTCACAGCGCCCCCACGCCCTGTGCAATACGCACCCTGCGCTGCACAGAGCGCACCGTGCAATTAGCGCCACTTAACAGGCACCGTGCAATTAGTACCACGCAATTAGCTGCCCCCAATCAGCACCATCCCCTTTCGCGCGCGCCACGCCCTCCGCATCACGCGCCCTCGCCGGGCCCTTTAAAACTAAGCCCCGCCCCGCAGCCCTGCGGGGGCGTGGCGTCAAGGTTAGCCAATGGAAAGCGAGCTGGCCAAGCGTGGCGACCAATAAAGCGGCGAGCGGGATGGGCGGGGCCGCGCGGCGGAGCGCCGGGACGCGGTGAGTCTTTCGGCGCATGCGCGCTGGGTTGGGGGGGGGCTGCAGGGTCCCTGCGCCCCCCTCCCTGCACCCCGACCCTTCCCTCCTGCACCCCCGGACCCTTCCCCTATCGCACCGTGCAGCCCCCCGAACCGCTCCCCATTGCAACCTGCAACCCCCCGGACCCTTCTGTTGCACCCCGCAGCCTCCCCAAACCCTTCCCCTATTGCACTCAAATTCTGACCCGTTGCACTCCGCAGCCCCCCAAACCCTCCACTTATTTGCACCCCAACCCCTCCTCTGTTGCACCCCGCAGCTCCCTAAACCTGTTTCCTATTGCACTCCAAACCTTGCCCCATTGCACCCTGCAGTTCCCCAAACCCTTGCACCCCAAACCCTGCTCCGTTGCACCCTTGCAGCCCCCTAAATCCTTCTGCTATTGCACCCTGCAAACTCTCGCCCTAGTGCATCTCTCCTGCGAGCCCTTCGCTGCTGCTGCGGCTCTCGGTGCCCCCCCAGCCCCCCCTTTGCACCCCACTGCATTACCCCCCCTCTTGCACCCTGCAGCCCAGCTCGCCCCCCTGCACCCCGCAGCCCCCCGCGCCTTTCCCCCTATGCGCCCCATACTCCGACCAGCCCTTCCCCTATAGCGCCCTGCAGTCCAGCACCCCCTGGCCCCCCCAGCCTGCCGATTCCTGCCCTTGGGCCAGCCCCCCCTGCACCCCACAGCCCAGCGACTCCTTCTCCTACCCCACCCCGGGCATCCCCCAGTCCAGCCGCCCATTCCCCCCCAGTATCCCCCAATCCAGCCGCCCCTTTTCCCCCAGTATCCCCCAGTCCAGCCGCCCCTTTCCCCCCTCCCTCCTCCAGTCCAGCAAACCCTTCACGTATTTCAGCTTTCCGTGCGTCCTGCAGTCCAGCCAGCCCTTCCCCTACCGCAGCCCCCCCCGCATCCCCAAATCCAGCGAGCTCTTCCCCTACAGCCCCCTCTACACCCTGCAGTCCAGCCGCCCCTTCCCCTATTGTGCCCCCCCATGCCTCCCCCAGTCCAGCAAGCCCTTCCACTACCGCAGCCCCCCCCGCCTCCCCAAGCCTAGCGACCCCTTCCAGTATTATTTCCCTTCCTATGCGCTGCAGTCCAGCCAGCCCTTCCCCTCCGGTGCCCCCCTGGCTGTCCCCCAGTCCAGCAGACCCTTCCCCTATTGCACCCCCCCCTGCATCGCCAAGGCCACCGAGCTCTTCCCTTGCTACGTGCCGCCCCAGCCCAGCAGGTCCTTCCCCTCTTACACCCCCCTCCATGTCCCCCAGTCCAGCAAACCCGTACCCCCCAGCATCCCACAGCTGCTGGGAGACCCCTTCCCGCATTGCACCCCCCCCTGCACCCCGCAAACGCCCGACCCCCTCCCTCACTGCCTCCTCCAGCCCAGCCAGCGCCGGGGCTCGCTGTCCCCCCGCCTGCACGTTTGGGGGGTGCCCTCCCCACCCCAAAACCCTGCGACCCCCTGAGTGGATGCTTGAGGGTGCTGCCCCCCCACTCCTCTCCCCATCCAGCCTGCGGGACCCCCATGGGGGATGCTCCGGCAGCGGAGCTGGATGCGGTGCTGGGGGGCGATGCTTGGGACGTGGGGGTGAGTTTGGAGGGTGCCCCCACCTCCACCGGCCCCATCCGCCTGGGGAGGAACGTCTGCTACGTCGTCCTGGCCGTGCTCTTCAACCAGGAGGTGAGGCACCCCCCCAGCCCCACGGGACCCCCACCGCGGTGCCACCCGGTGCCCACCCCTCCCCTCTGTGTCCCCGCAGGATGCGGTGCTGCTGGTGCAGGAGGCGAAACCCGAGTGCCGCGGGACGTGGTACCTGCCGGCGGGCAGGATGGAGCCCGGTGAGAGCATCGTGGCTGCCATGCGGAGGGAGGTGAAGGAGGAGACGGGGCTGGAGTGCGAAGCCGTCACGTTGCTGGCGCTGGAGGAGAGGGGACCGGCCTGGATCCGCTTTGCCTTCCTTGCGCGTCCCACCGGTGCGTATGTGCCTTGGGTGCCCCGAGGGGCTGCAGGACGTGGTTTAGCTGGAGCATCTCCTGCCACCCCCGTGACTGGTCACTGATGTCCCCTGCCAGCCCCACACTGGGCTTTGGCATCCCCTGCCACCTTTGTCCCATGGCATTGACACCCCTTGCAAACCTTGTACCAGGGCATCAGCATCCCCTGCCATCCCCATGACGGACATCAGTGTCCCCTGCCAGCACCAGTACTGGCATCCCACCACAAGCCCCATGCTGGGGGTCTTATTGTCCCCTATTGTCCCTATGCTGGGGTCTCAGTGCTTCCACCACCCCATGACCAGGCTCCTGCACCCCCTGCCATCCCAGTACCGCTGTCCCCCCCACGCCAGGGCATCACTGTCCCCTGCCACCTCTCTGCCCACAGGTGGGACCCTGAAGACCCTGGAGGAGGCTGACGCTGAGTCCCTACAAGCCACATGGTGGCCTGGAGACCCCCGTGCGCTGCCCCTGCGAGCCCCCGACATCCTGCCCTTGCTGGACCTGGCCGCCCGCTACCGCCGAAGCCCCCCGCACCCCCCCACGCTGCCGCGGGACCTGCCCTGCACCCCGCTCTGCTTGCGGCTCCTGGTGGCCTTCACCAACCATGCTGGGGACGTTTGGGTGCTGCTGGCCACGGCCGGGACTCCCCACCTGCCCGTGGTGGCTTGTGGCACGTCCCCATCTGAGCTGCGGGGGGGTCTGCGCCGGCCCGTGCTGCAGCTGCTGGGGGGCTGCCTGCCCCTGGATTCCTCCCCGGGACCCCTGGGGCTGCTGGGGCTGCAGCACCGGGCTGGGGGGCCTGGGGGGGCTGATGGGATTTGCTTCAATGTTGTGCTGAGCATCCCATCCAACAGCCCCGGGGGTGCCCCCCCTGAGCCCCGGGACCCCGCTTTTCGCTGGTGGCAGGTGGAGGAGGGGAGCAGGAGGGGACGGATCCTGCAGCGGCTCCGTGCCGCGGCCACCGTGCCCGTCCGCAGCTAGTGCCTGGATTTCGGGCATGGGGGGACCCATGGGGCGACATGGCCGGGGGTCCTGCTTGCTCTGCCAAAGGTGAGACCCCCGCGATGTGCTGCCTGTTGCTGGAGGCATGTTTTGGGGGAGGGAAGGCTGAGAGCCACCCGGAGCAGAAATAAACCTGGTTGCTGCATCTTGCACCCACGTGGCTGTGGTTGAAGTCGGGGTGGGGGACAAGTTTTGGGAGCTGTTTAAGAAAGGGGACGGGCACAGTATCAATGGCACAGCTGAGCTCACAGCTTTATTGTACCAGAGTCCCATCACCCAGGGGATGCAGTGCCGGGCTGGGGGGCACCATCCTTGCCAGGCAGGAGCCACAAACACACACAAACACACCCCCCCAGTGCTGGAGAACCGGGGAGATGATTAAGTTATTGCAGCCAAGAGGGGGGTAGAACACAGCACCGCGCCTGTGCCGCCCATTATTGCCAAAAAAAACCCCCATTTGAGGTCGATGGGGGCTCAGGGGGCAGCTCCAACATCGGGCGGGGGGAGCAGGAACCCACCACCCAGGAGGAAACACTGTGCACCCCGAGAGGCTGCGTCCTGCCCGGGGGAGGTGGCATCACCTCCCGCTTGGTGAAGGACTCTGCTCCTCCTCTTCCTCCGTGCCAGTGTCCTCCCCAGGCGGCCGCCGCTGTGCCCAGCTCTTGGGGACATTCTGGTCCCAGCAGGGCCACCTGGTCACCGCAGCCCAGCCAAAGAGGGGGTGCTTTAGGGTGGGGGGGTGCAGATCAGGGGGGCCCCTCCGGCGGTCCCTTGACCAGGGCGATGGCAGCCAGCTCCTTGCAGAACTCCTCCAGCACCACCACCCCTTTGAAGAGCATCGTGTGGTCCATCCTGGGGGTACACAAGCAATGGGAGGGGGGGCTCTGTGGGGTACACCCCACCATCCCACGCCCCCCCAGCACTTACTGCTCCCCAGGTACCAGCCCCAGGAGCTGCTGGCGCACCAGGAGCAGCTTCGCCCTGAACTGGGGTACCCGCTGCAGCCGCTGCATCAGGTCCCCCATCACCTGCACAGGGGGGGAAAAGTCAGGTCCCATTTTGGGGAGGGTGTCCCCGCCCCCCTGCACCCAGCAGGTGACATTACCCTGACGAGGACAGAGAAGAGCGAGCGGCAGCCGGGGGCCAGGTTGAGGTAGGGGTCCAGCAGGTACTCGTGGAGGTGGGGATGGGGCAGCGCGGCCAGGCGGGACAGCACCGATGTCACCTGCAGGTTCAGGCTGTAGGGCTGGGGGGGGAAATGTTCCATTGGTGGGTCCAGGCAGCGCTTTGGGTGTAAAAGCCCCCCCAGCCACACCAAGGGGCAGTAGGGACTCCAGGTACATCTCGCCTGGCCTCCCCATACCTGGTCAAGGATCCCGGTCATCCGGTCAAACAGCACCTTGAGGAAGTGTCCCTCGTAAAATGTCACCTCAGGGTGGCAGGTGTCGAGGGGCCGGGGGGACAGTGGCCACCCCCACGGGGCCGCGCTGGCACGGCACGCCTGGACCTGCCGGGGGGTGACAGTGGGTGACAGCCAGAGCCAGGTGGGAGCCACCGGGAATGGGGACCCCCCTGCAAGCCACTCACCATGCCCAGGGCGTCGTGCACGTAGGTGTCGTAGCCGCCTTCCTCCATGCACGAGGACGTCTTGGCCTCCTCGGGGACCAGGCAGAGGAAGCTGGAAGAGAGGGGAAGAGGGATGGGGAAATGGGATGGGAAGAGGGATGGGGAAACGGGATGGGAAAGAGGGATCGGGAAACAGGATGGGAAAGAGGGATGGGGAAGCAGGATGGAGAAGAGAGATGGGGAAGCAGGATGGAGACGAGAGATGGGGAAGAGAGATGAGATAGATGATGGGGAAGAGAGATGAGATAGATGATGGGGAAGAGGGATGAGATAGATGATGGGGAAGAGGGATGGGGAAGAGGGATGGGATGATGGGGAAGAGGGATGGGGAAGCGGAATGGGAAGAGGGATGGGGAAGCGGAATGGGAAGAGGGATAGGGAGGAGAGATGATGGGGAGGAGAGATGATGATGGGGAGGAGAGATGGGGAAGCAGAATGGGAAGAGGGATGGGAAGAGGAACAGGATTTGGAATGGGGAAGTGGGATGCAAATCCCTACCTGCTGACCACCTCGCTCACATGCCCCTTCCCCGACAGGGACTTCTTCACCATCCCAAATCCAGCATCTGGGAACCCATCGGTGAAATACGGATCCTCCTCCAGGTCCCTGTGGGGCCAGTGCATTAGCTGGGGGTGCACTGGTGGGGTGGGACCCCCTCACCCTGCCCTGGAACCCCCAGCGCTCACAGCCCATCCTCCTCGGGGTCCGCCTCGGGGGGTCCGCGCTCCTCGGGTGCGGGGGGGCCGCGCTGCAGGTAGCCCCTGGTCTCCAGGTTCCTGAGCGCCAGGCTGCGCGCCACGTGCTCGTGGGGCTTCTGCAGGAGCTCCTCGAAGAGCCGCAGGCTGGCCAGGCTGATCTGCCAAAGCACGGCAAGGTGGGGGGTGAGACCACCACTGTCCCCCCCGGGTCGCCCCTCTGTGTGCATGTGTGGTCCCCCCCCAAAAACAGGGCTCACCTCGTCGGAGAGGTGGTTGCAGCGGTCGATGAGCTGGGTGCGCAGAGGGTGAGGGGTGTCACTCGGGGTTTCGGGGTGCTGGTCCGGCCCCAGGAGGAAGAGGACGAGGCGATGAAGCAGCGGGGGGGCACGGATCTGCCGCACTGTGCCCGTCAGCATGGCCGTGGTGCTGAGGACGGTGAGCTCGGACCTGCCGGGGACAAGGAGGGGACAGGAGGGGATGCTGCTGTCCCGAGATGGCATCACAGCATCTCACAGCAGGGAAGAAGAACAGGAGGCTGAGGGGAGACCTGCTCGCCCTCTACAACAATTGGAAAGGAGGTTGGAGCTGGAGAGGGGTTCATCTCCCAAGGAATAAGCAACAGGATGAGAGGAAACAGCCTCAAGCTGCACCGGGGAGGTTGAGGTTGGAAATTTGGGATAATTCATTCCCAAAAGTGCTGTGGGGCATTGGAACAGGCTGCCCAGGGCAGTGGTGGAGTCACCATCCCTGGAGGGTTGGACAGACGGACATGAGGTTCTTGGGACACTCACATCTGCAGGAGCCGCGGCTGCAGGACGCCTTGGAAAAACTTCTCATCCACGGCCTCGGCGATGGCATCTGCCACGACCTGCGGGTGACAGCAGAAGCTGAGCCATGTGGCGAGTTTGTGGCCACCCTGCTCTGCACGGTTCTGGGTGCCCCTTACCGGGTGGGCGCCCATCACCAGCTCATCGAGGTAGTCCAGCCAGCCGAAAAAAGCATCCAGGCTCTCCTTCCCTGGGAAAACCCCATCGCTGGCGCCATCACCCTGTGACCTGCGTGAGGTGGAGGATGTGAGGCTGTGACAAACCCTCGGCGATGCTTGGGGACCACCCTGCATGTTGCCCACCTCACCTCCAGCTCGCCCTGCCCGTGGCGAGGATGTCGGTGGGGTCGGTGCTGGGGGGCACGGCGCTGTAGAGGTCACAGAGGTGCTCGGTAAGCAGCGGGCACAGGGCGCTGCTCCGCACCAGGCGGGCAGCAGCTGCCTCCTGGGCGAGCCCCACGAGCAACAGCAGGTTCTCCCGAGCCTTCAGCGCGACCCTGCTCTTCTGCGAGGAGGAGGAGGAGGAGAGCAGTGGTGTCACACAACCGGCGGTGCCCTCCGTCCCCTCCTTGCCAGCCCTCGCCCCCATACCTGGCTCTTGCACAGCCCCAGCAGGGAGGTGACGAGGTTGCTGTCCCTCTGTGGCGGGGAGGGCTCAGTTGGGGGGGACCCAGTGGTGGTACCCAGGGGATGCTCTGCACACTCTTCCACAGGGCTGGCCGGCAGCTCCTGGGCTCTCTTCCCATTCAGGATGCTCTTGCCCTGGAGAGGAAAAGGAGCAGCAAAGCATCATAGAATCATAGAATTTTCAGGGTTGGAAAAGACCTTTTTAGGTAATTTAGTCTTTTCCCCCTGCCATGAGCAGGGACATCTTCACCAGCTCGGGTTGCTCAGAGCCCCGTCCAGCCTGGTCTGGGATGTCTCCAGGGATGGTTCATCCACCACCTCTCTGGGCAACCCGGGCCAGGCTCTCACCACCCTCAGGGCCAACAATTTCTTATATCTGACCTAAACCTCCCCTGCTTTAGTTTAAAACCATCACCCCTTGCCCTATTGCAACAGGTCAGTCCCCAAACAAGCATCTCAGCCACCACTTTCCACCCACTTGCCCCGTGGAGCTTTGCAGTGGGGCTGGAGCTGCAAAGCAGGTGAAAAAGCTCAATTAAACGAGCCAAACCCCACAAATACCCCCACACACCTCCCACCATCCCCGGGGGCTGCTCACCTCCAGGATGTACGCCAGCAGGGTGGGATCCTGCTTGATCTTGGCGCAGAGGACGGCGGCGAACTGCACCTCCTCCTTCTCCGTGCCGCAGCCCAGGCGGTCGCTGCTGAGCTGGAGCAGCTTCTGGTGGGGCAGGGAGGGGGATGCGGGGCTGGGGGCTGCTCCGCAGGCTTAGGGAGGGATGCAGCCAACCCCGGCGTGTGGCATCGCCAGCCGGGACCCCCCCGTGCCCACCCCGAGCTCACCTGCACTGGGCGGTGCACGTTGAGGTAGTGCAGGAGCGGGTGCTGCACCTGGCCCAGCACCCGGCTGAAGAAGAGGAGGACCTGCTGCCTCATCCCGGGGGGGTACTGTGAAAGAGACGGGGAGAGGCATCAGCGAGAGCCCAGTTACCTGTTCGGGTACCTAATTACACTGCAATTGCCCCAAATTGCTTGCCGCATCACCCCGAAGCCGCGTGGGTATTTTGCAAGAACACCCTCAGCAGAGATCCTGGTTTTGCTCCCCCAAAATGGTGCAAAAGGGCCCATGGTCCCCCCAGGACCTCCCACCTGCCCCGAGCTCCTCTCCCTTAGCAATTAGGGACTGAACTCAACCCTCTGAGTTGAGCTCTCTTGCAGAGAATAAAAACGGGGGGATTAATTCCCCTTTCCCACTTCTACAGCGCTAGAGATGGGGAGTTAAAGCCCAGCACCCCAAAAACCCAAAACCTCAGCGCCACAGAAGGGCCAGCACCTGTTTCTGAAGCCAATTCTATGCTAGCATTTATTTATGTTTGAATATAAGGCTATTTATAGGGATCCTCATTATAATTAGCAACAAAGTAACAGCAGAGCCATTATATTTGGGCAATATTTACTTTAGAGGGAGCTGTCTAAAAACACCTCATCCTGCAAACCCCAGCAGCAACGCACCAGCTGTGCTGGGGTGAAAAATACACATGCAGGGATGCCATAGGGGACAAGGGACATTTGCAGGAGCAGCAGAAAGGATCCCCATGGGGAACTTAAACTAAGCAGACCAGCCCCCCCCAAATAAGCAAGCACCCCAACCAGCTCACGCTCTACAAACTCTCATTGTCCAGCTAGAAGAGCTTTGAAATTGAAATTACAGAGCGACAATATGCAAAGCAGCTGGAAAAGGCTGCGGGTGCTGCAGCAAAGGGGGTCGCCCCCCAAAAAGTGGTTTTCTTTATGATTTTACACCCACCTCCGCCTTGCCCAGGGTGCTGAGGGTCTCCAGGACCTTGTGCTGCAGCAGGTACTCCAGGCACGGCCCAGCCTCCCTGGCCGGGCGCTGCTTCTCCTCGTGCACCAGGATGTCCAGCATCTGCTTGAGGCGCCAGGGGATGTCCGTCTGTCTGGCGGGGACGCTCTCGTCTGTGGACACAAGAACCGGGGGCTGCGGCGTGACCCCCCGACGAGGGGAACCCAGGGGTGAATTTGGGGTGCTCGCCAGCGGCACCCCGAGTGGTGCTGGCCCAGAACGCAGCTCCCGTGCTGTCGGCGGGGACGACGCTAGATGGCAATGTGATGGGGAGTCCCAGCAGCACTCGAGGCTGCTCCTTCCGCCCATGGCCTAGCGAGCTGCCCGTTGTCCCCCCAGCCGGACCGGGGGACTGGGGGACCCAGCACCACAGCCCAGGGGGCGAATGGGCAGCAGGGAGCAAGGGGGAAGGACCGAGGTGCTGCTGGGACAAGGCTGAAGCTCTGCAGACCTTGCTTTTAGTGCTCCCGGACAGGGACGTGCCCCAACCTGCGATCGCTCCCAGGAAAATATGCACCCACCCAAACCCCGCGCTGACCCCGCTGGTGTGCGGGGGGGTCAGGGCCAGGCAGGGCCAAGTATTTGGCTGGATAAGTCCTCCCGGGGTATGGGAATGAGTGTCCCACACCAAAATCCTGCGTGCCAGCACAACCACAGTGCATTAGGGTCAGTGTGGTGCTTTGCGACTGCACGGGGTCCATTCCGAGGGCATGGGGACCCCCACCCTGGGCACAGGGTCCTGTTCCAGGGCATAGACACCCCCACACTGGGCACAGGGACCTTATTTCTAGGCCATGGGATGCTATCTTAAGGCACAGGGACCCTCTCCCAGGACATGGGGACCCCATGGGGACTTCATTCCCACCCCACCCCAGGGCACAGGGACCCTCTCCCCGCACCCCACTCACCCGTAGCCTCCAGGTAGTAGCCGGTGATGCCCTTCCAGTGCTCGGTGAAGGCTTCCAGCAGGTCCACGCTGGGCTCCCGCTGCGGACACCGCGGGTCAGGGTTGCACGGAACCCCCCCAGGTCCCACCGTGTCCCCTACCCCCGGTCCCCGCTCACCGTCTCCACCGCCTGCTGCAGCAAAGCGCCCAGACGGCTCAGCATGGCTGTGCCCCGCCCTGCACCGACCCCCACCCCCCCAGTACCGGTACCGGCCCCGGTCCGGCCGCGCTCCCGGGCCCGATCCCGCCGCGCTCCGCCCCGTTGCGGTGGCTCCGCCCAGCGCCGGGCGGGGCGGGGGGGGACGGACCGTGGTTCCTCCCCCGGACGGCTCCGCTCCGGCTTCGGGCGCTGGAGGAGTTGGGGGAGCTGGGGGGTCGGGAGGGGGATGGATTAGGGGGGTTGGAGAGGTATTTGGGGTGTGTGGGGAGAGGGGGTGGAGAGGTCCTGCAGCCCTAAATTTGCTCCGAGGGGGAGCACGGGGGGGTAACAGACCCTTTTCAATAACCCCCCATCCATACATCACACTGGGATGGGGACAGAACCCCCCCAGTTCACCCCTCCAGCGGCACAACCCCATAGAAGCCAAGTTTTACAGTGTATTTTTGTTGTTGTTTTAAATCCCTAACAAACCCAAAGTTTCTACAATTAAAACCAAGCCAAGACAAACACAGCTGCCCGAAAACAGCCCAGGACCCAGCCCGTGTCCTGCAGACTCCAGGGAGGGTGCAATTAGATGCTCCAAGCACCCCCCCACTCTGCATGTCCCCCCCAGTTGTTCTTCCAGGGTCCATCTGCACCCACCCCTGCAAATGGGTGTCCCTGGGGGGGCTGGGGTGCTGCTGTTGCACCGTTTTGACTGGGGACAGAGCTGGCGGCTCGCGAGGTTGGAACTGGGCAATCTGTGCCCCAAAATCAAGTTGCTGGGACAGACAAGAAGGCAGCGAGTCCATGAGGAGCTCATGTCCTCACGCCAGAGAAACCAGGAACCCACAGGCGGAGAGTTTATATGTATTTTAATATAGATATAGATATAAAAAATAGATGTGTGTAGTTGTAGCATCGATACTGATGGTTAAAAAACCCAGATACCAGGCTGGTCCTGCACGATCCACGTGCAGCCCGTCCTGCTGAGAGACACCCGGTCCGACGCGGGGACGCCGTAGCTCTGGTCACATTGCAGCCTTCATCTCCCACTCCTGGAGAGGGGCCCAGATGGGTGGTCAACCCCCCCATGTCCCGGTGGTACCCGAATCATCCTCACCCCGCGCAGCTCCCACCTTTCTCTTCTGCAGCACGCTGCCCTTCTCCACGATGGCCGGCGATGGAGTTGGCTTCAGGGCGCTCTTGGCCGACATGGTTCGCTTCAACAGCGGCGTGAGGAACGAACCCTGCCAGAAAACAGGAGCGGAAAGAGGGCGATGCTTGCCCGCCCAAACCCTTCACGCTCCCTCCAGCCCGTCCCCGGTGTCCCCCTCACCTCGGAGCCAGCCGAGCTGGCGGTGGCAGCGATGTGGCCCTTCAGGGACTTGCCGATGGCCAGCAGGTTCATCTCGGAGCCGGCTTTCAGCCTGCCCTTCACCCGGCAGGCCCTCTCCAGCTGCCCCACCTTCTCCTCCAGCTTGGGGAAAGCTCTCTTCCCTGCAAGGACAGTGGGGACACTGCAGGTACCCCCCAACCCCGCTGGTTGCTCAGCAAAGAGCCAGGCGACCCCAGTACAGGGGCAGAGCCACTCTACGGTCCTACCGATGAGGATATCCAGCCCATCCCGAGCCCCTTTCCTCTCGGGCAGCGTCAGGGTGCGTTGGGACTGGGAGAGAGCCCTGCCCTGGATTGCTGCTGCTGATGCTGGGGAGGAAGGGCAGATGCTCGGGTGGAACAACAGAGGAATCACAGCACAACACTGTGGTCATGGCCACTGCAACCTCCATCCCAGCATGTGGGGCTGGGGTGCAAGTGGGGACCCCGCTGCTCCCCTGGATGGAGCACCCAGCCCCTGCTCACCTGCCTGCGTGGGCAGGGCGCTGCTGCCGGCGCCGGTGGGCACCGCGGACACGGGTCTCTTGCGCTGCCCATGTGCTGCTCGGTCCAAGCTCTGCTGCTGCAGAAGGAAGCCCAGAAGAAGCCCGTGGGCAAGCGGATGGTGGGAGCCCATCCTCCTCACCCTGGGGGATGCATGTTGGGGGCAAGATGCATCAGCAGTGCTTACCAGCTGCTGCAGCCGCTCCACATTGGAGTAGAGATGCTTGGGGGCCTCGGCTGGCGGGAGCTGCCTGAATGGGTCGTCCATGTAGGCATTGGGGGCCGGGACACGGCGCAGCAGCAGCCCCCTGCGAGCAGGAGGGGTCTCATTCCTGCCCGCAGTCCTGTGGCAAAGCAGGAGGGATGGAGCTGGCCATGTCCTGGCCAGCATCTCCTTACCCTGCAGTGGCACAGCTGCTGGCATCGCCCAGTTTGGGGGTGTCAGTGCAGGGGCTGTCACTGGACGGCTCCTCTCCTCCCCTGGCCCGCAGGGTCTTCAGCCAGGCTTCCCTCTCCTCATCCGAACGGGTCTGGTGTGGGGCAGGGGGTCTGGGCTCAGCAGGTCCCCCTTTGGCGAGGGATGCGGGGGTGCCACGGGGGTTGCTCACCTGCAGCAGGGCCAGCTCCCGGCCCCTCTGGGCGATGCGGATGCGGAGATGCTGGGGGGAGCCCGTGGCTGCCCCCGGGTGGACCTGGCAGCCGTCCAGGCGCAGGGCGCAGACGGGGCGCTGGGCAGCGCCGGGCTCGGGGAACATGCGCAGGGCTCCCTGCCGCACCGCGCACCACAGCCGCTGCCAGCGGCCCCGCAGCCGCACCGCCAGGAACCCTGCGGGGACACCCCCATCAGGGACACCCCGTCAGGGACACGGGGTGCATGGACACCCCCTCGCCTGGTCCCCGATGCACCGCACCTCCTTTAGTATCCTCGCCGGGCCAGGGGCTGCGGGCAGCGCTCTGCCGCAAGCCATCCTCCTCCTCCTCCTTGCAAAGCTGGGACCTGGCAGCCTGAGAATGGAGATCCAGAGAGATCCGTCCTCCCAAGGCTTTAAGCCCCCTGCACGCTGACCCCCACTCCAAGGCGATCATAAAATCATTTTGGTTGGAAGAGATCCTCAGTGGCATTGAGCCGAACCGTTAATCTTGTGCAACCCTCCCCAGCGTCACCCAAGGGGGACGGCAGGACAGGGAATTGGGGTGGACTCTTGACACCCCCAGCAGCCCCTTTCCCATGCACCTGGGTGTCCTGGGTGGGGGGGGACAAGTGGCTCACCCTGTTGAGCCTCGAGGAGGGTGACGCCGGGACGCTGATGGCTGCCAGCCCGCTCGGGGCATTGCTGCTCACCTCTTCAATCACCTGCAGAGAGACGGGAGAGCTGCAGCTCCTGCTCCCCCACCAGATGGGGCTTCAGGCACCCCCAGGATGGGAGAGGAGCTGGGGACAGATGGCAACATCCCCAGTCACCTTAGGAGCACCCCAGCATGGCTGTGCCCCCATTTATCCTGCCCATGCAGAGCTCTGCCAGGCTGCAACACCTCCAAACCTTCCTCCAGTCCTCAGCCTGCTGCCGGCTCTGGAAGCCGATGACCAGCATCTCACCCGCCGTCCCCATCACCTTCAGGGCGTGTGGCATCTTCTTGCCGCGCTTGGCTTTGTAGGTGACGCGGCAGCCGCGCAGGTCCAGCTCCAGCACGGGCTGGGGGTCAGCAGCACACCTGAAGCCCTGCGGAGGCACGAGGGGGTCAGCAGAGCTCGGGGACCATTGTCCCCACTCCATCCCTCCTTCTCCAGCCCCTCACCAGCAGCACGTGCTCCCGGACGATGAAAAGCTGCTTCGCCCACCGCCCCAGCCAGCGCTTCCTCCAGAGGAACCCGCAGAGCTGCGCCTCGGGGGGGCCGGGGGGCTCGGCGTCTGGTGGTCGCCGCAGGTAGTGGGCACGGTCAGTCACACCATCCTCATCCTCCTCGTAAGACTCGTAGTGGCTGCTGTCGGTGTCGGTGCCGCCTGAGAGCCGGGACGGTGTCACGGTGATGGGGGGACACAGGTGCTGCAGGGGGGGCACGGTGGGGTGCTGCTCACCGGAGCCGGTGCATCTGCTGGAACTGAGGGGTTCGGCATCTTCATAGGAGTTGTCGGTTGGTGGGGGGGGTGGGACACGCAGCACCTTGCTCTGGGAGGGAAGGGGTGCTCTGAAAGTGCTGCCCCCGGGGTGAACCTCGCAGGGTCCCCCAGAGCTGGGGGGCTCTGCCTGGAGCTGGCAGCAGCACAGGGACCTCCCAGCCCAACCAGATCCCTTTACAAGCAAGGCTGCAGCGCAGGGTTGGCCATAGGGTCCCCTTCTCCTGTTCCATGCCCTGCCCAAGCCCCCCAGCACCCCCATCCATCTGCTGCCCCCTTACCCCTCCGTGCAGGCTCAGGGTGCTGGCTGGACGGTACTCGCAGCCTCTCCCTCCCGCTGCATCCCCCGTCCTGGTTCCTGGGCAGAAAAGCAGGACGGGCCGTGGTGTGTGGGGTCAGCAAGGAGCCGGGCACCCCCGGCCACGCAGGATGAGACGGGGTGTGGGTCAGAGCGTGAGACTCACCCGGGCTGGCCCGGCCCTGCGGGGTCCCCGGGGAGGGCGAGAGGCAGCGCATGATCATGTACTCTGCATCCTCTGCTGCGGGGGGAGCGCCCAGTCACAGCCCCGCACCCACCAGGGACCACCCTGTCCCCCCGCCCGCGGACCCGCACTCACACGAGGGGCTCTGCAGCCGCGACAGGAGATCGGCCACCGACTTCTTCTTGGCCCGAGCCGCGGCGCTGAGGCTCTCCCGGTCCAGGATGAGCAGGAAGGACCGCAGGTCCGACAGCAGCTTGTCCAGGTCTGCGGGGGACAGGGACGTGCCACCGCACCCTGCCAGGGGTGCCCGTCCCCTGCCATGCTGGGCAGGGCTGGGGGGCTCTCCAATGCTGAGCAGATGTGGGGGTTACGTGCCCCTTGCCCCCACTCCGGGCACCTGCCCCAGCTCCGCACAATCCTGCTATTGATGGGCCTGGGGTGCCGGGGGAGGATGAGGAGGGGGGACGGGCACCGCTGAAGGCCCCTCTGTGTGTGCTCACAGAGGGGGTTTGTTCCCGGTTGGGCGAGGGGATGCGCTGGGCAGCCCAACGTGCTGCTCCTCCATGCTGGGGAGGAGGAGGATGAGGAGGAGATATAGCACATAGGAGCAGCTGACGAAGGCTGCTCTGGGCATGAAGAAAATGCTGAGCATTCACTTGAGGCCAGACTGGGGACCCCAACCCCACTGTGCCAGGGATGGAACGGGACAAGAAGCTGCTTTGTGCCTCCTCAGTCCTGCAGTGGGATGGGACAGCGTTGTCCCCAGAGATGGGGGAGACCCAGAGGGCTCCAGGCACAGAGAGAAGGTCTCATCAACTCTGGGTCTGCACAGGTGTTCCCTGCTGTGCTGGAGGAGCAGGAGGCAGAACAGGACCACGCACACCCCTCACCCTGCAGCTACAGAGCCCCCTCATCCTGGGCATCCCCGGCTGCCACCGCAGGAGCAGCAAGATGCCCCCAGTCCCCCCAGCTCCTTCTGCCGTGCATCTGGAAGTGGTTTGTGTCGCTCTGCTCCGGCACTCCGGGCTCTGCTCCCTGCTCCCAGCTGGGATGAAACATCGCAGACCCGCTGTCGAAACCCACTGCCTCCCCCACGCCGCTCCCAGCCTCCCTCCCTCGCTACCCTCCTGCCGTTTGGAAGAGGGACAACCCCGTGGCTCCCCAGGTGACCCTGGTGTCCCCATGCCCTGCATCCTGCATCGCTCCGGGCTGGCGGGGGTGTAACGCACCCCCAAAACCAGCGGCAGCCCCCAGGGGAGGCGAGGGCAGGCAGGGGAAGGAGCCCACCGGTACCACGTGTGTTACAGAGGACATGGGAGAAGCCCCTGCAGAGATGCTGGCAAGGGGGGGGCACCGTCCCCCCCTCCCCGGTGTCCCTGGCTGGGGAGCACACACCCCTGCCCGGGGGGGGAGGAAACATCTGGCAGGGCAGCGAGGCTGAGCAATGCCGGAGCTGTGCCCAAACATCTGGATTTCCCTGGAAACCGGGGAAGGGAAGGAGAGACCAGCTCCCTGGGGAGGTGGTGGGGGGGCTGGGGCTGACTGAAGGGACCCGCGGGCAGAGCACGAGCTTGAGGGGGGGGACACAGGGCCTGGCCCCCGTGCCTGGTGTGCCTGGCTCTTCCTCTCCCTCCCTTTCTCTCCTCCGCCCAGGCTGAATTCCTCGGCAATGACATCTCCATCCACTCGCCCCCCCCAAAGCCCTCGATGCATCCTCCCCGCTGCGCTCCCCCCGGTTGGCCCCGATGCCCTCGGTGGGGCAGGGAACCGTGTTTTGGGGGTGCCCGGTTGTCCCTACCGCCCGGTGTGGAGCGGGCAGGAGCTCCCTCGCCCCAGCGGCCACGCCAGCTGCCAGGGCCAAGGGAAAGGCAGCCCAGATGGAAAACAGCTGCCCCGGTCTCCAGGGCGGGAGGAAAACGCCCCCCAAACATACAGCCGTCTCCTAGCAAAGCACCCCACTCCCACAGGACAGCCCAGCCCCATCCTCATCCTCGGGGGAGGAGGAGGAAGGAGAAGGATGCCCAAGGGGTGCCCTGGGTGATGCCAGCAGCGGGAGGGTTGGGGGCTGGCACGTCTACTCCACAGCCACGTGTGTTTGTGCAATGAGGGACCAGAGTCTTGCTCCCTCGTGGGGTGCAAGGCGGAGGGGGCAGTATCTGGGGGCCCCCCCTCCAGCGCTCGGGGCGGCTCTCGCCCAGCATGGGATGACTCAGAAAAAGCTGGAGGCCGCCCCGAGCATGGAGCTGCTGGTGGCCGCGGCGTGACCCGTCACTGCGGGGGGGCTCTGAGCCACGGCCGCAGGGCGGGGGTGCTCCCCCCGGGGCTGCTGCACCCCCAAATTGCCCCAGGGAGGGCGCTGGGGGAAGCCCCGGCACCCCACACCGTGCACCGTGCTCAGGGGCTCCCAAACACCCCGTCCCTGCACTGACACCCCGAGCCCTGACACCCCCGCCTTGTCCCTTGCACCGCTTCCCACCCCGCACCCCCGCTCCCCGCTTTTCGCACCCTCCCGCACCCCCTTTTCCCTCCCACACCCCCTTTGCAAGCACCCACACCCTCCTCACACTCCCGTGGGCACCCCCGCCCTTTTGCAGCCCTGTACCGCCCCCCCACACCCAGCCTTGCACCCCCTTTTTGCACCCCCGTACCTCTCTGGCGGGCCATGGCGCTCACATGGCGGCGGGACCGGCCCCGGGCCCGGGGCAGCGCTGGCCCGGCCCGGCTCGGCTCGGTTCGCACCCGCCCCGCGGGCCCCCAGCGCAGGGGCGTGGGGGGAGGAAGGCGGGGAAGGGCTCCTCATCCTCCTCGGAGCACCATCGCCATCTGCAGGGACCTGGGGCCGGGGCGGGGGGCGGGACTGAGTGGGAAAGGAAAAGCAGCGGAGCCGGGGTAAAGCCATTTCACCTTTAATTGTAAGCAAAAAATCACTCTCACGCGGATTCTCCGACACCAGCAAATAAAATAAAACTCTAACAAAAACAAAACAAAACAAAAAAAAAACAGAGAAAGTGAATCACTGTAGTCCAGTCAGAAAACAACCCATATTTTTATATATATTTATAGATATGTCGTTTGTAGAGTAGCAGTGAAAGGCAAGTATGGGCCAGTGATTTCCCGATAAATTACATTCTTTACATCCCAACAAGGTCTAGCGGCTGGAAAGTGGCTGGACACAGAAACCGGGGAGCGTGGGGGGGACGAGGGGTGAGGGGACAGAAGGGTCCTGCCCAAAACATGTGCCCGAAGAGGGGATGGGAGAGGTGTGAGGGAAGGGAAGGTGCTGAGCCCTGCCTGCACGGCCAGGGGGCCAGACCTCAGTGCCCACCGAACCGTGCCCGGCTCCTTTGTGCCCCATGGCCCTGCTGCATCCCCCTCCGATGCATCACCCCACTGTGGGGGTGTCTGCAGCAGGAGAGACACCCCCAGACCCCCTGCCCCATCCCGCGATGCTCCGTCTCAGCAGCATCCCAGCCCTGCTCTCCGCCAGCCCAGTGCCGGGTGGGTTTTGGCAGTGGCCGTGTCCCTGTGGCCATCGCTGTTGGCACAGGAGGGACCGGCAGGGATGTTAAAAGTGGGGGGCTGGAGGGGGGCAAAGTGGGATGGCAGCCTGGCTTTGCTGGGACAGCATCAGTCTGGCAGTGAGTGGGTCCCCAGGATCTTCCCAATTCTTGGGGTGAAGGTGTGGGGGGGCAGAGGGGCACCTGGGGGGGCACCCAGAGGCAGCCGCCCCCCAGGGAGGAGAAAAGCCATCCCACTGACCACACAACGAAGCCAACACACTCCCAGCCACCAAAAGCAGAGCCAGGCACTGCCCCTGCCAGCGTGCCCAGGCAAAGAGGGGGGGCACAAAGCACAGAGACCCCCCCACACACCTTCCCCTCCCAGCTGAACCGTCCCTGCCCCGCCACAGGGTCTGCCCCCAGCCCCATCGCCCCCCTGCAAACCCAGCGGCGGGGGCAGTTTGAGCCCCCCGAGCCCTTTTCCCGCAGGAGGAGCGAGGTGGGGGGCAGAGCCAGGGGGGTTGGGACAGGGGAGAAGGGGGTGGTCCTAGTAAAAACCGGCTGAGAGCCCTAAAGCGGTTACACGGCGACACGGGGCGAGCTCGGCGGGCTCAGAAGAGGAAGGCTTTCTTCTTCAGCTCGTTGCGCTTCCACAGGGCCAGCTTGCCGAACTCCTCGGGGGGCATCTCGAAAACCCGCAGGAAATCCTCGGGGGAGAGGTGCCGCTGCGGGGGGGGGGAGGAGAGGAGGGTGATGGGGTGATGCGGTTCCCCATTCTGTGCCCTCTTCCCCCCACAAAACGCCGGTTCAGCCCCTACCTCCAACCTGGTCCTGTCCACACCAGGCGGCAGCTTCACACGGCCGCGGTTCGTCACCATCAGCATTTCATAGGGGTAGATCTGCAAGGGGGGGTCAGGGAGGTTGTAGAACCCTCTCCACAGCCCCCCCATCCCTGCCCTGGCCCCCCCCAGACCGCTCACCTTTTGCTCCAACATGCTGGGCAGGGAGTTGCCTCTGTCCATGCGCCCGCGCTGGCCGTTCTGGGGGGGACAAAGGCTGACATCAGCTGTGACCCCCCATGTCCCCAAAGCACTGCCCTCTCCCTCCCGAGCCAAAGCCAAGGTGATGGGCTCCAGCTTGGGGACCGGCACATCCACCCTCCCACCTCCAGCTCATCACAGAGGTGTCCCCAGTGTCCCCACCCTGTACATCACCCTCTCGCTGGGTCTCCGCACCGGCAGCCAGACAAGCGCTTACCTGCAGGCCTGGAAAAGAGAGAGGAAGAGGGCTCAGCCTGGGGAACCCCCGCTGTCCTCCCCCAGGTGATGACAAGCCCCGAGAGGTGGTTTTCCACCCTCTGCTGAGCCCAGGCTTGCCCCAAGCATCCTCCATCCTTGGGGACGCTGCCCATCCCTGGGGATGTTGCCCATTCCTGGGGACATCACTGCATCCTCCATCTTTGGGGACAATCCCCCATCCCCGGGGACATTGCCCATCCCTGAGGACACCACTGCATCCTCCATCTCTGTGGACATCCCCCATCCCTGGGGACACCGCCCATCCCTGGGGACACCCCAGCATCCCCTGGGGACACCCCAGCATCCTCCATCTTTGGGGACATCCCCCATCCCTGGGGACACCGCACATCCCTGGGGACACCCCAGCATCCCCCATCCCTGGGGACATCCCAGCATCCTCCATCTTTGGGGACATCCCCCAGCCCTGGGGACATCCCCCATCCCTGGGGACACCCCCTATCCCTGGGGACACCCCTGCATACCCCATCCCTGGGGACATCCCAGCATCCTCCATCTTTGATGACATCCCCCATCCCCTGGGGACATCCCTATACCCCCCATCCCTGGGGACATTGCCTATCCCTGGGGACATCCCCATCCTTGGGAACACCCCTGCATCCCCCATTCCTGGGGACACCACTGCATCTTCCATCTTTTAGGGACATTCCCCATCCCTGGGGACACCCCTGCATCCCCCATCCCTGGGGACATTCCCCATCCCTGGGGACACCCCTGCATCCCCTGGGACATCCCCACGCCACGGGCTGATGCTCACCCGGACTGCTCTTCTCGCTGCCTGCCGAGCTGAACTCTGCCGACTGCAGCTGCAAGGGGACAAGGGGACAGCATCAGGGCACCGCCACCCCCGGTCCCCATCCCAGGCCATGTGGCCCTGGCCTGGACACTCACCCGGGTGAGGGTGCTCCTGCCAGAGGCGGGCAGCGAGGAGCTCTTGTAGCTGCCCATGTGCAGAGCTGCAAGAGAAGAACACAGTCAGGGATGCAGGCAGCTGGAGCCACCGGTTGGGGAAGGAGGGGATGCGATTTGGGAAGAGCATCACATACAAGTGTGGAAGGGCGTCCGATCCGGCAGCGAGCGGGTTTTTCTCCGGATGGGGAGAGATTTCTCCATCTCCTCCTTCAGGATCAGCTTCCCGAGGTTGGAGGTGATCTGGGGACAAAGGGACACATATATCTTTGTAGTATCTTAAAAACAAGGCATTCTACTATAGAAGAATCTCTGTTATTAGTGAAAGCATTGATTCTGCCTTCTGGAATGTTAATATGGTTTGATAACAGAAATTGGCAGTACCAGTCCTCCAAGGAGAAAATTAAAATGAAAGGTTATGTGTTGGAAAACGGAAAGGATTTGAAACAGTGGTGTTTTCAGTGTGTTCTCTGCACTTCAACCCAAAAGCCACCAAAATAAGGCAACGTTTTGTAGTTAAAGCCTGACTGAAGGAGGGCACCCACCTGCCCTCTCTGCCCCTCACCTTGCTCAGCTCCTGCCTCTGGAGCTCCCGCAGGTTCTTCATCTCCTCCGTCAGATCCTCCTCCTCCTCCTCCCCTCTCTTGGATGCCATTCGCCTTCTCCACTCCGTTTCTGGGGGACAAAACGGAACGTTCTATCTGCTGTGGGGTCTCTGGGGGGAATAGACCCCCTGTGCAGCTCAGCCCCTGCTCCCCACCTACCCACGACGGCCAGCGAGGGGGGGCACGGCCAGTAGTCGGTCTCAATCTTAGCGGGTTGGTTGGGGTCTGGGGGCTGCGCCGCCGGGAACTTGGAGGATTCGATGATCAAGTCCTCGATGAGATGCTTCCCATGGTGGGCACCAGGGTGATGGTCTGTGGGGCACAGGGTGGTGAGGCAGTGCCCTGGGGGTGCCCTATCCCATAGGACAGACCCCCCCGCTCACCTTTCTGCCTGTAGATCGGGGGTTTCTTGTAGATGTTGAGCTCCGTCGTGTCGGTCTCTGCAAGAAAAAGGGGATTAGGGGCTGGGAATATGGCTCTGGGAAGGTGTTTACCAGACCCCCCCATGCTGGGGAGCTGGGGGTGCCGGGGGGGCTGTACCGGGTCGGTGGAAGTGCTGGACGCTGCTGCGGGTTGAGCTGCTGCCCTGGCGAGGGGTGGGATGGGGGGCACTGCCGGGGGTCCGGCTCTCCAGCCACTCCCGGATCACCTGTGGGCAAGGGGGGGACAGTGAGACCCCAATAATTCGGCATCACCCATCCCATCAGACCCCCTGCCTGCATCCCAGAGCTGTTGGTACTCACCTCTGGAGACGGAGGAGGAGAGATGGATTTGGGAGACAGGGAACGCTGCAAAGGGCAAGAAGGAATTTATTCCAGCAGCCACACATCTGCCCTCAAGGAACCTTCTGTCTGGGGGTTTTCCCCTCACCAGCCCCCCACAAATCAATGAGGGTGGCCCTTGGGCTCCCTCACCTCTCGGCTGCGGGGCAGCTCCACGTGCTCCATGAGCGAGTAGGTGAAATGGGGTTCGTAGATCATCAAGTCGGGGCGCTCGATGTCCAGGATCGCCTTGTCCTTGGGGATGGCAGCCAGGTCCTTGTAGCCCAGAACCTCGTTGTCCATCTTAGCCTGGAAGGAAGGAAAAGCATCTTTATATTTGGGGTGCAGAAAGGGAACACTGGGGAACAGGGAGGGCTTCCCTGGGGCTGGCACCCTCCGTGGCCCCTCTATAATGATGGAGAGGGTTTGGGGAGTCACACACTGACCCCGTGGATGGAGGGGTGTGGTGGGGAGACACAAGGCACCACTCACCACAATGCTGGAGGGCGATCCGGGGACGCTGGAGCCGCGGGAGGAACAGACGCTCCCAGGGGAGGTCAGTGGTTGCTGGAAGGAAAAGGGCATATTTTGGCAAGCCTTGGCATGGTTGGCTTGGGAAGGGGCTCAGGGCCATGGTGAGTACCCCAGTGCTTGGCTGGGGGACTTGGGGACACCCCTGTGCCCCATGGACCTCAGTGTGCCCAGGTGGAACACCCTTGGGGATGGTGGGATTTCCGGATGGGTGCTGGGGTCTCCTTTGCTCCAGTGTCGTGGTTCAGGCCAAGGGACACCAGGGAGGTGACCGTGGCTTGGCCAGGACGTGTTGCCACTAGATGGTGCTGCCAGGCTGGGCTGGCGGAGGAGGAGGAGGAGAAGGAGGAGGAAGGCAGGGCCCTGCCAGCAGCATCCCGACTTGACTCTCCTGGTGATGCCCTTGGCCACCAATCCCTGTCCTTGGCCACCAGCTCTTGTCCTTGGCCACCAGCCCCACCACCCCACATCCCCAGCACCCACTCACAGCCCCCCAGCACCCCACTCATGCCCCCCCTTACCTTCTGCAGTCTTTCCATTCAGCTGTGGGCTGGCGGGGCTGTGTCAGTCACAGGGTCCTGCATGGGGACAGCAGGGGTTTTGGGGCACCCGGGGTGACACCCATGCTCCCCACCAGCCCCGCTGAGCCCAGCAGCCCCCCACCCTGGACCCTAATGCAGCACAAGGCTGGTACAGCCCCACTGCCTAATATTAACGTGTTGGCAGCAGGACAGGCTTGCCAGGGAGTGTCACTGTCCCCAGGGTGGTCGAGTGGCTCCAGATCACCCCTGGGGCAGGGCAGAGGAACTGGGACACACTGGACCCCCACTCACCGCTGCCTCTGTGGCTCCACATCCCTCTGGGTTCTAACGCCGCGCTGGGGCTTGGGTGCTGCCTCTGCAATGGAGACGAGAGAGAGGTGACAGTGAGGGTGACAGTGAGGGTGACAGCGGTGTGGAGCTCAGCCTTGTCCTCCCGCTGTCCCTGCAACCCCCCCGTCCCACTGCCCACCTCCCTGCCCGCGCCGGCCCCACTGCCCAGCGGATGCTGACGAGCGCTGCCAAACGAGCAGAGGTAATGAAGCCCTTTGTCTGCTGCTCGAGAAGGCTCCAGCGGCAGCGGGACGGGGGTGCTGTGCTCAGCCCCTGCCCCGCAGCCCCCCGGGACTGAGCCCTCCCTGCGCTTTAAAGCCCACAATGCCCCACACAAAGGGGAAAATTCCTCATTCTCCTCCAAACTTCTCCTTTCAGAGGGGAGGGTGTTGGGGAAAAAACTCGTGCAACAACAACCCAGAGCCAGAGTCCTCCAAACTCAAAGCCACCTGCCCCCCCCGGCAGCCTGTGCATGGGGCTGGGGAGATGCCACCACCCCTGGGGACACCCAATTCTGCTGTCCCACGGCTCCAATGTGGGCGCAGAGCCCACCCCGTGGAATGCAGGGATGGAGAAGGACCAGAGCATCCTCCAGCTGCCGGCACAACATCCAACCCTCGGTTTGCTCCTCCGAGGGTCGAGCAGGGACAAGGATGCCCTGCCAGTAGCTCCAGGCTGGAGCCTTGAGCCTTTGAGACCACTTAGACACAAATAACCCCCCACTTTGGTGCTACGGGGTCCCTGATCTACTCACACTCATCCCCAGCACCTCCCAGGGGTCTGAAGAACCCAGTGCTGGTGGGACAGACACCCCCAGATCGACACAGAGCACGGCACAAAGCAGCTTTGTCCGGGCGATCCCTGGGCACCCATGAGCTCAGACTTTCCAGCGGCAGAGCCAGGGCAGCCCCCCCGCCTGAGGCTCGCACCCCACGGGGCTGGGGGCCCAGGGGGGAACGGGGACAGGCGGTGGGGACGCGGTGGCACCAGCAGCGGTGGCAGCCAGCAGATGGATGAGATGGCAGAGAGCAGGAGGCAGAGGAAGCACAGAGGCCGGCGGGAGGGTGGGTGCGGGGACGGGTGGCTGCGGATGCCGGTGGGGAAGGAAAACAAGCCCGGGGTGCGGAGAAACACTGCGATGGAGCCAAAAGGGCTGGCGAGGGGTGTCGGGACTGCACAGCCAGCCCAGGAACAGTCCCCCCCCCGTCTGGGGGATACGGGGACACCTTATCTGGTGCAGCCAGGGAGCCACCGCCCCGATGGCAGCTTCTCTGCCCATGGCAACCTCCAATCTCCCCGCAGCCCTCGCTGGCAGGTCCCCCGCACGCTCCCCCTTGCTCCCCGAGATAAGGGCACCCTGGCACGTGTTTGGGATTTTCCTGGCCAGGAGGCTGAGGGAGAGCGGGGCGAGGGGGGGTAACACCGTGCCCCCCTCCCAGGGCGGTCCTCCGGGTACCTGCAGTGCTTTGGTGGAGCCAGGAGAGATGCTGGGCAGGGATGCAGAGCAAAAAGAGCGATGGAGGGAGGGATGGACAGACAGACAGACCACGTGCCGGTGGGGGCTCGCTGGGCTGTGGGGGTGCCAGCCCCCCCCCGCACAGCACATCCCGGGGGGGCCGCGGGGAGAGCTGCTGCTGCAGCGGGAAGAGGCCGGTTCCCTCCTCCCCACCCCGAGGAAATCCGGATTTGACTTTTCACAGCCGCCAAAGCCATCAGCGCCCAGGCCAGGGGCCAGGCTGCACAAACCCCCTCGTCTGGGGGGGACATGGGCAGGGACCCCCAGCCTTCCTCCCCTCTCCCTCCTCCTCACCCGTTGCCCTTGCAATGCTGCCGGGCACGGACACCCCGACGCTCCCGCAGCTGCCCCGGCTCCCTGCCAGCGTCAGGGCGGGGGGGACACGGTGGGGTCACAAGTTCCCCGAACAGACGGTTCCCGCCAGCCCTGGGAACGGCGTCCGGTGCTTCCCAGCCCAGCCCTGGCCTCCTCCTCCTCCTCCTCCTCCCGCAGCAAACCCCAACAAACACAACACGGGAGAGGCACCGAGCATCCTGCCCGCCTCACCGGGGGACACCGAGACACGCGAGGGCCCCACCGGCAACTCGATCGCACGGGGAGCACGTGGGTCCCCGACCCGCGTCTCGCCGGTGTCCAGTTCCTCCTTTGTCCTGCTTTTTATCGCCCTTTCCCTCCCCACCGGAGCATCGCTCGGCAGAGGGGAGCGACCCTGTGGCTATTGACAGCCCATTGCTTCCGTGCCACTGCACGGGGACATCTCAGTGGCCTTAAAAGCCACCAGCCCCTGGGATTTTTCCATCCCCTGGGGTGGAGGGTGCACCCTGCCCATCTCCCCTCCCATGAACACCAGGATGCTCTGTGCCTCAGTTTCCCTGGCTGGGGGGATCACAGCAACATGCCCACCCCATCCAGAAGGAGATGAAGGGGACATTGTCACCTCCTCCAGCTGCTCAGTTCCTCCCACCCGAGGAATCTGGGCCAACCCAGCTGCTCACCTGGTCCCCAGCCCTGCCGGGATGCTGGGGACCCCCCAGACAGTTTAGAGCAGGGATGCACGGTTCTCACCCTAAAGCTCCTGGACTGGGGGGGTCTATCCCTGGCCCCCCCTGCCCTGCACGGCCCTGATGGCCATGCTGCAGCCCGCTTCGGGCAGCGGCTCACGTGGCACGTAATCTGGGATTAAAATGGGATTAGCCTGCTCATCCCGCACACGGAGGGACCCGCCGGGGGTGTGCGAGGAGGCCGCGGCCCCCGAGGGCTCCCGGCGTGGGGCTGGTGATGCCCCCTCGGTCCCTGGGGAGCCCCCCAGCTCTACCAGCCCTTGGCACTGCCCCGTGGGGTGCCCTGCATTGAGCATCTGGGGGTGAGGGGTCCCACCCACTTGGGAAGACACTGGGATGTGGCCGGGGGGTCCCTGGGGTCGATGTGGCAGCTGGTGGCCCAGGGCTACCTGGGCTTAGCCCTGCTTGACCACCGGCCCTGCACGCCCACGGCCAGGAGCTGGTCCCCCCCACCCTAAGGAAATAGCTCCAAGATGTTGGGGTTTGGGCTTTGCACCCCAGTTTCCCCCCACTGCCCCACGGTGGTGGGTGACGGGAGTTCAGCCCCTCAGTGCAGCATCAGTGAGGCTGGATGGGGCTGGGAGGGGTGGGGGGGTCCAAAACCCTGTGACACGGTGACACCCCGACTGCCACAGCCCCACCATGATACACACAGGGACCGTCAAACCCAGCACAGCCTACACTGTGGGGTGCGAGATGGAGGTGCCCCCCCAGCAACGGCGCTGAGACCCCCCCCCAACTCACTCCACTGGGAATGGTCTCATCCTTTGTCCCTGCTTTGATGGGGGGTGTCCCGGGGGGGTGGGGGTGAAGTGGGGGTGCTGCCATGGAGAGGACGCAGGGGGGAGCCCCGGGAGGGGTTATTCCCCCTTTAGTGATGAAGTCCGTGTCCCCAAGTCCCCGCCTTGGGTCACCGCCCTTCCTGTCCCCGCGGCCCCCCCGGCAAGGGCAGCTGGCTTTGCATGGCCAGGCGTGGGGAGGGGGCACAGTGCATCCCCGGAGAGGACAGGGGACAAGATATGGGGCTGTCCCCACCCCCCAGGATGGGGGGGGTACACCAAAGGAGGGGAGCAGCGGCACCGAAAAGCGACGGGAAAGCAAAGACACCGACAAACCGGCCCCCCCAGATCCCCCCGGCCACCTCCCTCCCCTCTCCCTCCCGAGACGCGCGGCCACTCACCTAATGCCGGGGCCACCGCATACCTCCAGCTGTGGGCAGCTTTTTGGGGGGACCCCTCTGTCCTCCTCCTCTCGCTTGGCCACCCAACCACCCCGTGGGCTACCAGGCCCTGTGCCGTGGCCACGGCCGAGCCGCCGCGCCGCAGCGCGCATCCGAGAGCGTGCGGGCGAGCGTGCGATGGTGCGAGCGGCCGTGCGAGCCCTATCTCCCAGCCCCAGCACCGCGCTGTGCCGCCTGCCGCACCGATAACCGGTGCTGGGCGCCGGGGAGGGCGTGCGTGGGTGGGTGGGTGCGTGGGTGGGTGCGTGGAGGGGTGGTTGCCACTCGCCTCTCCCCACCTCTGCTGCTGGCTCAGGCTCTTTCGGAACAAGAGGAGAATTAGCCGGCACCATGACGAAGCAGTATTGGCTCCCGCTCCCACCGCTTCCCCGGCACAAAGAGGGAGGAAAACATAAATAACGCTGCTGGCCCGGCTGCCAGGAACAACCCGCTCGGTGCTGGGTGGGCCCTGCACCCCCCCGCTGCAATTGGGGGACGGAGCAGGGGGCAGCACCCCCGGCCCCCGCACCCCGGCTGGGGGTTTGGCACCCCCAAGCCCCGCAGCGCTGAGCAGAGGGGGAGCTGAGCACACAATGATAGGTGAGGATGGCACCCCCCACCTATCCTGCCCCCCAGCCTGGGTTTGGGGTGCTCTGAGCACGGTACCCACCCCACACTCCCCTGGGAGGGGAAACACGGCAGGAATTTCCACCGAGGAAGGGCGAGGGCCAGGGAGGTGCTGAGCGTCTGCTAAAAATTAAGCCCAGAGCTCTGCAAACGCTGCCCGGGAGAACCTGGAGCCCCCCACATCCCGAGCACCCCAGTTCCCGGGGGGATGCGGGGGCTGCGTTGGTGCCGCAGCGCCGGAGCCAGCAGCTATTCCCGGCTCTGTGTGGGAGAGAGCTGCCTGGTGACAGCAGCTCCCTTGCTGCATCCTCTCCCCAGCGCTCCGTGCTGTTTGCTGCCTCAGTTTCCCCTCCTGGCTCAAGTGAGGGCTGCTGGACCCTCTGGATGGACACTCAGGGGTGCACACCTGGTGGATGCATCTCCAGGGATGCACATCTTGGGGTGATGCTCACCCAGGGATGCACACCCAAGGATGCACACCTGGGGGGATGCAGGTCCAGGGATGCACGTCCAGGGATGCACGTCTGGGGGGATGCACATTGAGAGATGCACATCTGGGAGATGCACATCTGGAGGAACACAAACACCCCCCTCTCTGATGCCAGCACCCGCCCGGCTCGTTGCACCAAGAGCATCATGGCCTCATCCTCAAGACGCCACCGAGTCCCCACGCTGAAGGGGCTTTGCCGGCCCCCGCCCTGCCGGCTGCCCCCCCACGGGGGCCGTGCCCGTGAATAATCACGGCTGCCTTCCCCCTGCTAACCCAGTTTCTCAAGCATGAAGACAACTGCAGCGGCTGCTCGGCGGCTGCCACCTGCGCCCGGGGCCACTCGGGCGTCTGAACCGTCCGTGGCACCCGCCGTGGAGCTCAGCCCCCCGACCTCAGCACCCAGGGGTGCCCCAAGGGAGGGGGGAGGTTGGAAACACACGTATCCTGCAGCAGACGGACACCCAGACACCGCGCACCAGCTCTTGCACCCTTGTGTGCACCCACTGTGCCCAAACACGCTCCCCGGAGCCCCCCATGTGCCCGCAAGGTTACCCCTTATCCCAGCGATGCCTTTCAAAGCCAGGCAGCTGCCAACCGCTGCTGGGGGGCTGTTGGGGGGCTGTGGGGGGTAGCAGGGCCCTACCTTCACAGGAGCCCATGGCCCGCTGCAGGCAGGTCGGTCTGTCCGCCGGGAGCCATGCCTGCGCCGAGCATCCCCTCCCCTGCGCCGCACGGCACGTTGCTACAGCGACCGCCTCCGCCGCAACCGATGGAGGCTGTGCAGGAGCCTCCTTGGGCCTCGCCGAGCGATGGAGGATGTGCAGGAGCATCCTTCAGCCTCACCGAGAAATGGAGGATGAGCAGGGGCATCCTTCAGCCCCATCGAGTGATGAAGGATGGGCAAGAGCATCCTTTGAACTCACTGAGCAATGGAGAATATGCAGGAGCATCCTTGAGCCTCGCTGCCCCGCAAGATGGGGGCAAGGAGCTTTTTGGGGGGGATGTAGCCCCTGAACTTCTTTGCAAAGCAGTTGCCTGACCCCAAATTGCCCCCTGGTGCCCCACCACAGTGCTGCTGGGTTTGCAGGGACATCACCCTGAAGGAGCCCAGTGACAGCAGGCCCTGCCACCCCAGTGATGCTCATGGGAACCCTCTGCCAGGACAAGGCCCCTGGGGGTACCAGCTCCATGGGGTTGACACCAATCACCTCTGCAGCAAAGCTGGTGCTCTGGGGAGCTGCTCAGCATCTTAACCCCCCCGAGCATCCCCATCCTGCGGCTGCAGTGGGGGAGACACCCTCCAGTGCACTTTCTGCACAGGGGGACATTCCTGTCCCCACCTCCGCCCCCTGCTCTGGGTCTCACCTCAAAAAGCAAGAAAGAAGCCGTGTAAAGTTAATTTTTCCTTTTTTCTTCCTTGGCCATAATTAAAAAGGACTCACCCTCCCGAGCCCTTTATATCCCGGGAGGTCAAGAAGAAAGAGAGGGGAGGAAGGGGAAAACCTTGAAAGAAAAGAGAGGAAGGGCTTGGGAAGGAGAAGAGAAGGAGGGGGAGGAAAACAAGGATGGAGAAAAATTAAAGCGGAGATCACACAAAGGGAACTCCTCTACCTTTGAAGCTTGGGCTAAATTGGGGAGGGGGCGGTGGAGACGGGGAGGGTCCAGACCCTGTCGGCTCCTTTCTCCTTTCAAGAATGTCTCGAATTCCTGCAGAATCAAGGAGCTGGGGCTGTGGGGCCAAAGGGAGCGGGAGGGGGGGAGAAAAAATTACCCCTGTAGCTCTGTTAATTCCTGCCCACCACACCTGGGCAGGCAGCGTCGGGTGCATTGTTAGGCCGTAATTGCTGGGTGTTGCATTTCTCTTCTGCTTTAAAGCTTCATTTAACTCAAACTGTTATAATTTTCTCCCCATGGCCCCCCCAGCCGTGCCCCCCTCCCGGCATTATGCTGGCGGGGCTTTGTAGGGGCTGGGGGTGAAGGGATTACATCCTCTTACATCCTCTTACATCCTCCCCGCCGGTCGGCCGCCACCTCCCCGGGCATTGTCAGAGGGGAAAGCAATTATGGGGAAGGTGGGACGGCACGGGCTGGGGGGACAGAGCTTGAGGATGGAGGGGGGACACCCCAACCGGTGGCCCCAGGTGTGGGGAGCAGCGGGTACCACTCTGGGTACCACACTGAGGGTGATGCTCTGTGCACCGGGATGCAGGGGACGCCCCCAGGACACAGACCGGGGGCTCACAGAGAGGGATGGGGACACAGGGTGTCACCTGCAGTGGGCACCTCCATCCTCCTGCCACCCAGCATCTCCCTGAACATCTGGGGTCCCTGTGCCCCCCATTCCAGGAGGTACAAAACCCGCAGCAAAGCCTCATCACAGGAATGAGAACTCCAGCAGTCTAGATACTCACTTTTATTTGCTTTGGGGTTTCCTCCTTTACACAAATAAACTCCAAAATCTAAATATTTAGGCCTAAAGCCACTCCTAAAGGAAACAGTGGAGCTTGCGAAAACACACAAACAACCCATCAGAAAAACCCAATAAAAATAACCTAAAGGCAGTTTCTCTTTGGCCTGGTGGGCACCCACGCGTGTCCCTGTGCCACCAGAGAGGGCACAGACCTTCCCCTCCAATAAATAACACAGAGACCCCACGGCCACGGGGATACAAGTGCTGGCCCGGGGTCTGCGTGCCCAGGGACCCTCCAAGCTGCATGGACAGACAGACATACGGACAGACGCCCCACACGCCCCATCACCTGGCTGCCCGCAGTGCCCTGCGTCCCTCGCAGGGATGGGGACAGCATCCCGCTGAGCACAGGGCTGGGGACATGCCACTGATCTCAGGGCTGGGGACATCGTGCTCTGGTGGGGACATCCCGCACTCTCATAGCTGGTCTATCCATCCCCGGCACCGAGAGGGATGTCTGCGGGGACAGGGAGGTGGCATGGGGACAAGTGTCTGAGGAGATGCCGAGGCGAGCGGGTGGTAAACGCGGGTACCACGGGATGCTCTAGGGATGCAGGCACCCCAGCGTGGGGTTATAAAGTATAAAAATAGAGCGTTTTAGGAAAAAAAGCAGGGAATAACCAGTGCTGGAGGGCGCCGGGACAAAGGGAAGAGCTCGGCGAGGATGAGGAAGGCAGAGCCTGTCGAGGGGAGGAGTCCGGGATTACGTGCGCGGGCGGGGGGTGCGGCGGGTCCGTCGGGTGGGCGAGGACGAGCCGACGAACTCGAACTGCTTCTGCCGCTCGGCGTTGTTGGGGAAGGGCAGCTGCCCCCGGTACAGCCGCTTGATGAAATGGGCTTCGCGCTGGTTCTGGCGGCTGCGGGAGGCGCGGCGGGGCCGGCCCTGCCGTGTGAACGCCATGTACCAGCCCTCGTAGCGCGCGTTGCGGAACGCCGTGTAGTTGTTCTCCAGCACGATCTCCGTGAAGATGCAGTCCTTGCTCTTGCCGTTGGGCTGTGCGGGGGGGAAAGGGGCCATGAGCACCCGTAGGGATGGGGTTGGGGGGTCAGGGATGTGACCCGTGGGGTGCTGGCACCCCGTTGGCACCCCATCCCTGCCATGTTTGCCATGACACCGACCCCAAAGCACTGGGACCAGCTCCCCAGGGGCTTCTCCTTGTGATTTGCTGGGGGCAGAAAAAGGGTGGATAGATGGGGAATTTTTTAAAAAAACCCTGTTTTCACAATTTCTGTGGAAGTTCACAGAATGTCAGGGGTTGGAAGGCACCCGGAAAGCTCATCCAGTGCAATCCCCCTATGGAGCAGGAACACCCAGCTGAGGTTCCACAGGAAGGTGTCCAGGCGGGTTTGAATGTCTGCAGAGAAGGAGACTCCACAACCTCCCTGGGCAGCCTGGGCCAGGCTCTGACACCCTCACCATGAAGTTTCTTCTCAAATTTAAGTGGAACCTCCTGTGTTTCAGTTTGAACCCATTGCCCCTTGTCCTACCATTGGTTGTCACCAAGAAGAGCCTGGCTCCATCCTCCTGGCACTCACCCTTTCCATATTTATAACCATTAATGACTTCAGGGGTGCGGAGTATTAGTGGAAGCCCCCCGCAACCTTACAAGTTGCACTAGGTGATCTTTCCAAGGTCCCTTCCAACCCAAACCATCCTGTGGTTGTGATGGAGGAGAAGGGGGACTGGCAGCTTTTTGGGGGGACATGGAGAGACCCCCATGGCCCCTGTGACTGGGGACATGGGGACCAGCCCCGCTGAGCATCCCGGCTGCTCTGGGGACACGGGGACACGCTGGGACTCACTTTCCCGATGAGCTTGCCCCGCTTGCTCATGCAGATGTACTTCTCGCTCTCGGCCCCCTTGATGCGGACGCGGCTCCCGAAAGTGTCCGTCTCCACGATGAGCTTGGCTGCGAGGGGACAAACAAGGGGACAGTGTCCCGGGGGGAGCTGTGACACCCCCCATGAGCTAACAGTACCCAAACCGCCCCCATCCCCTCCTCCCTGCCTCCCCAGCATCCCTCCCTGCCCATCACCCATGGGGCAAGAGGATGCTCCTGCAGGGGATGCTCCCCAGCCATGATGCTAAAGGGCTTTTGTTAAAACCCAGCAGAGTCAAACCGGGTGTTTGATGAAAGCGACGGCCCCTTCCTCCCCCCTGGTGCATCCACATTGTTGACGGTTCAATGGGTTCTCCAGGGCCAGACTGAGTCCAGCACCCAGCGGGTTAATTGTCCTCGTCCTCATTGTGTCTCTGCGACATGGCCGTGGCTGCGAAGGTTGGGAGCTGACACTGAAACCGATGACCCTGGTGGGTCCTGCGCTCCTGATAGCAAGAATTGGGGGGAAAAAACTGGAAAGGTGCTGAATTAGCCTTTGCAAAGCCTTTCCCAAAGCTTTTCAGTGCTGGAGATGCCATCCTGGCCTTTGCGGGGCTGTGGTGCCCATCAGCGTGGCATCTTGGCTCCCTGGCAAACCCGTGTGTTTGTGGATATTTAAGATGCTGATGCCATCAGGTGATTCTCCTTGGGGAAAAGCTGTCTGCCTCACACCGGGAAGAGATTAGAAAGCAAAAGCCCTAAATATAGGGCTTATAAACGCTGCGTGGTATTAGAGAAATGCATGATTTTTGGAAGCTTCGAGGTCAGGGCTGAATGGTTAAAACTGGAGTTATTTTAGGCATAAAACCAGCCAGCTGAGGCAATTTAAACCTTTCTCCCTGACGACTGCTCTCCACAATCCCTCTGCAAAACTCCTCTAGGAAGAGACATTTCCCAACAAGTTAGTCCCGGACCAAGCCCTCCGGGGGACGCCAGCCCCTTACCGAACTTGTTGCCGTCCTCGGCGGTGGCCGTGATCCTTTTGCCGTTCACCTGGACGTGCTTGCCGCTGGTCCGGCTGTACAGCTGGTACTCCCTGATCTGCCGCCGGCTCAGCTGGTCGCTCACGGCCCCCTGGTCCCTCACGTACTGGTTAAAATTAGGAGACGGTTGATTCTCCCCCTTTGTTTACAAAGGGAAAAATAAAATCAAATTTGTTTTGGACAGCCGATGGCAAAGGGGGCGGAGTGGGGACCCCAGAGCCACTTCTGCTCCCGGCCGTGTCACCGGACCAGATGGGTGCTCAGCAGCATCTCCTGCTTGAGCAGGTACCAAGGGTGGGCTGGGACACATGGGCTGAGCTTAAAAACACCCGCTGGGTCTCTAATGGGGGGTGAGACCCACATAAAGCTGGGCTGGGTGTCCCAGGAGCAGAGCAGCCCCCAGTTTGCACTGGAGGAATAAAACATCTCATGGACCCCAAGCAGCTTAGGGTGATGGGGCAACACAAACACACCAGGGTTTTTGGATGGTAAGAAGCAGCTAAGTAGTGCAGATAAGCTGGGGAAAGGGGGGGATTAGCACTGGTGATCACCCCCCATCCCCACGCTGGGCTCCAACCAGTGCTTCCCAATACGCGTCTTAAGAGAAGACTCGGTTTAATCTCAGTGTGTATTGGCTGAGCCATCCCAAAATCCAGCTCCAAAAGGGCTATGAGACATGCTTTTGGGGGGACCATGTCCTGCTGCCCCCCCAGGAGCTTGTCCCATGACCATTTGGGAGCTGGTTGCCCATTTTGGGGTGCGGGGACCAGCCACCCTGCATCCCCCGGCTGCAGCGTCACCTTGCTGGGTGCCAAGGGGGCACAAGGGGACCCAGCCCTGGCTGCTCGTGCAGGGGGGAGCAGTGGGGTGGTGGGGGGCACTGCCTGTCCCCCTGCACCCCCCAACCTTTGTGTGTGCCTGGGGACTCATTTCCTGCCAGGATCCACTTTAAAGCCTTTGGGGCTGGCCGAGGAGGTGGGCAGCCCCTCGCCATCAAAGGCGCTTCCCTTCCCCTCTCATTTTCAAAGAACTAAAAGCATTTACCTTGGGAAAAAGAAAAAAAAGAGGGGAAAAAAGAAAACCAACAAGAAAAAAGGTCCTGAGCACGTATTAATGCTGCTGGGACCGGCAGCTACAGGGGTTTTGTTCAGGCTCCGGAGCAGAGGGTGCTGATATGGAACAGTGCATTTTAATAGCCGCTGTCTTTCTAAAGCGCACAAAAAGGGACGGTGCAGCCTGAGAAGATGTGGGGGGGAGAGGGGAAGGGGGTGTCAAACCCCACACCACCCCGCTGGTGGGGGGGACCGGACCCCGCTCTGCCCCGTTAACCCCCTCGGCAGCGGCCTCGGCTGCAGAGTCCGGCCCCGGGAGCTCAAGGCTGATGGACTTGGCACATCCTTCCCCGGGCAGAGAAATGTATCGTCTGCGCGGGAGGGATCCCCGCTGACCTTGGTGGGGAGCCGGGGGGGTCCGGGGAGGACGCCCTCCCCATCGCGGATACCCCGGTACCGACCCGTCGCAGCCCCGAGGCCGGTGCTGATGGGCACATCCCTCTGAGCATCCTTCCCCTGCCCGGAGCTGGGTACCACTCGCGGTGGGCACGCACCGGTCCCCAAAACCAGGAAAGCCCCCCCGCCAGAGCCAAAGGACACCCCCGAACAAGCAGTTATCTGGGCAGATGGCACGGCCGGACGGGGTTAGTAAAACACATCCACCTACCTGGGTCTGACAGGAGAACATGAGGAGCTGGAAACATCTGCAGTGGGAGACAAAAGGGAGAGAAACGGGGTGGGGGGTTGTTCGGGGTTAGTTGTTTTCTTTTTCCACCCCCCCGCAAAGAACAGCTGTGTCTAATGCACTAAGAATAAAACTACTGATAAACCCGAGTTGCAAACAAGCGGCGCGCGGGGCTTACATGGAGAGGTTCTGCAGGCTGATGGGCTGCATGGCGCTGCTCGAAGCCCCCCGGCCAGCGGCATGAACGGCCGGCACGGCCACAGGGCTCGCTGCAAACCTGCCCTCCCTCCCCGCCACCGAGCGACCCGTCCCCTCCTTCCTCCTGTGACCCCCGCGTTTGGGGAGGGCGAAGGCGACACCGGGAGAAACCCCCTGGTTGTCGCCGCGATGGTGGAGCCACGTGCGATGCCAACGTCTGCGGGGTGGCGATGGAGCATGGGGGAGGCAGCCGGGGTCGGGTCCTCTTCTCCTCCTCCTCCAGCCCTGGGGGCTGCACGTCCTACACCCTGGGGACATCCAGATCCATCCTGTCCCCTGCGTCCCCACCCCATCAGCCTCCCGGTCTTGGGTTAGTTCCCTGCTTTGCGGCTCCTAATGGGACAGAGGGATGCAGGCAGGGCAGGGGTGGGCAGCCCCCCGCCCCATCGAGCTTTGGCACCCCCCAGATCCCAGCATGGGGATGGGAGATGCAGGATGTGCAGCCTTTAAATGGGGGGAGAGCCCATGTGAAGAGGGGCTGAACCTCTCCCGATTGCTGCGGAGGGGAGGAGGAGGAGGATGGGACCTGGAGGAGGGGATGGAGGAGACAGGGGGGGCCCAGCTGCTTGGGGTGTCCCCATCATGGATCCTCAAGGGAGGATTCTGTGGGGTACGGGAGATGGGGGGAGGATGTTGTGGGGTACAGGAGATGGGGGGGAGGATGCTGTGGGACATGACGATGGTACCAGTGATGGGACAAGCCCCGCGGGGGCTCAGGAAGGGACGCGCTGGCACGGGGGATGATTTTGTCACCCTCCTCTCACCGAGGTGCCAGGTGTCACACAGAGCAAAGCGCCACAGCTGGCTTAGTGCCCGGGGGGGGTCTAAGAGACCGTGTCACAACCCCCACACCGACAGCTCCCCCTTTCCCCTGCCCCATCGGGTGTCACGTCCCATAGGAGGTGGGGGCTGTGCGCCCCTCCAGACCCCGTTTGCTCAGGCAGGGAGGCGCTAAGTGCCTTATAAATACCCCCCAGGGAGCTGGGGTAATGCCCTGGGGGGGTAAAACCCCTGTGGGGTGTCCCAGAGCGGGAGCACACAGGACAAGGGGCTCAGTACAGAAACCACTTACCCGCATGCTCGTGCCTCAGTTTCCCCATCAGCACGAGGGGTGTCAGGCCTCACCATGGAGCTCAGCGGGTACCAACACCCCCAGTGACAGGAGGGCAGGGGGGGCTGATTCAGTGCTAACGACCCCAATTAGACCTTCCCCGCTGCCTTCGCACCTCCTGAGACAGGAATTCTGCCCCAAAAAAACAACTCGCAGCCCCAAACAGAGACAAACGTGGCATCCCCCAGCTCGGGGGTCCCCCCACCCCAGGGCTCAGCGTCCCTCGGGCTGTGCCTCCGTCCCCACTCCGCAGGGATGATTGATGGCGGTGGAGCTGTCATCACCCCCGGAGTGTCCCCCCCGGTTTGGGGCAGAGGGTCCCGGGAGCTGTCACCGCAGCGGTGGGGGGGCTGCCTTGTGCAAGCAGCCCCTGCGGGGCGAGGAAAGGCTGGAGGGACAGGGCTGCCTGTGAAAGCTTTCTGTGTGTGGCCCCCTGTCCCCCCCCATCCTGGCATCCCCAGTGGGGCACCCTGCTCCCCCCCAGCCCTGGTATCCCCCTCCTGCCCCACACCTGGAGCAGACTAAAGCCTGGCTTTGTAGGGGGCTCAGCTCCCCTCTCGGAGCCAATCTGAGACACAGCAGCCCCCTCACGCTCCTGGGGGGGGGTCAGACCCTCCACAAATACCTGCAGCCCCCAGACCAAGGCCAGGTCAATGGGTTATAATCATCTCCCCGCTGCTCCCTAATCCCCCTTTGTCTCCTATTCACAGGCAACACTTGTTCCCCTGCGCAGGACGGTGTGTTGGGGGGGTCCTGCCACCCCCCAGCCCCAGGGGAAGGATGCTGCCCAGGCAGAGGGCTCTCATGGACCCCCCCAATCCCTCCATCCCCAGCACAGAGAGCCAGGGATGGAAATGATCCTTTATTGGGGAAGGAAAAACACCAACCCAGCAGCTTCCCAGGCTCTTCTGCACCTGGAAGGTGAAAGGGTCTCATGGGCACCACGGGCTTACCCTGACATGAGATGGGGGCACCCACGGGACCCCCACACCCATCCTACCGCCCCATACCTGGCCAGGCTCCTTGACCCCCCAGCCCAACCTGTGCCTGGATTTCTCCCCACTTTTTGAGCTCAGCATCACGCACCAGCCTCTTTCTTCCTCCCCAGGTTCCCCCCATCTTGTGCCATGATTATTCACCCCCCTTGGCTGGGGTTAGCGGGGGACACAGAGGGACATCCCGCCGGCTCCTGCCATGGTGTCCTCAGGGGACACTTTGCTCCAGAGAGAAGGGGAGGGCTGGGATAACAGGTGGGGGGCCCCAGAAGTTTGGGTCAACACCCACCCAATCAGCACGCTTTCTTAATTAGCAGCAGCTCTCACGGGGCAATTAAGCCCCCCAGGTGTGTGTGATGAGCCCAGAGTCCCACCCGGTTAATGAGCAAAGCCCCTCGGTGCCATGTCCCCATGTCCCATAGCACCCTGGTGACGCGGTCCCGGGCAGGGGGACCTGCCACCCCAACAGCTGTCACAGGAGAAGATGAATCCCCGTGCACTGAGTGTCCCCAGCGAGTCCCAGCCAGGACGGGGGTGTCCCCTCTGGGAATGAGCTGTTGGGGACACCGGTCCCTGGCACCAGTGGGGTCCTGCTGTGTGACACCTGGAGTGTGAGGAGAGGAGGGACCTGGGGCTCTGGAGCTGGAGAAGAGGAGACTGAGGGGGGACCCATTCATGGGGATCAATATGGAAAGGGGGAGTGTCGGGAGGATGGAGCCAGGCTCTTCTGGGTGACAACCAGTGACAGGACAAGGGGCAATGGGTGCAAACTGGACATTCTGGGATTCAGTGATTGCGCCCCAACACTTCCGCCATGTGTCACCGTGTGTCACCGTGTGTCACCGTGTGTCACCGCAGTCCTGCCGTGTGTCACTGTGCCCTGTGAACCGCTGTCGTGTGCCATGTGCCACCGTGTCCTGCCGTGGAACCACCATGTCCTGCCACGGGTCACCGTGTCCTGCCATGTGCCACCGTGTCCTGCAGTGGAACCACCGTGTCCCGCCGTGGAACCACCGTGTCCTGCCGTGGAACCACCGTGTCCCGCCGTGGAACCACCGTGTCCTGCCACGGGTCACCGTGTCCTGCCGTGTCCTGCCATATGCCACCGTGACCTGTCGTGGAACCACCGTGTCCTGCCGCCCCCACCGCGCGTTCCCGCGCTGCCGTGTGTCCCCATGTCCCGCGCCCCGTGTCCCCTCCCCGTGTCCCCGTGGGCGCACGCGCGCGTGGGCGGGGCCGCGGCGCCGCTTCCGGCAGCGATGGCGGCCACGGGGCTGGTGGGACAAGGGGGGACACGGTTTTGGGGGGGGGATACACACACAGGGGATGGGGTTCCCCCCCGCACCCCGCAGGTCCCTGAGCAGCTTCTCCTCACCCCCCTCGCAGGGACCCGGCGATGTCGCCGCGGCCGCTCAGGCGCTGTCGCTGCCGGCCGAAGCCTTTGGGAACGATGTGAGTCTGGGGGCGGCACAAACGGGGGTCCCGGCCTCGGGAGGGGGGCACAGCCCTGGGGGGGGCAGTTCTGGGGGGGCCCAGCCGCAGGTGCCAGTCCTGGGAGGGGAAAGGGGGATCGCAGTGTCGGGGGGGGTCCCAGTCTTGGGGGATCCCGGTGAGGGGGGGGTTGGTGGTCCCAACCCAGGGAGACGGCCCTTGCACAGGGGGGTCCCCAGTTCTAGGGGGAGTTCAGCCCTAGGAGGGGGGTCCCCGGTTTTGAGGGGGTCCCAGCCCCAGGGGAGGGGACGTCCCAGTGCTGGGAGGGGAATTGCACCCCCGGTTGGGGGGGTAGGGCCTGGGGGTCCCAGCGCTGCGAGGGGAGGGGGGGATCCCAGCCCCTGGGGGGTCGCAATACCGGGTGGGGGGGTTGGTGGTCCCAGCACAAGGGGGATTCCCGACACTGAATGGGGTCTCAGCCCCACGAGTGGGGTCCTAACCTTGGGGGTCCCCAGCATCAAGGGGGTGTCACCTCCCAGCTTGGGGGTCCCACACAGATGGGTAGGGGGGGGTTGGGGTTTGCAGGTCTGTAGCATCACCCCTGAACCCCCCCAGGTCCCCACAGTGTCACCCCCAAGCCATTCCCATTCCCCTTGTCCCCACACACCCCCAAGGGGAGGAGAGGACCCCCCTGGGAGGGACAGACACCCCCTGAGGAGGGACAGACTCCCCCCCGGGAGGGACAGACCCCCCCGAGGAGGGACAGACCCCCCAAACCCGCTCGTGCCCCCCAGCCCCGCGTGGAACTGGCCTGGGCCATGAAGGCGCATCAGCACGCCCAGGTCTACTTCAATGTAAGTCCCATGGGGGGGTCCGGTGGTGGGGGGGACCTTTGGGGGGGGTCCCGGTTAATTCTTCACCCTTCCTGCGTAGCTCATCTCCTCCGTCGACCCCAAATTCCTGAACCTCACGAAAGTCGACGACCAAATCTACAGCGAATTCAGGAAAACCTTCCGGGATCTTAAAATCGACGTTCTGGACCCAGAAGAGCTGAAGTCGGAACCCGCCAAGGAGGTGGGTGGGTAGCAAGGGGGGGTACGTGACTTTTCCCCCCCCAGCTTTCCCCAGGTTTCTGGGGTGCTGATGCTTTTTTCCCCGCCTAGAAATGGCGCCCGTTCTGCCTCAAATTCGAGGGGGTGGTGGAGGATTTCAACTTCGGGACGCTGCTCCGCCTGGACTGCAGCGAGGGCTACACGGAGGAGAACAGCATCTTCGGTGAGCGCCAGAGGCTGGACCCGTGGATCCGCTCTTTCAGTTCTTGTATCTTCTCCCCTGGGGATTGAGCTATTAGAGAGAGTGTAGGGGAAAGGGAGCTGGGGGTCCTGGGGACAGCAGGGTGACCATGAGCCAGCACTGGGCCCTTGTGGCCAGGAAGGCCAATGGTACCTGGGGTGGGTTAGAAGGGGGTGGTCAGTAGGTCAGAGAGGTTCTCCTGCCCCTCTGCTCTGCCCTGGGGAGACCACACCTGGAATATTGTGTCCAGTTGTGGCCCCTCAGCTCCAGAAGGACAGGGAACTGCTGCAGAGAGTCCAGCGCAGCCACCAAGATGCTGAAGGGAGTGGAGCATCTCCCGTGTGAGGAAAGGCTGAGGGAGCTGGGGCTCTGGAGCTGGAGAAGAGGAGACTGAAGGGGGACTCATTCATGGGGATCAATATGGAAAGGGGCAGTGTCAGGAGGATGGAGCCAGGCTCTTCTCGGTGACAACCAATGGTAGGACAAGGGGTAATGGGTTCAAACTGCAACACAGGAGGTTCCACTTAAATATGAGAAGAAACTTGTTTGGGGTGAGGGTGGCAGAGCCTGGCCCAGGCTGCCCAGGGAGGTTGTGGAGTCTCCTTCTCTGCAGACATTCAAACCCGCCTGGACCCCTTCCTGTGGAACCTCAGCTGGGTGTTCCTGCTCCATGGGGGGATTGCACTGGATGAGCTTTCCAGGTCCCTTCAACCCCTCACATTCTGGGTTTCTGTGATTCTTTTAGCCACCAGGATCCAGTTTTTTGCCATCGAGATCGCTCGGAACAGAGAGGGCTGGAACAGCATCGTCTACGGCCGGGCCAGGGAGCCGGAGGCTGCCGAGGTGTCCGGGTGAGGATGGGGTAGAAACGCCCCTGCTCCTCCATTTACACACTGTAAATACATTTTTTTTAAAAAAATAAAGTGTCTACTGCAAGTTTTGAAGTGGTTCTTCCTTAAAACAGCCCCAGAAAAATCTACATAATTATTGCTGAATCCACTGTGATTTTGGCTCGACCACCGCTTCAAGTCCCCAACCCAGAATGCTATACCCCCAAAATCTAATAAAGCGTTCCAAAAGCACTTGATTTGTGAGCTCCCCCCCAGCAGGCAGGAGAGCGATGGATGCCCAGGCAGACGCAGCTCAGTAGAAACCATTGAAGTTTTATTTGCAGTCACAAATGCTTTACACTGTATGCAGCAAACACCCTTACAAGTCAACCAGCAATCTGCTCACGCGGAAAAATAAAACAGGACCCAACACACAATCGCCAGAGGAAAGGAAAACAAAGTTTAAAAATAAAATAAAAAATAAAGGGAAATAAAATTAAGAGTAGGTGGTGGTTGGGAAGAGAAACTGAAGCCCTAAGGAGTGAGTGTCGGTGGGTAGAGCTGAGCAAGGGGATGCACACGACTAGCAGCAACAATAGTGGGAAAATACAAGGCAAACAGGTTCCCCCCCATCATCAGCTTTCCTGTTTGATGCCCAAAACAGTGATTATGGTGACTTAGGGGAAAAGAAATTGAGAAAAGAACTTTAAAGGGGGTGTGAAATACTTCATGCCGGGCAAACCTTGTTATTAAGAAGCCTCCGGGGTGGCTGCAGCGGCTCTGGGGAGCTGGGCTGCAGCTCCCACTGCTCCAATGAAACGGGGGAATAAAGGAAAAGAAAGAGGAGATGGAGCATGGGGAGAGCCCTATGGGACGGGGGGGACAGGGGACAGCAGCTACAGGGGACAGGGGACACCCACGAGCAAGCACGGATGAGAGACCACGCGGCATGGCTTCGAGTTCCTAATAACAAGGGCAAGATGGGAACGGGGAGCTGTGATTTGAGGGGGGCTTAATAAGAAAAAATATACATTTGGAATTTTACAACGCCTTCTTTTTTTTTTTAATCATTTGTTGAATTTTTTTCCTTTTTTTTTTCTCTTTTTTTTCTTGTAATTGTTTTTGCTTCTCTCTACGCTCGTCACTAAATAGATCTCTGCGCTTTCACACACCCACCCCTCGCCCAGTAAAGCTTCGGACACGCTTTCCTCACTCGCATTCGCAACCCTCACGCCAGCACCGGTGCACCAGGACTCTGTAAAAAGTTCAATCACACTATTTTTTGTTTGTTTTTTTCTTTTTTTTTTTTTCCTTTTTTTTTTTTTTCTTTTTTTTAAACTGAGTCAATATAAACCTTGTTCAAAATGTTATGAAAAAATGTACATGTTTATACAAGGCAGGCTGCAGCAGAGCGCTGGCGTTCCACGCAGACATTCGGGTAGGGAGATGCTGGGTTCTTGCACTTGGCTTTTATGCCCTTTTTCCACCCCCTCCCACGGAAACAGAAGCGCCCGATGAGCTCAACAACCCCTCCTGTTCCCTCCTCCCTCGGGACGTGGAGTACGGCCCAAAAAACCAAAGGAGAGCGCCGCAATCCAGCCCTGGGGAAGAGCAGGGATGTAGAAACGCCCTCTTTTCTTTCCATCGGAAACGGGAACCCCTCTGGGCCAGGCCAAAGAGATGCTGCTCTGTACAAGGCGGAGCCGGGAGACGTCAGCTCATCATGTCGTTGCTGTTCACGCCGTAGGTGGAATTCTTCATGGAGTCGTTGACTTCCCGCCTGAACGCCGACAGGTTTTGCGTGAACCTGAGGCAGAGAAACGCGTTAGAGGTTGTCCTGCTTTTGTTAAAAGTCACGCTCTCTTTTAGGGAATTTGCCCGTCAGCTAAAGCCTTCTTATTAAACGCACTCTCCTGAAAGCCAGATACGTGTTTTGGGAGGTATAGCAATGACCTCGCCTACCATTGCTAAGAATGGATGCTCATCTCACAAGAGGGGCAACGAGAAACAGGTGACCAAAACCTGACCAACTGAGTATAACATCCCATTCACATGATACTTCATAGAAAAGTGGGAGATCACGAGGATCTCGTCCCTTTTCCCTATGGAGGAGGGGACCTTGCGAGTCGTCCCTGCAAACTGAGGCCAGTGACAGACTGAATCCAGCTCCGCTTGGCTGCAGAGTCCAGTCCAGGACTTTGGGTGCCGGCCCCACATCTGCCGGAGCAATTGCCGGGACTTTTAACATTGAGTTTGTATATTCTGTATTATTTTCTCTATTCTTATTAGTAGCATTAGTAAAACATTTTTAATTTTCCCAACTCTCTCCTCTCTGTCCTTCTCTCCCTCCCAATCGTCTGTCCTTAGTGGGAAGGGGGGAGAGTGAGGGGCTGAAGGAGGGGAACAATACATCTGCCATGGTTTTATTGTCACCCCGCAATCAAAACCTCAATGGAGGTTTCCTGTTCCTTCAGCATTTTACTCTCAAACTGTGATTTTGGCATTGGCTACGGGCTCAGGGCGTCTCGGGGCTTTGTCCACACCAACCTGTCCCTGTTCTTGGTGAGGAGGTTGCGTTCGATGCCCTCCATGAGGTTCTCGAAGCAGAGGTGCATCGCCTGCTGTTTCTCCGGCGGTTGGCTGTTCACGATGCTGTTCCTCAGGTCGGAGAAATACTGGGGGGAGACGAGGACAACGGGTTAATCCCCAGAGGAACAGCCACCTCGGCTTTGGGACACAACATAGAGATCTTCAAGTGACCTCTAGTGCCACGGATTAATTAGCACAAGGGCCAGACACCCTTCCCTCAACACACCATCTCTGCTCTGACACTGTTCTCCTCCCCTTCAGCATCATTTAAGTCCCATCAGCTCCTCCCGGGACATTTACCTTTTCATTGAGCAGTATCAAGCCGAGCAGAGGCCGAGACATCGACCACTGGTTCCTGCAGTCCTCGAAGATGATGATATTCAGCACTGTCGACAGCATCTGGAAGAGGAAAAATGAGGTTTAAAACTGGTTCTTCCAGCCCACAGCACCGTGTGGGCTCGGGAGCAACGATTCACCTTGGAACCAGCGTTGGAACCTCAAACTACAGAGCTCTGAGCACCACGGGACCTGGAGCCCCCAAGAACTGGTGGAGAACTTCACTGAGGGCACACGGAGGAGCTGCCGTCCCTTCCACAGCCAGTATCCAACCCAGCTGCTTTGGGAGATGCAGTTTCTCCTTTTATCCTGAGAAAATACGGCTTCTAGCCTTACAAAAAAGCCTGGTTTTCTTTGCATTTGATTCACCAGCAAGGATGGCACAATATTCCCTGCCTTCCCGTGGGAGTCATGCTGATGTTTTGACTGAGCACCAGCAAGGAAGGCTGGATAACACCGTCAGAAATGTACGGAGCAGCATGGCCGGGCTAGAGGCACATCAAAGTGTTTTGCTGTGAGATATGGATCTCTAGATCCCAACACAGGGCCCTCTGGAGCATCAAAGCCTCTGTGAACAGAATCAGCTGTCATTAAGTGACACTCAAGTATCTAAACTACACGGTACATGTAGGTATGTGCTGAGTTGAGCTTGATCTAAGCAAGGAAAACACCTCTGCTGAGCCAAGCCTGATCTGAGCAAGGAAAACGTCTTGGCTCAGGCCTGATTCTCTGCCACAGCACACGGAGAGAAGACAAATCCCAGCAAACTCCGTGTCTACCGGAGGTGCTGAGGACGGTGGCAGACGTGCCACCAGGGTGCCTAAAGCTCAATCAGTCACCCAATCTGAAGGCAGGAGTGAATAATCCTGGAGACGCGAATAAAACTCCTGGAAGGAGTCCCAAGGCAGCACATGCCCCAACAGGCAGAAAATCCAACTTCCACGTGGGCCCGACACAGGGAGGTTGTTGCCATATTCTGAATTCCACGCAGTAAATCGTGGGGACCCCACGGCGCTGGCTCTGCTGTGGGTGCACGTGCACCCATGGGATTGTTCCAGGGATTTAAACAAACCCTGATTTGTTGTAAAGCCGCAGAACGGTGCATGCGCTCTGGTTAAAGAGATGTTTCCTGGCTTCATTCCTATGAACCACCAGCACTGCCCATAACTTTATTTCTCTTTTAAAACATACAAAATCTCTTTTTTGGCTACTTCCCTTCATATATAAAATGCAAAACCAGTGCTCCTTGCACAGGGAGAACCACGTGCATGAAGCATCGCTTTGAATCAGACCTACCGTAAGATGAATGCGTAGGAGAGATGCAATACTAGCAAAAAGTTCTTTCCGCTCCAGAAAAGCCCGGGGCTCTAGAGCAGGGAGCACACAGCCCCCGCGCTGCATCGCACCATGAGGATCCAGGGCCTCTTGGGGAGTTCACCACATCAAGGCCCTTACCTGCTGAATCATCTCAGGGTGCTGCTGCATGATGTGCAGGAAGCGGTCGCTCTCCTGGGTCAGAGGTGTGGTTCTCTTCTTGGTGCTGCGTGACAGCTGCTTGAAGAGATAGGTGACAATGTGGTCCAGGCAGGAGCAGCAGCCTGTGCAAACCATGGTGTCTGCAGGAACACGACAAAGGGGAGATGTTGGGGTGCTGCCAGCGTTTTCCTTGCTCAGATGCACCTGGAACCACCTAACCCTGAACAGGTCAGCAACCTCCTCCTCTGATATATTCACCATCTCTAATATTCCAGGTTTAACAGAGGTGAGACTCCTCCACCCATTCCCAAAGTTAATTTATCTGCTAGCCTGAAATAGCACGTGTTCAAAGCCACCAAAATCTTTTCCCACTTCCAAATCAAAGCCTTAAGAGCACAAGAGAGAAGTAGTTACCTAGTGCAGTGAGGCCTTCTGAAATGGAAGAGAGAATATACATGATTACATGAGGCTCCAGACTGGCGATAAAGTTCATGTGGTCCTGGGTAAGAACTTCCAGTAAGGAATAGTATGACTGGCTGAGCTTGGGATAATCCTGCAGAGAGAGAAAAAGGCTTTTAAGGCTTTGTGGCTATGCTGTAAGCATCAGTTACAGCTTTCTGCTAACCCAACCCATTCATAAATCACCTGAAAACTGCTTACTGCATCTCCTGGAAGGAGAACAAACCAACCTCTCACAGCATGATTCATGGGCCAACATATCTTCCTCCTTTCTCCTCCACCTTCCAAACAGGCTTCAGCAACAATGCCCCGGTAGGTTCCCAATGCTGTTATATCAAACCATCTTTCCCCATTGCTTTGCTCTTTTCTAAATGGGGAGTGTTTGGCGACTAATACCAGTGCTGGAGATGCAGAGATAGAACAGCTCTCCAGGTGTCGGTGCAGAGCGCCAGATCACGTACAAAAATCAAAATACGCAGTTCTGGGCTCAGTAATCTGCTCTGCAATCAGTGCCACAGACCCCCCAGACTGGGGGGGACTCTGCTGGGAGTCCTGCAAAGTGGCTCCATCTCAAGAGTTGCATTTAAGCTGCATGTCTCAAGAAGAATTATTAGGTCAGTAACATGCTGAATGCAGTCGGACAGAGGGCGAGCGCTTCTTTCAGATCCTGCTATGGTAATACGATGGGTAAGATTTGGGGGAGTGGATCCTGCCCTCTCTTCTCGACGTTTTGCCAAGGACTGGGCTGCCGGGGTCTCAAAACTCTGCTGCAAAATGGATTTTCTGCATGTGAGGTGGGGAAAGGAGCGAGACCCTCCTCAGGTGTCCTCAGCAGGCACGTTGCACCGTAACTACTGATGCATCCAAACCTCTGCCCACTGGCAATACGGGGAAGAACCACCCTTTGCTCACAGGAAGTGTTTTTCAGGTAGATGAGTAATTATTTTGGTAATGACTCTGCAGCTGGAGAGCTAAGCAGCAGGGCTGGTGGGGTTACAGCCTTCAGGCCATTTGCCTGCTCATGCACATTCCAGGAGCTTTAATTTCCCGCTGGTCTGTGCCTATAGATGAGCTCCCAAAAGTGGCACAAGCCCCCTTGTCTCTGCAATTAAACTACCCTTGACTGTCTCACCCCCTAGCCCTCTCTTTCCTCACTATGTGTTTATGCTGCTATCGCAGGGGTGGGCTTACCAGAAGGTCGCTGTGGGGGATGGAAAGCAGAAGCTTGATAAAGGTTTGCAAGGCATTGTCCAGTGCATCATCCCCGTAGAGGCGGAAGACCCCAAAGTTGACGTAGCTCCCGCTCAGTGCAGCCTTCAGCATAGAGAAGCAGATGGAAATCCCCTTGAGCTTCAAGGCATAGACTTGATCCTTTGGGACCTCCCCAAGCGTTAGGATACGATTTCCTGCATGAGCATAGAAGCGGATTCAGTATTTCAGCAACCACATCCAAACCCCTTCTCCCCCAGGGTGCAGGAAAAATGAAAGTAGAGACGTAAGGAGTGACCGAGAAGTCAGACACAAGCGCCATGAGACTTGTTTCCCAGCCAAAGGTGGAACCCGTTAAAGACAGAAGCGTGGCTTGGCTGCAAGCCACAGGAGAACACAACTGCGTGTAATTTTGTGTTGGAACCGGGAGAGCATAAGGACAGGATTGCTGTCCATGTGCTTCCTGGGGTCACCCGTGTCACCTCACACACTCGCAAGGAGCTCAGTTGGGCTCCTGCTCCTTCCTATCACTTTCTTCCTCATTTACACGGCAAGCACCCTGCCCGTTCTGCCTGCCGACCCAGCACTCAAAGCAGAAGCATCTCCCTGTATCCAAGCATGCACTCAGCGAGTGATTTGGCAGCGTTTCCCAGGGCTGCCTCTCGGAGCTGGCAGGTGCCCCGGGCCTCGCTCCCCGAGCGAGCGGAGGAGTCAAGGGCAGTGAGCGCGAGGCCGCGCGGATCCCTCCTGCTGGGTACTCACCATATGTAGTTATCATTTTACTCGTTTCTCGGAAGAGCAGGATGCCGTTCGGTGAGGACACATCGAACTGCAGCCGTTGGGATCTGAAGGAAAGGATTTGGAATAAACTGGAGCTCAAACATACTCAGGAGTAAAATCAAAGGCAATAACCCAGCAGCTCCATGTGCTGCTGTGCACTGGGACACGCTCCTCCCCAGAGCTCAGCACAACACCCCGGTCCGGTAGAAAATACCGCTGTTCATGACCAAAGGCAGGCAGGACACAGCCACTTAGGGACAGACGAGCTCTGCTGTCACAGAAGAAAGGGCCTGTATTTCACAGATGTCAGGAGTACAAGAGCGAGGCTGGAAATCCTGCCCTGGCAATGGTCACTAGGCTGCTGTACACAAACACATCTCGGAAGCGGCACTAAGGGCAGGCTGACTAACTCCTATTCATAACATGATCAAGAATTCCAAGCTTGGCATTTTTTCACCCTTACAGTGAACAGATCTTACAATCAAAGCGCAGCCACTCGTCCTGTTCACCTCTGAAATAAACGAGGGGATGTATTCCAGTAAGGACTGTCCTGCTGCAAAGGTGCCACTGGGATGTGACAATACCAAGGGTCGACTCTCAAATGACTGTGCCTGAAGCTCGTGTCCCTTCCAGTGGGCTCTAACAACGGTTCATCCCTACAGGGCTGTGTTCAGCTGGGCTGTGAGCCAGGGCAGCGTCTTGGCAACCTTCCACCACAGATTATACAGCTTCTGAACGATCCCAGCAGCGTCAGAGGCACCTCTGTGCTGGCAGAAAGAGCGGATGCTCTAAAGCAAAAGTGGTCAGCTGGCTGCCAGACAGAACGAGGCTCGTTTTAAACCCAGTTTTTAAAAATTAACACGAGTCGCCCGCCTCCATCTTACAGCGCTGTCCTTGGAAGCGCACGCTGAGCAAACTCAGTGTTTATTGATCGCGTTTCTTGGTCTGAGTCATGAGACGGCTGATATCTGAACTGTTAAGATTTTGTTCCCTGCTGAAATGACACCAGGTTCCCCCTGTCCCCTCGGCAGCTTTTATAGCATCACCAGACCGAAGCGGAGACAACACAACTGGGCACCAACACCAGCTTTCAGATTCTGGAGGTTCGTACCTGTTATGTACCAGCTCAGCCATCAGTTTGAGGACAGGAGTAGTGCAGGCCGGGTCATGGTACCAGAGTTCAATCGCTCGCTGTAGGATCGGCATGTAGGATGGGTAGCTGCAAGGGGAAAGCTAAGGAACTTGGTTGCTTTCTATGGAAAAAATAGAAAGGTCATAACCTCTACCAAAAAGGTGTATTTTGTGTACGTGAACCTTGGAAAGCAGCTTGCTTCATAAGGCTAAACGGAGCTGCTGCTTGCTGGGGTCTGCTTTATCATGGGAAATATAATAATAAAGATCTTGAGTCAATTGAAAGAGTTGCATACATGCTTTTTGTGCTAAGACAAAGCAGAACCCAAAGATACAAAGACGTGTCACGGCACAGACGTCTGACCTTCGCCAGCCAAGAGCGATGTGGAGCGCAGCCACGGTGCTCTTTGAGCAGCGATGCTCTCAGCGAGAGGACAAAGACACCGACTGTTGTTGGCCCCAGCGAGCAAGAGGAAAGCTTTTTGTGGCTGCTGGGACGCACGCATCCCATTAAAAGCCTTTGTGCATTACAGGTCACATCTCTTCAGGTCCACTCAGAAAAACCCCAACAGTTTGGCTTTGAGCAGATTTTTAGGTTGACTTGGTTGCAGACATACCAAGTCAAATTATTCTAAGGCTTAGAGGCAGGACACCAAGTACTATAAAAGTGAAGAGAAACCCCAGTCAGGATTTAGCAGGAAAAATAGGGCATTTGGATGTGGTGAGCTAGAGTTCTCCCCTCCGATGACTCAAGTTTAGGGTGACAGAAGGATACATCCACTCAAACAGCATCATGAAGCTGGTCTTGGCATTGAAGGCAAAGGCTATTCCCCTCAAGTCTCTCACCAAACCAACCAAAGTTCTCTGTATTGTAAACGAAAAGATACGTTAAAACATAACACGCTTATGGATCTATGCTTGCTCTGAGCCATTTTTCCCTTCCTCCCATCATAAGAGCAACACAGCCTTTCTGTGCTGGATGCCAGCCCCAGGTGAGACAGTTCTCCCTCTTCAGGGCCAGAAATCCTCCCTAATTTGAGCCCGTGCAGTGACAGTGCTGGGGTATTTCATTCCCAGCAGAAGGAAAGCTGGCAGGTGAGCCTCTCTGCTTCAGTTTTAAACTATAACTCGATCCCGAGGGGTATAGGGACACCACCGCTTCCCCATGTACTGAAGGGCAAACACCCATCACTCCAGCATCCACTTGTCTTGTTCAGAGGGCAGAATGGCTCCCACTCTGCTTTTACTTGTTCTCTCCTGTCTGTCTGAACCAAAAACGTCAAGGCCCCTAAATGAAAGAGAACATGGATAACAGAGAAGGTCCTGCTCAACTCACTTTTGCCTCTTGTTCATTGAAAGTATTTGTGCTGAACATCTGCGCCACAGTCTCAAAGGCAGCTGTGAGGGGAAGCATGAACTGCTCATACTGATCCTCATCTTCCCCTGAAAGACGAAAATAAAGAAATGAGGAGGAAATAAGACTAAGACTGCACATCCCCATGCCCTGCGGTACTGCCGCTGCTAGACACTCAGACTTCGCTCACCCATGGAGCTAAAAGCAGAGACAACACAGGTCTCCAGACAGCTGATGCACCATTGCCAATACCTAACTTCACCAACAGACTTAGAACAAACCTTTCCACCTCAGGAAAACATTTGCAATACTATGAAGGAAAGATTTATCCCCAGCTTTGGGCTACCTGTAGCCTGTAACATGGCATCAAACCCACTCTTGGGCTTCTTTCACCTCCTTTTTCTTATCCCATCAGCTTATCCCACTCCAGCATCCTTTCCTGCAGGAGCTTGCAGCTCCCTGAACAGCAGGACCCAGCACCCGAGACACAGAATTTTGCTCTGATTCCCAGAAAAAGACCCGAGTACCTAAATCCACCATGAGAAGACGCCCAAGTGCAGTGTAGAACGTAGTCCGACATCTCATGTCAGTCAGGTTGGACTGATTGTTAATGCCCAGGAAGGAAAAGTGCTCGCTCTGCAAACGGAAGAGAAGAGACGTGTTAAAGAGGAACCAGCGCCTTGAACGGGCTCCTGTATCAAAGGTTGAGGATCCTGATTCTCAGCCTGCGTGAGGATGAGAAGCAGTGAGCCGCTCAGTTATCTTGCCAACCCCTTCCCAGCTTGGAGCACAGGCCAGCAGAGGGCACAGGCAGCCCCACAGCAGCATCCTCCTGCCTGCTGCCAAAGACACCAGCTCCCGGCTTTCATCCTGCAATCCCCAGGACCAGACGAACGAGGAGCTCTTGCTTTGCCTCCAGAGCAGAGCAGCATCTGCTCCTCTTCCTCACGGGCGCCTCCAGGCACTAAGGCTGCTGAAAACCAGCTCTCTGCAGGCAGATTCCAGCTACTCTGCCTGCGTTCCCCACCAAAACAGCAGCCACAGAAAATGCAGCTTCTGGGCCAAACTCGGGATGTGGGACTGTCTGAAAAACATCCCCTAGCTCAAGGAACACAGCGTATTGTTCAGCCCGTCGATGCAAACCTTATGGATCCAGTGCTGGGAGTGCTATCGCTGCAGCGTCGCATCAAACAACCACATGCTCCCAGAGGCAAGTGAGAAATGTGATGCTTTGCTGCTGGTTTCTAGGTGCTCGTTCTAACATTTTTGATTTCCAGCCCGCACCCCAGATCCGCACAGGCAGTGACCAAGGGACACGGCTGCCACCCCGACCGCTGCAAGTCACGGCACTTCCTCCAAATCAGCACTTTCAGAACGAAAGCTGAGGCATCAAAATGTCATTATATTTTGCTTCAAATTACATAGAGTGCTTGCTGCTGCCTGCATGCACAGCAGCATCAGCCGTCTCCTGCATTTCACTCCAGAGACAGTTGTCTTTTGGTGGAGTAGAAACCCCCACACGAACCTTTCAGGGATGAAAGGTGTCACATAATTACAGCCCCTCAAAATCGAAGGGAAGGCTTTGAACAGAGAGAGATGGAACACAGATCACATTTCCAGAGGTTCATTTAGTACGATGGAAGCATCTGGAACACAGGTAAAATTCAGAAGTGTGTCCAGGTGTTAAGATTAAGGGATCAGCTCAGCTGCACAAAGGCAGACGGAGGAGTTTGCTGTGAGACGAGAAGCAGGTGGAAGGACTTACCGTGTGATTGTTCAGCATGAACTGTACGGCGCTGAGTTTCACCAGCTTTCTGACGCTACTGTATGTAAACGGGGTGTTAAGGAAGCGGCAGAGTCAACAGAAAACTTCTCACAATGCTTGCAAAGCGCTTTCCAGCACAAAACTACAAGGGGACTTATGTCTATAATATTCGACATGTTCTAGCCTCTCCTCCATTTGTTTCAGGAGCAACCAAGTTGCATAAATCTCTACTGTAAAGACCTGCAGTGGCCATTTTTATTTTACTCTGTCAGGAAGAACAAGGAGAAGACCATTTGGTAGTCTGTACACAAATTATTTGTGGACAGTGAGCTACAAAGCAATAATGATCCAAAATAAAACCACTACAATATTACAGCACTTCAATTCACCAGCCGGGTAAGATGTTGACCAACCACTCACACTCTGCTCTTCTTGTTACCCAAAAGACAAAGCGGTTCAGGAATCTGTGACATGCAGAGTGCTCCTGTTCCGGCCGAGCATCTGGGCCACCTTTCCCCCATGCTGAGGTTTAACGGTCCTGCAGCCCCAGCAGCTCTTCCATAAAGGATATCCGATGGACAGGTCGTTCAGCAGCTGCAGCGTCTTGGAGGTGATCGGCTCGCACCGGCCCCAGTACTTCAGGTTGGTGATGCTAGGGGAAGAGGACAAGGACGGGTCAGAGGGCTTTGCTCGCCTTCCCATTTGCTGTGTGGCGGATTCTTCCAGTTCAAAAGTCACCCGACATCATCGGCTCCACCCTCCACCGAAACCACAGACATCACAAGCCACAAAATATTGGTATAAAATTACTGTACTTACATTTGGTTGACTAGAAAATTATCCTTCAGATAATCTTCACTACTTGGGTCCCAAGCTACACTGGCCCATACCCAGGCCCTTGGAATTCTGTGGCACTCCAGGGCTGGTTTCTGCAGCAAGGGTAAGAGAATTCTGCGGCAGTGACTACATGCAGACGTATGCAATTCTGCACCTGCACCATCCACTGTCAGCTGCAGAATTCTAGTAGCCCTTGCTTCTTCCAGGAGAGCCGTTTCACCCTTGGGGATGCTAAGGAAATCGAGGGGGAGCTGGCGGCTGCACGGCACCAGGCACATGGCACTGGGCATCAGCATCGGAGCGACCGAATTGGATCAAAAGAGCTAAAGGAGGCTGTCAAACATCCGACAAAAAGCCAGTCGACAGGTTCGGTCCAGAGGAGAGCTGCCAAGGAACAGGCCAATTCGGTTTGCCTACCAGATTGGAGGAGTTTTAAGAAAGGATTGGTGCTGTTCTGGTACTGAACAGCACCATTTGCAAAGAAAAAAATCTCTGAAGGAGCAATTTCCCTCCCCATAGAGCTTTCGTGGCTGGTGATTGCCAATAGTTTAGTGATAGGGCATGAGTGCTTCAGGCTGGCCCCTCTCTGACTTGGGTTTTACTAAGTAGGCACTGGAAAGAGAATCCATTATCCTGGTGTACGGCTTATTTTTGTGTCTCCACGGTGGATAAATCAATCCTGGATACTGTGTGTGATTTAAGCCCTGATAAAAGCCTGTAATTCTCTCAAGTAGCCAGATGGTTCTAGTTTAACACTGAACAACACTCCCTCATATTGCAGTTTTCCTGGTTACACGTTCAGACAAACCCTGGACGCTCCGCTGCCAGCAAGCAGGAACACTTACATTTTTCCTATGAAGACGCTCAGGACCATCGTCTCGTCGTTCAAGCCCAGGACCTCTGAGAGACGGCGGTACAGCTGGAGGGGAAGAAAAAGAATCACACCAATTTAAAAGCTGTCAAGTCATGATCAAAGATTCCTTGTTTTCCACTTGTTCTCCCTTCGTGGCACACGTGCCCGGGAGCGCCTGTGCTCTGGGCTTGCCCAGATCAGTCAAGCAACGAGTGTAGATGCTTGTGATCTGATCCAGACTAATCACCGCTGCCTCTTCTCTCTCGTTAGTCACGGCGGGTTCAGATGCTGTACACAGCACTTGGATTTCCTAAGGAAAGGGGACCTAACAACTGTGCTCCTCCACCTACATGCAGTATCTCAGTGAATTCGACTTGTCACATCACTGCTCTCAAGTCTGTGAGACAAGGAAGGAAGGTCCTAGGTTACTGGAAAGGAAGAAAAGCTAACTCTAGACTAATGATGTTCCCATCCTTTACTTTTTAATTTTAAAGAAGGTATTTTGCATCTTTAGAGATGCACCAAGGCAATCAAAGCCCAGTACATCTACAATTGCCTTGCAGTGAAGAAAATGTGTATTTATCTTCACTTTAGAGCTGAGGAAGCAAGGCACAGATGTGTCTCCCGCTCCTCGTGGGTGTCTGAGGTGCTGTCCAGGCCTTTAGGGACTCTTCTGAAGTCACAGCAAGACCTGGTTGGTAACAAAACGGAACCCAGGTCTCAAGTTCAAGGCTACTGTCATAGTCACTGGCTCCTTCCTGATACATACTGAACACAGCATTTCAAAACCAGCTCAGGGTTTGCAACGTTAACAATGGACACTTATCTAGAAAACACAGCAGACAGGTTCCTTAAAATATTTTCATCCATAAGAAGAGAAAACAAGTAACACCACTTGCTTTCATTTAGAACAGGGAGCTGTTACTGGATTTCACACCACCGAAGAGATGTAGCCATGATTACCTTGGAAGACTTCTGCACCTGATCTCCGATATAGATCTTCCGGAACTGCTCGAAGAAGCTCAGCATGGCCAGCTCCAGCTTCTCGTTGCCGGCCTGCGCCAGCCGCGAGTCCGTCAGGTTCATCAGCTGCAGCACCCTGGGGAGGCGCAAACACCTTGCTGGGGAAACTGGGACACACCAAGGGTTCCTGGCACACGGTGGCGTTTCCAGCTTTTACTTTCTGTGGGCATTGTCATTTTGGGTCGCGAACTGAGAAAACTGCTAATGAAATGCCGAGTAGGACACATTCCTCCCCTGTGCAAGGCCCCTGTGGGGATTCTATGTCCCTTCTAACAGAGATGCAAGGGTTGGTTTTAATTTGCCGCAGAAGCAAGTTTGGGGCGCTTTAGCACGCTCACCCAGTGACTGGGCCATTGTGTCCTCAAACCCACCTGAGAAATCCTCCCTAAACCAAACTAAACAACTCTCCCACTGCAACAAGGAATTTTAGGGTGAGTAACATGCAGCAGAACAGGGGAGCAAACCCAACAATAGTATTTTTTGGCAAATGCCACAAAATAGAGTGGAAAAGATGATAAGATGTCAATAGATTTCTGTGAACATCTCTCATATATGCTGGTGCTAAAGGCAGCTGAAGTATATACAGGGTCTGATTCCCTCTTCAGTAACTCATCAGCGACATGGGAAGCGAGAGGGTGATGTTATTTATGGGCTCACCAACAGCCCAGCTTCCATACATTGCTGCTATAGGTCCTGCTCCTTCCCCAGCCTCCCGCAGAGCCGCTAGCTCTGGGCCAGAAGGAATTCAACAGGACTTGAGGCTGTTCCTGAGCACTAAGCAAGCTGCGTGTTCTCACATCCATCAAATACAGCCTGCACTTTACAATCCCCAAAACCCAGCACGTGTTAGGTGACATTATAAAGTTTAAACAGCTGTAGAAGAACTACAATATTCACAGCTTATTTACAGACAAAACACACTTTGGATTATTAAGTAGGGAAAAAGGCTTTTCCCCCACGCCAGCAAAGAAACATCATGCATTTAGCTCTACTCCAATGCATGCACTTAACCTCGGTATAATTCCCCTCTTACATGCTCTTCCCCTCTCATTCTGGTTCTTATAACTCAGATTTCCCAATTTAGCCAAGCCACAGCAGAGGTTTGCCGTGGTTCTACCCAGTGCCGCCAATCTCTGTTCTCAGGATGGCCAACTCCACGCCTTTCAATGCAAAGAGGGGAAGAACACGGTGGCAGCTCCACGACAGCAACTCTTGCGTTGCCTTCAAGAGCGGCGCGGCTAGAAAACAGCGTCCCTACCGACAAACCAACTCGCCATCCATCGCATCCTGCTCATCCGTGCTGGCGAACGAGACCCTACCGCCAATCACTGCCCCGATTATATAGACGAGCCACGTCAGGCGCCCTGCAAGCAAGAGAGGACATCAGAACCGAGCACGCCGCGCATCACGCGGAGGAAGCCAAGACAGGACTCACAAGGAGTGTTTTTCTGCTTTAGCGCCCATCTATATTGAAATTACTCAATTTTCCACTTGGTGAAAAACAGGCACAACTTTATTAGAAAAAGAACTCCAGGTCTGGCTGGAAGATTTTCGTTATTTAAAGCTGTTCCACTGCAAAAAGCCACTTCCTTGTTAAAAGGTATTTAAACACGTGCAGGTGCCAGCAGGTGGAGTTTATTCTTTCAAAGCACATGTGGCTGGTGGAGAAGTCAACATCCATCGTGTTGACTTTTGCCCATATTAAAAAAAAGAGAAAAGTACCGAGTTAGATCAGACGATGCTTTTAGTGCCCAACTCCTCCACGAAGGGGGACACCAGCTGCATTATTAGAGAGGGGGCACGACACAGCTACACCCCAACCTCCAAAGGAACCGCTGCGGCTTTATGGCCAATGTTGAGCAATTCCCGAACCAACCAGCTGTGCAAGTACAAAACCTCCACGCTGAACCCACCCAACAGCAGAAACCCCACTTGGTTACTCATCAGCTGGAGGTTTCTGCCACATCATGGTCCACATCCTGCCTGGGATAAAAGAGGGATGGGGCAGGTGGTGCTGAGAATTTGTCTCTGAAATCCTGGGCAGGGAGAGGCACTAAGTTTCCCCCAAAAAGAGAATGGGGTCAGTTGTAGGACAGCGATATCTTCAACCAGCACTGCTGTGTGTGTTGGGAGTGTCGTTCCACGGCCTAAAATATTCTATGCCATAGGATCACATCCCCAAGGGATCGTTTGTGAGATCTGCCTCCCTATTTATGGATTTCACCAGGAACGCTGGCTTCTTACATGGTACTTTTGAGAACAGGGAACCTACTCCAAGCCCACAGTTCTCCGAAGGCGCTCACCTTCCTGCACAGCAACGTCCATGGGGCTGGCGGTGGCACTTTGCAGCAGCTCCTGGTAGGACTGGGCTGACTGGTCGAAGAGCTGCACGAGCAGAGCGCAGGTCTTCTCGTACTCGCAGCGCCCGATGGTGGAGAGCTGGTCCAGCTGCTGCTGCACGAGGCCGGTGTCGTCCAGCGGGTCCTCCAAACCATCCCTGAGCAGCGAGAGAGCAGATTAGAAAAGGACTTGAGCTGCAGAGACAGCCTAACGCATAACACGAGCTTATTTCTATCAGGTACAGGATGCTCTCCCAGCTTAACGGTTGGACTCGATCTTAAAGGTCTTTTCCAACCAAAACAATTCTGTGATTCTCTACAGCAACTCTGATGACTAAAGTCTCTACTATTTGTCACGATGAAAAGCTATACAGACCAACGTCATCTGATCGTTATTGCCGCCATAAATCAGAACAGTAGCGGTTCAGGTGGAAAGGTCATCAGGACCTGGGATGAAAAAGCTCTTCTTACGTCTTCAACATTTATCCAGGTCTTTGAACAGAACGTGTGGCATTAAAAACAAGGTCTCTGTCTGGTTGTCTTTGTACAACAAAGCTTTCCCTTTCTCTCAATGTTTTATTTGCCTTTTGTTCTAAATACACTAACCTCAACACTAAGCCTGAGAACTCCAGAACTAGCTAAACCTGCTGTTCCTCCCTTGCGGTGCGAGACACATAAAAAAGGGATGAGTTGATCAGTCTTCCTTAAGAGACACATCATTTTTTTCTAGACCAATTGTTTTCATCAAATACAAACATACAGGAGGTGGAATTCATGCCACACAAATCGAGGCACTGCAACAGAGTCTTCATCCACACTGGAGCTCTCCGCGTTAGACTTTGGTGCTGACACCAAAGCGTTGCCGTCTCTCTGCTCTCCTTACCTCAGTATGATGTGCACAGACTCCAGCCTGGACGTGATGTATGCTTTTGTGACTTCTGGCGTATACGTTTCGAGCATGTGAGGCTCGGTGGCTTTAACGTAGGGCACAGACGCAGCCAGGCGCTGCCACAAGCTCAGCAGATAGTGGACGCTGTTCGGTGCGAACTCCCAGTGCTGCCAGGAGCCCAGAGAAAGAAAAGAAATCAGCGAGTTATGGTCTTGATTATTTCACCCGTGTTATTTTGACTCGTGTAGCACTAGATATGGCAGCACCTAAAAGCTTGAATGATCCGGTTGACAATTTTAACAATGAATTTCAAGTTCACACCTGAATTCAGTGGGTATTAGCAGTAAAGATAATCCCGAGTTCCCATGCTGTGCAGTTGAGCCAAAGCTTTTGGTCCCAAACTACTGTTGAGCTCATACAGCTCCCCAAATAGAATGCACAGTCTAAAGCTGTTTTCCAGATAAATATTAAAATTTAACAAAGGCATTATGTAAGCTATACAATTTTTTTAAAGCCATATTCTATGCAGGGGTGTAGTTAGAAGCTGTATACCAGTGGAAAACTCAGTGGGAACATAACACAACATTCATATTACTAGTAATCCCTGCAACTGCATTTTAATAGTGAAGTGATATATATAATTCTAAAAATAAGCCTTATTTTATGAGGGTTTTTTCCCCCCTCTGGTAGGACATGGACTCTGGAGGCAGAGCAACCCTGCTGCCCCTTCTCCATGCAGGAGGAATTCACAGAACAACCAACACTACGCCACAGGATTCCATCACAGAGGCTGCCGGCTTCTTTGGTGAAATAACAAAGCAAATTAAGGGGCAAAGAACAGACAGTTTTGCTTCAAGAGAAGCTAAGGGGCACAAATGTCCATGGAGGGTAAGGAGAAGCACGTGGCACCTGCAGGCTGGTGACGGTGAAGTTGGCGATGAGCCGGATGACCTCGGGGTAGTTCTCCACCTTCACCAGTTCTCCCAGCTGGTAATTGCTTTTCAACCGGGCCAGCAATCGGCAGAATTCGTGGTAGTTATTTGGGTCTGACAAACTCTGAGAGGAACAAAAGAGAAGAGCTGAGAAACAACATGCACAACGCATGGCGGTCGGCTACAACAGGCAGAGATGGAATGGCAGGAAAAGGAAATAATGGTAAAATGTTGTGTCCTCCTCCCCAGTGCCACAAGCGGGACGTTTCTATTAGGAAGTCTTCTTGGGGAGGAAACTTGATGTAGAGGACCAGAGACACAACTCCACTGATGGTATCTGAAACGCTCACCTGGGGGTTTTCCAGTATTCGTTTAACTCCATCCACGAGATGAGATAGAAACTTGGCTCTTTCGGCGTTGTTGAAGAGGGACCTGCGCACAGAGGCAATCTGCACCAAGCACGACAAAACCTGACGGGGCAGAGAGCAGGTACAGGGAGGGATTACAACAGTAAAACGAACAGAACCTTTCCTCCCCGTGACAACAAACCATTTAAATCTGATGATCCTCTGCGTGCTATGCAAGAAAAAAACCACTAAGAGCACGAAAAAAAGAAATGTATATTGTTCTCAACCCAAAACTGTGGAATTTACATCATGAGTAAATGGAAAAGGCACCGCTGCAGTGGTATCAGGCTGGTGAGCAGGGTTTGAAGAACAAAAGCCCCGTTCCCCCTGTCAGGATTACCCACTCAGCCGCTCGTTCTTGCTGTTCTTACCTTTACTGATCAAAGAGGAAGGACAATTAAAGGTGTAATTGCTTCAGATTTCTATTCAGTAACAAAAAAAAAAAAAAGTGTCTCGCGCTGTTAAAATCTCTCATGAATATTTGAGGCTCTAAGCTCAGAATTAGCAAGTAACCCTTCAACATAATGAAGAGTGCTGAGAGTCTCAGTGGAAAAAATACATCTGAAGGACCCTTCCTTCCCTCGCCAAAGGGCACGTTTTCATCCTAGCATTAATAATGAGAAATATAATACTTATCTGATAGATAAATGCCTGGCAGGCAGCTTTTTTTCCAAGAACTAACGCAAGTGTGAGCTCAGTGGTGCTATTGGCCATTCCATCCACCTGGGACATGGCCTAGTTTGCAAGCGCGGAAGAAGAAATCACGTTTTGGTTGTGCTCCCAGACTTGCTACCGACTCACAGTTCGGTTTTACGATCAACTCAGCTGTACAGGGGAAATAACACCAGCTACGTCCCTCAAAAATGGAAGGGCGAGCGGGCAGACCCCCAAGGATAAAGAAGGAGGTTGGATTTTCAGCAAATAAACTGGGTTTAGGTCAAATCCCAAAGCTGCGGATGCATCGAAAGGAGCAGCAGCAGCAGCCCAGGCTGCTCTTTGTCACAAGGCAGTGTCACCAAAGAAAAGGTGGCTGTCCACGTGGCATTTAAACCGACAATGAGTCTCCCAGATGAACCCTATGAACGCTTTCTGGTAGCAGAGTCTGTAAGGAAAATAAACGCTAAACTTACCAGAGGAGAAAACGAAGGAGGGATGGAATGATAAAGGTCAAAAAACAACTGAAGGGTCGAAGAATCCAAGAATGCTGAAACAGAATGGAGCATTTTACTGAGAACACGTCCATTTACTCTTTCTACAGCTCTAATATTCATCAACAAAGCCATGAGCACTTGTAAAATCCTTTGGAAATTCTCTGCTAGTGCAGTGCTTCGCGTGGCATTTTTACACAATTGCCTCTGCCAGAAATAAAGCGAAGGACAAAATTACAGGAAAATATTTTAAGAATGTAATCTGCAAAAGTGCCTGGTGAAAACAGCAAGGGTGTTGGGAACAGGTGTTATTTGTTATTTGCTTTTCTTTCAAAGCACATTTTACTGTTTGTTGAAGTGGCAGGTGTGAGACTGTAAGGGCAGAGGAGCATTTCTATAGCTCACTGTGGCCAAACCGACCTGCGTTTGTAGTCACGCCAAGGAAAGGCTGCACTTCACGTGTGGCATCGTACGTGATAAAGTTTTGTGAAGCACAGCGAGGGCTTTAGCAGCTGCAGGATTACCTGATCTCCAACTGGTTGGGATCTGCACAGTGCAAAGATCATCCGAGGACTCGTCTGTGGATGTGCCAATGAAATCAAAGTTCAGGCAATTATGCGTGAGCTTAAGGAGCTGCATGAGCAGCCCGTGCTGGCTTTCATCGTTTAGATTCAGGTTCTTCCCAGAAGCCTATAAAACACATTGGATTACAAAAGTAAAAATAAGAAAACCAAAGTGACAGCTGAGCTTGAGCAGTAATTTGGTTTCAAACAGGATGTGCCAATGGTAGGATCGTAGCGCCAAGCCCGGCTATCACACACTTCCACAGGCAGCGTGTGTATTTACACACTTACTCCTTGCACAAGATGGATAAACAGACAGCGCTTCCTTTCCCACTCGGTGCGTACGGCACAGCAGAAGAGCAGCCAGGCTTGCCAGCCTGCGATTATACCGTGAGATCCAGGAGATAAGGGACTTCTTATTAAACACAAGAATACATTTTCTGCCTGACAAGCGATTCGCAGCAGGGAATCTTGTTGCTCCACCTAAGCCTGGGATGGAAATGAGTGCGTATGGTGATCCGTGTGAGTCCTGGTCCAGTTACACCGCTCTGCTCTGGGCAGGGAAAACGCGGATACTCTCAAGTAACACAAAGAGCTCGATGGACACGAAATGCCAGGTCATTTCGCTGCAGTTTAAATGTCGCACTCGGGTCTGTACTCCAAGGACAGGCTGGCCCTTCCATCCTTTGTATTATTGCTCTGTACTTAAAACAAAACTAACTTGTTCCAGCTTAAGTCTACTGCAAATAACACGCTGCACCGTGCCAGCTCTGCCAAGACCAGCGCCAGTGGTCGCTGGAATATTTTCCTCACTCTTTCTGCTGTATCACAATGATTTATTCTTCTGGGGTTGTCTTAATACACCCTGATTTATGGACATGGGACTTGAGCGCTGGTTTCTTGCAGCCCAATCCTTCCCACTTGAAAGGATCACTTGAGAAAATCCTGCTTTATATACAATAGATTGAGCCAGGTACCATTAGACAAAAACAAGATATCTTGGGTAGTTGGTGTTTAACCACAGAAGGACAAGGATGTCGCGTGAGGCAACACAAAACATTCCAACCCGTCTTAAACCACAGCATCCCAAGGAAGAAACGCATGATGATTAAGAGTTAGAGTGGAAAAGCAGAGGTTTCCTCCCAAGCTGAGCCGTGTCTTTCCAGTCTCCAAGTCCCCATGTCACACAGAACGAGTGACACGTGGGGGACACCAGCACGAGCACAACGCTGCGGACACCAGGTTAACAAGGGCTGGTTGATGTCTCCTGGTTGAGCATGAGCACTCACTGAATTTCCTCCGAATCTGGGCAGTTGTAAGGACCCTGTCCTGCCTGCACCCCCCCGGGCACCGCTCTTCACAAAACCAGAGGAATCCCTTTACTTCCGAGACCTCTGATTGACCACTAAATGCACCTGGAATAAATCAACGAACTCAACAGTGACCAGAACTGTTTCAGTTCAGGATGGGTGTACGGGAAAGGCTGCCTGGCATCACTGTACGAGGCTGCCGTCCTTCAGAAACAGGGAGGAGAAAAAAGCTCCAATTACACCCACATACCCACCTCTATTCCTGACAGAACCAGAGCTGCTCATTTCGAAATATCTTTAAAATAAAATTTCCTTTTCACTCTTTGTGCTATTTGTCAACTCTGACACCTCACTCAGCTGAAGGATGGAAGTTAAACTAATCAAATCTGTTCCAGTGCCACTCAGCTGACTGGGGGAGACTTTCTCATAAAGGGCTATTCTTCCCAGCACCATTAGAAAAGAAACCTGATGCAGAACCAAGAATTTTCTTCAGATAATGCGCCTGCTTACAGAAGACACATGTGCTACTTCAGCTGAAAGAAAACCTGAGTTTTTAGCGGTAAAAACCAAGCCTGCAAGCAGAGCATTGCTGCCTTGTCCCAAGGTATTTTTAAAGCAAAACCTCCTGTGTGATAATTAGCACAGAATAAAAACCTGGGGAATACAAGACAGTCTGATATTTATATTTCTGTATTAATGTTCACTTTTTTTCTTAATCCAGACCTAAGTGAAAGCTTTCCTGGAACACAAGTCCAGAACAAAGCTTTTGGAACACGAGCTCTAAGAGAGTTACATCAGCAGGAACTTGAGCCCAAAGTCTCTTTCCCCAACATACAGTCCCCATGAGAGATGCTAAATGATGTGTGCTCCTTACCTGTTTCAGTAAATTGCATGACAGGGTGAAAATATCAAATAAGGATGAATCTCGGAAGGAGGAGGCTATTTTCCTGTGCTTGGTCAGTGGATGAGTAGTATCCGCCTGAGCAGAGAGAAAACCAGCGCTTAGAACAGGCGGGCAAGGGGGAACGAGAGCAGCAGAACCCATGGGAACCCAGTTAAGCACTGGGACACCAAGGTTTCCCCCCCAGCATGATGTGTAAACCAGGGGGGATGTGCAGCTGGGCTTCTTCCACAAATCAAATGATATTTCTAGCCGATGACAGGACTTTGCACCTACAGCTTCACTCTGGCCCTGCCAGGAAGCAGCGTTGGCTTCACTCTCGAGTTCATTTAAATCTCTTCCAAAGCGGGATCAACAGCAGGATTTTCAACAGCACTCGAGTCATTTTAGCACCTTGAACGCTGCTTTCTAAAGTGCTCCGAGCTCCTAAGAGTTAAATCCTACCTGAAGCCGCTGGGCAGACACATGGTCAACTACCAGCAATTATAATTCCCCTCCTGAACCTGCACAGATGAGAAAACTAGAAGGAGAGTTAACCAGTGACAGCCAGTTTGGACTTTGCTGTATCTATTATAAACTCCAGTTCTGGACCTCTCACCCCATCAGAATAAAAAGCTGATATGTGATCTAAAAGGCAAATATACACATATTGTTTTATACTGGATAACAAACCTCCAGTCGAGTCAACCAATGCATTCTAGCATGGGCCACCAGCAGCACAAAATGCCACTTGACAGACTGTTTTCTAGGAAGAAAAGTGAAGCGATAATTCACATCTTTGCCATTTATTTGAATGCAGTGGGAGTTATCTGATGGGCAGTGGGTTATTGTGGCGCATCTGGGACGGAGCCTTCCTGCAGCAGCACAAAGTAAATCTCCCATTTTCATTATGCTTTTGTTATCCTACCTCTGTTAAACTTAAACGTGCCCGTATCCCACCCAATGCTGCAGGAGCCAGGACGTTTCTCACCACTGCAGACCTCACTTTAACATAATGACCTTCATGATGATCCCACCAGGGATGCAAACGCTCTTGTCTCTTATATTATCTGTGAGAAATCTGCATCACCCAGTAGTTGGTGGCAGATTAGAACTGGACTTGAATCCATCAGGCACTCATGCTATTAAATCTCAGGGTCTTTAAGAAAATGACCATTATTTACTCTCTCCATGGTTATTACAAATCTCACTTATTTCTGGGCTTGTGCTACATGAGCATTTCCTTTTATTTTTATTTCACTCTGAGCTCACATGGCTTAAATCACCCAGCTCCCACAGTACAGCAGACACTCGGTACCTCCGGGCAAGTCTGTGCAGTACGGCCAGGATGAAAACTGATACTTCAAAACTGTTACCAGCACTTGATTTTATTTGTACTGTAAGCTTTTGGAACAGAGCTTTAGCAAACAGAGCTCTAGAAAACCCAGCTCTCATGCAATGTAGCTGGAAGCATAAAGAGCTATCCAAAAAAGCCTGAAGATAAGCCCCACAAGGGTTTTTTTTGGTGTTTTTTTTTGCTATGTACATGTATATGACCCCACTCTGAGTGGGCATGTTGGCACATTCATTATTTTGCAAGTAGCGGCAGTTTTAGACTTTCCAAGGTGGGTCACTAAATCCAGCCCTGTGCAACTGGCACAAAGCACATTTAGGAACGAGCAGTAAACTGGCAAATCTAATTTTTGAGATATCCGGTCTTTAGTTTCATTGCTTATTTGAGTATCAAACTGTCGAGACCCTGGGCCAGGTGACAGTTTCTGCGCTGATCTTTCTGCTGCAGCAGAAGCCGCAGCCCCCCTAAAGATGCTGACAGACACACAGTGATTTATGAACAGACTCGTGCTCATCCTTGACGCAAGGAGGTGCAGGATGGGCCCTCTGCGGAGATGTAGGTAGGATGGTGCAAAAATCTGGGTGTTTTAGAGACATTTACACACGTGGCAGCTCTCACGCTGTCCTAGGGCTGTGGTAGCCACTAACGGAGCTGCAAATCTGCCTAATTAGGAAAACAATGTAAACTTCGATACCACCAAGTAATGCTGCTTGTTCCAGCTTTTTTGTCGCTTGGCAGGCTCGGTTAGTTCATCACTATCGCTCAGAAGATGACATCAAAATGTGAGAGAAGATGGAAGATGCCAATGAAACGAAACAGTTCCTCAAGACAGGAGGTTTCAGCATCTTACCACAAAAATAATCAAAAATAAAAAAGGAAACACCCACCACACAACAATCCCCCCATCAAACAAAAACCCCCAAACGATGCACAGACACACAGCAGGACACAACAATATGAATGAGAAAATTGGACACTTACTTCACTGAGGAAGGCTGTAGCACTTACTTGATTAATCTCATTCGTTAGTTGGGACAGGATTGTCACTCCTATGATGCAGTGCTCGACACTATCCTGGGGAGGGGACAGGGACAGCAGTCAGCAGTGCCACCTTTCCAGTGAGCTTCACCTTCTGCTTGGAAGATTTCTAGACATATTCGTCTAGAAACCCTTTATCTTTGTAGCCTTGTGATTGGGAAAAAAGTGCACGAGTGATACCAAGCAGAGAATTCAAAATCTGCTTTTAAAGCGCTTGATGATGTTAAAGCAAAGGGTTGTAGAGTTCAGTAACACAAGTCAATCAAAACAAGCATCTTCTATCTAATGGTTTAATCGACATTTTTGTGTTAAGCCCTAACTCTGATAAAATGTGTGGAAATTTCTGCAGCGTTAAGGTGAGTATTAAAGTTCCCAGATGAAGACTTTGGGAAATAAATCGTTTCCCCCCCTCCCTTTTTAAACTGTGGAGCTGAACACCCCGAGGAGCAGCTGCCCGAGGTCCGGCACAGCCCTCCTGCCAAGCACAACAGCCCGTGGCCCTGGGAAGGGAGTTTATTCTTCGCAGCCTGTTCAGCCTCTGGCTGCACTTGAGACTCCCAACAAGGGGCCGATTGTGAACTAAGTCTGTCAGACACCTCTTCGCTAGGAACCGTAATCCATCCATCAAATGATCTAAGAGGAACAACCCGCATTGTTCCTTTGCCCCACTTTCTGTTCTTTAATTAATCGATGATGTTTCCTTTCCCAGCTCCACCTCGCTGTGCACCTTCTGCACACGTGGCCCTGATCTCCAGCTTTAAAGACTGAACTCATCCGCAACAGGGAAATCCAAATAGATTTAAGGCTTGGGACTGTGGCCACTTCATTATCAGGGCCATCTCTTGATGACTGGCTCGGTATTTCCAAGATAATATCCAGACAGCAGCCACTGGAAAACCTGAGTATTTAAAACCGAGCAGCCTGAACAGGTAACTTGAGCAAACAGGAACAGACCATCTCAAACTGAGCACAGCAAGTAGATATTCACACCATTTAATTAGGTTTCTGATTAAAAAGAACACATTCCCCATGTCACGAGCTGGGAGAGTGAGGAATCCAGCTCTGATATTTCAGATAAAAGCACCTGCAAACTATTTGGGACGTAGTTGCCAGCCCAGAACGGAACATGATCTTTAAATTACCTACCACCTCATAGATTCTACTTCACTGCAGACATCTGGAAATGTCTAAAATAACAGTAGCTGGCCTATTTTCTGAATGCCCACACTCCAGAATAAAGCTTTGTACACATGATGTCTCCTTTTCCACACCGGCAAGAAGTGGCCATTCTGATCTCTTCTGCTGTCTTCCTCCAACATCGATTTTGGGACAAATTTCAGAGCAATTAAATCAGTATTTGTAGCGTTAGAGGATTTGCTGGTCTCTCTGTGGGGAAGCTGCAGTTTGGAGACAGCTGTTGATAAAAATGACACCACCTGCCTATACAGGCTCTTGGGTTGGGAATGAAACCCTGTTCTGTGGTAAGAACACATCTTTATGAAACCACAAAAACAGTTAATAATGCTTGCGTAACACACTGGTTTCAAGCTGCGTTTTGTTACGATAACTCAGCTAAATATTAAATGGATATATTCCACGGATACATCACCCTTGTAGCGCACAAAAGCAAGTCAAGCACGGCGCATATTTCCCTCGTAGACAATAAGCCCACGTGTTCACCATTTCGCACTGATCGGCACGGTGTATTTAAGCACGAAAGAAGAATTGTGCAACCAGAATGCTAAAATGGTCTTACCATTGAATACTAATGGTGGTGGTTTCCAGATACAAATCCCCGCCCCACCAAGCTGTGAATTATAAAACCTGACCTGTCCTGCCAGCTGCTTAAGCCTCGGTAGTCACTGTTCAACCAGCAAATGCACAGATGAAAGACTGGATGGGGGATATTAAGGTGCAAAAAACCCCTCTAAACACACAGACTTTCCAATCCCACAAGGTGCGTATTCATGTTACAATAAATCTGACCTGTAAAAACCTTGTGACGTCTGTGATCACGTTCCTGAAGACATACTCATCCTTCTGACAGTCAAACCAGCCCAGCTTCGTGATCCTGGCGTACAACTGGATCAGCGCTTGCGTGACAAACGTCGCCAGCTTAGGCCTGGTAGCAAGGTAGTTGAGCACATAGTTCCCTGAAACACAGAGAAATGTGGATCTGTAGAGAAAAACTCAACGGATGGAACTGAGGTGGTAACACTGATGGGAAAAAGCATCTTTTTGGAACAACATAAGCTTATTTTTAAAAACTAAATCAGCATAATCGTGGGTTAGATACAAATGTTGACTTTTTACTTGTGCCTTCAGCATCCTAAGGCTGCGGATTAGATCTGGAAGGTTCTCACAGACAGGTGAGAGCTCCTCCCCACAAGCCCAACTTGTTCTGTATTATCAGTTATGTATTAAACGCAACTGGTTGCTTCACGAGACCACAGAGTTGTCACTCCCATTTGGAAAAATTCTCTATATTTAGCCTTGAACTCTGATAGCTGAAAGTCCGCACGACAAACACTCACATTAGTTCGGTTATAAAAAATAAATCTCGTACTTACGAATATCTATTCGTTGCTCCAACGGTAAAGGGTTGTTTGTGCGTGACACGAGTTTTGTAAGGCATGTAGCTGCCAATAACTGCGAGTAGGATGACTGCAAAGGGACAAAACCAAGCACAAATAGAGGTTTAGCGCACACTTCAGAAGGTCCAGCTGCAGTGCTGGATTTTAAGCAAATTGCTCTCTGGAAATTCGAGTTTAAAGCATCGGATCATACACAGAGAATGGAACTGGGCTTCAGGAGCTTCCCTCGGAAAAACACATTATTTGCCCTCAGGTGAGCCAGTTACTGGTTCCCATCAGAAGAGCGTCAAATCAGTTTGGTTTGAATTCACTTCAAATTAAATAAAAAGCTAAAAAATGTGCTTTGTGTAAGTTTGCTAAGCCTGTAAGTGTTGCTCTTTTCCCCCTTCTCCTCCTGGAGGATCCACTCTTTACACTGTTTAATGTTTCCTATTTTTGCGGGCAAGGCTCTGATCTGATAGATGTGAAAGCACATTCTGCCAAAAGTCAAACCTTGCAAGATCATGTGGCAAAGCCATTTTAAGCATTATTTGTGCTGATACAAAGTAAAGAACAAATGGCCACTTCAAAAGGAGAAGGCTAAAAAAGTCAGGCAGGATTTACTGCCAGCATAACTGTACCACTAATTCTAAAGCACATGATCTAATTTTCCTCGTTTTAAACTGCTGGATTATTAAGGCAACACTATAGCAGGGGTAATTTTCCAAGGAAACATTCCAGAAGAATCCGTGCTGGTTTTCTGCCTCTGTGCACACACCATTTTCTGCCCAAAGCCCGTGGGGAAGGCAGGAGCCCCCCAGCCACTGAAATATCGCTGTTGTAATGATGTTTTCAGCATAAAGCTTGACACGTCTGGGTGGAAGCCGGTGAAGAGCGCAGCAAGGCCCACAAGACATCAGAACTGACAATCGTTTGTAGTAACCATAATTAGCAATCAAGAGTCGATGCTTTTTTTGGCACAAGCTGCCCGCAAATTGAGCTCCGGGAGAGCACGCTGGGTATAGAATATAAACACGGCACACCAGAGCTCGGGGCTATTTCCCTTATTGATGTCCCAGGCTCCCGAGATAGGGTTTGGTAAGGATGTACGTACGCTCCCTCTCTCGAGCAGCAGCTGGCACTTGCTCAGGCAGTCGGGGCTGTTGGTGAACTCCACCAGTGCTTTCTCCGCCTGCAGCCGCGTCGCCGTGTCCGTGGTCTCATACAGCTGCTTGCACAGGTTCTCTAGCTGGGCTAGGCTCTGCAAAGCACGACAGCAAACCCGTGAGGAACCAGAGATTGCACAGTTTAGTTAGGCAGCGGTTTAACTCAGGTTATACAGACACACATATATAACTTTATTGCCTCAACTTGCTTTGTTCTTTGATCAGCTAAATGCATTTAACCTGAAATACCCATCCAGAAGTTCCACAGCAACCTGTTACACCTGACAAGGCGTTGCCTCCCTGCTTTTACCTTTTTTATCCCAATTTGGGCAGCCACCCCCAAGGTCAGTGCTCACCCAGCCTGACCGCCCCGCACGCTGCGGCTGATGAGCTCTGGAAAACCTCTTACACCCTGTGCTGTGACAGCGACAACCCTCACCTGCTCATTTTAAAGAGCAAAACACACTCTCGCATCCAGCTTTTATGTTATGCAGTGTCAATTCCCCCCCCAAATGTGGTTTATATTCCCCTTGCGTGGCACCATAACAGACTTCAGCATCCCAGGCTGCTGGAAGGATCTCACGTTAAATCTTCTCTGCTATATATGCCAAAAATACCTAAAGCCGAACAGAGCGAATGAAGGATGGATGGATGCCTTTGAGCGGCGGCTCTGCGAACGCGTTCAAAGGGAAATAAAACTACCAGGCAGATTCTGTGTGCCCAAACAACTGGAAAATATTTGCCATAAACTGTGATCCAGGCAGATGGTTTCCCCCAGCGAAATCTTAGGTGTCCTAGTTTAAAAGTGGCTTCCCAGATGGTCATAAATATTCCCCCAGGTTCTTACTGTTAGATTAATAAGCAGGTATTTTCAGCTGCTTTAGGGGCTGCATTCGAAGTTTCCAGGAGTAAATCATTACAAGCACACCGTAACTTTTGTGCTTTGACTTGTGTGTTTGTAAAAAAGATGGCAACAGTCGCCTCATTTATTTTTGAAGAAGAGATTGTTATGCAAAAGCCGAGTTACCAACAGGGCCCAATTCTCGTACCTTGTACCATATTCCAGAGCTCTGATTTTTATAAACAATATATATATATATATATATATGTATTTTTAATAACCACCTCATGGAACATGTAGCCTTTACAGCTTCGCGGTTCAGTTCAACATACAGGTTTGGGATTGACAAAAGCAAAACCCAAAGACTAAAGCTTTACGCAGAAAGCCCTCAAAGACCTAAAATGAACATAAACCACTATTAACCATAACCTATTATAAACCATATTAGCTCTGATTAAGCATTTGGCAATACCTGTTGTTTCTCAGCACAGACCCACTTCCAGTTATTTAAAATCAGTCGGGAGGTGCCTGTTCGTGTGTATCAGCCCAAGGACAACACACGATTTCCTCCCAAATCCTTGTGAGCATTTCTGAACAGTGATCAAAGCCATTCAGTCCACGCGCATACGATGGGACAGCGATGGTCCCACATCAAACTGATCAACGTGGTGTTTCACACCACCCTGCACGAATTCTTCACGATGTTCAGGAATGGGTTGCCCTGCAGTCAGTGTTCTTCATGCATCTATGAAACGCTAATTCCCTGCGAGCGTCTGGGACTCGGTGGCAAGAACCACACGGCGCCTTTTGTGTGACGCTGGCCGTGACAAAACGCCCTTGTTCGTGCCCATTCTGTGCCAGCCTTCCTGCACATCAAGGCTCCTTAACTCCCACGGAGCCACCGGGAACACGCGACCCCCAGGACCCCAACAAAACCGCTCCAAGAGCACTGAGCGAACAGCCCGTCTGCTGCCCGGGAGACCCGGCACACAAGGTCACCATTCAATGCCTTATTAATGACACCACGGTCATTAAAGCAGAGTTTTCCCATGAAGAAAGATCACACATGTGGAAAAGCTTGTCCGAATCATCCAGTAGAATCAAGCGCACTCTAGATTAAGCCAACCATCCACCTCAGGTTTTAAACACGTTTTAATATCACGCCTATTATTGCCCAGTATCAGCTGTCCCGAGGGTCTCTGCCCAGACAACCCTCAAATTACAGTTCACTCGATTTCTCTTCCTCAAGAAGGGGGCTGGAAAGTGTCTGAGGGTACAAGGACAAATATCAAAGCCAACGAGAGCAACTCAGCAGCAAAATTCACGTCCAAACGTGGGACTTTTCATCCAATTATTTCAAGTTTGTGAATGGGCATTTTACCCTGGCAACAGGGTAGAGATCGGGTCAGCCCCAGCTTCCAAAGGCAGAGATGTTGGGGCCTCTGGGGTAGCAATTAGGCGGGGATTATCCCTACTCTTTCAACCAAGATAACAAAAAAATACCATTTAGTATAACGATTATGCAGGGGAAGGGCTCTGCGCGTTCCAGATAAGGAGGAAAGCATGAGACAGCAGTGTTTGAAACACGGAGACGCTCGGGTATCCTGCGAGTGCTACATGCCAGGACACAAAGGTACGGGGCTGGTGAGTCGGGATCAAAAACAGCATCGAAAATACATTTATTACTAACCCAGACCTGTGTTCATCGCTCCTTTGAGAACAAACAGCTCCAAAAATGATGTAAAAAGAAGAAACGAGCCCTGTGCAACAAGAAAGGGCGAGGATGTGGATGAGGGCTCAGGGGGGGACGGGGACTGTGTGTTTGGGCTGGAGTTTTAGGATAATTGAATTTTAGAATTGCTGCGTCACAGCCCCGAGTCAAACTCCTCCCAGCCCCCAAATCGCTCTTCTCTGCCCCCGAATTGCTCTTATCTGCCCCTCGCAGGCCAGCACTGAAATCCCAGGATTTTTCTCCAGCTCCACACTCTCTAACACACGCTAGTACACCCAAAGCACTTTACATTGTAAGAAAACCCGACCACATGTTCCAGTTTCTCTCATACATCTCACTACAAAGGCTACGTGACAACCTGAGCCACCAGGCACCAACACCAATATCACATTTTGGGTCCATCTCCCCGAAGTGAAGTTCAGCCCTGCACCGGAGGATAACACAGAGCACCCTGCGATTGACGCTTTTGTTTTGTAAGCGGTGGAAATGTTTATCAACAGGGGAAGGTTTATTTAGCAGAAACCAGCAATTTGACAAATGATGAGCAAGACTTCCACTCCCCTTTCCCCCTCCAGCAACAAGCAGAAACTGCCAATCCATCACCTCAGGTGAACTCTGCATCATGTCATTGCTTATTTCTTTAATAATATCAAATACTGAGAAGAAATGAGTTTTCCTCCATATGTGGCATCTCCTTGGTTAAGATCTTGGCCTCGGATGCTTGGTCGCTGAGAGCAGCTGTGAAGTTCAAAATGTGGAGAAACCCCAACCTATCAATCTCATTTATACTGGAAGCTACAAATAAAACTCGTCACTGTTCAGTGTTTTCCCCATGGTGAAGATAAACAACGTGTGATCATCTTTAAAATGATAAATACTACAAGGAAAGTACCAGCCACCTAAAAGGAGCCCCGGGGACCGGCTGCAGAATTGATCCTGTATTACACGGTTGCTTAAGCAACACTCTTTACATCCCAGGGCTGCAATGAGCTCCAGGCAGGTTTAGTTCAATAGAGTTTGACTTCGCCACGCTGACAATTCCCATTTTGGAAAATTAAGGAAACGCACACAGCCAGTGCCCATCGCTCGGGGGGAGCACGAGGGCGATAACCCCCCAGATGACACATCTCAAATGGAGTATTTAGCTTAATGAGATCAGTCCCCAAACTCCTCTGCTGCCTGGTGGTTCTAACCCCGAAGGATGCGCGTTCCTGTGAATCCTCCCGGCACACGTTGTTTCCAAGACATTCCTTCCTCCTGCCTTCTGGTTACTGACTCCCCGAGCCAGAGATCCTGCAACATGTTTAATACGGTTATTTTTGTCCCAAGCACATTCATCCATTTTAATGTCCCTCAACTGGTTCCCCCATATGTTACAATCGAAGTCAGACTTTGCAAGCGCCAGGTAAGCGCAGGGCAGGCAAGGAGATGCTTCTGTCCTCGCTCACTATGAACAGGCCACACAAAGTCACCCCATGTACCTCCAGAGGTACCTCCCACCGGAGGTGGGAAAAGGCCACAATCTATTTTTCCTTTCCCTTGACCATTTTATGTATAAGGAACACACACACTCTTGGCATACATGGTGTTATGGTGCATGCTCCTCTAACGCACCACCTGAAATCACACGTCCAGTCCTATGCTGGCTTCTGCTCTCCGAACCTGTGGGCATTTTCCAGCTTTGTTCAATTCCTCAATGATCTAACAGGAAAACAGGGAGGAAGAAGATGCAGCACGCAGCCAGGGCTCTGAAATCCTGCGGTTCAACCAATGTCATGAAGATGCATGGCAGGAGTCAAAGGGCTCTGGTGTTTGAAGTGACTATGGTTCAGGGAATGCCTGGGATCACTTGATGAATGTCAGGTATTTCAACCAAAATAAAAAAGCTTTTAAGCTGAGCGATGCACCTATTAACTGCCAAGGACCAAGGTGATGCACTTGGTAAGTTCTCAAAGCTGGAAAAATCAAGGTCTCATGGCTCATTTGTTAAGAAAATCTGAATAACAAACCCCTGTTTCCACCTCCCCGCTGCTAACAGAGAAAGCAAACCTACCTCCGGCACTTCCCAAATCACTTATCGCACTAGGATTTTGGGGCATCTCCCCGGGAATCAATACGGAGCTCTCATTCCTTTCTCCAGGGTGAAGACAGAACAGGGCTGCCTGGAACCCAGCTCTGCCATTTCACTGCACAGACCTTCAGAGCAACTTCCCAGGACTCAGTACAGACAACACGTGTTACACAGGGCGGCTTCTGTCCCAAAGAGCTTGAAGTGGAGGAACACGATCCCCTTAGTGGGTGGTGAAACTGTTGAGAAACTCTTCAATATTCTAGTTGGCTACAAATACATACTCGTGCATAATTTTATCGAGGCTCAGCTCCACAAGGACAGCTGTTTGTTGAGTTCCCTGCTCAGAAAGCCAAGCAAAGGCAAAGTAATGCTTGGCTTTCCAACACAGGGCATGTCTGAAGTGAGCTGATCGCTCCTCGGAGGCCAGCAGCACCGGGAACAGACTGAAGGTTACAATTTTCAAAGGAAACCTCTCAAATTCTGCGCCATCAGGACTTGCAGATGCTCACAGAATCTCTGCATAAACCAAAAGCCACGGAATAATTAAGAAGAGGTTGCCAACACATCAGATTTTTCTCTAACAGAGATAACAGGCAACTTTCAGGGCACACGAGCTTTGCAGAACGAGCCACCTTCCGCTGCAATAATCAACATCACAGCCCAGGCACCACGAGCAGTCAGTGTTTCACTCAAATGGGAACCAACTACCAAAAGATGCCAACAACTTGGGTCTGCGCTTTGCATTCAGCAGGAGGATTTGTTTGAGACACAAAGCTGTGCTCTGAGATGATGGTGCAGGAGAAAACAAGCCTTCCAAACACCTTGAAAACTCCGGAGGCACCTCCAACTGCTTGAAATATGAAAGCTGCTACAGGGCTGCTCAAACTCACCATCCAGAAACGGCAAAATAATCCAAGCGCTGCAAATCACCTTCAACTTACTGGTTAAACTGGTGTCAGCTACATTATCAAGTGCTAGAAGAGAAACAACAGAATTGGTGCTTTCCAGCACGATGTCCTTGGACTCTAACTCCTGTAATCACTGTGTTCACAAACACAACCAGGGACACGGGGCATGGAGCTTTCATGCGGGAATTCAACCCAAACGCTTGGGTGATCCAGTTCAAGATACGTTCAAGAATCACACGTTACAGAAAATGCCACCGCAGGACAGACATAAATCCTAGAGCTGCGAGTCCACAGGGTACACGGATACAGAGCTCATTTTACTGGCAAGAGATAAAAGGGATGGAAAGGACTTAAGGATGATCCTAAGTGGAGGTGTTTAGCAGCAAAATGCAGATTATTTCTTCTATAAACTGATCTTACAACACAAGAACACACATGGTCTGCTAATAATCCTGCTATAAGGGGACTGAACGATTTCTTAACTAAGAAAAATCTTTCTGATGAATCTTATTTAAGCGGTGATCAGACTGGGTGGACGCCAGGTGGACAGACTGGAGCAAGAAGACTCACATGAGCTGCAGAAAACAGTACGTCAAAATGGGAAAGAATCTTCAACGCATCCCTGTTACCATTTGAAAACAATAATAATCTCCTTTTACAGAATTCACCCAGTAACCAGAAGCTCCTCGTTACAAGAAATCAAATTAAGACACCAATCAAGCCAGCAAAGCACTCAGCTGAAACAGGGGACGGACCCAATTCGCCTGATTCTTGTAAATACCTTCCTGTTTGATTTCCTTGTTCTTGTGTTATTAGTAAATGAAATAAGAATACTGAACAATACGTTAACAGGACAACTGTAAACTTTAAAAATTTCAGCTGGAAACCCACAATTACAATTTACCAAAATGCCACGAGCAGAAAGAAGTGCTCCTATACCGTATATGCAGCTGGAATGATCTCGGACAAGGGAGAGAAGGCAGTCTGCTAAAGGACAAAACACCTTTTTCTCCTCTAGCACTAAACCATAACTTTTTGCTCTCTGCTGGGTGTTGATTTACATGCAGGACTCGTACCAGGTAAGTCCTGGGAAGCGTAATGTTTAACCAGCACTCCTGCTCCAGGTACTGCACCCAAAACCAGCTTAAAATATCAAAGAGCTGCTAAAAAATACTTGTTCACAGCACTCAGCGGTGGCGCGTTATTTTTCTAAAGAATCACGCATTTTACAGCCTGGAGAATGACTTTTGATTTTCAGAGCAGGACAACAAGCAAGGGGAGAAGGAAGAGAAGGATCAGGCTCTCAAAGCACGTGCATAATGGAGACCTTACATCAGCCAATATTCAGAGTACGCCACCAGTGAGATGTCAAGCGTGAAGCTGATGTTTTATCCTGACCACGCCAGGGCAACGAGCTTCCCACTGACAAACCATGACTGCAGTTAGCAGGGACCGGCAATAAACGTCACATTTTGTCCTTAAGGAGAAACAAAAGCAAAAATGTCAAGCTTCTGCTGAGATATCTTCTGGGTGGTTTAGCAGCTATCCTCCGCCAGAACCTTTTAGGGGTTTGTTAGAACTAACACACAGTAAAAATCACCAACAAGGACACCACTATAACCAACAACTGCATGCATGCATCAACCGGGCTTGACCAGAACATCAAAATATTCTCCAGGTGTCAGCTGGGGACCAGAATTAAACTGCTGGCTGTGGGGTCTCCTGAGCTGAAAGGCAGCGACCGCTTTTTCTACATTGAAGTTGGGCAGCTGAGATCTGGAGATACGGAACCGCAACTTGATCCCTTCACCTATGGGCTGAAAGCCAAGTCTCAGCACCCACCACCCTGTTCTGCAACTCTGCTGCGGAGCATCCACGCGGAGCTGTTTAAAAACACACACACACAAATCACAGAACTTAAAAAAAAAGCCTAATTTGCAAAAGAAATGAGCTCTATTTTTAGTCTAAGCAGTGTTTTCCCCTCCCCAGGTCCGGCGCATTCCCTTGGGCTATTCTGAGATAAACCCAAGGCCTCACCAGGAGCTTTCAGTGACATACAGAAGGTAAAAGCTTGAAGTAAAACAAACAAAACGAGTATTCGGAGCAATGTGTAGTTGGGCAGCGGGGCTACATCGTGACTCTATTACCAAACACGAGCAGGGTTACCAAGATATCGAATGGGAAACACGCACCTTCGTCTCCAGGGCTTCCTCTGGAGCAAGCTGAACGCTATGGATTGCTAGAGCCAAATTAGATTTTGTGTTGGAGCCAAAACAACGTCCTTTAGAACACAGAAGGAAAAAAAGATCTGATCTTATTAGGAATGGAGAAGGAATCGTCCTAGGAAACAGTCTCAAAAAAACAAGTTGTGCCCCCCAGTACCTGAATACGGCACAAAGGAGCTTCCAACACCAGTGAGAGAACCCCCGCGTCCCACCCAAACACACTTCCATACTTTTATTTTCTCCGCTGCGCTTCCTCCACAACTGCATTGAGATTAAAGAAGCTACTGGAGGCCCCAGCAGAACTGAACCTGCACGAACACACAACTGCTCCAAACACAGACGTTTTCCAGCTTGGAGCAAAGCGCTGTCAGTTATCCAACGGCTAAAAAGATAAAAACCCAGTGCCAGCCTCTGGGATCTGAAAAACCCAGCTCTAAACCTAAAAGCAGAGAGCGTGGAAGCAAGAAAAGGGATGCAATTCCCTTTTCCGATGCCATATTTCTTCTATTAGAAGTAACCATCTCAGCACATGGTTTGTTCCTCTCATGGGCCCAAATTTCTTCCATTTCAACTTGGAGTTGAGCTACTGAGAACAAGTAATAATAAATGTACAAGAGACAGCAACTCTTAATCAGTGCAATGATTTTTTTAAATTCAAGACAAATGAAACATTCAACATAAAGTGACAGGATTCATCATCACCCCACAACAAACCTTCTCCCAGGGGAATATTCCCTTTAACAAGTGCATCCCAGTTCTGGGCAGCAGAGCGGGAAACGTTAAAGGGGCCAGGAAAGTGGGAGAAAAACAAAGATGAGATCAATCTGTTTTCAAATGGGACAAAAAAGGGGAAAGGGACCCAAATCTGCCCACAGAGCCAACAGCAACAACATCCCCACTGGTCTCTGCTGTGTCCAGTGCGAGCAAGTTGAAGTGATGTTTACAAGACTTGGAACAGACAGAAATATTCATTCAAAACAAGGTCGGATGAGCTTCTTAAGAAGTGGAAAAGCTGGCGCACAGCACTTTGCTTTGAGACCGATGGATTTCTTTTCGGCTAGACGAAATCATCTGATTCTCTCGGCTGTTGCACCGGGATCACTGTGGCCTTTGTTTCCAGGCGCCCAAGAGTCGCTCGCGGGGAAGCACCAGCGCTAAACCCCGACCTCACGATTCCCACCGACCAAACTCACGGCTTGCATAACATCTAGTTTTCAAAGACGAGAACACGATATTCTTTTTCATTATGGCCTTCAAAGTTTGTCTTTAGCCTCACTGTTGCTCCATATTGCAAATAACATAACAACAACTGCAATCTATAGTGCTTTTGTGCTTGATCACATATTGCTCACCAGGTATCAATACAAGTCCAAGGAGTTCCACTGGGAACGTGGAACAACCCAACCCAAAGCTCTCACGAATATTTGACAAACCTCCACTCTGCACAGCTCCTGACAGCCGGTATTTATTTGCAAACCCCTGTTCCCATTAAAACAGGAGCAGCTCCCACAGCATATGCCATAAAAACAAGTCTCTCAATTATTCACACTGATAGTCAACATCTCCCCGTGACGCTGGATAACTCAATAACCGCTCTGTTAAATGAACACGGGGTTTGAGAGCGGAGCCTCTGCAGCTTAACTCAAATCTTACGGCCAAAAGGCTGGTGTTTCGGGCCATGGAAAGGCCTCTCCCCAAAAACTCAATCTATTAATAAAAACTGCTACTTCTTCCAGCCACAAAAGCCCAGTTTTAAAGGGAACCTTGCGCTCTGCTTTCTGAAGGGAACTACCTGAGGCTCCTCAGAGCTACTGCTTAATGCCTTTACCTAGGGCAAAAACAACAAAAAAAAAGACAATAAAAAGCAAGCAAATGCCATTCAGTCACTGCACATAACAATTTTGTCAGCTATATTTGTCCTGCACAGGAACTGCGCCAAACTGCAGGTGCCTTAACCGTATTTGCAAATCAGTTTTCCTCCGAGGGAAACATCTTCCAAGCCTCTGACGTTAAACTTTAACTAACCAAGCCGAACACGGCCATCGCAACCCTGTTCTTAGGGCTCAAACTTCCACTTGCTCAATTCAATATTTAACAAAGAAAAGCAGGGCACGAGCACAGTTCTAAAGCAACAAGAGCAGCCGTTTCACCCGCCCTCAGCATCCAAGCACGGGGTGGCCAGCTGAGTTTTAAAGGTGCCGTTTGACTCACAGCAAACGAATTCAGAGTTTCTTCAGCAAATTTAGAGCCTGTGAATTGTTCAATAAGGCAGCGACTCCTCTCCTCCTCTGAGATTACCCAGGAGGCATTTGCCAGCAACCTTGCCAGCCAACCTGCGCGCCGCACGGCTCCATCGCGAGTTAATAAACTGCTCACCCTTGTGGTTCGCAGGGGTAGCATGTGAAAAAGATATTTATTTCAAAGTTGCAGGCATAATAAGCAACTACCCGTGTCACTGCAGTTCAGGGAGCCTCCTGGACACTGCACACGTTCTGCTAAAATTTTATGCAAAAAAAAGCCCCTCGCTGTTTCCTATTTCTACTTTTTCAATGGCGGCACCGGATCCTCAGAGGGTTTTCCAGCCCACCACGCAAACCTGACTTGCTTAAAGCCACTGTCACCGGCTTCTGTCCACGCCAGCAACACTCCCATCCACGCATGGGTTTGTTTGCAACACCAAACACTTTACCTGAGCCTGGCAGCTGGAAAACAAAACAAACACGCAGTGAACAGAAAAAAGAGCAAAGGTGCAAACCCCAAAGCTGGAGGGGATGGCGGCTGCAGGGGCACAACCCCGGGATGGGGGGTCGGCAGCTGCTTGTTCGTTTCCACGGTGGGGGGGACCCGAATTTCCCCAAATTTTCGCGACTGGAAAACTGGTGGGAGGAGGCAAAGGCCGCTCGGCCGGTGACCGGCGGCGGTGCAGCCGCGCTCAGCCCGGGGGTGACACACACACAAGGCCGGAGCCCCCGGTAACCCGGCCCGAGGAGGCCGCACCGCCCGCCCGCCAAGGCCGCTCGCCCCCGGGCCCACCCGCGGCGGAGACCCGGGGAACAGCGGGGTCGGTAGCAGCGCGGCCGGGCCGGCCCTTTCCCCGCGGGGCCTGCGGGCCGCGCTGCCATCCCCGGCGCGCCGGGCCGGGCCAGGCCTCACCTCCCCTCAACGGGCCGCGCCGCGCCAGGCCTACCCGCGGCTCCCTACCCGCACAGCCCGAGCGATTGGGGAAGGACGAGGCGCGTCTCCCGTTGTCCCCGGGGGCGGCCCCGCGGCGCCGCCCCCCCTCACCTGCACATGATCCGCCATTTTGCTCCATTCATGCTCCGCTCCCTCCGCCTCCGCCGGGCCCGGCCCGCGCCCCCCCCGCTCCGCCCCGCGCGCACGCGCCGCGGCCTCCGCGCCTGCGCACGCCGCCCGGACACGCCCACCCCCGCCGCCCCGCCGCGCTGCGGCGTGGGTGACGTCACGACGGTGGCGACGCAGAGAAGGGAGGGGCGGGATTTGTTGACATGGCGCTTAAAGGGGCCGCGCGTCCCGAGGGAGCCCGGTGGGTCGGACCGGTGTTCTCGGTGCCCGGCGGCTCTGTGCCCGGTTCCCTGCACCAGTGCTCCCAGTTATCCCGGGCAGGGACGAGCTTAGTCCCCCAGGAGCCCCTGCATCATTACCCAACACCAGTGCTCACAGTGTCCTGCAGCTCTGTGCCCAGTTCCCTGCACCAGTGCTCCCAGTTACCCAGGGGAAGGGATGAGTCCAGTCCCCCAGAAGCCCCTACATCAGTGTCCCCAGTACCCAACACCAGTGCTCCCAGTGTCCTGCTATCACATCCCTGCACCCAGTTACTTGCACCAGTGTCCCCAGTACCTCCAGTACCCCCAGTGCCCAACACCAGTGCTCCCAGTGCCCTGCAGTCACATCCCTGAACCCAGTTTGTTGCATCGGTGGCCTCCAGTCACCCCAGCCCAGCACCATTGCACCCAGTGCCCAACACCAGTGCTCCCAGTGTCCTGCAGCCCTGTCCCCAATTCCTTGCACCAGTGGCCTCAAGTCACCCCAGGCAGGGATGAGCCTCCTGCCCCAACAGCCCCTACACCAGTGCTTCCAGTACTCCCAGTATCCAGCACCAGCGCTCCCCGTGTCTTACAACCACGTCCCTGCACCCCATTCCTTGCACCTCCAGTCACCCCAGCTCGGCACCAGTGCTCCAACCCAGCACCAGTGCCCCAGCAGCCCCTACACCAGTGCTCCCAGTTACACCAGCCAGGGATGCGCCTCGTCCCCTCACCCTCTTCCCAGCCACATCGAGGCCAGTTTTGTCACTGGGGGCTGCTTCGCCCTTACTGGGAGCACTGGGTCAGGGCTGGGGGGTCGTTCCTTAGCAGCGCAGCCTCTAGACCCGTTTCACAGATGGGGAAACTGAGGCACAGCCGCAATTTCTGCTGAGCCACCAGGCACAGGAAGCCGGAGGAAGCAGAAGAACCCGACTGCGCGTCACACGCTGGGACGTCACAACTTGTCCCGACGGCAGCGCGGACGAGACGGGACCCCCCCTGGGGCTGTGGGACGGGACCCCCCAAGGGGAGCAGGACGGGGGGGGACGGCGGCGGGGGGTGCTGGGTGCTGGTGGCCGGAGGATGGAGGAGGCGGTGGTGAAGCAGGGTGTGCTGCACCTCCAGCTCCAGCAGACCTTCGGGAAGGTGAGGAGGTGGTGGGGTGGCTGCTTGACCCCATGGTGGGGCTTGGCTGGGCTGAAAATGGGGGGGACCCATAGGGGGGCTTGGCTGCTCTGGATATGGGGGTGCACGGGGGGTTGGACCCAAAGCAAGCGGGATGCTCAGGCCCATGGGGATGCTCTGCACCGATGTCACAGGGATGGATGGTGTTGTGGACACACCACCAAGAGACCCCCCCATGAAGGGGGTCAGAGCTGTGGGACAAACCGGCACAGCCCCCCGAGCCTCGTTGCTTCCGCGGCTGATGGCGACCGGGGTTTGGCAATGGCTCTTGTGCAAGAAGGGGAAGGAGCCGCCTGAGTGTCCCTAGGAGGCAACGCTGGGGCTTGGTCCCCATGGCCGCCATCTGCGGGGGGCCTCCCATGGGCAGGGTGGGGGGCGGACAGGGGGCTGCCATGGAGGATGCTCCGATTTTTGGTGCAAAACTTCCTCTCCTGCTGCTTCCCCTCCACCTCTGCATGACATGCCACGAATCGCTGCCTACTCACAGGGTGAGTCAGGAACCCAAAAATCGGTGGTTTTGGTGAAGATGGAAGAAATAAGGAGCTGCAAGTGCTCTTGCAGGGGGGTGCAGGGGAGCCGGGATGGATCCCGGCGCCGGGTGGTGCTGGGATGCTTGTGTCAGGGATGCTTTTCCTTATTCTGCCCAAACCCACCAACAATGGTGCAAGACCCCGCGAGGGCACTGATGCCCTGTCCCAGGCTCACGCGATCCACCTGGATGGGTGAAATCAGAACGGGCTGCTGCTGCATTTTTCACTCCTCTCACTGCTTCTCCCCCACGGGCAGAAATGGAGGAAATTCTGGGGCATCTTATACCGGGAAAGCTCCTGCTCCACCGCCCGCCTGGAGCTCTTCGAGGGCTCGGTGCCGCCGAACGCCGAGAAGCTGCGGAAAGGCGAGGGCAGCAAGCGGCTGGTGAAGCTGAGTGACTGCGTGCACGTGGCCGAGGCCAGCGGCGATGCCACCTGCCCCAGGGACACCGTCCCCTTCCTCCTGGAGACCACGGACAAGCGGTACCTCCTGGCCGCCGATGGCACCGAGGCCAGTGGCTGGATCCTGAAGCTGTGCGAGCTGGCGTTCCCGGTACGGGCTGGGATAGCTGGGGGGCACTGGGAGCCGTGGTTGGGGGTCCCTGGGGTTTTGCGGTGATGGGGGAGGCTCGAGGATGCTCTGTTCTTGCTCATCTCCATTTCTCTCAGGGGCAGAGGAGCAGGGAGGAGCGGGCGGCAGGGAAGGACAGGCAGCAGACATCGCCGGGCACTGATGGCGAGTTCTCCATGGAGGAAAATTCCCTGTACAGCTCGCAGGGGAAAGGTGGGTACAGGGACGGGGGGAAGGGGCAGCAGAGCTGCGTTTGCTGGCACAGGAGGCAGCAGACATAGAGTAAATTTGGATGGAATAGCCCCTCAACATCAGAGTCCAACCATAACCCACCCCAGCACTGCCCCATGTCCTGAGAACCTCATGTCCGTCTGTCCAACCCTCCAGGGATGGTGACTCCAGCACTGCCCTGGGCAGCCTGTTCCAATGCCCCACAGCCCTTTGGGGAAGAAATTGTTCCCCACATCCAACCTCAGGCTCCCCTGGCGCAACTTGAGGCCGTTTCCTCTGCTCCTGGCGCTTGTTCCTGGGGAGCAGAGCCCGACCCCCCCTGGCTCCAAGCTCCTTTCAGGCAGCTCAGAGATCAGAAGGTCTCCCCTCAGCTCCTGTTCTCCAGGTTGAACCCCCAGGTCCCTCAGCCACTCCCATCACACTTGTGCTCCAGCCCCTCACCAGCTCCGTTCCCTTCTCTAAACTCACTCCAGCACCTGCAACATCTCATCCCCCAATCCCCAGGCACCTCGGCCAGTTCTGCAGCCCCCGCCGTGGCTACGTGCTGGCGACCGGGTGGAAAATCTCCCGAAATAGCGTCTCTGTGCTCTTCCTGCTCTGCGGTTTGGCTGTCGCTGCGCTCTCGGGCTGCTCCCCCTTCAGCCCTTATCGGCCGGATGCTGCCGCCCCAAATGTCTTGCTGGGGGGGGGGTCACGAACCCCACAGCACCTCTTTGTGGTGGGAGACACAGCCCTGCTCCTTACAGGTGTTGAATCATCGAAATCACAGAATAGTTTGGGTTGAAGGGACCTTCCAAGCTCATCCAGTCCAACCCCCTGCCATGAGCAGAGACATCTTCAACTAGATCACACTGCTCAGATCTATTAGTCTTCAATTATTATTAAATGTTATTATTTATTAAACTATAAATGCCACCCTCCTCCATCCCCAGCTGGCTTGGAGCAGGTGTTCAAGGTGACGGTCAGGGCCACCGAGTCCTCCGAGCGCTGCCGGCTCTGGGGCCGGTGCATCCTGCGAGCAGGCGAGGAGGCGCTGGAGCTGCTGGATTTCCAGACCTCGGACGTCATCTACAGCTGGCCCTACCGCTTCCTGCGGCGCTTTGGGCGGGATAAGGTACGGGGGACACCGGGAGGGTGGGCTGGCGGTGGGATGTGACACAGGGACCTGATGCTGTCCCTCCCCAGGTGACCTTCTCCTTCGAAGCCGGCCGGCGCTGCGCATCCGGAGAAGGCAACTTTGAGTTTGAGACCCGGCAAGGTAACGAGATCTTCCAGGCCATCGAGTCAGCCATCAACCTGCACCGCGGCCGGGGAGCCGAGGAACCGCGATGGGGTGGCCCTGGGGACGATGCCACCCGGCCGCTTGGCGCCGCCAAGATGCCCAGTTGGGCGCAGGGACATGAGGAGTCCCGTGCCACCAAGTGCCCCTCGCTGGAGCCTGCCCGGGAGGGGAAGGTGCCAAAAACCAAGCTGCCAATGCCCCCCAGCAGCTGCCCGGGGGTTGGGGAGCTGTCGGGAGCTTTCCTGCCCCCCCGCGGTGTGGATTGCCCCTACTCCGAGCCCTGCAATGCCCTGCGCCGGGGCACCCCCCCGGGACGGAGGCAGGATGCTCCGGCCAAGACAACCACCGAATGCGAGTACGCCGTCCCCTTTGACACCGTCGCCAAGACCTTTGTGGCTCATAAATTCAGCAGCGTGGCCCGTGGCCCCGAGGATGTCCCCGACCCCTTCTACCACAGCATTGGGGAGGCGAGGACGCAAACGAGCAAGCAGCCCCCGCCGCGCCCCACGGCTGCCAAGCCCGAGCACATCTACGATGAACCCGAGGGTGTCTCTGCCCAAACCATCTACGACGAGCCCGAGGAGGTGAAGGGGGAGGCGTGGAGGCTGCAGGCGGCCGTGGAGGAGCCCCCCGGGCATGAGTACCCCTACAACCCACAGCGGGACGACTACGCCGTGCCCAAGAGACCCGTCCCAGCCCGGCAACCCTTCCTGCTGCAGGGCAAGGAGTGGCTGGGGGACACCGAATATGACAACGTGGTCCTCAAGCTGGCGAAGAAGAGGGACCTGCAGTGAGCGGGATGGGGAAGGGGAGGAGGGGAGAGGAACTGCCCGCCCTCCCGCGGCTCCAACCCCCCAAACTGGGACCCCCTTCCCCGGCAGAGCTGAGACCCCCCCAGCTCAGCGCACCCGTGGCCGGAGGGGAGGAGGTGAAGGCGTCCCCTCCAGAGCGGCGGGGAACATCTGGGCAGCTGCGGGACCGGCAGCCGCTGGAGGGCAGCGTGCGCCCGCCGAACGGGCAGGGCAGGCAGCGAGCGGGCAGGGACCCTCCGGCAGCCCCTCCGCGGCTCCGGGACCCCCAGATCGCAGCATCGGGGGCTCCTGCGGACCACAAGCCCCCCCCGCTCCTCACCCGGCCAAACCTCAGGATGCCCAGTTCCCCCATGCACACCCTGGGGATGCACATCCCAAACCCCAAGATGCAGCTGGACGATGCTCATCCTGGACCCCAAGATGCAGCCGGACAATGCATGACCCCAGGGGTGCAGATACTACACCCCAAGATGCAGCTGGACGATGCACACCCCCCGAGGATGCTCAGCCCGTGCTGGTGGGTGATGCACAGTCCCGGAAATGCACATCTCACACCCCAAAATGCAGCCAGACGATGCACAGCTCCACGATGCTCAGCCCCAGGGACGCAGATCCCACACCCCAAGATGCAGCCAGATGATGCACACCCCCCAGGGATGCTCAGCCCACGCTGGTTGGTGATGCTCACCCCAGGGATGCACATCCCACACCCCAAGATGCAACTGAACGATGCAGGACCCCAGGATGCTCAACCCACGCTGGCTGGTGATGCTGACCCCCCAGGACACACACCCCACACTGCAAGATGCAGCCAGCAGCGCACAGCTCACTGCAAACACCCCGCCTGCAGATTTCCCTTTGCCCACACTGGTTTTTGTCCACTCAGCCCTTGCTGGGATGGCATCACAGCCACACGCAGCCCCCAGCCCCACCAGGACGTGCTCAGTCCCCCCAGCAACCAGCACTGGGGCTCGGCACCGATCCTGCCCAAGGGTCATGGCGCATCCTCGCTCAGCAAGAACAGCGGCATAAATTTCCACCGTCTCAGCCATGTTCTTATTTTTAATTCTTCTTTTTTTCTACAAACCCACTTTCCAGTTCCTCTGAATTATAGATGAAATACTCAGCTTTATTGTCATGGTTATTTCAGTGGCTGGCTCCTCTCCTCCTGGGACAGTGAGAGCAGTACATGGCCTGGCACAGCCTGACCTGCTCTGGGTCACCCTCCTCCTCCTCTTCCTCCAGCCCTTGCTTGGGGACACGCAGCCCCTCAGCCGGCACAGTGAGAGTCACCAGCCCCAATTCCCCATCAGCAGATGGTTCCCTGGCACAGAACAATCTCCCAGGGCTCTATCAGTGCCCATCACCCCAAACAGACCACCTCTAGCACCCACCAGCTCCATCACCATGATGGAGGGAGCTCGGGAGCCACTGCAGGTCCCCCAGCACCCCGGTAGGTCTGCCACCGAAGGCAAAGAAAAGCCATGAATTATTTATAATCTCTTTCAATCAAATAAATGCTTAGGTGCTTGAGTTAATTTCCCGGATCCTGAAAATCCAAAGTGCAGACTTTTAATAAGGCAAATTAAGTGCTTTATATATTACACTGATTGAAGCTTCGTCTCTATCACACGCTGAATCAGAGGGGCTGGAAAACAAACAGGTCCCTCATGCAGGTAGCGGTGGGGTCCCTGCACAGAAAACCATAAAACGGGTCAAAAAATAAAAGAACAAACAAGTTTTTCACAGTTTTTGCCAGTGAGTAAAATCCAGAGTGAGAAAGAGCACAAACCATGGCAGATCTTGCTGATGATGTGGGCAAAGGTTTGGAGACACGGGGTGGATGGAGGGATGGGAGATGGTCCTCAGCCCGTGCTCCCCATCCTTTCCTGGGTCTGTTCCTATGACAACGAGGGGTGATCCCCATCCCTGGTAGGGATGATCCCCATCCCCAACCAGGGTGATCCCCATCTCCAACCAGGGTGATCCCCATCTCCAACCAGGGTGATCCCCATCCCTGGCAGGGATGATCCCCATCCCCAACCAGGATGATCCCCATCCCCAACCAGGGTGATCCCCATCCCCAACCAGGGTGATCCCCATCCCTGGCAGGGATGATTCCCATCCCCAACCAGGGTGATCCCCATCCCCGACCAGGGTGATCCCCATCCCCAACCAGGGTGATCCCCATCCCTGGCAGGGATGATTCCTATCCCCAACCAGGGTGATCCCCATCCCTGACCAGGGTGATCCCCATCCCCAACCAGGGTGATCCCCATCCCTGACCAGGGTGATCCCCATCCCCAACCAGGCTGGTTCCCATCCCCAACCACGCTGGTTCCTATCTCCAGCCCTCAATACGACCAGGAGCATCCATCAGCGCCACCAGCTTGGTCATCTGGAGCGATGGGGACTCCTGACGGCATGATGCCATTCACCAGGAATCAATCACTTAAGCGTGCGCTATTATTAATTAGCGCTCATTATGGTGGTTATTCATTATTAATCGGTGTTAACACAGTCCTCTCTCTTCGCCGTCCTCCAGCCCAGCTCCCTGCTGCAATCCTCGCTCCTTCCAGCCTCCTCCACCGCTATTTTTCTTCATTAAGCAAAGAAATGGAAACACTTTCTGGACTTCACTTAAAGATCCTGTGGGTCTAACGAGATTTGTACCATGCCAGGCAGGCTAATGAGGAGTCGGTGCGAATGGCACTAATTGAATTTCGCAGAGGCAGCAGCACGGGCCGGGCAAAGCGCCGGGGGTTTTGCTGCTGGAGCAAATCGCCCGCAGCTTCCCCCATCGGCATGGATGGGGTTTTAGGGTGGAAAAGGAGACATGTCCTGGAATATCGAGCCCAGGTAAGGAGGATGCGAAGGCTGGAAAAGCCCTCAGCGAGGCTCGGAAAACAAAATCGATGGTGGAGAAGGGAGGAAGAGATTACAGCGCAAAGCCCCAGACAAATGGAGAGCGCTTTAATCTGATTAGGGACTTATTGTCGTTATTGTATTATGCTGATTATAAATCATTTAGGAGCACAAGCTAATCAAAACAGAGATTTGTTCGGGGCTTAAAGGGTCCAGCAAAAGCCCCTGCCCATCTCCCCCAGCACCCTCCGGGAGCTGCATCCCAGGGTGATGGGCATGGACCAGGGATGCAGCCCCATGGAGAAAACAGGGATGATACTGTGGGACGGCGGGGCTGGCAAGGTTTGGATGGGCAGAGCGAGGAAAAAGGGGTACAGACACCCCAACATGGAGAAATAAAGCAGGAGCGAGCTCCCCGAGTAACCAACGTGGGGATGCTGCCCATGGTCAGGAGACGATGCTCCCAGGGCCGGGTGTATCGGGCTCATTTCCCTCCCCTTGCTCCATGCACCTTGTCGAAGTAGCTTCCTTTTTCATTACTGTCTCCTCGAATTAGAGACGTGTTCGCTTTGCAGTGCGCTCGCCGCTCGGCCGCCGAATCCCAGGCGCCAGCGATGCAGCTGCAAACTGCATTAGCGTCTCGTCGAGGAGGCCCTAATACTATTAGGAGGGAGGCATTATAGGTGCTAAATGACAAGTCCCTAATCAGCGCCGGGATTTATGTCAATCACGTTCGCTGCGCAGGGCGGAGCAGGGCCCTTCATTCAGAAAATAGATCGTCTAATTGGGAGGGTCTGGATTCTCTCCGCCTGTCTCGTTTGGGGAGCTCTGGGGCTCCTGGTTGCCTCCTCGGGATGGGGAGTTAATGATGCTGAGGACAAGGTGCAGGGTGAGGAGCAGGGAGGTGATGACTGTGGCCACGGGTTGGAGCTACAGCCAACTCCTTGCTTCACCCAGCCTGCTTTATTTGCTCCTTTTCAGTGGCCTGAGAAGCGCAGAATTGGTCACTGCTGTGTTTTTGCAGGGAAGGCATCACTCCATGCTCTGTTGAGGCAAAAAGCGGGGTAAAAGAGGCTTTTTCTCCCATTTTCCCACCCTTGTGTGGGTGCCCTTAAAGACCTGGCCTGCCCTCCTGCCCTTGGCTTTGGCAAAATTAATTGCCAATTACCAGAAGCCCATAAAACCCAGTCTTTCTTGGGGAAGGAAGCTGTAAAAGCATCGTGTCCGCAGCCGTATTTCCATCACTCCGCATTGATCCCGTGGCCTCTGCCAGCCACGGCTCAGCTGTGGGGTGATGCGTTTGGCCCCTGCAAACCCACCTGCATTGATCCTGGGGATCTCGGCCAGCCCACACCCCCCCAGCAGCATCCCTGGGTGTCCCGTGTCCTCCCTCTCCTTCCCACCCATCTGGAGATATCTATAATGGGGAAACCAGCCCCATAGCTGCAAGGGGCATATTGCAGCATCAGCAACCCCCCCAGCACTGAAATACCCTGTGGCTGGGCAGGGTTTGGGGAGCACCCTTATGTAGGATGGAGGGATGCAGGAGGATGCAGCTGGGCTCTCCCACCGAGGCCAACGTGATGCTCCATGAGACTGGGGATGCTCCAGGAGAGCATCGCGTGCAGAGCCCGGACCAAAGGAGCAGCTGAATTTGCTGCTCGGACCTAGAAAAGAGGAGAAGGGCTGGTGGCCAAGGGTGTGGGGAGGCAGTTCCCTTCTGGAAAGGCAATTGGCTGCTGGGTTTGGTCCAGGGGATGGAGGTTCTTATGGGGCTCTGGTCTTGCTGTGCTGTGGGGGGTAACGGGAGCGGGAGGCAGTGTTTCCGCATCTCGCCCTGAGCCCGAAAATCCCTCCGTATCATTTCCCTGCACTGAATATTGCACGAAGGCTAAAATACCAATAATCTGTATTACATCAGCGCTTCACGGAGCCCGGGAGAGCATTTTAGCTCTTTTTTTTGCATGTTACTCCTACACTTTCATTATGGGAATCCCATGATGGAGAAGGGTGGGATGTGGCCAGAGCCCGAATGTCTGAGTCCTGCCCGCTCACCCCATTCTGCTGCAGGGCCAGGTTGCATTTAAACACCTAAATCGAATCCGGAGATTCAGGTCCCATATGCCTCTGCTGCAGCGGATACGTTCAGTACGTTCCCATTGCCTAAATACGCACCGTTTGAACAAAAATAACGCTCTGTATATTTTACAGAGCTCCCCCGCACACGGATTTTGTCAGGGCTGCAATATAAATATCCCCACCAGCCTCCCAACACCCACCTGCCCAGACTGATGCCTAAGCAAGAAAACGCAGAAATCCGCCCTCTGTGCTAATCTGCTGTTCACAGCAACAATTAAACAGCAAACGAGGATGCTGAAAGCTGCCCTGGCCCAACCGGGAGGGTGCCCAGGAAGGGTCTGGTCCCCCCGGGTTTGACAAGGGGACCCCGGTGTCCCCGAGCAGCCCCGGTGCTCTGTGTCACCGTAGCACAGGGCGCATGTCCTGGTTATTAAAAGCCATCACGGGGCTGGTGTCACACTGTCCCCTGCAGAACCGCCACCTTTCCCAGGGACTCATCTCATTAGAAAAGGAGCCGGGGAAGCGACTGAATTTCCACCCTGCTGCTCTCGGTTATCTCTGCGAAAGGGGAGCCAATTACCAGCAGCTGGTGAGAGCCCAAAATTATTATTAATTTCAAACAAAGCATATGCTTTGTGTTAACAATCCTCCGTGGCGTGGCAGAAGGGCCAATCCCATCCAGATGGCTCCACACGCACTGGGAATGACTAATGCATCTCGCTGGGAGCCGGGCAGGGGCTGTGCCCGGCAGGGTCAGTGGCAGCAGGAGCCCGGCACAGGGTCACAAGCACCATCCATCACTGCTTAAAACCAAAGAGAATCCCTGTGCACTTAGGTTAATGTCCCCACAGTGTCCCCATACACAGGGTGAGGCAGCGGGGATGCTGGCAGTTCTGGAGAGCCAGCATCAAGCTCTCCCAGAGATGATATACGTGTATTAAGGAAGTATAAGCATACTAATAGAATATTAAGGAATATTTGGAATAGAATATTAAGGAATAATTGGAATAGAATATTAAGGAATATTTGGAATAGAATATTAAGGAATATTTTGTTCGCAGGCTGCTGTCCCAACAGAGGGAGGCGAAGCATCCCCATGGGATGCTCAAGGCTGGCGCTGTCCCGCAAGCGCCCTGCAAGCAGAATCCCTTGCTGGATTTATGCTGGAATATAGGATGAAGCATTTTCCTTTCCATCCCTGCATTCAGAGACAAACAGGAGGGCATTTTCCCTTTCCCATTTTGCAAAGGTCTGCGGGCGCTCGGGCACCCGGGGCTGCAGAACACACATCGAGTGCTGCTCTGCTTGCCTTGGGAAGTGACACCGATAGGTGTTAATGCAGAGTTCAGAGCTGCGTTTCCTCTTTGAAATGCAGCAATTACATCTGAAATAGCTGGTGTGAAAATAAAGAGTTATTTCTATTTTTATCAGGCAGTGGGAACTGGTACCGTGTGTCACCTCTATGGAGCTGCTGCTCGCATCCACTGACCCTGGATGGGCTCAGCCCCTGGAAATCACTGACAGGAGCAGATATTCAGGGAAAAAAGGCTTTTTTCACAGCAATTTGGACACGGGTCCACCCCAAAGGGGCTTTTCCTTTGGGTCTGTCCGGCCTCAGCTTGCAGCTGGATGAACACAATCCCACATCTGACAGAAACAGAGCATCTCCTGCCTGAAGATGGAGAAGAATAAACCGCACCCAGACTCTCAGTCCCCCACCCAGGAGCAACCCTGGCAGGAAAGTGTCACTGTCACCACCCCAGGGACCCCAGGAAGGGGGCGGCGGGAGCGACAGAATTGCTTTCAATCCTACGGCTGGAATCGGGAGCGAAGCATCTCTAGGGGAGAGGGGTAAAAATAGCGGCTGCTCTGTGTCAGCGACAGGAGGGCGGGAGGTGGAGCAGTGGGGGGTTTTATGGAGGGCAGGCTGCGAACACTCGGATATAAATAGGAGTAATTACTCGAGTGGGGGCATGGCACTTAATGAGGGGTTGGGCTGACACCAGCACTGTGATTGCTCGATGCTTCGCAGCACAGGCTGGAGGAGAAATTGGTACCCAAAGCCTGGGGGGAGTGAAGGAGCCCTGGGAAGGGGTGGGTGACATCCCTGGGGACAGAGTGGTACCCGGAGGGGACGAGCATCACCCTGCTTTGTGCCAGGGTGGAGGTGGCAGCCGGGGAAGGAGAAACGCTCACGTCTTAATTACACTCCCCATCAGTGGAACTGATACCTGGTGACCGAGTAATTGTGTCCAGGAGCTGCGGGCAATGGTTAATTTTAATTAAAACCTGCGGCTGCATCTGTCTGAGCTTTCTGTGGGCAAGGGCTCTGCTAGGGGCGATCTCTACCCAAAAATGCCCTTCGTACCCCTCCTGTGCCTTCTCTGGGTTAACCCTGGATGGTGTCAAGACCTGGGGGTTTCCACCTGTCCCACACCCCCTCCGTGCCCTCTGGGGGGGATCTGGGGGCTTGGGGATGCTCAGAGCAGGGTGAAGGCTCTGGGGCTCTGCTCCTTGCTTATTGCACAGGAAAATAATCATTATATCACGTTTCCAAGGTGTGGGGACCCAAAATCCCTGAGTCCAGACCCCGCAGCCCTGGGGAGCATGGGAAGGAGGGGGCACAGGGCAGGATCACCCCCGGTGCAGCAGAACCGGCAGCTCCCATCCTGCTGATGTCCCACATTGCTCAGCACCGACCTGTCCCCAGACCTGTGCCCAGGAAGGTGACACCCAGGCCGTGTCCCCATCCCTGGTGCCACGGGATGCTGGAGGAGCCAAGGAGGGCAGTGCCGGCTTTATCTGTGCTGAACAGCAGTGGATGTGCTCAGGACAGAGCTGGGCTGGTGTGAAGCTGAGTCTGTGCAACAGCCACGAGAGTAATTGGGTTAAAAAGTCAATCACCGAGTCACAGATCCACTTTTCCATGAGTTCTGCACTCGCCAACACCCCAGACGCCCTTCTGCTCCAAATTAACCCGGCTCTGCTGCCAATGTCGTCTGTTTTCTCAGCTGCTCGTGGCACCACATCTTCATCCCATCCCCAAAACACACACCCGGGTGGTGTGCAGGACCTGATCCTGGCCTGGATGTACCAGCACACGGAGCTGCTGCCCCTTTGCCTCCCCCTGGGCATCATTGCGCTAAGGGAAAACCTGAAATACGTGACTGAGGCTTTGAATAACCCTGGGCTGAGCCATTTCTTGCTCCGTGAGGATCAGAGTCACCTGCTCGTGCATTGCTGATCCCATTTATTCCCTGCACCCTGCAGAGATGCCACCTCGTCCCTGAAACCCTCATCCCCAGGCTCCACGGTGACACGGAGCAGACATTTGTCATTGTGGGGCTGAAACAGCACACATCTGAATACCAGCACTCCCCTTTTCCCCTTTTGGACCCATTATCAAGGACCTTATTGCCTTTTCCCCCCCAGTAAGTGCAGCGCTCCCCCCAACTCACCCCACAGCCCCTCCGGCACATTGTGTAACCTACGGCGCATTATTGCAGCCGTCATCTCTTTGCCATCCCCTAAAGCCCCATTAACCATCAGCTCTGGGTCACTCCGCCTGCACTTGGTGACCTTTGCTCCTTTTTGGGCTAATTGCTGCCCCATTTCTCCCTCATCAGCGAGTTGCAGGGCTCCTGCTCTCTTTACCTCCCAAGTTATTGATCCCAAATTCCCCCATGGGGAACCTTCTCTCTTATTGCTTTATTATCTTTTCCCCAGCTGCTCTGTTACTGCTTCTCTGCAGCCCCCCCGTGCCCCAGCAACCCCCCAGCTCTGCTGCATGGGACATGGGGACATTGCACAAGGTACCAGGGAACACCAGGCTTTTGGGAGCCCCCCGTGCCCCAGTAACCCCCCAGCTCTGCTGCATGGGACATGGGGACATTGCACAAGGTACCAGGGAACACCAGGCTTTTGGGAGCCCCCATGCCACAGTAACCTCCCAGCTCTGCTGCATGGGACATGGGGACACTGCACAAGGTACCAGGGAACATCGGGCTTTTGGGAGCAAACGGAGCAGCAAAAAGCAAAGCACAAAGCTGCCAAACAGCTTAAAAACAAGCACTTATGAGCAGGATTTCACCTGCATGGTGCAGTGCTATGAGCTTCTGCTTCATCTCAGGCCTGAGAGGAAAGTGCTTTTACACTTGAAAAATAGGGAAAATAAAAATGCAACCCACCTCACCATGGCTCAGCAAAGCCCCAAACCAGCCCTATCCCCTCTGCTGGGATCTATTGCCTTCCCAGCTCATGGGTCCCGGCTGGGGCAGCTGTTTGCCCAGCGCTGGGATTTGGCAGCTGTTACTGAGCTCACTCAGTGCAAAATCGGCTCAGAGCTGATGTACCCACAGCAGAGAGATGTATTAATGACCCCGGGCCTTTGTACTCATCCTTTTGTAAGTGCAAGGAGTTCTAGGACAGGAAAGAGACTTCACCGACCAAAAAGGCATTGCCAGCCTTGCAGGCTCACTGTGAATAAATAACGAGGAAAAACGTGATCTTTAAGGGGTTTTTTCCCACCCGGCACCTCTGCTCATCTCCACCCAGACGCGGTACCCGGCTGCCTCGCATCTGTCAGCATCCGCAGCATCCCCGGCCCTTTGCTTTTGTAGTTTGTTTGGTTTTGTTTGCGCTCGCCTGTCAGCTCCTCTTCCCCCGGCGTCCCAGATGAGAGCAGATCGCATGCTAATGAATTCCGGATTGGCAGCCGCACCCGGAGACGGGGAAAAGCCGCGTGGATTACAAGAGGAGCTTTGCTTCTGCACCTGGATTCGCTTCTCAGCCCAAGTTTCCCCCTGTGCGGGTAGCGATGCTCTGCCCTGGGGATGCGCAGGAGGTGGGATGCAGGGAGAGGGATGGAAGAGAAGCAAACGATGGGATTTGGATCATTATAACGGTGTTCACACTACAAACAGCCTGGCTATACCCCGTGCCCATATGTGCACATATGTTCAACCCGCCTCCATGTCACACACAGCCCAGGTCACCCCGAGACGCTTCCCCCAGCGCCCGCGATCCAACAGCAAAGATTAGGGCTGTTGCCTTTTCTTCCGCGGGGAATGTAATCCCCCCACTTTGAAAGGCGCATCCTCCGCTTGATGCTTCCTGACATTAATATTATCATCTCCCAGCAGCCGCAGAGCCCCGCTGTCGCCTGCGATTAGGGCGCTGACACAGATCGGCGCAAGATTTCACGAGCGTCTCATTACCGCCGACTCCGGTTCCACGCGGTTTATGGAACTCATCCCGCATCCCAACCTGTCACCGCTCAGCCCCGCTGCATGCTGATGAGGGGTGACGGGGGGGACAAACGCTGAGTCCCTCCTCCCCGCTCATGCGGTGGGTGCTGTGGGATGGCACGCTGGTTATACTGGTTGGGCAGCATCTTCCAGGGGTGCGTTAGAGGTTTAGGAGGGGGGGAAAGACCCCAGAGCCCCACCAGCATCCCGGCTTTGCTGGAAAGCCATGGATATGGGGGGTCTGCAGCTAAACACACCCCTGCTCCAAAAGCAGCCCCCATGGGGGCCGGGTATGGGATGCTGAGCCGCACACTGATGCTCTCACCCGTCCTAATTGCACAGGCAGCGGGGATTTTCGGAGGCAGGATGTAATGAGGGCGGCTGGAGCGGGGCCAGCGCTTTGCGGCGAGCGCGGGGGCTCTCTCCGAAAGTGCCGCGGGTTCATTAATGGCCTCGGACAGGCGGGATCTCGCTGTTTGCTGGCGCTGGGGTTTTGTTTTGTGCGCGGCTGGCGGGAGAACTGCAGCTCCCAGCAGCACGGTGGCTCCCGAGCTCTGCTCTGCGGCTCCGGGGACATGTGGCACCGCTGGGGACCGCGATGCTCCCCCGATGCAAAGCTCCCTTGATGATCTACAGGGCCCTTTCCAACCAAAATGACTCCTGGTGCAAAAGCACCAGGGTGACAACCCATATTGCTGGTGTCTTCTATCCCTTGTTGCAAAATCAAAAGCCACTTTCAGGTTTCTGTGCACCCTGTGGCTTTGTCACCGGGGTCCTGGGTCCCAGTAGGGACTGGGAGGATGATGGTGACTGTGTTGGGTGACCCGGGATCGGTGACAGGGATTGGGGGTCCCATTGCCACCCCACAACTCCAACCCTTCCCCAGCCAGGAGCAGAACTCACAACATGACCCAGGTCCCCAAAGGGCTCATCAGTGATGCCAACAGAACCTCATTGCCTCCCTGCAATTAATCAGAGGAGCTATTTGTAAATGAAGCCAACCGCTGCTCATCAGCTGGAAAACGCCTCTGCCAGCCGTGAGCTGCTGAGCCGAGTGGCTGACACTTGAAATGAGGTGTCTTGAATTTCTCTCGCTGCCGGGTCTTTTTTCCCCCCTATTTTTGAGTTTAAACCTTCCCCCCAGGTCCCCAGCCCATGTGCTGGGGGGTGTTTTGCCAGCAGCTCCGTGCTGGGTGATGCTGAACCCCCGCAAAGAAGCCGTTTGGGGTGCACAGAAGCCTTTTAACGCACCGTTATTCCCCCTGTGACCCCTCTGGGCATCCCTGTGCGTGTGCAGCCGCGTGTTTGCCGTATCCGTTACCGGCAACGCTTGGGATCAGGCGCCCGGTGAACACCAAGCGCTCCGTGAAACCGGAGCTCACCTCGTTGCTATGTAATTATTTCCGCGCTACCCAAGCGATAGGTGGGGAACTCATCCTCTTGCCAAGACGTTTGTTTTTCCTCAGACACCCCGGTGCCGAAGATGCCAGAGCATGGTTGCAACGGACCGAACAGCCTAATTAAGAATAAATCATTAATGATGAGCCCTGCCTTGCTGCTAAGCCCCAGGTTGGCTCCTCCAACACTCCCCTTGCTTTGCTCCATGCTGGTGGCACTGGGGACGGGGTGGCACTGGTTTAGCTGGATGCAAAGGTCCTGTGCACGCTCTATGGGGATGGATGCTGGTCCTGCCACCCCAAATGCTGCTCCCCCTTCCTCCGTCCCCACTTCCCCTCCTGCTCTGACACAGGGAGCAGCGTCACTGTGAAAGCACCGATCGTGTGACATCTATTCAAAAGCACCCGGTCCCGGCCTTATCATTAAATGCAAATGCTGGGGAGTAATTGCCGGCGGTAACAGCGAGGAGAGAAAAGTGACGGCGAGCCCAGGAGCAGCTATTAGACGGGAAAACAGAAAGCGTAAACAAAATATGGACCATTAGCCTGGAGTAACAATGCCCACTTTCCCCTCCTAATGCCTGGCACGGCTGCTCTTTTCGCATTGCTCAAGAAGGAGACACCAGAGAAGCGGGGCTGAATTAAACCACTGTGTCCCCAGGGGGGCTGGAGGTGACTGGGGGTGCCCTATGGTGCTCTGGGTGGCAGTGACCCCCATTCCCACTCCATTTCAGGGGGCAAACTCCCTTTTTCTCGCAGCCCAGACCTGCCGGGTGGCGAGGCGGGAGCCTCCAGCCCCGTCCCAGGCTCAGCCTTGCTAATCTCAGCTTGTCAGCGCCGCCAGGGCTCTGTCAGCTGCCGGCGAGCGGGGCTGGGATCTGCCTGCTAAATCCGACAGGGAAATTAAACTCAGGTAGGGAGATGGCTATCAGGTAATTTTTGTGCTGCCCTTCCCTCTCCCCACCTCCCAGCTCATTTTCCATCCCGCCCAGCAGTCTCTGCCTCCTCCTCCTCCTCCTCTGAGGAAGCGTATGGGCTCACTGAGGATGCTACAGGTTTTGGGGGGTCTCTGCGTGTCCCCCATCCCCTCCCTGTGCAGCACGGGGACCCTTCCAGCCATCTCTGAGTCTCATCTCCAGCCCTACCAGGCTGCACGAGCAAATTCTCCAAGGGTAGAACAACATTGCAATCAATTAGAGGCATAGAAAGAAAAAATAAAGAAGATAATTTCATCAATGGAGAAATCCGAGGCAGGGAGGTGGGATTTTCTGTTCTGGGTAATGGGAGCATCATGTCTCCAATTAAAGTTGGGAGGATTCATCTTGGAGCTGGGGCCCGTCAGAAGCCAACATTTATTAGGCTGTCAAAGCCAATCTCTTTCAAGAGCTGCTTCCCCAAGCACATCACATTATGTATCATTTATGTCTTGTCTGTCGGGGCACCCAGTTTTGGGTGGGTTTTTTTGCTTTACATCTTGTTTTGTTTCCCCTGATGGGAAAGCAACCCAGTGGCCCAAACTGATCCCATTTCGTGAAAGCTGTTTCTGATTAATTATCATTATTGCTGCGCACACAAAGATCAGCGCCCAGTGCGGTGCAGACACAAGCAGCAAAGAGACCGGGGTCTGTCCTGGGTGATTGCAGAGCCAGACGGGTGGCAAGAGAGGGGACATGGATTGGGGTGTGCTGGGGATGTGGGACATCCCAAAACCAGGATGCTGCCGTGTCTGCACCGCACCTGGTCCAGAGGGATTTTGGCGATGCTGCCTTGGGATACAGGCGAAGCTCCAGCCTCCCGCTCAGCTCCTGGATGCTCCGGAGACACAAAGCGGCACAGACCGGTGGATTCTGTCAGTTTAATTGATCACGGCAAGAGGCAGCATCTTGTTACCTGCCGCGAGCGGCGCGGGCGGGTGACGGGAGACTTTGTTGTACGCACGGCTCCAGCCAGGACTATTTTTGCTCCCTTCCCGCTTCCAGCGATGCAGGGGCGTTTTCTCTTGATCTCCTTCAATGCGTCCAGCAAAGGAAGAGAGAAAAACGTCTCCTTTGTGCCTTTCTGCCAGTCCCGCATCCCGGGGGGATCGGCTCTGCTCCCCAGCGGTGCCAGCATCCCTGGGGAGCAGCAGCTGGATTGACGGCTCTGGTTTCTTTCACTGCTCGGCCCTGGGAGCAGGACTATTTTTATCATCTCTTTTCACTGCTCTCGGCTCCCCCACCTGCGCGAAGGGACGGGAGGGGTTTAACCAGAGCTTTTCTCTCCATCCTGGGATGTGCTTTGGATCTTTTTGCCCTGTTTATCCCTGTCCTGGCTGCTTGGGGACGTCTTGGGGCTCGGCTGCTCTCGCCGTGCGCCATCCCGTATCGATCCCTCCCTTGTCTGGGTCTCGCTGTCCTGGTGATTTATCAGGCGGGTTTGGAGATGGGAATGTGGTGTCTCTCACCCTCTTTAGCATCCCTGGGGAGGCTCCGTGACATCCATGGCGGGGCATATCCCCCCCCAGCAGCAAAACCACCCACATCCCAAAGCACCTCCTGGCGATGGGTGGAGGGTCCCCCTTGCATGGGTGATGGGGAGGAGGGGGGTCCAGGGCTGAGCCACCCCAGGGACCCCTAAGCCATTGTGAATGAGCCTGTTTGGATGCCCTGTTACTGGAATTCAGCCTCCTTGGAGCTGCCAGGCCAGGGTTATTACAGGATATTATACAGACCATTTGCATGGCCACCTCCAGGTCATTTCAATCACTTTAAGCTACTTATCTGCCCATTTTCTTCCCCATAATATTTGCCTAATTCGATTACTCTGCAGCCTCAGCATGCTGCAGTGAAATAATCAGGAGATATTACCCAGAGCAAGTCAACTGGATCCACATTTCCAGCTGCTTCTCTCTCCAGCCGCCTCGTCCGTGGGGTTCAGTGCTTGCCCTTGCTTGGGGACACTGGGGACAGCCCTGGGACCTGTGTCACCTGTCTGTCTGTCCCATCACAGCCCTCTGTCCGTCACCCACCCCACTGCAAACCCCAGGACTTGTCCTCTCCTGGTGCTCAGGGCCAGCGGTGCCGTTTACTGTGTGCTGGGCACCAGCAGGGGAAAAGGAGATGTTTTTGAGGATGCTGATGCTTTAATTTCAGGCCAAACAGGAGGGTTTAGGCACCAAAAGTCCAGGAGCTGAGCAGGAGCTGGGCTGCAAGGAAAAAGGTGACGCTCTGCAAAACAAACTTGCTCACAACCAGCCTGTTGCAATGGGTTTTGGGGCAGGTTAGAGGTCAGGTGCACATGGGAGGAAGAAGAGGGGAGAGAAGAGGCTGAAGCATGGAGAGGATGCGAGAATGAGGCTGTTGGTTCTCCCCAGCCAAAGCCCTTTGACACAGCTTGGAGGAGCTGAATCCGCTTCCAGGCTTCAGTTCCAGGGGGAACCCTGGCAGCCCAATCAACTCCAGGCTGCTAACGAGGCGCCCTGGATTAATGGGCAGGATCGGCTGCCTAAATGAAGATTCAGTATGCGCAGGAGGAGCTGGGGAACGGGGCTGCTTTCGGAGCTGGGCACATCCAATCTGTGCCTGCAGCAGCCTTGGGAAGTTCAATTAAAGCCTGTCTTTGGCTTTTCTAATCAAGCCCAGCCCGTGTCCCCATGGAGGCGGGCGCAGGCAGCACGATCGAGATGCCACCATGGGAACACACTTTGGTCCCACGAAACTCCTCCTCAAATACCCAGTGATTCCAAAATGCTGCAACCGAAGCAACCCCATAAAAAAAAGAGCTAATCCTGCCCATTCCTCAGAGGTGGCCGAGCACACCGGTGCTGCTGGGTGCGCTTTTAATAAACTGATTTAATCACCAAGTTTGCAGTTGCCTCCCCGGTGCTCCCCGTATCGAGCACAAGGACCCTGCATCTCAGCAACGCTTGCTGCGTTTCCCTGCCTTCACGGCTTATTAGTATTTTGTTATTATTATTTGGCTTATAAATAAAAAATGCAGACAGGTAGGGGGGTTCCTGGAAGAGAAAGGCTTTGTAGAAATGTTTTTGATGGTGCTTGAAATGGCTTTCCCAAGGGAGGTTTGCTTTGAGTTGCCGGGATCTGCTTCTCAGAGAGGTTTTTGATTATTTGGAGTATTATCATTGTTCTTTGCACCCTCTTGTCCTCCCTGACGTTCCTCAGAGGAACCGAGGAGTAAATGACAGTGCGAGGTGTACTCGGTTGGGTTTGCGAACACCGTGTATGTTTGTGTGGGGTTTCCTCAAAGGGAAACTTCTGCAGGGCTTTGTCTGAAAGGGACCTCAGGGTCTGGAGAGCTGGAACCCAACCTGTGCTGGCCCAGGAAGCATCCAGCACTGAGAGTGCTTCAGTAAAAGACATCTTTGTGTGGTTGGGATTGCTCCCCCCCGGCACAGAGCTCCTCATCTCCCTCCCGTCCCTGTCCCAGCTCGCTGTGTTGCAAATGTTATTAATGCACATTAAAATATCCATAATTAAGCTCAGTTTCCAACACCGGGGAAAATGAAAGCAGTAAATCCCAGGTGGGAGGAGGGCGAGCAGCGGGTGAAGCACAGGCAGCCCCGTGACAATGTCCCTGTCACCCCAGAGCTGCCTGCGGACGCCTGGCAGGTGATTGCATGTGAAACATCGCGCTCCCAAGGAGCAAAAGCTTCAGAGGAAAAGTGGCTGGAAGTGCCTTGGCCAGCATGAAAAGCCTGGAGGGACAGGGATGATCCGCCGGGGAAAGGATGCTCCTGCATCCGTCTGGGAGCACAGCGATGCTATAAATACTCTGCTGACACAGCAGGCAGGGCTGAGACAACACAAACAACCCAGGGACTCGGGGACATCGCCAGGGACCCGCGGGGCGAGTGGTGACAGCAGAGCAGGGAACAGCTTTGGACATCTCCTGCCGCCTTTTCCCCGGGGTCTGTCCCCTGTGCGCTCCCACGTCTGTCACCGCGCTGGCACCTTCTGCCGCAGCCTCTCCCGCAGCGGGGGCGCCCATCCCAGCTCTCTCATCCGTCCCCTGCCCCTGTTTTATGAAATCTGGGGGGTTTTCAACATTTTCCCAGCCCAAGAGGGTTTGCCTCTTGGTTCCAGGCTGGGGGGGCTGCCAGATGCTTGGGGGGGGGACCGAGCACCCATGTCTGCACGGGATGGGGGACCTCACCAGCACCCAAGGACCACTCTGCGGAGGATGCAGAAACATCCGGCGCACACCTGTCCCCTCCCATCCCTCCCAGACGGCACCTGCATCCCACCCTAATGCACTAAGGTGACAAGAGAATGTCCCACAACACAGACACCCCCCCCACCGCCATGGCTTTCCTAATGGAGCAATCGAAAACAATCCTTTCCTGCCGCGGGAATCTCAGCGCTGTGCGGCAATTAGAAACATCCGGTGACGGCGGTGGCCCTGCTGAGATTTCATCACCATTTCCACCCCCTGCTTTGATTTTTACCCCCCAGTTACCTCTTTATCCCCCCTAATCAAACCATTTTGCCTTCCCGGCCCTTCCTTGTAGAGGGAGACATCCCATGAGCCGCATCTCTGCTTTCCTCCTTGGGATACATTCTGTTGCTTTTATCCCTATCTCTGCTTCTTTCCCAGGTTTTTAATTATCCTACCAGCTAATAAAGCCCCTCAGCTGCTATTTCAAGCTCCCAGTGCCAAGCTGAACCTTGCAGAGGTTCCTCTTGGATGGAGGGAGGAGCAGAAGATGCTGCTTTAGACCAGGGTGTGTTTGGGAGCAAAGATTGAAGGAAATCCTTTCAAATGACACCAGATTCCAGGATTATGCCTGCAGAGCATCATCTGTGCTTCAGCAAAGCCATTCTGCCCCCAGAAACCAGGAGAGGGGGCAGGGAAGAGCTGGCATTCCCCAAATTTCGGCTGGCTGATGGCACTGACCACAACCTTGCCCATGGGTTGTGGTTATCAGCAGTATCACCGGGGGTTTTGGTGGCCAACACTGGGCTCCTGGCTCCATCTCCAGCCCAGCCGCTGTCTGCTGGACCCTTTGGTGACAGAAACCAGCAGCTGTCCCCGTGCATCCTTCCCCGCATCCCCAGGGATGCAGGAGCATGTGCCGGAGCCAGAACCCCCTCCAGATCTCCGCTGCCTGCACTGCAAACGTGCTGATATATCGGAATTTCATGCTGTTTCCTGACACGGGCCCCAGTCCTGCTAATCCACCCGAGCAGCAAAGGCGCAGGAAGCATCAGCCGAGGATGCCGCATCCACACCAGCGCTCCCTGCCCCTTTGCAGACCACAGCAATTATTCATTTAATGTCCAGGGAGTGGATGGAAAATCTCATTCCCGGGACCGGGGAGCGCGGGGGCAGGAGGGGCCCCCCGGCCCGGGCTCCTGAGCTTTTAGTGAAATTCAATTTGCTTCATTGCTTGATGAGAGCTGAGTGTGTGACACTGGAACCAGCCGTCATTACCCGGCTTTTCCCCACGTCATTCCCAGAGAAGCTGAAAAGCCCCTTTTTCTCCTCTCTGCCTTTGCCTCCATCCCTGTGCCCTTGGTCTGCTGGCTCGCTTGTGCACTGAGGGGTCTGTGACTCCATCCCTTGAGCATCCCGGGCTAAAACCTGGGGTGTCTCTGGGTTGATGTGCCCAGAAAATCCCCCCTATGTGGCTCTGGGGCTGAAAGTCTCACTAAGGAGAGAGTGGAGTAAAACCAATATGTTCCTTCGCAATAAAATCCCCAACCGCTTCCCTTTCAGCTCGGCGTCTGGCTCAGGTGCCGTGGGGTTTTAGTTAAATGTCAGCTGTAATTTGGGGCTGCGGAGGCTGACAAGTGTGTGAGCAGGAGACCTGACAGCTCGGCTCTGCGTGTCCCCACCAGAGCTGATTGTCCCCTCCAAGCGCCACCAGACAAATTGCCCGTCCCCGTTTGGGCTGCTGCAAACTCCGAAAAACTCCTGGAGAGGAGGGGGGCGGCTGCAGCACCCCCTGAGCAGCCCATGGGATGTGATGATCCAACATCGCTGATGGCACCTTCAGCTCCACAAGCCTGGGACACCCTCAAGCACCAGTGGGACTTGTCCCCTGTCCCCAGACGCCGCTGGCTGAGCTGGACCATGATGCTCTCAGTTTGGGACCTGACAACCAGCCCTCTGTTTATTCAAAGAGGTTAAAGTGAGGTTTGTTATCAGCTCGGCTCTTTTTCTTTCAATGCCTCTGCAGGTATCACTTCTGTCCCCAAGGTCCCCAGGACATCAGTCGATGGGGATGCAGGGGAAGGGGCTGGTTTCCCCAGCAGAGGTTAAAGAGGGAGAATCAGCCACGAAAACAGCAGCCAGGGAAAAAATAGCCTCTGCTTTGCATGGAGCTGTCGGGGTCCATCAGCGTCGGGGTGTTGCAAGGACTCCCGTAGCCGGTGGCTCCGAGCTGGCTGCTGTCAGCAGTCCTGCAAACGTGATTGCCAAGGAGACACCCGGAGAGAGCGAAAAGTGTCACCGTCCGTGCCAGGGTGAGCCCTGATGGCACCTGTGGATTCAGCCCCCCGGGATCAGCTCTTTGAGGGGACCCTTGGGTGGAAAACCCTGCTGGGATGGAGTCTTTGAAGGAGGATGGAGACACAGGGTTTCCCCATACAGCCAACTGCGGACGAGCATCTTGCACAGCAGGGAGCAATGCAGCTTTCCCCATGGGTGCCCCGTGCATGGTTTTGCATGAGCAAATTATCTGTTCATGCAGCAAATGTGCCCAAAGTGGAGCAGGATGTGCTCCCTCCACAGCCAGGGAATGAGTTTCTTGTCCTCTTGTTTAAAAATAATATAAAATAGAGTCCTGTCAGCAGAAACCCAGCATGAAACTGGGGACCCTGGGTCACCCCCTTGCTGCCCGGGGAGGTGCTCACGCTCTTCTCATAGTTCTCAGGACTCGGAGAAGACAAGTGTTGGCTGGGGAGAGCTCTGAGGCTGGTCCTGCCCCCCATGGATTACACTATTACCGCCTAATCCATCACTTTAACAACCTTGACTCCCATTAACGTGATAACGCTTCGCAGAATTAAAGCTGAAAGTCAGGAGGGTAAGCAAATCCAACTCACATTAATGGGGCTTAAATGGAAGGAGGGGGAGAAAAAAATCCTCTGGTTACATTTATCAGTTTCTGAGCAGAAATGAAACCCAGCTGGAGGAGATGTGTCCCAGCCCTATGGAGGGGTCTCCTCCCACTGCTGCCCAGAGGATGCTCGAGCCGCTGCACTGGGATCCTCCGGATGTGGGAGACAATTTGGGGAGAGGAGCAGCAGCTCGTGTCATCGCCCATCGCTCCAAACACGCGTGGGAAGCACCAGAACAATGGGCAGCAGCGCAGGCAGCAGTGAATGTTTGCAGGGCTGTATTGGTGCTCAGTCCTCGTCCCTGGTGTGATGATGGTCCCTTGCGGGTCTCCCTTGACCCCAAAGCCTCCCACCCTCCTCCCTTCTCCCTCTGAGCGATCCCAGCTCCTCGATGGCTCCTCTCCAGACAGAGCCCTCTTTGTGCTGCGGGGCCGCGGAGGGAAAACCCCGCGGGTGCCCCAGAAAGAGGAGCTGGAAGAGCCGCCTCTGCCCTTCCACCCATCTCCTCTTCTCCTAAAGGCAAATGCAGCCCCCCCACCCCCAAAACACAGACTGAGGAGGGAGGCTGGTCTGCGTGATGCTTCCCATACCCAGCCCCTGATTTAAGGAGCTATAAATTCCCCTGGAATAAATCCTAAACGAGAGGCCAGGTAGCTGAGCGCTCCCGATAACGCCGGTGCGGGGCTGCGCCACGAGCGGTGTCTGCAGTGGGAGCGCTGCTGGGATGAACATGACCTGTGGGGACAACTGTCGGGTGTCACCTCGTGGGGACGGAGTGACCCTTCCCTTGCCACACAGCCCAGCCTGGAGCCTGGGAAGGCAGGAGAGGGAGACAAGGTGAGGCTGAAGAGCGGAGACGAGAGGAGAGCAGTTCCCTCTTCTGGCCGAGGAAACGCTTTCCCTCCGCTCGGCTCGGAGATGCCACTAAAGCAGGTATTACAGCAGGTACTAAAGAAGGTATTAAAGAAGGTGTTCAAGCCGGTACTAAAGCAGGTATTTGCCTTCCTGAGGCAGAGGAGAGGTGCCTGGAGATGGGATGAAGCTGCTGCTATTGTTCCTGCTACTGAGATCCCGTCTCGGGTGCAGGAGGGGGATAAGCACAGGTACAAAGGGCAGAGAGGAACGGCGGCTTCTTTGCATCAGGACTGGCACTTTTGCCTCATCTTATGGCAGGGAGACAAGTGTAACACCCAGTGCAACGAGACACTCCGAGACCTGACAAAATTGCAGCGATGCTGGGCAGCTGAGGACGCTACTTTTCACTGCTGTCTCCATTTAGGCTCTGTGAAAGCCCAGTAACATCCTGCTAAGTCAGAGTCTATGTGTTTGCATTATTTTTTCTTTTCTAAAAGAGAAGCAAAGCCAAGGAGAGCAGAGAGCAGGAAAAGAATAGGACAAGGAAGGATGTTGTTAAATGGAAGCCTCACTAATGTGTATTGCTCTGATCTGTTGTTTGTCATCCTCCCCTTTCCTTCTGCCTGAATCTTTGCTCCAAGAGCAGCGTGACCCTGCGTGCTGCTCGCCGGGGTGATGTGCTGGGGGGGTCTTGAAGCCCCTTGCTCCCCAGACAAGGCTGTGTGAACTGGGAAGGCTCGACACGGTGGGGAGCACACGCTGTGGGGCTCAGCAATGTGGGGCTGCTCCCCCCAGCTCCCCTGCTTGAGATGAATGGAGCGGAGAATCCTCCTCCATGCCGTCCATGACCTTCATGGATTTGGGGCCAGGTCCCCCCATCGCTGGCACTTGTAGGGTCCTGAGCCCAAGCCAAGGATGCAGAGAGGGGTGAGAGGCCGGGAAGGAGAGGAGGAGCAGGCCAGGAGAGCTCTGCAGCAAGGACCCTGCCCACTCGCAAGGGTTGGGGAGCAGCAGAGCGGTTGGGGTGAGCTGAGCTGCCTGTGGAGACTCCGATGTGAATGAACAACCCCCCTTGCTCGATGTGCATGTGTGCACATGTATGTGTGTGTGCAAATCCTTCCCCAGATCAGCTGGTAGGTCCCCGTGTGGTTGTGAGCCCTGTTGCCTCCCTCCCCCCAAAATCTGGTGGCATTTCACCCATCTGGGAACAAGCCACCCACAACCCCTGTGTCCCTGTGACCCGACGGGTCCTCATCTGCCACCATCCCCACGCTTGGAGAGGAGCGGGGGCAGCAGGGGGGTTGGGGTGGGGGGTTCCCCATTGTGCACAGGCAGGTGCATCCACGGAGGGTCGCAGGGAGGGATGCGGGAATGGAGGGATGAGGGGACGGAGGGATGGAGGAATGGGGGTCTGCACAGTCCCCCGCCGGAGGAAGGGCGGCGGAAGGGCATCCGCGGCTGCGCTGCCCTCCGCGCTGCGCGGCCCCCGGGCCCGGCGGAGAGAGGCGGATCGGGGCGGGGAGGGGACGGGCGGCACCGCCGGCTCTGCCCCCTTCTCCGGGGCTCGGCGGAGCGCAGCCGCCCCTCGCCGCGCCCCCCCTCGTCCCACCCCCGGCAGGCAGAGGCTCGGCACAAGCCGCCGGGAGCCCGGCGGAGCGCGGAGCCCGGGCGGGGATGCGGGAGGCGGCGAGCGGCTGAGGCCCCGGCTCCGCGCCGGGCGGAGCGCACCCCCCGGCCCCCCCTCTCTATTGCAGCCCACCGTCCTCACCCGGATTTGGGATCTACCTGGACTCCTTGGGAATTATTCTTCTTCTTTTCTTTTGTTCCCCTCTTTTTAAAAAAAAGAACGAAAAATTGCACACGTGGAGGAACGCGTGGATTTACTAACATGATCTTGGCAAACGCGTTCTGCATCGTCCTCTTCGTAGGTGAGTGGCCCCGGCGGGGGTGCCCGCAGGCCGGGGGGCGCTGATGTCGCCTGGCAGGGCAGGATGGCAGAGGTGGCGTGTCCTTCCCCGGGCTGAGGGGCTGGCGGGGCTGGAGGGAGGGACCGGCGCTCCCCGGAGATGGGGTTTGCATCAAGACGAGGATTTTAACTGGGGACAACTTTATTTCCCTATTCTCTATCAAACTTAAAGCGGGGATGGGTACGGGGGGGAACGACACGACCTCAGCCGCCCCACTGGGGCAGCTCCCGCCTCTGGCACCGCACGATCGCGATCCGCGGGAGCGGGAGCGGGTGGGATCCGCAGCCGAGCCCTGTTCGGCTTTGATCCCCTTTCTCCTTGTGGATTTGCATTTCGGAGGATTATCTACCGCTCTTCCCCCCACCACCCGTGTCTCCCAGCGCCCCCCAGCCCCTCCTGCCGTGGTTGCTGAGCCCCCCACCGCTCCCCGTTCCTGGGAACTCGGCATGGAGAATCTGCTCGGAAAGTTGAGCTGATTGCATGTGTGTGTGCGTGGGGAATTGCTGTCCCTTCTGCTGCAATCCGTGCGTGTTGCTTTAGATCATGTGTGAGTTATTTAGGAGCTCTTGTCTCTGCCAGGAAGAAAAGCTTCCCATTTCTAGGGCAGCCTCCGCCGGGGCTGGGGAAGGTGCGGCTGGAAAGGGGGAGAAATCAGAAATCGTGGTGGGTTTGGGGTGAAAAAGAAGCGAATGAGAAAGGTCCGTATTTCGCTCCGGCGAGGCTGGGTGCACGCAGGACCGTGACTCGGTCGTGAGCCGTGTCGTGCTCCAGACGCCGTGACACCCGCTGCTTGTCAGGGGGTGTGTGGTCCCCAGCAAACCAGCGAGCGCCCCGAAAAACTCTGCTGAGCTGGGGGAGCGTCACCCCGGCTGCGAGGCCGGGGACAAGGGACAGGCAGCGGCTGGGGGAGACTTGAAGGTTGGCAGAACAAACCTCCCTCCCGAGCATCCCATGGTGCCGGGCTGGGGGTGTGGGCAGAGGGACCACCGTGCACCGGGGGCTCGGCATGAGTGATGGGGGGGCTGAACCCAATTTGCGGTGCCCTTCCCCGTGGCCTGCCAGCAGCAGGGTGTGCTGGGGGGGTGTCAGGATGGGGGGCATAAGCTCTGCCTTTTGAACCAGGAGGGATGCTCGGGGGCAAGGCGGGGGGCACAAGCGTGAGCGAGGGATAGGAAGGGCTCTCCAGCACTGACTGGGGGGCAGCTGGCCGCTGTCTGTCTGTACGCATGTCTGTCTTGCCGCTGGACGTCTCACGAGTGAGATTTAGGAGGACAGACACCTCCAGGATGCCCCACCTAAGGCATCTGAACTGTGGTCTGCTCTCCCCTGCAGGGGAGGTTGCATGAAAGCACAGCCCTCTTGTCCCCTTTTCTGGGTGCTGTGAAGGTCTCATGTGTGCAGAGGGGACGCCGTGGGGCAGGCTGTGCCCCCCAGCCAGAGGAGCTGTGACACCCCAAGCAGTCATCCCCGGGAAGTCGTACCCCAGGCTGAGCTTAGGGATGGGATGCCCAGGGGGCTCATCCTGCTGCTTTCCCACGCCGCCCCCCCACAACGTGAGGAGCCCAGGGGAGCGGGGCTGGTGCAGAGGAAGCTCAGCTCCTCACATCTGGGCTCTTCTCTCCCATGAGCCAAAAAACCCCTTGGTTGGGAGAGGAGGATCAGGAGGATCGCTGCCACAGCGGCCAGGCTCCGAGCCTGCACGTTCCTCAGCGATTCTTTTCTTTTTGAGTTGTGAGGATAAATATTTACCTCTAAAACTGCCTGTGTCCAAAGGTCTTTGGCAGGACCAGTGAAAGGAAACATGTATTACAGCTAGAAAAGAGGCAGCACAGCCTGGTGCTGCTGGGGGAAGCTGCGGGAGCTGGAGGAGCGCGGGGCCGTCGCGCTGTTTGCTGCCTGCTTCTCGGAGCCTTGTGCATCTGCCTGCAAACCCTCGCTGTGCTCCGGCACCCCAGAGGCTGCCGAGGATCAGCTTTACATTTGCTGCAGATGTTTTATTGATATGAGTTTAGCGAGTTTGTGTCTGTGAGGAGGTTTCTTTTGGGTAGGGAAAAAGAACAGCAGCCTGTCCCTCCATCCAAACGCCTCTGCGGGGGTCTGTGGAGCTTTATTCAGCTTGGCAGTGCCGGGAGAGGGAGGAGAGGAGGGTTCCAGGAAAATACACCCACCCGGCAGCCGGGGTTGAGCGTGCAGCTGGATTTGGGGGGACCAAGCGGGGAAGGGCTGTGTCTGCCTTTCCTCCCCCAGCGGGATGGATTTGTACCATGGATGCGGTGCAGGATGCTGCAGCCACCACCTGATATGCCAAGGGGACACACAGAACCCTGCAAGGTGACAAAAACCTGGAGGCTGGGGGCAGCTTGCCACCATGCATCCCTGTGAGCTCCCCGGCAAGTGGATTTACTGTTGGGCTTCCCATCCTGGCGTGAGTGCCTCGGCAAGGATGCTCCACGTGGTCCAGCACCTTTTGCATCAGAACAGGTGTCCCATCCCTGCCGCCCTGCCTGGGAGGCCCGTGGAGCCAGCGAGGGGACAGGAGCTCAGCCGGAGGAGAGGATTCCAATGGCATTTTGGGAAGAGGCTTCATGGCATCGGCTGGAGAAGATGGAATTGGAGCCGAGAACTGGGCCAGCTCGGGGCAGAGGGCTCGGAGTGAGGACCGGACGGATGAGCAGCTGGGGCAAGGGCAGCGGAGGAGGAATGGCACACGGAGCTGTGGGATGGATCTCCATGCCCAGGAGACCTTTGCCCTGGGGCCGATGGCTGCTGTGCTGGGTGCCTCAGGATGAGGTTTCCTGATGGGTAAAGGTGCAGAGCTGGCTCCTTCCTACTCAAAACACCAAAGCATCGTCCATCTCATGGCGAAGAGCTGGAGCGTTTGGGGTTGCCCGTTTCTCCAGTGTGACGCGACTGCTCGTGGATCCTGCCTGCCTCCCATGTGGAATATAATCCTAAAAGGCCAAGGAGGGCCTTCCCAGGGGACATCTGCCACCCCAAATCGGATCTAATGTGGGTGTAGGGGCTCTGCACTTGGTCATCATTACCAAGGCACCCAACAGACCTCTCCGAACCCCATGGTGTTTGTTCGAGAGCATTGAAGACCAGGAGAATGGGATCTGTTCCTTGGGCTGATCACAGATGTTTCCACCCAGGGCTGCTGCCCGTCCTGCTCGTTCATGCCCAGTGGAGCCAGCCAAGCCCCGAGCATCCCCTCTCCTGTGCTGTCCCCATGGTTCCAGGAACGTGTCCCGGCTCGGCGAGGTGGGCAGAGGTGTGCATGGCCACTTGCTTCCCTGGCCACTTGCTCCTGTGGCCATTTGCTCCCGTGGCCATTTACTCCCGTGGCCACTTGCCCCCGTGGCACACAGGAGCAGGGGACAGGTGTCCCCGCCATGGTGGTGGCAGGGGACCAGCCCTGCCTGCGTGGGGGAGATGCTGCTGGAGCTGAGCACCTGCCGAGCCGAGGAGCTCCCTGTGTGTCCTGGCGGGTGTTGGAGGGGGTGACACACGGGTGGCCCTTGTCACATGCCTGTAGGTGTCACTGTCCCCCTGCCATACCCAGCCAAGCGGTTGGGAAGGGGCTGGGAGCTGGAGGCTGAGGTTTGCTGTGCATGTGGGAGCCAGGGGATGGTGGAGCAGTGATGTGTGTTGGTGATGCATGAAGACGGTCACCCCCCCATCACCCTCTAGGGTGGCCGAGGATGCGGTCCAGGTCTCATCCTGCCCATCTCTGCCTGCTCCAGGGCTTGACACAGGAAGCCATCTGAGGAGAAGGGTTTGTGCCAAACTGCGGCCCTGCCAAACCCCAGTGCTCAAAAACCCGTGAGTCACACGCCCGAAAAATCCCGTGACGGGCCTGAAAACGATGAGCCGCAAAAATGAAAAGCAAACAGGAACAGGCTCAGAGGGTTTGGATGGACTTTCTCTCGAGGTCATGAGCTGGAGGTCCTCGTCCCCAAGCACCATGGCTGCAAACATGCTGTGGTTGTTTATTTGCTGTTTGATCTTAATAAGAAACAGATAATTCCATGGCATCACATGGCTCTGGGAGCTGAGGCGTTGGGTTAACCCTGCACCTTCTCTGCCCCAAGACATGGGGCACGTTCCCCTGCCAGGGTGTGAGAACAGGAGCTGAGGGGAGACCTCATCGGGCTCTGCAACCACCTGAAAGGAGGTTGGAGCATGGAGGGGGTTGGTCTTTTCTCCCAAGTAACAGTGACAGGATGAGACAAGATGGCCTCAAGTTGCGCCAGGGGAGGTTGAGGTTGGATCTTGGGAGCAATTTCTTCCCCAAAGGGCTGTGGGGCATTGGAACAGGCTGCCCAGGGCAGTGCTGGAGTCACCATCCCTGGAGGGTTGGACAGACGGACATGAGGTTCTCAGGGACATGGGGCAGTGCCAGGGATGGGGAAGGGTTGGACTCGATGAGCTTGGTGGTATCTTCCAACCAGAATGATTCTATGACTCTATTCTGCTTGCTTTTTTGGGCCACCAGCTGATTTTTGGCTGAGGTGATGGCTGGGGACACTTCCAGGCTGGGTTTAGGCACGATGGAAGGATGCTCCCCATTGCTACAGCAGCCCCAAGGCGGCTCTAATACCAGTTGGGGACAGCGGGCTGATGTGGAGGGGACATGAGGGTTTCACCCCCTCCCCAGTCACCCTCCCTCACTTCTCTCTGCCCTCATCTCTCCATCCCCTCGCCCAGATGAGATCCTGCGCTCGCTGGCTGGCCCCCCGTCCCCCCCGGGGCAGGACCCCCATGGCTGGCGGGTGCCCGTGGACTGTGTCCGAGCCAACGAGCTGTGTGCGGCCGAGCCCAGCTGCAGCTCCCGCTACCGCACGCTGCGGCAGTGCCTGGCCGGCAGGAACACCATGCTGGCCAACAAGGAGTGCCAGGTGGCCCTGGAAGTGCTGCAGGAGAGTCCCCTCTACGACTGCCGCTGCAAGCGAGGGATGAAGAAGGAGCTTCAGTGCCTTCAGATCTACTGGAGTATACACCTCGGGTTGACCGAAGGTAACGGGGAGGGGATCCGTGGGGGTGGGATGGGGTGGAGGGTGCTGGGGAGCCCGTGGGGGTCTAGAGGCAGAAGGCGATTTTGGAAAGGATGGAGAATCCATAAGGAATTTGAAGGCTAAAACTCACCCTGAGATGTGGAAGCTCAGAGCTGAATCATCACAAGCATGGGGCTGATGTGCGATGCAAAAGCTTTTCCATCAAGGAAATTATAATAATAATAATACTAATAATAATGGCCTCGGGTTGTGCCACGGGAGGTTTAGATTGGATATTAGGGAAAAATTCTTCCTGGAAAGGGCTGTCGGGCACTGGAACAGGCGGCCCAGGTCACCAACCCTGGGGGGTTTAAAAGGTGTTTAGATGAGGTTCTTAGGGACGTGGTTTAGTGCTAGAGCTAGATTAGGGTATGGTTGGACTCAGTGATCCTGAGGGTCTCTTCCAACTGAAAAGACTCTATGATGATGATAATAATAATAATAATAATAATAATGATGATAACGATGATGATGATCCCTCTGAGTGAAATGGCAGCCACTCGTGGAGCAGTCGCTGCTGAGACTCTGCCATGTGCATCCCAGCCAGAGGGTCCCATCCCTTCTCCCAGCTTTAGGAGCTGGTCCTGACCCCACGCGAGGTTGGGAGCTCCCAGAGCACCTCAATCCCTGGTTAAAACGGGCTGAGCAGCACTTGGGGACAAGCGGCAGGTCCCCCCGCCTCTCACCTTGCAGAGGGGCGATGCACCCTCGCTGCTGCCCAGCAAAGGAGTAAATCAGCAGCTGGAGCAGCACAGGTAATTGCAATTGGATTTTTGCGAGCCCAGGGCTGGTTTCTCTGAGGAACGCAGGATCACCGGCTGCCCGAAGGCTGCACCCACCGCCCCGGCTCCTCTGGGGCTGCCCCGTGGGCTTGGGCTGCAGGGGGCAGTTTGCTGGGCTGGGGGGCTGTGAGGGGCTCAGCCGGTGCTGGTGTTGGTGGGGTTTGCTTTGCTCTGTCCCCTCCTGCAACCCCTGCAGCTCTGCCAGCACCTGGCTGGCCCCAGACTGGGCAGGAGCAGAGCCAACACCAGTATAGATCCCTTTAATGGGTTTACGGCTTGCTCTGCATATGGAAGCTCTTAAATCCAGCTTCAGCTTGTGCAAAATTGCCTGCACCAGAGCCAGGGGGTCGTGGCACCGTCCTCGTAGGGGCACGGTCACCTGGCTGGTGACAGCTTGGGAGCAGATGGACCCGCGGCCACCAAGTGTGTTGGCAGCTCGGCCCCACTTCCACCCGTTATTTGAGGCTTTAAAAATGCACCTTCCTCTGCTGTTCCTTCATTACCCGGGCTCAAAGTCACCTCCTTTAGCTGGGGGTTCATTTGATGGAGCCTGCAGAGGAGCCTCCATCCCCAGCATCCCCAGCTCTCTGGGCTGGGATGGAAGCCAGGGGAGGAGGTGGGGGGAGCTGAAAGGGTTTTGATGGCTGTACCTGAGCACACAGCCCCCCCAGGGCGAAATTACCTTCGAATCTGGGTCAGCGCAAGGACTAGAGAGCCCGAAAACCAGCCCAGAGCAGGAATTACCGCTTAATTGTTCTCTACCCCTCATTAGCAGCCTCCATTCAGCAATTTCAGAGGGCTTTGCAAACATGAATGAAGGATGCTTTAGTGCTTAATGGGTGCTCCAGGACCTGGACCTGGAGGAGGAGGTGGGAAGAAAAGTGATTTTACCGGCTCTTAAGGAGCAGTAGAAGCTTCGGGGTGTTCCAGCAGCTCATATCTTTAATATGCATAAACCAGTGAGCGTAAAAGCGATGAGGAGGCCAAGGTGGATCCCAAGCTCCTGCATTTTAGCAGAGATGCTGTGCTGGTGGCCGCCCGTCCAGCCCCTTGGCTGCGGGAGCCGGGCTGGCCCTGCCATTAGGGAGGGCTGCTTTCCCTCCAGCCTCATTCCTGGGGGTTAATTGCATCTCAGCGAGCTCAGGAAAAGTCCACTGTCCTCCTAATGCTCCGTAATTTTCCTAGCAAGCAGCAGGGTTCAGCTAGTATTTAATTATTTATTGCATTGGCAAAGCAATTTACCGGGAGGTTACAGTGTTTCCTAAATGCACTTTAATAAAGGTGCTATTTGTCATCGGAGCATTAGGAAACCCGGCCAGGCGGAGGGGTTGGCCTGAAGCGGGAGGACTTTGCAGGCTGCCCGGAGTGTTTCCTTCCCCGTTGTGCCTGTGTAGTGTCACCCAGTGTCACCCAGCATCACTGAATGTCAACCCAGCATCACCCAGCATCACTCAACATCACCCAGCGTCACCCAGCATCACCGAACATCACCCAGTATCACCCAGCGTCACCCAGCATCACTCAACATCACCCAACATCACCCAGTATCACCCAGCATCACCCAACATCACCCAGTATCACCCAGCATCACCCAACACCACCCAGCATCACCCAGTATCACCCAGCATCACCCAACATCACCCAGTATCACCCAGCATCACCCAACACCAGCCAGCATCACCCAGTATCACCCAGCATCACACAACACCACCCAGCATCACCCAGCATCACACAGCATCACCCAACATCTCCCAGTATCACCCAGTATCACCCAGCATCACCCAACATCACCCTGAGGGCCGTGGCAAGGCCAGACATGGGGTGACGGGCTGCCAACCCACAGCTACTGGACTCAGCCCACCCTGGCGTCCTACCAGGGTGTCCCCAGCTTCTCACCCCACTCTGCCACCCCGAATTTCCAAGGAAGGGCTCTGCGGAGCTGCTGGGCTCAGATCAAGCCCTCCCGCATTGCTCCCCACCTCTTAATGAGCTTGTTTTCCAGCAGGGTTTCAAGCAGCTCCTTAATTACAGGGGATAAATGCCACTGCCTTGGGCTAACAATAATTCCAGGGGTGGGCTGGAGCGGTGGGGGCTGCCGGGGGCTCCCCCATAGCGAGGGCACCCAGGGACCTGCCGGGCACCGCGGGGATCGATGCTCTGGGCTGCAGCTCAGCCCCTGACTGGGCCTTTCAAAGTCCAGCCATTGATTTTATATGTGTATATATATATATATATATATATATATGTTTTTTGCTGTGGCTGCTGAGGCTTGAGGAGAGCATTTCCTCTCTTAGACCCATGGCCAGCTCTCCTGAAATCAGCATCTTTTGGAGATACACAGAGCACCGGCATAAAAAGCATCAGAAGGAGCATCTCTCCATCTCAGAGATGGGAGTGAGGGGGTTTGCTCCCAGTGGGGGACAGACAGACAGATCGTGGGGGACAGATGGACAGACCGCGGGGGACAGACAGACAGACCGTGCTCAGGTCCCCCCTCCGGAATGTGCGGATTGTGATGGAGGAGCCCCCGGGGAATGTGGCGTGGGTGGGTTGGTGGTGGGGATGCTCTGGTGCGCAAGTGATGAGGGTGTGCGTTCCCTCACTGAAACATTTCCATTTTCCCCAAGCACATCGGAAGCAGAGCGGAGCAGAAAACAACCCTTAAAGTGTTTTTTTAGGCAAATGCTCATTTTTGAAGCCACAAACAAAAAAAACACCAATCCGGTGTTGAGTACAGACCCTGAAACCTCCAGCTTGCAGCTGGCCCGGACTCTGCAGACGTCGTCACGGAACCTTGACCTTTCCAATCTAAATTCCCTCAACTCTTGAGATCAGTTTGGACGCAGCTGCTGCCAAACCTGCCTTGCACAAGGAGCTGAGCTTGTGGCAGGACACAAGCTCCCAGCCAGCAGCAACTAAGCCGAGCTGGACCAAAATGGGCTTTTCCTTTGGTTGCTTTAACCACTTTTTGCTTTTCTCTCCCCAAATCACAGATCGCCATGCTGGGGCTGCCCGCACCTGGCTGTAGCCTCGGTGGTGACTGAGGTTATCTGCTGTGGTCTTTAATTTGCTTTTTCTCCCCCGTCTCTTTCTTCCCTCCCACTCTAGGAGAAGAATTTTATGAAGCTTCCCCCTACGAGCCGGTCACCTCTCGTCTCACTGATATATTCAGACTTGCTTCAATTTTCTCAGGTAATAAAAGCAACACGCTTCCGCTGTTTTATCTCCTCTTGCCCGTGAATATAAACCTGTTACCGAGCTCCCTGGCAAGGAAAACCTGCAGCTCCTTCCCCCGTGGTTTGGTCTGAGGGGGGGACCCTGTTTGCTGTCCCTCCCCAGGGCAGCCGGCCGGCAGCCCAGCCATGGGATGCTGCTGGGAGAAGGATGCAGAGCCCTTTGGAGCATCCCTCTGCCTCCTCATCCTCCTCTTGACCCTTTGGACCATCCCTCTGCCTCCTCATCCTCCTCTTGACCCTTTGGACCATCCCTCTGCCTCCTCATCCTCCTCTTGACCCTTTGGACCATCCCTCTGCCTCCTCATCCTCCTCTTGACCCTTTGGACCATCCCTCTGCCTCCTCATCCTCCTCTTGGCCCTTTGGACCATCCCTCTGCCTCCTCATCCTCCTCTTGACCCTTTGGACCATCCCTCTGCCTCCTCATCCTCCTCTTGACCCTTTGGACCATGCCTCTGCCTCCTCATCCTCCTCTTGACCCTTTGGACCATCCCTCTGCCTCCTCATCCTCCTCTTGACCCTTTGGACCATCCCTCTGCCTCCTCATCCTCCTCTTGACCCTTTGGACCATGCCTCTGCCTCCTCATCCTCCTCTTGACCCTTTGGACCATGCCTCTGCCTCCTCATCCTCCTCTTGACCCTTTGGACCATCCCTCTGCCTCCTCATCCTCCTCTTGATCCTTCAGAGCATCCCTTTGCCTCCTCACCCTCCTCTTGACCCTTTGGACCATCCCTCTGCCTCCTCTTGGGAACCCAAACTCCGCCACCATCCTCAGGAACTTTTTTTGCCATCTGTTTCCATGACAACCCTCCCCCTGCTTTTCAAATTAGGTCAGCGATGCCTTGGTGCCTCCTCACCCTTTCCCCTCTTAAACCCTTTCCCCAAAAGTTTTGGAAGGGTCCCTGCATCCCCACACCTTGTGGGGTGCACATGAGGTGGCACCTTGGGGACCCCACAGCGATGTTGTGTCACCCCTGGGGTTTGCAGCCCTGCCACAGCCACCCCGGCTCGCTTGGGGACATCTCGAGGGATGGCTGTGACATCCCGTCCCCTCACTGCTGTCACCCGCCGGGTCTGAGCTCCCGGAGCTGATTTGCCAGGGAGCTCAGCGCTGTGTCAGGATGACGATGCCGCCCCCCTCCCGTCTCCTGCACGCCTCTTTGGATTACATGAGCGTCAAGGAAATATTTTAGCTGCTGGAAAGTATGAAAAGCAAAGTGTCTGGAGAGGGGGATTAAATGCTCATGGGTTGATTTATTCATAAAAGCGAAGCGAGAGGAGAAGAAAGCCTGTCTGGCAGTTTTGGGGGCTGGGGAAAGGGGGGAATAGGCTGTTGTTACGCTCCAGATGTGCTGTGGACATCGCAGTGGCCTCGATGCCTCTTCCACCCCTTCTCTGTCCCTTTGGTGTGGGGTCAGAGTGGCCGCAGCCACCCCGGGACCCCCAGCCCCAACCATTGAAGCAAATGAGCCGTCAGTGTTGTTTCTGGCTAACGAGGTGGAGGCAGAGCGCTGCTAATTGCCCGTGGGGATAGCGGAGGGATTACCCAACCTTTCTAGAAAGAAGGGGACAGCTGGTGGCACCGGGTCTCCCAGCACTGTCCCCTCCCCAGCTCCTCGGCCCCCGTTTCCTCCTCGCCTCATGAAATTTTCATGCTCGTGCTTTATTAATGAGCTCCCCAGGAACCCTGGGCTCTCAGGCAGCGGCTCTATTAAAATGCATCCAGGTCCCCGCAGGTCTCGGGCAGGGCAGGAGTGATGATGCTCCAGGGGATCAGACAATACGCCGATGTTTTGCACAGATCCTGTGCCGGTGCTGAGCTGCCACGCCGGCTCTTCACCGCGCACAGGACTCGGAGCCGGGACGGATGCTCAGGGAATCCCCCCAAAACCAGGAGCTGCTCTGGGCAAGGAGAAAAGAGAAGCCGTGTGTCCCCCGTCCTCTGCAAGGGGCTTTTCCCCCTTCTGCATCAGTGCCATGAGCTGTGTCCATCCTCAGCTTCTGTAGCATCATCCAGGCTGGGGGGGTTCCTGCTGTTTAAGACAACAATGAGACAAATTGGGGTCCTGTGCTGCAAATAACACCCCCAAATGCTGCTTTCCTGCAGGGCAGCCCCCATGGGCAGCCGGAGGGGCGGAGGGAGGTGGGAGGGGGATGCTCGCCCAGGCAGCTGCCTGTTGTTTGCTAATTAGCAGAGCCCTACAAATAGGTCTGTTAGGGAGCCCTGCTTGATGCTGCTGTTTGTCTTTGCCAGCAGAAACTGGGAGGCAGCAGAAGAATCCATGGGCTTGGCCAAGCTGCAGAGGGGAGGAAATTAGGGATGAAATGGCTGGTGCAGTCAGGTGGCTTCTGAATTAGCACCTGGGCTGCCGGGGGTGATCCATCATTTTGACAAAAACAAAAGGAACATTCAGCATTTGTTCCCGTGCGGTGGTTTGGTGGTTTGGCTTCGTCCATCCTCTCGCCGTTTGCTGACGGTGGGGATTCCTGGGGAGGATGCAGGATCTGGCTGGTGGCCGAACCCAGCGGCAGCCTTGTCCCCATTGTCCCTATGTGGGCAAGGGGGCTGGCTGGAGGGGTCCTGGTTTTGGGGGAGCCCCAGGAGAAGACACAGGGGCTGGGGGGCCCTGTGTGGCTAGGCAGATTATTCTGCTTTGGAGCAGGCTGAATAATTAATAATTATTCTTTGAATAATTGCCAAGAACAGAAAAACCCCTCAACTTGTGAATTCATGGCATGAATTATGCACCCAAGGCTGTTTGACCAGGTCTCCTCGGTGTGGATTAACCCCTTATGTGCTGGAGGAGGACCTCAAAATTGAGTAGGGGGATGAAGGTTGGGGGGAGCGCAGTGGGGAAGGGACAAGTTGTCATGGAGATGCCAGGGGGTGACACCGGTGCCAGTCCCATTCCCAGCATCATCTCCTCTTCCTTCCCCGTGCAGGAATGGACCCCGCCACCACCTCCAAAAGCAACCACTGCCTGGATGCGGCCAAAGCCTGCAACCTGAACGACAACTGCAAGCGCCTGCGCTCGGGCTACATCTCCACGTGCAGCAGGGAGATCTCGGCCACTGAGCACTGCAGCCGCAGGAAATGCCACAAGGCTCTGCGCCAGTTCTTCGACCGCGTCCCCAGCGAGTACACCTACCGCCTCCTCTTCTGCTCCTGCAAGGACCAGGCGTGCGCCGAGCGCCGGCGACAAACCATCGTCCCCTCCTGCTCCTACGAGGACAAGGAGAAGCCCAACTGCCTGGACCTGCGCAAGGTGTGCCGGACGGATCATCTCTGCCGGTGAGGGATGCGCTGGGCTCTGTGGGGGCTTTCCCGGTTCTTCCCAGTGCTGGGGGTGACCTGCTGGCCGTGGAGGGGATTTTCAGGGGGCTGTGGCTGGGTTTGGGTGCTCTCTTGGTGCATAACCCTCTTCCACGTTCATTGGGTGCATCTTCCCAAAACCGCATGGTGTTCGCCGGTGGGGTCTCTTCCAGTAACAGCTGGATCCTGGGTGTCAAATGGGGCAGAGATAATGGTTTTTGGCTGTTCACGGAGAGGTTTGTGGGCTCAGACGTGGCCCTGAGTTGGTCCCGTTTTGCTGTGGGGTGAGCTTGTGGGGCTGCGTGTGGTTTGCAAGTGGGTCAGCGCCCTCCAGCATCGCTCACCTGCCCCAGCTGGGGTAGAAATGTGGGGCTGGAGCTGCTGTTCTGCTGTGAATGATGGAGCTGAGCCCCTGGGGACCGCGCTGGCTCTGTCCCCAACCAGAGACTGCTCCATCTCCCCACGCTGCGGAGGGGATGGAGGTGCCATAGGCACGGCAGCAATGGGGGCACCCAAATCCCCATCGTGCTTCCAGCATCCCCAGCAAAACTTCACGGCGGGCGAAATCTGCTTTTCTCCCCGTGGCAGAGCAAAGTTGGGAGGTTGGGCTTTTGTTCCATTATGAAACTCATTATTCATACGACAAAAAACCTCCCGTCACCCTCCGGCGGCTGCATCAGCCTTGTAAAGAATAGGTTTCCTATGAGGAGGAGGGTCTTTTTGCCATGGAGGTGATAGAGTTTCCCAGAGCCTGGTGGCGAAATAAATAAATAACGTGGCTTCAGGTCCTCCTCTGGCTGCGAGAGTGAATGTGTTTGAAATGTGGGAATGTGGCTTTTTATCAAAAAGTAATACAATCAGCCAATGTCCATGAATAAAAGATACCGGGGCTGCGCTGGGCGGCGGCCAAATTAATGGGAGCACCTTTTTGTCAACGGGCCTGATGCTCAGGCATTAAAAGCTGTAGATGCATCTGCTTGGTTTGGGGGGGATAACCTGAATTAGCAGCACATTGTGGGGGACTGGAGAGGCCACGGAGCTGCTGAGCGTTAATTACAAGCCTTGAAATGAAATTCTACCAGAAAGAAAAGGTCCCATCTCATCTTCTGTGGTTCTTGTTGTTGTTTTCCCCCTTGTATCGCTGGAGGGCTCCTGCCAGCCCATCTTCCCCAGGGATGCAGGAGTGGTCCTACCTGATGCACACATGGGCATCGTGTCCCCTGCAGTCACAGCTCATGTTGCTGTGGGTCTGATTTCCCACGTTAAAGCTGGGTATGGACTCACTCGCCAGCTGAACCCCTTCTCCCACAGCCTCATCTCCTCCTCTGTGCACATTCCTGGCATTTCCCAGCTGCTCCAGGCTGAGAGCGCCTGGGAAGCCCAGGAGCTGAGCGAAATCCTGGTTGAGCACCGTGTGGGAAACGCAAACTCCTCCGGCGGCTGCTCTTTGTGCTTGTTTGAAAGGTTTTAGGTGGTGTGGAGCCGCCACGTGTTCTGGGTGGATTAAGCTTGGTGCAAGGGGGTCTCGCTCAGAGGTCCCTGCTGTGGGCTTGGTGCTTGGAGCTCTGTGCAGAAAGGGCTGCACCCCATGCAGGGGTCTAAAAACTCTGGTGCATGGGTGCAGACCCCCCAGAGATGCTCTTGTCCCGCTCCAGGAGCCCTGGAGATGCTGCTGGTCCTGCTCTGGGCGAGCAGCTTGCTCTGTGGTTCTGCAGAAGCCCAGGGGAGCTGCATCCATGTGCAGGCTGGGGGAGTTTGCTCATTTGGAATCGCTTTGTTGAGCGGCTCTGGGCTTGGTTTGCAGGGCCAGGGCGGTCTGGGGGGCCTCTCCTCTCCCTCCAGCCTCTCCAAATCCCTCTGCATTTATAAATACCAAAGCATTGGCAGGCAACCGCTGCCGAGATCATCACCAGGTGCTGGGAATGTGTATAAATAGAGCGTGCAGGCTTTGTCCTCCTTCCCATGGCATCTGCACCCACCGACCTCCACCCAGGAGCAAACGGGCATGGAACCCCCCCATGTCCCATCATCCCAAGCAAGCCAAGGCTGGGCTCTGCCATGGGATTTCCCCTTGATGTCTGGTTTTATCGGGACAGCATCGCGGTCTGATGCTCATCCTCCTTATCTGCGTGTGGGACTGGCAAGGGCATTGAACTCCGAAGCAGATCAGCAAGCTGCTCCGAAACCCAGCGGTGACAGGAGATGAGATAATGCTCCTGCACGGGCTGCGAGTGTAATTAAGCCTCCTGGCTGAACGCCTAATGAACGGCAAAGCCCTCTCTACTGGGATAGAGCTTTACAGGGAGATCTTGCTGCCATCGGTGCTGAGCTGCACGTGGGGGGATGCTCCTGGTAGGGGGGGATGCTCCTGGTAGGGGGGGATGCTCCTGGTAGCAGGGGATGCTCCTGCAGGACACAACCCACCCTGGCTTCGTGTTGTTTCCTTCCTGAAAGAAGCCATGGAATCGGGGGAGAGGGCAAATTAATGGTCTGACATGGAAAGCAATAATTCTGGAGGTTTTCCTGGTTTTACGCTGGGCTGCTGGTTAAATGGTCATTGGACATCAGCTCCTGTCTCATCAGTGGTCACCAAGCTGGGGAGATAGAAGCCACCAGCTCTTCCATCAGCACCGATGGAAGGTGATGTTCTCTGAATGCTTTGACCAGGGTATTTTAAGCAGCGGGCAGCATCCTGGCGTGGGGCAGGGTCTGGGGGTCCCTGTGAGGATGAGGAGGGTGCCCCATTCCACATGGTCCTTCTGAGGACACGAAGGGACCAGGGTGAGTGCCCCGAGCTCCCGTGCATCCCGCGTGGGCTCAGGGATTCAACCCGTGCCCTTCCCAGGGCTGCCGTGCAGGATCTGGCTTATTCTGGGCTCAGATCCTGGGATTTGCTCTGGACGAAGCAATTCAAATGGCCTCGACCTGTGAGATGCCCCAGCCCCTTGGCCCGGCTCCCGGCCACAAGAGCAGGAGCAATCAGGCTCCGATGGCTGCAATTTGTGCAGCTTTTCGTGCCGGGAAGCTTTTCCCAGCGCCGCAGCGCAGCCTGACAAACTCCCCGCGCTTTGTGTCTGATTGCAACGGACAGGTTTTAGCTCCCAGAATATAAAAACCTTTTTGCAAAACACTAACCTCAGCTAAGGGGAAAGGGAAGGAAAGGGGAGAAAAGAGCTGATTTCAGCAGCTGCAGTTTGCTGTATTTTTCATCTTGCATCAGCAAGTCGGGAACACAAATAATCTGGTTTTATATGCTTCAGTGGTGCTGGTGCTGAAGAATTTCCCAGCCTCCACTGGCTGTAGCTCCTCAGCATCCAAAAGCAGGGTGATGTTTCATTTCCCTGGGTTTTCTCCCCATTTTTTCGGTGTATTTATGCTTGGGAGGGGGACGCATCCTGCCCAGCTCCTTGCAGGGTGCCTGTGCCTTTGTGCATCGGCATTTCTGCACAGCAGAAACCGGCTCTTTTTGGCTGGGGTTAGGATGCTAATTCAGGAGCGATGCCCCGGGGAGGGGAATCTTCACTTCACCGCCTGAGGACCCACAAGGGAGACTTGGCTCGGGGTTTGTGCGAGGGAATTGGATCCAGGCTGCCTTGGTATTGATTGAACACCAAACATGGGAACAAAACGCCTTTTTCTTTTTTAACCCACGTCCTCGGCTTCGCGCCCTTTGTTTAGCGCAGACAAAAATGCCATCTATAATGGATGTTTCTTTGATAAACGGCGGAGCGGCGGCTCAACTTTCTCATTACGCCGTGTAATGAGAGCGGCTCAGGAGTACGGCGGCCACATCGCTGGCTGCGAGGAGGGAGGAGGAGGAGGAATAATCGCTCCTGGGTTGAACAGCAGCTCTAAGAGCTGGTAGAAGAGCAACGTTCATGTCTGGCGGGGTCACAGGGACAGCTGATGTGTCCCCAGGGTGGGTGGCTGCACCAGGGCTGAGCAACCAGGGGAAGCCTCCAAATCTGACCATGAATTAGAGAATCTGCAAAGGTTTTGGCCCAGGGGGTGGATTGGGGTGGCCCAGGGGGTGGATTGGGGTGGCCCAGGGGGTGGATTGGGGTGGCCCAGGGGACATCACCCCCATATGTCTCCCCGGGGGACCCTCGCACCGAGGCGGCTGGAAGGGACATCTCGTCTCATTGTCCGCCTTGCTCAGGGCGAACGGCGCTCTTAACACAGTAATAAGTCAATTCGCGCTGAATAATTAAATAGAGAGCCTTCATAAGTATTGACTTAATGTGACAGCAAGTCTATACTGACTCAGGGTTTGCTTAAGTAAACACAATCTCCTGTTCGGCTTAGTTAGCAGTTCAATGAAATAGAACAGTCCTTCAATTAAAATCAAATGATGCGTGCGTTTAATTCTTCCCTTCTCTTAGCGGGTAATGATAGGGTTTGAGCATAGGCAAGAGGATAGGGAAAAAGAAGTCTTTCAACTGCTTTTATCTGTGATGAATCAAAATGCGATGTCCTCAACATGCATATGGGTAACTAAACTTTTTAATTAACAGCTCCTAACTTAGCGGTTGGTTTCTGTTTGTCCTCAGTTGGTTTTGCCTGGTGCTGGCTTAGCTCTGCTTGCTCCGCTTGGGGATTTCTGCTTTGCTTCTCCGTGGTTCTTTCTCCTTTTGCCTTTTTCCTGCTGCTCCATCTCCCTGTGCATGGGGCACCTTTGGGACCAGAGTCCATCCCACCTAGACACGCTATAACAGAGAGGTGATTTTCACTAAAAACCAGGCATAAAACCCTCCTGGCTCATAGCAGAAGGGGTGACTCCATTCTCCAGAGGCGGCAGATAAAACGAACATTCCCATTGAACTCTTTTTCCCCCCTTGTGAACTATTTGCTAGCTTGGGTAGGAGGTCATCCAGAAAAGTGGAGTTTTGCTCTGCTTTCCCTCATTTCTCCAGCTGATCCCCATCCCCAGGGCTCTTTGAATCACCTGAATCTTGGTGTCTGAGGCTCAGTTTTACTTTATTCTGGTTTAAATCTCAGCATCTGCCGGCCTGGGCAGCATCCATCCCCAGCAGGACGAGGATGCCCAGCGCGCCCGCGGGCTTTTCGTGTCTTGCTGGGTTTCTACATGTTGTCGCAGCTTCTCGAGCATCCCCAGCTCTGCGGGGGGGGCAGAGACGCGTTTCTGAACCACCGCTCATGTCTATTAAAGCCATTTTTCCTTGGTCCCTGTAAATTGCCTGTGAAAAAACACGTCTCGAGTAATCTCCATCTCGGACGTTTTCTGCATGAAATATTCAAGAGCCTGATACCGTTCGCTTTGATGGTTGGGGAGTTATTACCAGCGCTGGGCTTTGGACTTCTCATAGGCATGTGGTGATGGGAACAATTAACACCCAATTAGGCACCTTGCATCTGTTCTGGGGTTTGTGTTTTCTTATTTTTCCTGCTTAAAAAATTGCAACCAACAAGCGGAAAAAACATAACAACCATCAAGAATCCTTTGCTGTGTAGGTAAGTTCTAATGGCAGATTGAGGGGGTCTTGGCAAGTGCTCCTGAATCTCTCTGTGATAACAAGGGCGGGAGATGAGTTGGCGGCCAGGAGGGATGGGATGGTCCCCACAGCCATGCACAATGTCCCCTAAATGGGGGATGTATGTATATGTGCCCTGGGAGTGATGGGATGGTCCCCACAGTGATGCACAATGTCTCCTAAAGGGGGGATGTATGTATATGTGCCCCAGGAGTGATGGGATGGTCCCCACAGCAATGCACGATGTCCCCTAAACAGAGGATATATGTATATGTGCCCTGCAGGGATGTATCTGGGGGTGGGCAGGGCGACAGGGGCAGCTCTGGAGCTGCCTCCCCTTGGCACCGTCCTGCTCTTTTCACCCAGAAATCAAACGTATTTTTTAGATGCATCAAAGAGAAACAGCTTGTAGCCCCCTGGCTTTGAAATCCAGCGCTCGGAGCGGGTTGGGGAGATGATATATGTGTGTATATATAATTAATTTTTCTTAATACTCTTTTTCTTTCAACTTGGGCCCTGCAGCTCCCCACACCACCCTCCTCCCTCCCCATCCCAACCCAGTGCCAGCCCAGTTCTTCCCAGTCCAGCGCTGGCGTTTGCTGGCAGAGACTGGCCAGCCCCACCTGCCACCCGGAGCTGCCAGCCAGCCATTTGGCACCAGTTCCTCCTGTTTCTGCTCAGATGGACTTGGCTCCCTCTCCTTTTTATTTCTCCTTCTTTTTTTTTTTCCTCTCGGGCACTTAAAAGCAGAAATCTGAGAAGCGATGGGCCGGCTCCAGTGAGGTTTATTCCTGGCAGTTAGAGCCTGATCCAGCGACTGCAAACTCATTGTATACAGCGGAAAGAGTGACATCTGGCTTGGATATTCTGGAAAGATTACCAGCTGGCTTGTCATGTATTATGAAAAGAATAACATTTGCCTTAGAGGATGCTACAAGCCAGGAGCAGGGCCCCGGGGAGCAGCGTGACAAATTTGCGTGGCGCTCGGTGATGAACTTGCCACAGTTCTTTAAGAGAATTGACGTGCCTTCGCCTCTAATTTGGGGAGAGGGGAAATGCTGTCGGAAACTTTATTTATCTCCCGCGGAGGGGAGGAGGAGGGAGTCTGAATACCTTCCTGCAATGGCGATTGTGTGAAAGGAGCGGAGCTGGAGCTTTTCTGCTCTGCAGCATCCACCCCAATCTCTTCCTTCTGCTCCACCTTGCAAACGGGGAGCAAGACCCCTCGGCCCCAAGGTTTTGGCTGCAGGGAGGGCTGAGCTCTGCAAATGTCCCCCTGGCAAAGCTTTTGTGCACAGATTTAGTGAGGGAAACTGTGCTGAGAGCTGAGCATCAGCCCCAGGAACGGCTGTGGGATGGGAGCCCAACCTCCCTCTCTGCACCGTTGCCACGGGGAGGTTTTCTTTCCCCATGTGCTAAACCGCGTGAGAGGAAAAGAAATGTAGGTTTGGTGAAAATAACCTGTTCCTGGGATGGAGTTGTGTTTCCAGCAGGAAGGAGAGGGGAAAAGTTTGCTCCTTGGCTCAGATGTGCCATAGGAAAGCTGCGGAATCCAAACCCCTTTTATTATTTTCCCTGAAATCGGTGCTTTAGCCCAAGCTCGTCCTCTTTCCATGTCACGGAGCAGCTGCCCCGCACACCCCCTGGTTCCATCTCTCCCCGAGGTGGTACCGGTTGCGTTGTTGCTGTTTCTCAGCATCCGACGTGCCCGGGAGTCCTGTGTTCTCATCGGGAGCGCTCGAATAACCCAGACGAAGAGGCCGACCTTGCCCTGGAAATTCACAGCCCGTCGGGAGCCTGTAAGTGGGTCAGGCAGCTGCTGCAAGTGGGGAAATCAAACAGTTCGCACCGCCGGCAGGTGAAAAACCAGCGCGACCTGCATCCCCGGCCACGAGAAACAGCACAAAGAAGGTACCAAGTGGCTCTTGCCGAAGCCCCTGCTCAGCTGGGGTCCCCAAAGGGCCAGGGGGTCCCCAGAAGATGCTCTGCCGTTCCACAGAAGCTGTTTGCATTGGTGGTTGTGAAACTCCATGACCTGGAATAAAACCCAGTCACGGGTGGCTGGAAACAGCCAAAGTCTGCAGGAAAGCAGCGCATTCCCGCATGGAGCATCCCGTGCTCCGCTCCAGCTGTAATTTAGTCCCATTTGGGTCCTTTCACCAGGATGGAGCCCATGAAACTGGAGCTCAGCAGCAGCATCTCTGCTGCTCTGGGGGGTTTCGGCGGTACCTGCATCCCCCCATTCCCTTAATGCACTCGAGATCTGGGACGATGAAAAGTGCTGGGTGGATGCAAAGTATCACTGCGGATCCCTTCTGCTTCATTCAATCACTGCTTCATTTGTTCTTCCATTTAATTTGATAAAAAGCCTTCTGAAAACAAATCATTCCTATTCAAAAAAAAAAGATAACACAATTTCTACCCTTTATTTTCATCCGTTCTTATGGCTCTAGGCAGGTACCGTTGGATGATTCAGTCACTGGTTGGACAAAGATGACATTTAATTAAGAAGGAAGGAAAAGGAAGCTAAAGAAAATAATGTATGCCTTCTTCTTTCTATATGAAATGTGGAAAAAAAGGAGCTGAGGAGATTTTCTGTTGTGAAACGCAAGGTCTCATCTACAGTGTCAGCAACTTGGCGGCTTCGCAGCGATTCCTCCCTGTGATTGAGATCCAGCCCGGGCCACAATTCAGCCCCGTGTCTGTTCTTTTAATGACTGAGTCAATCTGGAAAACCGCTGCCCATCCATCTGTCCACCTGGTCCATCTGTCCATCCTCTTCTACACCCTTCTCATTTCTTTATCCTTCCACCTCGGTGATTCGATTCATCCCGAGAAAAATCTGCAGAGCATCGTCTGCAGAGCGTGGGTTTGTGTCAGCACAGCCAAATTACCCGTACACCTGGAAATAACTGCGCTGCCATCGCTCCTCGTGCTTCGTCTGTGCATTACGCCGAGTGGTGAGAGGAGAGGAGATGGGGTAACCAAGCCAGTAATGGAGTTTGGTGGTATCCCTTCTTCATTCCTCCTGGTCCTGCTTGGTTCTTTTTCCCTTCTTGACTGCAAAAGAAAGGAAAATGTAAAGCCCAACCTCAGGCGTTTTAATTGCACTCTAAGCTTTAACATTTCAGAGGGAAGATAAAAACAAGCAGTGAAATTTTACGGTCGTGTAATGATGCCGGGGAGCGGCGCGGCCAAATGAGGTTGTGAAGTTTATGGTGTGCCAGGGAGGTGAGGAATGGGAAAGGATGGAGGCAGGAGGTGGAGAACGGAAAGGATGGAGGCAGGAGGTGGAGAACGGGAAGGGATGGAGGCAGGAGGTGGAGAACGGGAAAGGATGGAGGCAGGAGGTGGAGAACGGGAAGGGATGGAGGCAGGAGGTGGAGAACGGGAAGGGATGGAGGCAGGAGGTGGAGAACGGGAAGGGATGGAGGCAGGAGGTGGAGAACGGGAAGGGATGGAGGCAGGAGGTGGAAAAGGGGAAAGGATGGAGGCAGGAGGTGCAACATGGGAAAGGATGGAGGCACAGAGGTCCCATACTTGGAAGCTCATCCCCAACAGGGTGGTGAGCCTCTAGATGTCATTTAGATCTCCCTCTAGCCCATTTATCCTCTTTCATCTCTTTCATTTTGTTTTTAAGTCGCTCCTTGCTGCTGAGGAGCAGCAGAGGTGCAATCCTGTCCCTCTCCCTCTTGCTCTGTGCACCCAGGTCCCGTCTGGCCGATTTCCACGCCAACTGCCAAACCTCCTTCCAGTCCCCGACCAGCTGCCCCGGGGGCAACTACCAGGCGTGCCTGGGCTCCTACGCGGGGCTCATCGGTGAGTGAAGGGGAGGATGGGATGGGGAAGGGTCCCTCCCACCACGGCCCCTCATCCTTTTCCTTGGCCGGGTGCAGGTTTCGACATGACGCCCAACTACGTCGACGCCAGCCCCACCAGCATCACCATCTCGCCCTGGTGCTCCTGCAAAGGCAGCGGGAACATGGAGGAGGAGTGCGAGAAGTTCCTCCGAGACTTCACGGAAAACCCTTGTCTCCGTAAGGTTCTTCTCCATCCCCTTCCTCACCCGGTTCTGTCACGGCGGGGGTGCAGCACCCACGAAGCATCTCCAACCCTCATAAACATCACCTACCTCCATAAACATCTTTTCTCCCGCCAGGAAACGCCATCCAAGCCTTTGGGAACGGCACTGACGTGAACCTCTCCCCCAAGAACCCCTCACCCCCCATCACCGTGCCACCGAAGACAGAGAAGAGCCCTCCCCTGCCAGATGACATCAATGACAGCAACACCATGTACGACACGAGCGTCATCACCACCTGCACCTCTGTCCAGGTAGGGGAGCCCAAACCCTGAGGTGTGACCCTGGGTGCACTTCCCTGCCCTGAACCTTCCTCCCTTCTGCTCTCCAGGAGCACGGACCGAAGCTAAACAAGTCCAAAGAGCAGAGCCTGTGTTACTCAGAGGTACGTTTGGGGCAGGGAGCGGGGTCCCGGGAGCTGTTTCCCGCTACAAATGATTTGGGAGGGATGTATCAGGCAAACACCATCCCGGTGGCCACTGGTGATCGCTGACCAGAAGGCAAAAATAGGAGTTTTCCAAGGTTTTCCCCCAAAAGCACCCAGCTTAAACCCCGCTCTCGCTCGCCCGCAGACCCAGCTGACCACGGACATCATGCCGGACCAGAAGACCTTTGTGGACCAGAAGGCAGGTGGCAACCGACACCGGGCGGGACAAATCCTGCCCCTCGTGCCCGTCCTGCTGCTGCTGCTGGGCTCCTAGAGGGCCGGGGACACTCGCACGAGCTCCATCCCCACGGGGAAGGGAAGGACCATCTTGTGCCGGAGACTGGAATCGCTCCCAAAAACCCGGGATGCCGAGCCCGGGCGCATCGGGAGGCAGGAGAGCCCTCACCGCGCTGCGAAACTTTGGTGGTTTTCTTCCTGTTTTCAGTTTTCCTTTGGTTTTTTTCTGCTCTTTTATGGTATGTTGGGTTTCTTTTTGGAAGCGGGAGCCCACGGCTCATGGCCAAATCCCCCCCATGTGCCCTGCAACGAGGGATCCAGAGATGCCAGTGGCACGGGGAGGGAAAATGAGCACCAAGCAGGACTTTGCAGAGGTGGTTTGCAGGGGACACCCCAGGCGTGCTGGGGACAGCGAGGTTTCCGCATCGGAGCATCCCAGAGGACGGATGTGCCGTCGGGAGCCTCTTCTGCATCCTCCGAGCTCTTGACATTGTTATTGACCTCCCTTTTTTCTTTCATTTTTAATTTTTCCCGTGGCTGAGGAGAGTTTTGAATCGGAAGAGAAAAGCAGCTGCTGTTCAGAGGTTGCGAGGCTGTCCCGATGTTTTCAATCTGTCGCTTGGAGGGGGAGATTTTTCTTTCCATTTTTATAATCAGTCAGATTTGGGTTGGGATGGGATCTGACCCATCGGTGGTTGGAAACCACTCTATGTTCCTCTCTATTTTCTTTTATATATACATATATAGTGTATGTATACACCACTCACCTATACCTACATATATGTATGTATATACACAACCATATTCATCTACAGTGTGGCTTTTCAAATTTCCTTTTCTCCTTTATTTTTCAAAACAGTGCTCCAATGGCAACAACAACTTACAAATGTATTCTTGTAAAGTTTATTTTTTTTAATAATGTCTATAATGGATTAAAAGAGAAAATAAACCAAGAACAAGCAAGCAAGGAACGAAGAGGCACCGATAAGCAGAGGATCCACCTGAGCCTGGGGGGGATGGGGCTGTTGAGCTGCAGAATTCAGGGATTTGGGTCAGTCAAAATATTTTGCAATGCTGCAAACAATTCCCCGGCTGTTTTGCTCCGGGAGACAAGCAAACATTTCAAAGGAGCTGACATGTTCCTGGGTGGCAGGCTTTTTGTTATGTGCAATAACTTTGGGTTTGAAAATACCATCCCCTCCCCTTAATGTCTCTGTTTTTCCCCCCCGAGCAACCTGACAGCGCTTAAAACCAAACTGAAACGCTGAGATTTGGGTCACACAAAACGTCAAGTTTCTTGAGTCAGACGAAAACAATTTGGTTTTTGGGGTATTTTTGGGTTTCTTTCACTTTGCTGCTCATGTCAGGGAGTGGAAACTTCAACCCCCATCCAGCTCTGCCCATGGAAAATGGGATGTCGGGGCATCTCGGGGAGCTGGGGATGCTGAAATGGGAGCTGAAGGCTGGGCTGGGCTGTGTGCAGGGAGCCGGGCGCTGGTCCATGGGGAGGGATGAATGGATGGACAGATATTCCCTTTTGCAGCACGGAAAAAGGAAAACACGTTTGATGTGGAAGTTGGCGCGGGGAAAATAAACATGTCACGTCTCTCGCGGGAGTCGCGTTGCAAACCCGGGCTGCTCTTTGCTGTATTCCCTCCTCTCCCAGCCAGCAAAATGACGGCTTTGAAGTAGAGGAGCCAGATGGGCTGAGCGGTTTGTGAAGCATCCAGGCGTGGAGGGTGGTGTTCGAGGGGCTCTCCAGCCAAGTTTGGGGTCCCTTGTGTGTGGGGTGAGCCCAAATTCCAGGTGCTCCAGTTGGCCTGGTGCTGGCTTGATTTTCTTCTTCCCTGAGAAGACTACAAATGCTTTTCTGACAGGAGTGTGAACTCCTTTGCTAGGAAAGCTCGGGGAGAAACATCTCCATCCTGTAGCTGATGCTGCATCTGCTGCTTGCTGGGTACCTGCACCCCATCCTGCATCCCATCCTGCATCATGGACCCCATCCTGCATCCCATCCTGCACCCCCTCCTGCATCCTGCATCACATCCTGCACTCCATCCTGCATCCTGCACCCCCTCCTGCACCCTGCACTCCATCCTGCAACCTGCACCCCATCCTGCATCCTGCACCCCATCCTGCATCCCATACTGCATCATGCACTCCATCCTGCATCATGCACCTCATCCTGCATCCCATCCTGCATCCCATCCTGCATCATGCACTCCATCCTGCATGTTGCACCCCCTCCTGCATCCTGCGCTCCATCCTGCATCCTGCACCCCATCCTGCATCCCGTTCCCTGCACTTCTCAGATCTCCCAGCTGAGGAGGCATCAGCAGAAAGCAAAGAGCTTTGAATAAGCTGGAATTAAGGGTTGTCCCCTCGCCCTGGGGGTGTTTCAGTGGTGCTGTGCTGTCCCCAAGCACCCATGGCCATGACGGTTGCAGTGCGGATGAGGAAATGCTGGGAGCACCCTGCATCCCAGTTGTGCACCCCAGGCTGGGTCCTGGGTGCCGAGATTGTGCTGGAGCTGCTGAGTATTCACATATTGGGCATAAAGGCATCAACCACACTGGTCAGCGTGGCACCTTCATCCTGGTGCATTGTACCTCCAGCTGCTGGAAGCAAAGCACAGTGGACGTGCTGCTCCCGGGGCTGAGGATGGTGAGTCCAAGATGCACGATCCTGGTGAGTTATCTTCCTATAGCCTTGCTAAAGCCTTCATTCCAAAGACAAAGCCTTTCCTGGAAAGGGGACGAGATGCTGTCTCCTCTTGAAGTGGCAGCAGGAGGCTCTGAGAGATGGCTCCGGAGGATGCAGAGCTAAGGCAGCGCGCCACATCGCTGCCTGTCCCGCTGGCAGGGGCTGCGCCACGTGTACGAGGATTTCATCTGCGCGATGGTGTTTTGGGCACGGTCCTTTTCGAGGAGCAGCACAAACAGAGTCGTGGAGCCTCCAGGCTCACTCAGCTGGAACCAAACCTCATCTCGTCTGGATTTGGAGACCCCAGGTGCCAGAGGGATGTTTGGAAACCTCGAGGGCTGCGTTGCGAGCGGTAGCACGGACAATCCTGCTCAGATGCTGCAAGTCTCAGCTGTGCAAGGCGTTGCAGCAAGGATGGGTCCTGTGTGCTGGATGCAGGTGCACGAGCAGCAGGGATGCTCTGGTGGATTTTGGCCAGTTGGAGCTGCAGAGTGACCAGAGGAACAGAAAGCAGCCCCCAAAACCCACCTGTGGGTACGGCCCCAAGAAGCTCTATGGACCCGGTGGCTTCCAGATGTCCCTGCTGTTTCCTCTGCTAACCCAGATACACAAGGAAGATGTTGCAAGGAGGTGTCTGCCACGGTCCCCAAATCCTGGGGAATATGCTAAACCCACGTACAGCCGCTGAGCACCAACCCCTTCCCTGCCCAGCGCCACGGTGCCCCGTGCCCATCCACAGCTCTCCCTTCACTTCAACCCCCTTATAGAAGGAAAAAGAGAAAACCAAATCATATATACATATAAATACATATATGTAAAGGGCGGTTCATTTTTCTGGTTTGGGGTTCAGTCACTTGTGGGACAACCCATTGGATTTTGGCCCATGTCTCATTGCAAGTGCAACTGCAGCAGCACGGAAAGGCTCTTCCAACATGAGAGGTGATTAAAAACAGATGGGATGACACCCTTGTCCTCTGTAATTAATCTGATGTTCTCCTTTAGGCTTTAATAAGCACCCGAGCCAGTGTGGTCGGGCAGGTGTCACCTTCTTCTTAATCCTCCGTTAAATAAGTTTTCACCTTGGGGCACTCCTGACACCTCCAGGTTTCCCATGAGCAGACACTTTTGCCTCATTAACTTTTCCGAGCTGCTTCACTTCACAAGAAATACCTTTTTTTTCCTTTCTTTCCCCACCATTGTGCTGTGTTTAATTTTAAAGGCACAAAAATAACCTCTTGGCAGCCACGTGGGGATGAGCGGAGCTGCGGGTCGAGGACGGGGATGTGCATGGGATGCTCGAGTTTAAAAACCTCTTGATCTTCCAGCCCAAGTTCACTCGATGCTGTTCCAGCAGGGAGAGAAAAAGAAAGAGGGAGACGTAGGAAACCGGTTCCTTTTGTTAAACAGGAACAATTCCAGTGAGGCACCAAACATCTCCAATCACCCACCGCTGTTATCTGGGCGATATCAGAAGAGGAGCCTCGGTGAGGTCTCTGACAAGGAGAGGAAAGCAGAATTGATTCATTTTCCTCTGTTCAATGTTGTAAGTGAAGCTCTGGAGGCCGCCACAGGTCCCGGGGCCTCAGGTGACCCCATGAGGTTTAAAGATTTGGGGGAGCGGGATGTCACGCAGCAGGAAAACCGGGACCCTCAGCTTCAATTGGGGGATCGGCTGGGGAGGAGCTTTGGGGTGGCACGGGGGGATTTGTGCCCTGAGCTGCCAGGGCTGGGGACACCAGGGACACAAAAGGAGGGTTGGAATTGCCCAAAGCAGCTGCAGCCACCATCCCCAAGGAGAGGAGGGACCTGGGGGTGGCCAAGATGTCCATGTAAAAATGTGATTTTCTCATCAGTGTGAGTGAGCTCTACCACCTCCCCTATGCAAAAAACACCCAAGTTTATCTCAGTGACAGCCCCTGATCTGCCCAGGCAATTAAGGAGGTGGGTAACGAGCCCCAGGGTGATGGTGTGGGGCTTTGCCCCGAGTTGTCTCAGCTCCAGCGTTTCTCTATGGGGAACTGGGCTGCAGATCGGCCGCGTTTCTCTCAATTACCGCCCAAATGGCCTCGTTCCAGCAACAATTAGCAGCCTCCAAGGGACTCCTGTGGCCTGCGTTACACTTTCCTAATATAATTACTGCAGTAAATGAACAAGGAATTAAATGAAGGAGAAAGGCAGAGGGAGACACCGGTTGTGAGCTGCTGCCAGGGGTCACTGCCCTGTCTCTCTGGAGGGGGATGATCCTCCCGGGGCGCTCAAAGCTTTTCTTTTGGGATGCTGCTGCTTTGGGAAATGGATGTCGGCAGGGATATTGAGGAAAGTCCCAGCTCCAGCAGGAAAAGGTGCAGGTGAGGAGCCAGGTAGGTCCCTGCGGCATCGCCCTGATGTTGTGGAGATGCAGAACAAGTTTGTCCGGAGGCTGTGCACAGAGATAATTCCTAAATGTCTGTTATGATCAGAAACAAAACCTGGACTGCCCCACCATGGCCAAAACGAGGGCAGTGCTGCCTTCCCTTGGGCTGCTGGCTGTGGCTTCGCCCTTGCCCTCACATCTCGCTGGCATCCTTGTTCATGTTTGCTTTCCTGCTTTGAACAAACACATCCCGTATTTACTGGGGGTCTCCATGCCTGGCACGGCGTGTGGGACGTGGCAAGGCTCTGCGTGGGGTTGCTCTTTGCTTTTTGCTGTCGAAGGGGTGGGCAAAGCTGGAGAAAGGCGACTTTGTGTTTTGCTCTGGGTGACACTGGGTGCTTGCAGCAGCAGCTTTGGGTCCCTCCTGCGATGCTGCTGCAGGACCAGGGGGTGAGGGTTGTGCTCAAGCATCCTCTGTGCGGGGATGGGGCTGAAACGCTCCCTTTGTGAGTATCAGAAAGATCTCCCCCATGGAAACTGCCCGTGGGGAGGGAAGGCGTCGAGGAGGCTGCTCGTGTCCTCCAGCCTGGGGAAGATGCTCGGAAACTCCGGGCTGATGAAGCTGAAGCACAGCCCAGCGAGCAAACCCTCGCTCTGGCTCATGGAAACTCGAGCGGGGTCTGTGCCGGGCTGGCAGCAGCTCTGGTTTCCTTTTTCCTGGCACGGAGAAGCTCCCGTTTGGAGCGGAGATCCCTGCGCTGGCCCCTCGCACGGGCTCGCTCCAGCGCTAAAACCAAGGCCAGGTTTGGGGTGATCTCAGCAGGGCTCATCCAAGCCTGGCTTTAGAAGCGCTCAGCTGGGCTTTCCTGGTGCTGCCATCCCCTCGCTGCTCGGGCAGCTGGTGACTCCCCTCCAACCCAGCACTAACCCCTGGTGCTTTCTCCAACATATTCCGAGCACATTAATTACAGGAAAGAAAAATGCCTGTGCTCCCAGTTACTGCGTAGTAGTGAAAAATGACAGTGTGTAAAACATGTCTGCTAGATAATTAACTTCATAGATAATTTCTTCTTCATTTTGACTCAATTACTTCCTTGATATGAGAAAGTGCTGAAAACACAATTTTTTTTTTTGGCGTTGCGTAAAGCAATAATTGAAGAAAATCAGTAAAACTTTTCCAGAAAGAGCCTCCCCGTCCTTCAATAAAGGAGCCAGGGAATAAATAGGGTTTAATTCTTGCTCTAGAGCTACAGGGTACAACTTGGCGCTTGCATTCCTGTGGTGGGGAGGGGGTAAAAAAGGCGCTCTGTGTTTTTTAGCAAGCCCGGGTACAAACGTCACGGCTGCTGCCCAGAGGCAGATTGCTCCGGATAGTAGCGCAAGAAGTAAATGCTGCAGAATGATGGGATGGTTGTGACTTTGGAGGAGAAATGAAGAGTTTGCATCTGTAAAATGAAGAGTTTGCATCTGTAAAATGAAGAGTTTGCATCTGGGAGCATCCGTGCGCGAGGGCTGCACCAGCACCCAACGCGCCGCCCTCTGCAATGTCCCCTGCGCCCCCCGCAAAAAGCAGCGTCAAAGTCACCGCAAACCGTCTATTACAACACATTAATCCGTCCGGGTTTCCTCCTCTGTTTACTGGATGGAAGTCTCCGTTTCACAGCTGTGCCTCGCATCCGACCAGCTCGCAGGCAATTTAAATATAGAAAGCAATTTAACCTAGTTGGAGACCAAAGCATCTCGCTTAATGTTGTGCATAAATTTCCAAGCTCTTTGCTCCCGGCCATCAAAGGAGCAGCCAAATACTCTGTGACCCTGACACCCAGGGATGCTTGGGGACAAGGGACACGAAGCTTATGCCCACTAATGATTTCACCTTCAGCATCCTGCCTTGCTGTGCTATTTTCCACCTTTTCCTCCCTGGGGCATTCACCTTTGCTCCATTCCTTGCTGCCATAAATCGAGCTCAGTGCCATGAGGGTTGTTTTCTGCGCACGGGCTTTTTCAGCAGCGGAAAGCTCCCGTTCTCCTGGCAGGAAATGCCAACCGGTGGGAGCACTGAGGAAGAAATAGAAGGAAAAAGTGTTTTCAGAGGCATTTTTTAAAAATAGCTCCTGTTTGTTCTAAAAATATGAGTGTACAAAAGTAAGGTAGCATCAAACTTAGGGGAAAAAGAACACCGTGTAGACAATTGCGTTCAATAACTGTCTATGAAGAGCATCGTTCACTGGAACAGTTTATGGGAGGGTCTTGGGGTCCCAGCTCCTGGGCAAGTCCAAGTCCTGCGAAAACACGTAATGGGGTAAAAATAAGGATGGAGGAGGGATATTTTGCAGCCCCTTGAGATCTAAGAGGAAACATCTCTAATGCTTCATCTGCCCCTCTCGCAAGATCAGGAGCATTGCGGGACAGACCAAACCTTGCACGGGACAAGAAGAGATTTAAACCCCGGTAAAACTGCCCTTCTGGTGACTATTGAGACAACAACCCCCTTGTCTTCTAGTAGGAAAAATTACAACAACCGAAGCTCTTTTGTTTAACATTTGGTCTTGGGAGGAAACGCATGGACATGAAAAGAAGCTCCTGGGCTTTATGTGGGGTGATATACAGCAAATTATGGAGTGCATTTGTCATAATTACTTCAGAGTGATCAGTGGGCCAACCAGCAGGCTTGTTGGGTGAAGGAATTCATTTGGTTTAGCTGGTATATATCAAAGGGCTGTAAAATCTGGAAGTTTTCAAAGCTTTTGCATTGCTGTTGAGGCCAAAGCCGGGTCAGGCACGTGCCGAGAGGGGCTGGTCCTGAATTATTCCTCGCCGCCTGCTCGAGTGCCGCATCTTTGCATGCGTTAATTAGACTCAGTGGGTAAAATAAAACCCAGCGCAGGCTCTTCTAATTCCCTGTCTGTACATTCATTATAGAAGCAGCAGCAACTGGGATGTCAAGGAGGATTAAGGAGAGAGCTGGGAAGTCACAGGTGGCTGCGGCGTGCATTGCAAACCCTCTTTGCTTGTGTGATGAGGTGGGGATGAACCTTGCCAGAGCAAAAACCAACCGCCCCTAAAAGCATCGTCTGTATTCCTGGTCACCTCTCCTTGGAGGAGCAGGGGCTCCCAAGAAGGGGAAACCCCCAGGCTGGCAGTGAACTGGTTAAGGTTACACTTGCATCAGAACAACATTTGGTCGCGGGGCTGTTTTTCTCGGGTGCTGATAAATGGGGCTGGGTGCTCTGACCCCAGAAATCCCCGTTCCCAGAGTTTGCTGCATAAAGGCAGCATTTTTGCAAAGCACCAGCCCCTGGCTCATTGGTCCCCTGAGGGGGCACCGCAGGAACAAGGGCTGCGCTGTTTCCAGCGGGCTCTGCCATCTCGGGATCCTTTTGGTGACCTTGCATGGTCATTTTTTGGAGAAAATCAAGTGCATGGGGAAGGCGGAGGCGTGGGTACAAACCTCAGCACTTCCCATTGGGATCTGCTGTGAATCCCAAACCATCCCTGCGCATGGATGATGCTGGGGTCACCACGGAGGTACCCGGGGGGTACCCGGGGAGATGTCAGTGCATGCACGATGCTCACCCCACCGAACCCAACCATAGGCTGAGTGTTTTAGGAAGCAAACCTGCAGCTCCCCCCGGCAGGATGGGTGTCTGGAAGTCATCACACGAGCTCCAGGACAAGCCCAGCCCAGCTGCCCCACGGAGATGTCCCAGCGAGCCGCTCGGCCATGGGTATTTAATTAGCTGCTGAACATGACGCTTGTTTTAATTCCGTGCGTTCGGAGACGCGTGTTGCTGCCCACACACACCAGTTGCCATAACAACTTTAATTTGTTTTGTCGCCTCCGCTCTGATGGATCTGGGGATTTTTGTTTGTTTGTTAATCTCCCTTCCTTCCCTCCTTTCGCTCCCATTCCTTCCTTCTTCCTTAATTGAGCTCGTTCTCCCTTTGTTTCCCGGCGTTAATAAGTGGCAGAAAGTCATTGCGTGGGTCCTCGACCCCCAGCCGAGCATCCGCAGCCTCCGAGCTGGCGGGACGTGGCAGCTGCCATTGATCCCAAGCGATCCCTGTGCGGTAGCAGGGCTGAGGCTGTTCCCTTCCAAATTATCGTCCTGCTGCTGAAATGTGAAGAAACACACAGCGTCCCCTTCGCCCACCCCTCCGTCCTGTAGATGAAAACTGAATAAACCTGGAAGGCAAAGCTGTGGGGTTGCGACCGCAGCGGGGTGGCTTGGATTGTTTTGGGGTGACCTTTCTGCCGAGGGGTTGAGCTAAGAGTGCATGGCTGGGGAGCGGGGAGAGCATTTTGTGCACAGACACCCACATCCCGGGAGGTTTCCGCTCCCTGAAGGATTAATTTGCACTGGAGTAGGTTTGCAGCGGAACTGACATTAATAACAGGCTGAGTTAGAGCCCGGCTGCAAAGTGGGATGTTAATGGCTCTGTGCAGAGATGGAAGGGGGCTGTGAGTGAAAATGATCTCTGGGTTATTGGTTTTCACTGAACCCTGGGATTAGGAGGAGTTTGTGAGGAGGCAGCTCGGCCACCCAGCCCCTGGGGCAGGATCCAGCCCTGTGATCCTGCGCTGGGATGCTCCCTGTGTTTTGATTTCTGGATGCTCCACCACTCGGAAAATCCCAGCAGTGGTCCTGAGCAGTTTGTTGGCTCATCTGGCCAAGCTTTATGTGTGAGATGGAAAGGGTGACCATGGACAGATAATACCTGGGGGCTTGAAATGGGTGTTTGTTGGCCTCTGGGCAGCCCCATGAGCAAAGGGGCTGCAGCTAATTGGGATGTAACAGCCCAGGATGCAGGGGATGGGGATGCAGAGGATGGAGGTGCAGGGGATGGGGATGCAGGGGATGGGGGTGCAGGGGATGGAGGTGCAGGGGATGGGGATGCAGGGGATGGAGGTGTAGGGGATAGGGATGCAGGGGATGGAGGTGCAGGGGATGGAAGTGCAGGGGATGGGGATGCAGGGGATGGGGATACAAGGGATGTGGATGCAAAGGATGGAGGTGCAGGGGATGGAGGTGTAGGGGATGGGGATGCAAAGGATGGAGGTGCAGGGGATGGAGGTGCAGGGGATGGAGGTGCAGGGGATGGAGGTTCAGGGCATGGGCATGCAGGGGATGGGGATGCAGGGATAGAGATGCAGTGGTAACACTCTCAGTAGCTGTGGTTTTATGGCTTCCCATAAACAGTCCCCTCCATCTCTCTCTCCATTTTTAATTACCTAGAAAATAACCTCCATTCAATTTACAGCTCATTTGAAGCTGTGAGCAAGGGCCCATAAATATTTAATGTGTTTAGAAGTGGCACCAACTGTCCGGAGCTTTTTTGTTGTTGTTGTTGTTTTCCCCAGGAGCTGCCTCTGTTGTAGTTTATTTATTCCCCCACATCCTGACTCTTTTCTGCTCCTTCCACCCATGAAATCTGATGGTAGAAGACAACTGACTGCTGGCCAAGGGGTCAACCCCCACATTTGTTTAGTGATGGACCGAAAGTGGCATTTAGGGCAGCTTTTCCTTTAATGAGGGTGATTAAAAGGAGCATCTTCCTGAGCATCGCTGCTGATCATTCTTCCTGGGAGAGGCTGGGTTTTGATCTGCTCCTTGTCAGGAGCTCCCAGCTTAGGTTACTGGGTTTTACTGGTACAAGGGGATTCCAGTAGCAGAACCACGTGCTGCTTCGCTTTTCCTCTCCAAAGTAAAACTTCTCCCACTTTCCAAAGTCCCAACAGTCGCCCCAAATCCCAGATATCCCACAAGCGGCTTCTACTCCCAGATTTTTGTGGGTTTACCCAGAACATATTTTGGTTGCGCGTATTAATCACTACAACACATATTTTATTGTAACATAATAGATATATTTACTGTACGAGGAGTGACAGCGTTTATTAATTATGCACAAGCGGGCCTAGAAAACGGATTTGTTTGCTTTGATGTCTAATGCGGCAGACTTTTTTTTCCCTGCTTGTTAAACTTAATCAAAAGCAATCAAAATACGCTCCCATAAATTATAGCAAATTAATTTCAAACAAAAGGGAAAAATATTAGGTAGCGCAAATGGAAATAAAATTAAAGAAGAATAAGTGAGATAGGAGTCTAATTGAAATATTGTGTTTGGTTAGTGCTTTTTCTTTTTCCTGGATGGGTTGATGGGCAAAATGCAGAAATGGGGTCTGAGGGGCTCAGGGTTTTGGTTTTCCCCTGAGGAGGAAAGAATAACAGGCATTGTGATGCTCAGCGTGGGTTGGGTGCTTTATTGCACTTTGGTGACAGGGGGAGTGACACGGTCCCTGTCCCCACAGCATCCCCATGGGTCGCCTGCATCCGCACCCGCATCCCCATGAGCATCCTCTCCCCACACCGCGGTCCCTGTGCCACCCGCTCCTCCTGGGCGCAGACCCAGCCGCCTCTTCTCATCCTACCGAGAATGTTTAGCGCATCCTTAATTAAAAGGCGAGCGGCTCATCTATTTCTGTCAGCGGGCGGTTGGTGCTAAAGGACGTTCCCCCGCGTCCGGGCACCTTCTTGCGTGTGTGTTCCCAGCGCGGGCACTGGGCTCTATTTACATAGCGCTATTGACATTAGGAGGGTGAAATTATGTATGCTGCTTTAATTCACTGTTAAATTAAATTATGAATGTTTGGAACGCAGTAATTTCTTTTGTTCTAGGAACAGATTGTTTTATATATCTGCCTATATTACCAAGTTATTAATTTAATGATTTCATAATAGCGGTTCATTCCTTTGGGTAATATAAAACGAAAAGTGTGCTTGGTGCACAGCTTAGGCTGACTTGCTTGTCCCTACACAGATTGCAGGGGCTTAG